>NC_059556.1:6064632-7275059 GCF_905220415.1 Colias croceus | reverse complement strand
ACATTTTTGAAAATCCGTACACGCCAAACCCACCGCTAAAATGGTTTTTACCATAGAAGCTTTTCTTTTCGAAATTATTTTCTCTTTCGATTTTGATAAGTCTCGACGACGCCGTTGAATTACGCCATTTAGCTACCTCGCCTCCCTATATCTATTTACTCGGTCGATCCCTCTAATCGATTACCTCTTCTATCGCATCGTACTTAATACTTCCCAAATAATAAATATAAATCATAAACAATAGACCGATGAAAACTGGCAGCACCGTCGATTTTTCAACATCGTGTGATTTGTAAAATTTTATTACGTTTTTTCTCCAATAACTAATTCCTTAGCTGATCTCTCTAATCGCCTATCTCCTCCACTATAATATTTACTTTGGTTTATGATTTATATTTATTATTTGTAATATATATAAACCATAAACAATAGACCGATGAAAACTGGCAACACCATCGATTTGTCAACATCGTGTGATTTGTCAAAATCCCGCGCTTGAACCAGGGCCCACCGGGAGCGAGATAATACGATAAATTGTAATTTATCGTCCGCCACTGGCCTGCTT
Source organism: Colias croceus (assembly GCF_905220415.1). NCBI lineage: Eukaryota > Metazoa > Arthropoda > Insecta > Lepidoptera > Pieridae > Colias > Colias croceus. The sequence goes on along the minus strand of NC_059556.1, from coordinate 7,274,494 downwards.
ACGCCGATACGGAAGTATATAGCTATAGGTATGTAATAATCGTAAAGGTTTTATTGGTACAATTGTATCGATAGATTTCGAATTCGAATAATGCTGAAACCACTTAAATTGGAGGTAAAAACTACAAAATGCTTCGAATCAAAACATTTTGAATTAGCGTGATGAAATGATTTTAAAATAGGAAACTTGATCATTTTTATTCGAAAATGCTGTTATTTAATTTGTATATATTATTCAGGGATTAACGTTGTCCGTAACAAGACAAACTGGAAAACGTAGGCAGATTTCAGTTGTTACAACACAACATGATCAAAGCTATGTACCTATATACGAGCTGATGTACCTATGTAATTATAAAAGTAATAAAGTAAGCTTTAATATCACTTTCCTGGTAACATTTGGTCACACTAAGTCGAATTGTGCCAAACATAATAATCTACGAAATACATTGCCCCACAATTAATTCTGCTTTCTGAACTCACAAAGCTGTACCAAATAAGCCGTTGCAAATAGAGATATATTATTTCAATCATTGAATTGTTAAGGACAGTACTTTCATGTCCATCCTTACAAGGATAATGCCCTGATATCTCGCAACCGTCAACCCACTTTCTATGACAATACCAAAATTGTCATCATTACCATGAGAGCTTAAAGCACTAACTCGATATAATTGGCGAAAGTCCACATTAGAATACAATGCGATATATGCACTATGAATAATGCATGTTTTTATGCAATGACTATAACTTTTGAGATTCGTTTGTGGGTGTTGATACTCATGACAAGAGATGTGACTAGATGTGTGTATAAGTTTATCCCATCAAAAACATCCTGTAAAAAACCCAAGTCTCGCAGCTCAGTCTTTCTACCGTCAAAAGTTGTGAGATCCATGTAATACCAAGTCGGTTAATCTATTTAGTGTCTACTTGAAGGACCTTCTGTCTTAAGTTATTACATAAGTTATTATCATGCCAATATTAAAAATATTTAACGTTTTAAACAAATAGATCGACTTGGACATCGCATGAAAACAAAATGAATATTACAATATTATATTAGATTCTTTAGTCTCTCGCGCCTCACGCGATTGAAACTCTCGTTCCTGTTGGTCGCTGGCCCGTCGTGCTGTGTAGTGTGATACATACTAATAATTAATCAAATCAAGCGATGTCCAAGTCGATCTATTTGTTTAAAACGTTAAATATTTTTAATATTGGCATGATAATAACTTATGTAATAACTTAAGACAGAAGGTCCTTCAAGTAGACACTAAATAGATTAACCGACTTGGTATTACATGGATCTCACAACTTTTGACGGTAGAAAGACTGAGCTGCGAGACTTGGGTTTTTTACAGGATGTTTTTGATGGGATCTCACTTCTTTTTGTAGAGCCTTTCTTTTTGATACCATCTACTTCTAAATAATATCAGTAAACTAATGAGCAAGCCTTTTAGTCGTAAATGTAATTTATCAATCGAAATTATAAATGAAAATCGCAAACTTATAGGTTAGGTTTCGAGGCACATCCGAACAGCATGAGGGCGCTCGCACGTATGCGTGCGGCTGCCGCTCGCTCGAAGGCATTCACATTTCATTGTTCTGTCATTTTGGCGTATATTTTGCTTGTCAGTCATAGAGTAAAATAGAGGCCAGTCTGTCTGTAAGGAGGCTAGTCGCGGCAACAATTTATATATAACAGATTTAAATTATAATAATATATTGTTTTATTAGATTTTCGTACTTCAAGACATGTCCAATCATGTGTTTTTCATTACGTCGACCATTTTACAAGTAATAATGTTGTTCAGTTTCATGGGCTAAACACACCCTTACCCACCCTATACCCCCTCCCTTGCCTCATATGGTAGGTACCTATCTACACCTATTAAATTTATAACCACCACCAACCACCAACTGCATAAATAACTTTGTAATCCCATATATTTATATGGGATTACAAAGTTATTGATGCAGTTGGTGTATTTGGAAAACTGGACCGAAATTACAAAATATTTAAGTTTTCCCATGATTAAGACACTAAACTCTATATGTATACCAAATTTGAAGCTTCTAAGTCTGCTAGAAGTGCCTTGGACTTTTGATGATCGGTGAGTCAGTGAGTGACAAAATTTAGAAACTTTAACAAGTTGTCATTCTTAAACTACTGGTTCAAATTGACTGAAATTTTAAATATTCCGTGTTTATACAATGCCGGATTAGTTACTGAAGATTCAGGTTTCTTGCTTTATCCACAACCGAATTATAGGGGGTCGAAAAAGGCCCGAATTGCTTCGAGAAAAGGATGGTACGGCCGTGCCGCTTTTTTTTTGCTCGACTTGGCGGGGGCACTGCCGTGCCCCCAGATTGAATACGTCAGATTACAGATGGCTTAAATGCTACGGTTTCTACTGTTTAATATTCTGTAATATCGCTTAATATGTCGGTTAGAAGAGTCTAGACTTTCTCTATAAAAAAAATTGGAGTCAATGTAAAAGAACTGCATTAATGAACTCGTACCTAAATGTGTAGAGACGGATTTTTATAATAATTAGGCTCATTGTAAACATACATTTTCGTTGAATAGTAACTAGTAAGATATATCTAATAATCCCGACACTACACGATGGTAGTCTACCATCGTTTATTTGGCTTTGCCGCAAATATACCTTTAAATTATTCTCTCAGAATATGAGATAAGATTATGAAAATTCTTAAGCTTTTTCAATAATTTAATTTAATCTTGCTTACCTTCGTAATAATATTAAATACACTAAAGATAAAGCTAATAAATATCAAGTATTGCACATTTGTTATAACTCGAATGGACGTATATAATTAGCGATCAAAATACTTATTGTCCAGTGAAATTGCAATTACGCGGTAATTGTCGCGAAAACTTATTATTATTGCTTGTAATTATCATTAAATGGCAACCCGTTTAAGTCTGGCTAGCTGTCAATGCGTCTTTTTGTTGCCGTCAGCCGGGAACGGCTGTGTCGCCTGTTTTTAAAACGATATGTGGTTTTAAAATAGAGGAGGTAGCGTTTTATGTATTGTTCGATGCTTTTTTTCATTATAATAAGTATATATTTTATATTATTGTACATAGATGTTAAAGATATTCTGGAAAAGATCGCGTCTAGGTCGCCAAAAGCAGCGCGATGAAACACTGTTTGTAGGATTCCGACATTAAACCCAAAGTTTCTTCCCTGTGGGCCGTGGTTATCTATTCAAGATTCCTCTAGTTAAAAAAGTGATGTTGATTATGTAAAATGGATGTGATGAATAGTAATTAATTGTTTTTAGATATTTATAACTTCGTGTCATTCATAATGTACATGTAAGATGTATGTGACTCTACATAATATAAATAATGTGATTGAAATATATTAATAATCGGATTGATATAATTAAAAATATCTATTAATTATTCCTCACACGATTATCATTTTAATCTCTTTTCTTCACGTTTTATTTACACTCTATCTCTTTTCAATTAGACCACAGTAAATTATACAGAATTCTTCAGTAACGACGAGTCGCAATGAAAACCGATACTCTCCCAATGAATGGGGTCCATAATTGATATATTATTAATGCAATTACTAACCTAATTGTAAAAACCAACACGGACGAAAAAACTGTGCAGCCCTGGAATAAATTTTCTCAATGATCTGGACGTGATTTTTATGTGAATAAAAAGCTGTTGAGATGCTTGACAGAATAAATTACTTTTCTTTGTTATTTAAGTTATTGTATACAATATCTATGTAATAAACTAGATTCATAATAATATTAGTGTGGCCCTTTTCCAAACGATGAACGCTAAAAGCTTTGTTCTTCTGCTAGTTTACCCATCCATTAACAGACTACACCAACCGACGCTTAACCAAAAATTTAAAACATAATGACCACAATAAATTAAATACGTATATGGTATCATAACGGTAAGTGGTGATGTTTAATTCATTTCCCAAAACGATTATTGCTTTTTGTGTATTGTAAAGTATGTACAATGCGATGAGAAATTTTCGTGCGTACAGTTGAATCGGACGATACATCCTCTTCAAAAGTTCGTATGTTATGTACGGTTGGCAAATAAAGGGAAAATGTATTATTTAATTTTATATTTGTAGTGTTAGTTATTAGTTGATATACTGATTCTGTGATTTATATAGGCGTTTGTTGTATTTACATTGATTACAAAATAGAAACATAAATATTAAATAGGTACTATGCTGTTGGAAAAAAAAAACTGGAATTGAGTATAAAAAACTTTTTGCACGATGTCTACCGACTACTATAAACAATTTCATTGATAATCTAGGTATGTTTTCCATATACTTAATATTTTCTTCATCAGAATATTTTAACATGTACCTACATATGATTTGAACAATTATCTTCACAAGTATTAAATAGATAGGTAGTAGAAAAAAGCTTAAAATTCTGTAATAAAAATATTATAAAAATACCAAGTGTAGAATTTTAAGCAAATCAAATATGCCGACCGTACTTGCCGAATCGCATTGAATTCAATGGCTGATGACTTTAAAACAGTAGCTGTATTTAAGTAGCGTCAACAAAAAAACACGGACAGTAGAAAGGACTTGTGAATGGAGCTTGCTAAATAATCATGAAGAATCCCCGTTGTCTCGAAACAGGACAAAAAGAAATTGTTTAATGTGTTTTAAATTAGTCGAAATGTTCTTTTTTGAATTTTGTGTCGGGTTTATTTAGTAAAATTGCTGTTGGATTGGATGGAATGGAGAATGATTGTTTATTTTATTTACTAAATTACGAAGCTATAATCCTTCTTATAATAAGGTTTTCTAGATAGAGAGTTACAAGTTTCCAAAAAAAAAAACACAAAAAATTATATAGAAACACTTTTTAGGTAAATAGTGCATTCATTAGGTAATAACTAATAACATAATTATTCAATACAAAATTTTAGCTGAAGTATATCAATGAATAAATTTAATTACCCAGTTCTGCAATTAACAAAAAGTAAACGTAATTTAAAAGACTATTCTAGAACGATTAACATTATCCCCTCAAATTAATATTCTGGCCACGCAGTAATTACAATAAAACGAAATAAAAATAGTAATAATTTTCTTATGTGTCAAACGTGTACCAAATATAGTAAGGAATTTACCATCTTAAATAGCAAAGCGTTTATGGATTAAATAAAAAGCCGAATTTAATGAATCGTCGTATACGGTAAAGTGAGTTCTATAAATATTTGAAAACATCACTGTTATTCATTCACACGGGAAACGGCATCGATTCATAATAAATAATTAATTTTAATTTTTTTGTCTTAATTTCTTGTGAAGTGTTGTCAACACTTTATTATTTAAAGACACACGGAAGTTTCTATAATTGTGAGAATTTTCACGCAAAAACTGTCTGAAATTTTTTTGAAAGTAACGTCGTCACATTCTCTTATATTATAAATCGCGTAATGCAGGTACGTAAGATAAAATTCAATCTTAAATGCAAAACTTACTATTGCAATAATTTGATATACCTATCTACGTTTAATTTATGACCTATAATATGTCTAAGTGTTTAAACTGTATTAATTAGATCCTTTATAAAAAGTAAATGCCCCGAATCACCACTATTTAGTTTGCAGTTCACATTTGTACTTGTGTATTGACAAACAAAACTAACTACGTATTTGTACCATAATCTAAATTGCAAATCACCTCATATAAAAACCTGACCATTGATTCCATTGAATTCACCATTGAATTCACCATTGAATAATGCAAGCGGTGACATTTCGTCAAGCTTGTATTACTGGTTCTTTAGTGGAAAGTTATTTAGCTAAATGTAGGCATTTAATTACGTTTTTAGTTAAAGATGCACCTGCTGGCTATAAACAAAAACATGTTGTTTTAAATTTATTTATTTATACGCATCTCAGGTCGTAATTTAATAACTACTAGCTTTCCGCCCGCGGCTTCGTCAGTTTTTTCAAAGGAAAACCCGCATAGTTCCCATTATAAACCTATCCTATGTGGTTATCCAAGTTACCCTATATGTATGCCAAATTTCATTGTCATCGGTTCAGTAGTATTTGTATGATTTATTATTAGTAAAGTTTTAACGTGCTGTGTCTAGTGTTGCCCAAATTCAGTCTTGGTCTTGCAGTCTTGGTCTTGCGTCTTGCGTTTTTGCAAGACCAAGACCAAGAACAAGACCGCGTATTTTTAGCAAGACCAAGACCAAGACTGACCGTGCAAGACTTGAGCAAGAACAAGACATAGCCTGCAAGACTCTTGCGTCTTGCAGCTAGGACTTAGCGCTATTTCACTGAGTAGTTAGGTGTAACAGTTCGGTGTATAACTAGGTAGGTACGCTTAGGAATTCTATGAGTCGCAAAAAACTGTATCAAAGAATATGAAAAACTGGACCTATGCGCATTACTAGTTATTTATTAATCTGCTTGATCTTTACTATGGCTATGTTAATTCAAGCTCACAATGTTCCAATTCTAATACGTTTTTCTAAGATTTAAAGTAAACTTTAATAAATAGTAATAGACTAATAGGTAATTGCAAGACTTGCAAGACTTGCAAGACTCTTGCTGCAAGACCAAGACCAAGACCAAGACTGGGAGCGCAAGACCAAGACCAAGACCAAGACTAGGTGTATTGGCGCAAGACCAAGACCAAGACCAAGACCAGATGTATTGGCGCAAGACCAAGACCAAGACTGGCTAAGTCTCGTCTTGTTCTTGCATTTGGGCAACACTAGCTGTGTCCAGGAGGTTACCATGATATTGTGTTCAAGCAGTATTATTCCCAGTTCACCACACGACCTATATAGCTGTCATTTTTCTACACTCGACTGGCCGGTTGGCTTGGTTGGTAGTGGCCCTGCCTTCCAAGCCAGAGGTCGTGGGTTCGATCCCCACCCGGGGCAAATATTTGTGTGATGAACATTGATGTTTGCTCTGTGTCTGGGTGTTAATTATCTATATAAGTATTTATTTAAAATTATATATTATGTATGTTTATCAGCCATCTGATTTCCATAACACAAGCGAAAGCTTAGTATGGGATCAGATCGTGCCGTGTGTGAAATTGTCCCGAAATATTTATTATTTATTTATTTTATTTTATTATTTTTCTACACTGGAAATAATACTGCTATAAAACATTATGGTACGGGAGCTGATGCTTTATTTTCTGGAATTTCAATTAAAATGGATAGGTAAGTCCGAAACCAAGGCAATCTGCGAAGTACTTAACTCAAATAAAACTTGCCTAACTGTTAAAATAAGCAGATTACGATAAAATCTATTCAAAGTCCTATCAATAAAAATCGAAATAAGTTCCAATAAATCATTAGTGTTAAATATGTAATACGATATTATATACTCAAATAGATATATTGAGATATTTGAAAGGGCTTAAGTGCAGTGCGGATATTTATTAGGATAATCTGCTTATGATGTAGACGTGTGCTCTACGGTTTACGAGTATATACAGGGTGTTCAATTTGTGTTTAGGGAATATCTTGATAATAAATACCAATTATATAAGGAAATATATTATATAACATACACTATAATATGCATTGATAAGTTGGAAATTTGGTCGAACACTGATGCAATATTGAATATAAAAACTAAGTCGTGCTAGGAAATGAACATTGGATAGGATAAGATACGAATAGATATAAAAGCTAAAAAAACATCCATTAATAATAATTAATAATACGTATATATATAACTATGGCAAGTACAATATCCGCTTTATATTTTTTTACGTCTAACAATCTGCAATAATGAAAGTACTTATTATAATTATTATTTAACAAGCTCTGTCAATATTTTTATTATCCCATTGAAAACAACACCCTGTATAAAGTAGGGTGACTTCAAAGTCATTCTTTATGGCTCTAAAGAGCTTTATCGAAGAGCATTAAAAACCGCCGGTAGCGACTATATAAAATGTTATTTGTCGGCCTTTCTTATTTTACGTTAAGAATGTTTTAATCCTGTCTAGTAATCTGATAGCTGATGGCTTTAGATAGAAGCTTCGAATATAGGTTTCTATGCCTTTCGTCTTTGTTTTGGTAATACAGGTGATCCTTTTTCAATGCGGTTTATTGTAAAGTAAAGGTAAAGGGAAATATTTGGGGGTTTGTACTGTCGAAATATTTGAGGCCACCCGTCGTTTTAAATAGGTACTTGAGCGTCATGTTCCGAGCTCGATTTTGTTGAAAGGAATTCCTGGCTGCGAATTCAGGTTGTTTTCGGAACGATAAACTTCTCAAATAAGATATAAATATAATGCAAATACAAATTTGCATTTAATATAAATATCCTTATAATTTAGCTTTTGTAGTTTTTCGTACTTTAACCACTTCAAACCCAATTAGAAAAACATCGCTATAGTAGTAATTTATTGACTAATTCGCACTTAGTAATCTATTTTTCGTTACTCGAATTGTTGTTATAGTTTATAATCCTTAGTGCAATAGGTACTCCTGTATCCTTACTGACTTATTTTTGCACTCATCTTTTGTTATCTGTTTTCAGAACTTACAGCCAAAATGGGTGCCAGAGCAAAAACACCCTTCTAGGATGACGCAGCAAAACTAGGACATTACCTGTAACAAAAAAGGGAACATTATAATGCGAATAAAGATTAAAATCCCATATAAGATATACGTCCACGCATAAATCCATCATGGAGTCATAAAAACTGACGCATGGAGTTCAACTCGACGTATAAAAGGTTTTTGTTATAACCGTTTTTACAATTACACCCCTATCCTATTACTGGTATCTTTAAATCTTTGTTTATTAACTTATTGTTATGGTTATTGTTGGTTTAAAGTGGGTTAACCTTATTTTTTATTTGTACCTGTATTAATTTTATAGCGACTAACGCGTGTTGGCGTATTGTCTGGTTATTCTTTGAATGCTTTTAACATAGGTTTGCCGTTATTTTTAAGAAGGTTTGGTTATTTATCCAATGCATTATATCGATAAGAGGTTAAGTTTTAGTTTTAGTGTACGGTATTGATAAGTTTTCTACCGAATACACTGGTCCAGTTTTAACAGGACAAGACTGAATGATCAATAAGTTTAAGGTATTTAATAAAAAGGCCAATTAGATGCAATTTTTTTGCTAAAGTTTATGAATGTTTCAGGCTGCAGTTCCAGCCAGATACCAGTATCAACGCTGGAAGAGACAGACCCATAAAAGCAAGTTTCAAGAGAGAAGCAGTTTTATTTAAAGGAATGACCTGTTGTAGAGCGAAATTAATATAATTTTTTAACACCTCGTCCTCACAATTTAAGTAGAGTCAATTTATTTTAACTGTTTTAAAAATAAATGTCATAATTATTCTTGTGATTACATCAACCACTTCATTTCATCATCTTATTAAGTCCCATTTAATAATCCTATTTAGTCAAATAGGATTGTAAAAAATTAAACGAATTTTTCAATACGATACAGATACTATTGTTATCATATTGTTGTGACAGCCGGATGCAGCATTGTGTGTATTCAATATTTAATAGACCCTTGTGTGTTTATGCCCCGCATCCACCCTTTTTTAACCTTTTTCATAACCTATTATTAGATAAGGTATGTGTATGTTTCTGCATATGGGTTGTTAGTTTTAGAATTTTAGTTACAGAAATTTTATGAAAATCATAAGAGATAGAAGAAATAATTATATTCTTACTGTAAAATAAAATAATAAATATTGTTGTAAACATTTAGCTCTCTATGTGATTTGAGCTATTTGTGAAATTTAACTTTCCCTATGAAATAAGCTTTTTGATGAAATGTCCTTTCTCATGTCCTAATCTATCTCTGTACGGTGTACCAAATTTCGTTCTGATTGTTTAGTTGTGCTGAAAAGACAGACAGACAAACAGAATTACTTTCGCATTTATAATATTAGAAGATATGAGACGAAGATTTAACGATTTACTTTTAATACTAAAACAGATTACAAAACTATTTATTTGGTAAAGGTAAAGAATTTTTCTAAGAAGACGCTTATTTTTAATTTATCTTGCGGCAAAGTAAATTGATTTAAAATTAATCTAAGTGTGAAATAATCTGCAGATCGAATTGAGTTTATAGATTGTTCAAAACTAATAAAACTTAGAATCTAAGTCTTAGATGGATGGGTAATTCGATTCGATCTTAGGATTTAATTTTCCTCGCTTCATATTATTTGTACTCAGATTTGTTATTATATTATATGTATAAAACGGACATTAATGCAATGCATCCTATAAATTATATTATATAAATAATATACAGATCAATATATATATTTAATACAATGTATAAAAACAAAAAAAATTGTTTTTTTTTAATCCTGAATTCAATTATTTTTAAATAAACTAACTACATACTTACATCATCTCAAAGAATCGGAAAGAACTAATGATGTAAAAACGCTGATGAGACGTATTATTTATCAGAGCTTTAAAAATCCTTTGATTGCTGTGTATTTAAAAAGTTTAAAGAAAAAACTGCTCATTACATTTCTCGAAAATAATAAACATTACACTGAGAGGATATAGCAATATCTCAAAGCAAATTATCTCACTATATTTACATCATAAAGCCCCGTTTTTAAAGCGATTTTCGATAATTTTATTGAGTACAATCTCGATAATTCACAGTAAACCGACAAATTAAGTGTTCCGAAGATACGTAGGTAATTATAACCCTTCGTACACTTTTAAATTGCCTTATCTTCTATCGCTTAGGCTGTTGGTACACGATGCAACGATAATAATATGGCAAAAATATTATTATAAATATTTATCACTGTAACCGTTATAGCGTGGTAACTGGTAAGTAAAGATCTTTAGATTTTGACAACAGCAACCATAATTTAAAATATAGGTTAATTTTCCACTTAATAAAGTTTGTACAATTTACACCTGTAAGTATGATATATGATCAATTTTAACATCTATATTCTAGAAATCTAGAGTTTTATAAAACTATTACTTATAATCCTTGCCTAACGATATTCAAGTTTTAACTTCTTTAAAATTATTAAATAATAATTAATAATATATTCTAAGCCCGATTACATGTCGAAAAATGTAATACAAAAATCATCATGTTTATAAATTGCCTTAATCGCCTAAAGATATTGTCAGGTTACAAATCGGGGTTAAGAATTCAGTGCAAGATCGGATAAAGGAGGGTGTGGTTTTTTAACATTAACATAATAAATTCGAATGTAAGTGTTATTTGATGTATAATTTATGAAAATAAAACGGTGTTATTGGCAGTTGGAGCACTTGTATCCAATTTGTTTCATTGTGGAATATTTTACAAATTTGTTTTAAATATTAAGGCGAAGTCTTTTTGGTTTTATGTTATGATATTTTTTTTCTTAACTCTATGTATTTTGATTCGGTTAATAATAAATTTATTATATATGAAATAGTATTAAGACACCAAAATCAAAATGCACACGTTATACGAATATAAAAAATCACCCATTATCTACTATCAATTTTATTTACCCTTAAATCACGTAAACGGTATAATAGCTTAACCAGATTCACTTCAGGGATCCGGTAAATACCGGATCTTTTTCAAATCCAGGCTCCCACGGAAATCTATAACATTGGGCTTACAGAAAGCCCATTTAAGTCTACCATTTCAGTATTCATAGTACACAGAGATTACAAGCTCTACAACTTCGAATTTGCATATTAAATGAAAATGGATTTTCAATTTGCATACGTCCGATCCATCGTTATGTTCAGTGTTTGAGTGGATCATGTTGGTAATGTATGTAATATGTTGTTTGCAGGATTTGTTTGTGTTAATTCAGGTGCGTTTCACGTTTTAAGGTTTAATGGGAAGTGTGTGAAATCATGATAGCTAAATAATCGAAAGTAAAAGTCGAAGTTTATCGACAATATTGATGGTTGATATAAAGTAGGAGTAAAAGTATAAATTTTAACACTAATGATTATTGCAAATAATTATAGGTAAATTAATAAGACTGGATTTACTCATCGTGATTAAATTTCCATAAATACCGCGAGTGCTTAGGTAGGTTACAAAAATAAAACTCATACTCCATTCAAGTTATTCAGTTTGTACATACAAATAAAAAATTATATAGAACAAACATTTTACGCAACATAATGCAATTTTCGATGCTATTTACTTGAAATGAACCTTATGGCCGGGTCAAATACACTTTAAAAATCTAATCTTTAGAGGTAATCACGTAATACTTTATAAGAATAACAAACGAAGCCACTTGGCCTTATATGTCTACAGCGAACAAAAATACGCTTACCTAATTTTCAGAGTACTCTTCAATCGAATAGAGATTTGGCAATTTACTGTGAACCACTATTGTGTTTTAGTTAGGGTTCCTTTTAATGATGAAAAAGAACCTTGTTGTGTAAGTTTTCCACATAATTTACACTTAAATGTGTTATTTATTTTCTAATGTTTTTCTCAGGTTCAGGATACAGTGAAAACAAAAAAAAAATACTTACTTTCACAATTTTTTTATTTCATTTAAGTTACTTACTTGTTACTTACTAATAAATAAATAAATAAATATTTCAGTACAATTTTCACACACGGCTCGATCTGATCCCATACTAAGCTTTCGCTTGTGTAATGGAAACAAGATGGCTGATTAACATACATATATAATTTTAAATAAATACCTATATCGATAATATTACTAGACTTCTTGTCAACTTTATTGAATCTTAAAGAGGCATGTGAGGGATAACGACAACACTTTCAATAGTTATTGCCGTAGCTACGTTTATGAATAAGATCGTAAATTTCTTTATGTATAGCTATAAAAAATACTTCATATACTAACTGAGGGTTGAATAATAATATTACATAATATAATTAGGAGTATATTGAGTTATTTTCTGAATATCTAGTTTCAATCCAATAGGTTCACTCGTAATGTACCTACCTACGCTAAAAATGAAACGATAAAAATATAATAATATTTACCTACTGAATCTATCTTTGAGCCAAATTTCATCAATATCCCATTAGCAGTATTTGTATATAGAGTAACAAACATTCAACAATTCATCATTCTTGCTTTTGCTGTTTTAATTGATGCGATTGATGTTTCCGAATTAATTGTAATCACTAGGTACATAGTATAAAACTAAGTCGCTTTTTCTATCCCTATGTCCCTATGTATGCTTAAATTTTCAAAACTACGCAACGGATTTTGATGCTGTTTTTAATAGATAGCATATAAAACTAGGAGCATAATATAAACGGATCATCTCTACTATGTATATTGTATAAGCTTGTTTAACATTAAGTCTGACGACACGAGTATAACTCAATTTAAGCCTCCTTTGATGTGGTCTAAGGGTGAAATAACTAGAACTAACGAGCTTCCGCTAAAATGAGGTCAAATATCCTATACCCCATGGAGACTTCTTAATGCTATTAATACTTTAATCAGGACTTCCAGGATGATGGACGTAATTAATGGTAAGCAAAGGAATAGAAAATTTTAAATCTATACTTAATATTATAAAGCTGAAGAGTTTGTTTGAACGCATTAATCTCAGGAACTACTGGTCCGATTTGAAATATTTGGTATTAGATAGCTCATTTATCGAGGAAGGCTTATAGGCTATATATCATCAGGACAAGATCAGCAGGAGCGTAGCCACGCGGGTGTAACCGCGGAGCGCAACCAGTGTCAAATTAAGTGTGTTTTGGTCGCCTATAATAATTTGTATTCCTTGACTTTCAATATCATATTTAATCATTCGCTTGTAGATGGATCCCACTTAAACTACGAAGCACAAAGAGCAAAAATTTATGACCTTGGTTGATTGAAATTGTTTAGTTTTTGAATAAAGTTCTCTTTCTACTTGCATATTCATAAACCAAAAGAAAAGAGAAGAAATTATAAGATGCTATTCCAAGAAAACAAGACCTCTCTTGTTTTCTTAATAAGCTTTCAATTTCTACTTTCATTACAACTACACCGTCATAATATTTAGCCAAACGGTTTCACATACCAAAATAATCTTCCTAAACATGGCCTTATCATATAACTTAACATTATCAAAACAATCGATCACAATAAACTAAGCGCTTGATAATAAGACTGAGATACGCAGATACAAGTAATGACTACACGATGTTGAAACCTATGATGAATTAATGACCGAACTACGACGCTAATTCACCAAAACACTACACAAACAACTACACTTTCTTAAATACTACCATGGGAAAGACACCCTAAAACACAACACTTTAAGGGCTAAGTTACAGTGATGGTGTTATGCTCGTAATGTTAGGACAATGGACTGTAGGCGTTCGCAGGGTCACGACTGATCGGATGGATTTTGAAACTAAGATGTTGCACTTCTTAATGTTTTCGTAATGTAATTTGCGTGGGAAATGTATTTAGCACGTCGTAAATATTGCTTTAGTAAATCTCGTTTGGTTTTCATCGATAGTTTCAACATTAATGATAGTTTGAAGGGAAGTAGGTGCTGAATTTACAAGTCTAATATTCATTGAAACAAGAAATGTAAGTATATAACTAACCTTTTTTGGCAAGCGCTGCAAAATAGATAAAGATTAAATATTACTTGTATGATAAATAATTTATCAACTGACTCTCATGCGTGGTAAGTAACCTACGTAAGCTACCGAGGTAACGTACCTACCTTATGTTTCACCAAATTTTAGCCAAGACGGTGCAGATAAATAGAAAAAAAAACACTGAGTACCTAATTTCAAAATTGCTTTAAAATAATAATCAAATCTTTATAACAATTTGAGATAATTAAATACATTATGTAAGATTAAAATTAGAATAAGCTTAAAATTTTTTACCATATTATTGTTGACGTTTTCTCAGATTTTCCTGAAATATAACGAGGGTTCATGTGCGGTTTATTATTAAATTTAAGCAGAAAAGCTTTTAAATAAAGTGCTCCTGAGGTTAATGAGTTGAACATTAAATAACGTAATAACGTTGAGGATGTATTTTCTTTTATAATGGTAAACAAGATGACATAATAAAATGAAAAAATGTTGTTTTTAATTCCATTATATTTTTTATTATATAATTTATACTTCATTATATAATTTTAATATTGAACAATGTTTTTGTGTTGTAAAATTAAACTCTTCTCGTACTTGGTTGGTAGTTTTACTATGTAATTTAAAAATAATGTGTTTGTATGTTGTTATATAAATCTACAGGTACTCTGTAATACAGCTCAACTAAAATTTTTAACTAATATTTTGTTTTCAATTGCTCAAAGTGATCTTTGTGGAATTTCACTCCATTATCTCATTTTAATCTGAACACTGAACTGATCTCTCGATACGAAAACAAATAAAAATATCATAAACACCTTTTGAATTTTTCTAAATATAGCACATAAGAAGACCATTGCATTTGTACTTTATTTAATTTCTGAAGTCGGTAAGATAAGCCATAATTTACTGTTTTATCACAATGGGTCGCAGGTAACCTTTGAAATTCCTACGTGAGTTGAATCTTACGGCCATCGTTCTTCAAATTTCATTTTATCTGACCTGTTACTGGGCGCTCTAAAACAGTTGTTTATTTAAGAATTATTTTAGAGAGATAAACTCTTTTAAAACGCTTTAGTCTGTAACTTTAGTTTTAATATTTACGAAGTTTTGAAGAAAATTATGAAAGTTACACGAAAAGTTAAAGATTTACGCCCATCCTTTTAAAAGGTGTCAAGATAATGTCTGTCGGATAAGCTAGTACTTTAAAATATACACATCTTAATCATACATGAAAATATTTTAAACTCCTGTAATCACTAAATTGTATAAAATTATCGCTTTCCGCTGTATGTCTGTGCAGTTGTTTTACAGAAAAAGTGTTTCTTGTAAAATTTTATCTATATACATATATAAAAATGAAACTCGTTTTCCTTGGTCACGGCATCACACGTGAACGAGTGGACCGATATCGATAATTCTTTTTTATTATATTCCTTGAAGTACGAGGATGGTTCTTATGTAGAGAAAACGTAAATATGTATCACGGGCGAAGCCGGGGCGGACCGCTAGTTACAATATATAATTTGTTGGTTTCAAATAAAACGGGCGAAGCAGCGGGCTAGCATTATAATTAACAATTGACGTATTCATATATATCTAGCATATGCTGATCGAGTGTCTACAATAGCATGTACATGGATAGGCCGCATGCATAACACATGAGATCGTGCTAGGAAGCGGATGCATGCATATGCGCTTTCTAGATGCTTCCTATATCCGATTATATAGTTATATTGATATTCAACGGCATGGTTTATTACAATATTGTGTGTGTAAGTTAGATGTGATTGATGTTTTAATTATTTTATTTACGATGGAAGGATATAATCGTTTATTCATTTACTGATTTTAAACGTACAAGTTACCTACTATAGGTTTTTTAAATAAACTAGCCCAAAGATGGTTTTACTTGATATCGTTATAAAAAGTATTATTTCTAAATAATTGAATCAAAAACTTTATGTCTTACTCTTTAATATTTCAAATATGACGTATTCTACCTTATTTTCGTGTAAGTTTAGGAATGGAAATGGCGGTAACTACATAATAAAAAATAAAATCTAACCATTTGATAACTTATTCACAGGCAGCTAAAAGCGTTCAAGTGTTATCTCAAATGGTTCGCCTGGGGGCATACAATACCATCAATTTTCCAAAGCGGTGAAACCTTAACGTGCTTTTACGGGCTTTAGTGGGAAATGCAAATTATACCATTACTGTATTTAGCTACTAGCTTATTATGTTGTCTATACTAGACGCGTCACGCGTAGTTTTGGATAAATGAGTATTTAGATAAAATTTATATATAAATACATATTTCACACTCACTCACTCACAGACATACATCTGCACACGTATTATATTAATTGTAAACTTTAGTTAAGGAAGGGTCCTCCTGACACAGGTTTTTGTAAACTTACTAGGAGGACTCATCCGTTTTCTGTATTTGAAAATTGTGTGTATGAAATAAATATATTTTTCATTTTCATTTTCATTTTCATTCTAAGTTCATTTTATTATTGCTGGATATTTTAAAGTGCATTTGCAACATAACAAGCTGACTTGGCTTTCTCTCTGAAATCAATACTCATCAAATACTCATTATTGATTATAATATAATACTTAACTCCACACATGCGTGTTAATCCAAAAACAACATACTTTTAAATACCTAGAAATATTCTATAGAAAACAACAAAACTTTTTGTTAGACATTCGAGCGTGCATAATATCACAATACTCCTTGAAAATGCGAACAATTCTGCCGCACTACCTACCATTAATAAAAACAATAAAATTGCTTCAGACGTCGGCTGGCATTCGAAAAATCCTTTGTGGTTAATGGACGTATGCCATGCGGGTTCCTATAAACGGAATCTGGGTATGCTACCAAAAATATCATAAAATTTATTTAGAAAAGTAGAAATATCAAGGTAAAATTTATTTAGGAAAATAGCAATAGACAGGTATGAACAAATTGTAAAGTATCTGAAAATTTTGTATGGATGTTGTTATTTTAAGAATAACAACAGTAAAATAAAAGTAGAGCATTCTTATTTTTGTAAAAACAGCTACGAGTATTCTATACATAGAAGAGATGACATGAATGCAAGCAATGAGGATTGATGATTTTCGCGGCAATAGTAGTGCTCCAGAGATTTCTTACCTTAAAAATAATTTAAGTGATATTGAAATGACAATAATACTCACTGAACTAACGATACCGTGCGGTTTCATCCGGAAGCACTCGCCGACAAATCAAGTATTTAATAGCTCTTGTGTTGACCCAGTGTAGGTTTCATTCAAATCCGTATTAAGTTTTGTAAAGTAAAAAGTCCAATCATATCAAATCCGTCCAGTAGTTTTTTCGTGAAAGATTAACAATCATATTGTTATTGACATCAATCCTCACAAACTGTTGAATTTGTAATCTTATTAGGATAGGTGGTATGTGAAGATAATTTGGATAAAAATACAATTCCAATAATTAGTACCATTCGTACAGCAAACACACCACGAATTAATTACGCCCCATTCAAGAATGCACATGACTCTGTATGCCTGTATGCATGCCACGCTAGATCGTGCAAAGATAAATATACATGGCCTCGCCGTGCAACAATACAAAAAACGAAGTCATTCACGGACCTGACGCTAGTGGAATAGCGATGAACACGTGTGTAACGGAATCACAAGTATTCATCTTGATGGTCCTTTTAGTGGGGAAATCTTGCATAGACGGCCACCAAGGCCAGGGACGGATTATGTTGGATTCTTAACGACTAAAACCCCACTGTGTTCCGGCGGCTCCCGGCCGTTGAAATTGGTTGGAATTTGCCATGTCTGGCATGATGGGGATGCAGAATGTTGTTATGTGCGTGGTTCTTGTTTGAAGAAGTATGGAAGATTGGGGTATCTAAGATACTCCAATATACCGTACGCTACGTACGTACATAATACGCCTATCTTGCGTATCTAGGTATATTCATATAGACGGTTCAAAATCCTGGATTTAATAAAAATCCAGACGCGGGGCACACGGCAAGAGTGTGATCTGCCGTGTCCTCCGGGCAGGCACACCAGTGGCAGACCATGCTGGGCTCCCTCCTCGCGACTTTACACAGGTACCGCCCGAAGCAGCCGTGCCCGGACAGTATCTGCGTAAGGCTATGGCCCCGTGCCGCCTGTCGCACCACTCTTGGAGGACTGGACGTATGGCTGCAACCGTCCTCTCACCCGCGCTGGGCTCCTCGAGCCGGCGTTCCCACTCCCGGAACCGCCGCTCGACAGCCTCGGCCCTCCACTCCTCTACTTCCTCGTAGGAAGGATTCACCCCATGTGACCTAGACGCCGAGACGCGGCGATACACGTCCGCTAGCATCTCGGCGTCCAGATCCCATGGCGGCGTTCCGGCCATTACGCAGGCAGCCTCGAAAGACACCGTGCGGTATGCCCTAACTACCCTGAGCGCCATGACCCGCTGCGGCCTCCGCAAGAGGGGTCTGGTACGGGCGCTCAGGGTGTCTGCCCAGATGGGGGCCCCGTAGAGGGCCATGGAGCGGATTACGCCAGTGTATAGCCGGCGACACCCACCCCCAGCACCTCTAAGGTTTGGCAGCAAACTTCCCAGTGCTCCGGCCGCCCCTACAAGACGGGGGGCGAGGCGACGGAAGTGCTCCGTAAACCTCCATCGGCTATCCAACACGATGCCTAGGTATCTCATGGTGGTGGTGACCCTGATCGCTACCCCATCCACCCGGATCTCTGAGCCTGCGCTATGCAGCCTCCGGCGACCGGGAAAGAAGATGGCTTCGGATTTCTCCAGCGCCACCCGTAGTCCCAACCGCCGGATGCGGCACACCACCTGCTCAACTCCCGTGGTAGCTAATAAAGCTGCCTCCTCGTATGTAGCCCCACGCGCAGTCACCAGAGTATCGTCGGCGTAACAAGTTACGCCAACACCTGGGAGGTTAGTGGCACGCAGGACCCAGTCGTACCCGATGTTCCACAGAAGAGGCCCGAGGACCGACCCCTGTGGGACACCGCACGACATTTCCCTCTCACTCCATCCATCGCGGGTTGGATAGGCAACAGTCCTATCTGATAGGTATGACCGCAGCAGTCGCACCATGTAGCCCGGCACGTGATGATAGTGGAGAGCTTGCAGGATACTGCCCCACGGTAGGGTATTAAACGCGTTGGCGATGTTCAAAGACACCGCCAGGAGGACTTCTCCACTAGCGGCCGCATCTTCTGCGGTGGCTCTCACGCGAGATATCGCGTCGAGTGTGGACCGACCACGGCGAAAGCCGAACTGGTTCCCGCTGAGGTCTGGTCCCACTCCCTCCAAATGGTTGACGAGGCGAGCTGCGAAAACGCGCTCAAAAATCTTGCTCACCTCGTCAAGCAATACAATAGGCCTGTACGCTGAGGGCGAATCGCGCGGGCGCCCCTCCTTTCTTAACAGGACCAAATTCCCTGTCTTCCACCTACGGGGAAATTGGCCCCGCTCAAGGCAAGCCGAAAACAACCGCTCCACACGGGGCCCGAGGGCTTCCAACGCTAGCACCCACGCTCGACCAGGTACCCCGTCAGGTCCAGGAGCAGTGTTTTTCCCTTTAAGCCGCGTAACTGCCGCCTCCAACTCCTCATGGGTAACGGCAGGGATTTCTTCTGCAGGCTCCTCCTGTGACGCAGGTGTCGCCGCCATCGGCGGAGGAGAGTATCTTCCCTGGTCCGGGAACAGAGACACCACAACCTGTTCTAGCAGACGGGGCTCGAGAGACTGAGACAGGGGCGGAGCCCACGGGCGGAGCTTCTGCCTCACTCGTTTATACGGCCGACCCCACGGTACCCGGTTCAGACCCTCGAGCATCTCTTCCCATGCTCTATCCTTGGCGCTGCTGATTGCCTCCTGCAGAGAGGTAACGCACTCCCTGTAGGAGGCAAACAGTTGCGCTGCCTCCACTTCATCCCTTCCACTCCGGCGCCGGTGCCTGGTGTACGCCCGCCTCGCAGCCACGCAGGACGCGCGCAGCTGGGCAATTTCGGCGGACCACCAATACATCGGTCTTCTGCGCGGATTCGAGCGAACTCTACTCATGGCCGCATCACACACCTGCGCCATGGCATCTGCAGCCATCCACGCTGCATCGTCCTCTACTGTTGTGGCGATCCGCGGTGCAGGGATCCATGCCTGAACTATGGCAGCCTCAATTAGGAGTTCCTTATCGAGACTACGAAAGGCTTTCTATACATATATTTGAAATATTCTATTATAAAAGTCATGGGGTGTTAGTTTCATACCTTATGATTGTGTTGTGGGACAGATAACAAATACAATTTTATAAGTGTTGTTTTTCATCAAGTAATAATAACACAAAATAAGTGACGGTTCTATTACTTACTAATCTCTATGCCAACTTTTTTATTCTCCCAGACGTTAAAAAATCCGATATTACGACACATTTATTACCGCCCATAATAACATAATTACAAACGAATCGGTTGTAAGGCTGGGTGCACAAGCGACAATTACCACTCGCCATTGTTCGTGACCACTCGTTCGTAATTACACGGCTTGGTGGCGTACGTTTACTTGCTACGCAAATTGCGGGAAACGAGATCGTGAATACACAGCCTAGGCGCAATTAGATGGTCTGTATGAATGGCTTGATTCACCATAGATATATGGTGCTGGTAGAGCGCGCTCGGTGTGAAGAGAAAAACTTTCTGCTTCTAGCAAAATATTGATATCATAACTAAAAGATAGGAAAAATTTTTAAATAACTGTTTTACTCGTCAATATCAGTGTTATGAACGCAAGACTAAACTGGTAAATAATATTATTATGAAGGTACAAAGTTCCTTTAAATAAAGTTATTCAGCTGAAGTTACTGAATAAATCGGCTAAAACTAGGTAAACAGGCAGATTTTAATTTAATCTATAGACTACACGTAGATTGCCTACTGGCTACTTCTGTTAGCCTGTGTGCATTGTTATATAAATAATGAAATCAGAAAGGTAAAAATCATTCCTTGAAAGCACCAAAATAAGACCCTCCAGGCTAACCTAAGGGAAGATGAATAACACCGTAAAATTAAGCTATTATGGTATCTAAAAAAGACAATCTTTTAAAGGAACAACGATCTTGTGCTGGTTTCTATTATGAGAAGGTATTACGCGATCTTAGCTCTTTTATCTCTGTATAAAAACAATTGTTATATCTCTTAACGACAAATTAATGGGGCTTGACTGTTTATAGAGCGTCTGTTTTGCCCTAATTACGTCCAAGTGAATGAACTTACTATGGCTTGGTTACAAGACAAAAAGCGATGTTTCTCGAATGATTTTTTTTGTGGGTCTATGAGATGATGTGATATGAAAATTATCCTTTATTTTTGCAGTTGGAATATGAAGTATAGCATATTAATGTTAAACTTGTAGTATATTGATCAAATGCATTCGTTAGCTATACTTACAAATTATCTGAAAATTTGCTGCAAATATAGCGCATCATATTACGAATGAAAAATAAGCATTTGTATTTAAATTTATAAAAATCATTCAACAAATATTAACGTAAACGCACCTAATAACGACCCCTTGAAATCCGCGTACAACACTCGGAATATGATGTTCTCGAAATAGTAAAACAAAAATTAACAAAACGTGTCAAAATAATATAAAAAAAGCATAATTTGTATGGATATTACTAGAAAGAGAAAAGTGACTTGAAAAATATTTTAACTTTATCACGCATTGACTAGCTTCACCAAAATCCTAATGCAATAAATAAAAGAGAGATTTTTAAATCTTTTATACGAACATGCAAATGAAATCTACAACATTAGCATCGTCGCAAAATGGTTTTGATTTCTAAGTCGCCGCGGGGTATATTATATTTAAAAGTAAAAAGATCATTATAAAAAAATGTAACTACATTTTCTATTGTTCACATGAGGTCGTAGCTGTAATACAGGATGTGATCCATTGTACGCGCGCTATGTAAATAAGAGTAAGTGGGTTTTGATTATGGCGCAAGGTATGAGTGACAAGCGGAAAGTACGTATTTGAATTATGAAATTAGAAGTTGGCTTTGTATGTATACATTTATTAGTAAATGAAACATTACAATTTACATCCATACTATTATACTATAATATTATAATTATACGAAAGTAACTCTGTCTGTCTGTCTGTTACTCAATCACGCCTAAACCACTGAACCAATTTGCATGAAATTTGGTATGAGGATATTTTGATACCCAAGAAAGGACATAGGCTACTTTTTATCCCGGGACATAGGATAGGTTTTATCCCAGAAATCCCACGGGAACGGAAACTATGCGGGTTTTTCTTTGAAAACGCGGGTGAAGCCGCGGGCGGAAAGCTAGTATGAAATAAACTTAATGAAGTAGGCGCTTAAATAAATGTCATACGTACTTGCAGAATGTAGTTTATAAAATTTATTACAGATATTTTCGATGCTTTAACTTATAATTGCACATTGAAATCTCAAGTCAAATTAGTCAATTAGTTTAAGGGCCGATTTTTCAATGCTTGGACAAAACTTATTCATCGAATAATGTATAAAACTACCATTTTAAAAACGTATTCTAATTGCCCGTATTTGACAGTTTACGTGGCATTTAATATTATCGTGTAATACTTTATTGGACGGATAAGTTTTATCCAAGCATTGAAAAATCGGCCCTAAAACATATAACAAAATGATACGCAATTTTTTAATGCACACACAAGTTTAAACCACTCCTAGTTCAGGAAAGTAAAAGCTTATAAATTAGACCACACTCGTAATGATATTTTGATCGATTCGTACCAGTATCGATGTATACGATCAATTACATTGATGAGCAAAACATACATTCATCGTGTTAGTTTTTATTCCAAATACTCGGCCCCATTATGCAAATTAGAAACGTAAAAAATCACCAGAATTAACACTAAGTGGCCATAAAATACTGCTTAATCTAAACCCAATTTGTTCGCAATGAAAGTTTATTTTGATTAATACGATGCGACATTTAATTTAGTCGTATAATAATTTCCTTGCACGACCAGTGTTGTGAAAATATATTTGACGTTTCTGTAGTTATTATAATATTTTTATGTGGCGTTTATGCAAAAACTGCTTTCTATACTTTCGTTTTTCGTTGCGATTGTAAGATTGTTGTGAATTATAGATATAATTACATCGTTTATATGCGGACGAAGTTTCTTGCAAAGGTCGTGTCACAGAACTAGATTTGAATATACAGTACCTACACAAAATCTCAATTATGTAGCCATTATTATAGTATTTTTATATGCTCATTGCTCATAATTTTAATAAAAAAGAAACGTCAAATAATAGGTCTTTTACCGCAACAGGGCAATGCTTATGCAAAGCGATAAAGGCCTTATTAGATAAAAAAAATATATTTTAACGTACGTATAGTATTTTATTAAGTTGATCATAATTTAGGAGAAGTACGATGTTATCAATGCTAAGGATCAATCAGAAATTTGGATGCATCTGTATACAAAATATAAAGAAACTTTTAAACGGTACATAGAACATAATATACCGCATCGCACCGCATATAAAGCATCAAACGAGCAAAGCAGCAAGCAGTAACTCTACAATGGGCCTTCTTCACAATGGGCAGCGTTGAGCGAGTAGGGGCAATCACGGTAGTGTAGAGGGCCTAAATATCTATGATTAGCCGTCATTGTTGATATTTATTCATAGGTATTCGCGGCAAACATCGACGATCATTTGTTGGGCCAACGCTGCCCATTGTGAAGATTGGCCATAAAACATAACACAATAATCGACACGCCATGCTAAGCACGCGTGTCATATCTTTTATAGCATCCGTTGAAAGGTGATTGCAATTTTATTTGCGGCTAATTCCCCGTAGAGAGCACATCTGTTTTCTAAATGACTTGGATGACTTATGTGGATATAGTATTGATAAGTAGCTGTTAATATACGTTTTTGTAAAGAAATGCATGTTATAGACATATAAAACTTCCTCTTGTTTCACTCTATCTACAAAAAAAAAGCACCGCACCAAAATGTTTATTTTTATTTTATAAAACTTTAATAAAACTATACAATTATACACGAGTAACTCATAAGTCATAACTAATGTATACAGTACAGTTTATTAGGCGGCCTTATTTATTACTTAAAAGTAACAAGCTTACTAAAATTATATGTTGTGTAGTTTTCAAGATCTTAGCATACATAGGGACAGGCAAACAGCGGAAATCGACTTTGTTTTATACTAT
Source organism: Colias croceus (assembly GCF_905220415.1). Taxonomy (NCBI): domain Eukaryota; kingdom Metazoa; phylum Arthropoda; class Insecta; order Lepidoptera; family Pieridae; genus Colias; species Colias croceus. Next base: position 7,249,586 of record NC_059556.1, on the reverse strand, counting down.
GTAGTGATAGTGATACTACAATTTTTAATATTATAAAACATAAATGTATACTATTTGCAGATGACATCTCAATTATTGTGACATCTAATAAAATTAATTGCACTATTAAAGATCATGAAATTGACATTAATTCCACAATTTACAAAATGATACGATGGCTTGAAAATAAAAACTTATTTATTAACCTTAAAAAATCAAAATTCATACAATTTAATAAATCTTCCAATAAAAAATTTAACATTGCTTTAGACATAAACAAAATTGACGCATTACAAAATATTAAATATTTAGGTATTACAATAGATGATAATTTGGACTGGAAGGCTCATGTAGGTGATGTATGTAATAAAATTAATAGATTCGTTTACGCGCTTAGACGGGTTAAAGTTACCACAAATTTAGAGACTGCCGTGACAGCATACCGTGCCTAAGTAGAATCACACCTTCGCTATGGATTAGTATTATGGGGTAACAGTACTGCTAGGGATAGGGCATTCATTGCGCAAAAACGATGCATGAGAGCCATCTGTGGAATAGCACCCACTGAATCATGTCGACCCTTATTTAAAAAGCTTGGTTTATTACCCCTACCTTGTTTATATATTTTTGAACTGTGTATGTTTGTTTTTAGAAATAGCAGTTTGTTTAAAACATCCTCTCAACTAAACTCGAGATCACGAAGGGATCCGAATAAATTAATTTTACGAGAGAACCCTCGTATCGTCAAATACAGGGAAAGTTGCGTGGGGATGGCCGTTAAAATATTCAATCATCTGCCAAATAACTTAAAGACGTGTAATGATTATAAATTTAGAAAACATCTTCTTAATTGGCTTAATGAAAAAAACTTCTATACCATAAAGGAGTTCATGGAAAGTTCAACCCGAACAGACCATTAACTCCTTTATGGTACCTAATTATTTTTGCATGCTTGTATTGGCTGAACATGTTTGTGCTTTATTAATATAATTGTATCACCATTGAATACCATGTTTAAAGCAAAATAAAGATTTTATTTATTTATTATTATTAATTTTATTTTGCTATGTTTTCTGTAGGAAATGAGTTTAAGTGTGATTTTGGGATATAAAATATTAAGCTCGTTATGAACTATCTTTTAAGATAAGTCTGCCAGTGACAGTTGATTAACTCCTTGCCTGTAAAAAATACTGAAGTGAAGAAGTTAATTTCCGCAAAGGCAAAGGAAAACAGGGCCTAATCATTTAACTTTTTATACTTGGGGACCATCTTTTAAACCATAAATTTATTATTTATTTAAAGAAAGTTTATTTAAAGAAAATACCTTAAATACAAATTTAATAACTGTAGGTACCTACGTAGGCTCCTGCTCTGTATATAAACACATAAACAGAAAAAACTTACTTCTTTCTAAAAAGATCCAATATATATATTTTCAAAATATGACGTAATTGTTGAACGAAGCTCATCAAATGTGCTATAATAATTCAGAATAAATTTCTATGTTATTGCAAAACGTTGAAAGTTCAATTTCTGAGTACAACGCGTTGATGAGTTGAGTACACTCAATTGTTAAACCCACGCTCATAATCACTAAGTGTCTATGTGTGTAATGTTAATTTGTGCCATAAATCAACTGATATTAATGCGTATGTCTGTCTGTCTGTAACGTTTCACGCCTAAATCTATTAACTTTTTATAACGATTTAATATATAATATTGAAGTGAAACTTCTTTATGCGCGTTGAGAGTAATAAGGTAGCGTTATGTCAATACCGTCACGCCATGGAGTAAGGCGACGATTTTGGTATCTTGGAATCTTACCAAAGAAGTTTCACTTCTGACACGTGATACTTTGGACATGATTTTGACACTGAAAAATTAAATATTGTCTTTGCAACTGACACCACGGGTTCTAATAATTTTATGCCTCTTTAAAATGTTGGTGAATATTATCTAGTTTTAATGAATTCTAAAACTAAAACTTTTCGAGTTTTATGTATTTAATTTCAAAGGCAGTTTTACAAAGCCTGACTTTACAAAATTGATAATACGTAATACCAACGTAACACCTATAGCATAAAAGAAAAATAAGTATACCAAATATTTTATAAATACTATAAGGTGAGTCCGGGTAAGTCCGGACATGGGGTAAGAACGAACATCAAAAATTCGGCGAATACGAACATATTTATTTACGAGGGCAAAATTCTGTACGACTTCATTTTGTTTTGCATCGACCTTCAGGTTCTGGGCGTCGCGTCGCTCCGACGAGCCGCGCGCCTGTAAAGTGGGTTTAAAAAAAAATCGTCAAATAATCATTTTAGAGCGTAAAAGATCGGATATATTTTTTAATCGACCTTATGCTATATTCAATAGCATTATATATTATTATTTCAATGCATTTAAAAGCATGTCCGAACTTACCCCGAAGAGTAATTTTTTACCATAGTCATAAAAAAAGTAAGTGTTGTTTTTAAACGCCTTAAAATCAGAAACTGTTGAGTTTATAAGAATAAACTTATTGTAGAGCAAAGCGATGCTAAATGAATTGTCATTTACATCAGTTTTAAGTAGTAAATCTTGAAATAGTGCTGAGAAAATCGGGCTTTTGCTAGACTATTTCAATACGTCTAAAATCCGTCCGGTCTTACCCCGACTCACTATACTAAATAATATTTGGTTTTCATTCGTTTAAAATCGATTTGTTTTTTCATCAAGCCCAAATATCAATTGGAAAATAAATCTGTTTGTGTAAGCGCGAGCTTTCCTCGATAAATGGGCTACCTAACACTGAAATAATTTTTCAAATCACACCAGTAGTTCCTGAGATTAAGGCGTTCAAACAAACACACTCTTCATAATACCTATTATTAAGTATAGATTTATTAACATTCGTAATTTTCTATTTATTTATCAAAACAAAAACCAAATTGTATCTTTTGACCTTGAAAATTAAAACCAATATCTAACCTAATAATAAAACCTTCAAACATTAGTTAAGAATTGAAACTGTATTCAATTTATTCGTTTTCTAAAACAACCAGATTCAATTAACGCAATAAACGAATCCTATCAGTTCTTGATTGGAATAATTGGAATTGCTGTATTAGAAGCTTTTCGTTTGAGAAGTGAGAGCAGTTTATTTGTAGAGCGTTTTAAATTTGTTTGTAGATGACTTCAACGAATGCAAGGAAATGAAATAATTTAGTTAGGAGTATTATTCTTTCTAATATATTTTTTAAAGGAAGATAGTGCTATATACATTAGCCATAAGTCGGCCTTTTTTACACTCACCATGCTTTTTTCGTTACGTTATTAATTATAGTAAGTATTGTGGGAATCATAATAAACGAAATTAATAATAGTTATATCGATATTATATCGATAACGATGAAATCACTACTCCTCCATACGTATTTATTGTATTATCTCTCTGCTTGGTTTAGTTTAATTTTGATTATAAAAATTACATAAAAAACATACTTTCTTTATATTGCGTACTAAAAGTAATTTCACCCATAAATGATTTTACATATAGCGTCTGTAATTGGCATTTATACACGCAAATAATTCTGTTCAATGTAACACTTATCTATAAAAGCTTAGGAAAGCTGTTTAGAATTGCAAATCAGTAAAATTGACTTGTCTGAAAACTCCGTGATTACTTTTATTCAGTGTTTCGAATACGAGGTTTTTGATGTATATATTCTACTAGTTTACCGCCCGCAGCTTCGCCCGCTTTGTCTAAAACCTAATAAATTATATACTAAAACCTTCCTCTTGAATATTTCTATCTATTAAAAAAAAAACTGCATCAAAATCCGTTGCGTAGTTTTAAAGATTTAAGCATACAAAGGGACATAGGGACAGAAAAAGCGATGTACTATGTAGTGATGATGATGATACTAATATTATAAAGCTGTTTGTTTGTATGTTTGTTTGTTTGAACACGCTAATCTCAGGAATTACGGGGCCGATTTGATAAATTATTTCGGTGTTATATTATAGCCTATTATAGCATCGAGGAAGGCTATTATAGGCTATATTATATCATCACGCTAAGACCAACTTACAGGAGCGGAGCCACGCGAGTGAAACCGCGGAACGCAGCAAGTTATATACATTTTATTTTCATTGACTTCTTCTTTTGATATACAATAATGTTACACTTTGAAACAACATTCAGCAAATAAAGACAATTTGAATTTGAATTTGAAAATGCTTATTGCGAGATATATTATATTTTACGCCCTGTGAATAATATTTTCTGCCTGCACAATATATTTTTTTTCAACTGGTAGAGGGAAAATGGTAGTACAAAAGGTATGTTAATATATTTGTGATATTAAAAGATGGCTTAATAGATCCATACTAAAAATAGCAATCTTTTTAGTTTACTGGCTCTATTTCAACAAATATTCTTTAACTATAATAGCCAATAGGCAGCTATATCATTCTGTGTAACCCAAGCTATTTATTTTTATCTCGAGTCAATCCGGGTGGAAATACTAGTTTTACATATACATAATACTATATAACGTTCTGTCCATACTGTCTCGGTGTCCCTTTAATCCATCACAAAGTAACAAGCTTCATAGAACCGCGCACACAAATTACGCTTGCAATAAACATCAATTAAGTTTATTAACAAGGCCCCCATTTAACTTCCTAATTCTATATTTCCTCTACATTTTAATTGATAGCGAATTGCTATCACAACAATGCCCGCGGTCATTGGCCTTTTACTTTTTTAATTAGTCACTTGTTTTCAGCCAGTTAGAGTAACTTTTACTTTTTGTGTGATAATAATATAGTGAGAACGTGGTCAGGATGTTTAGTTAAAAATGTTATGTAATTTTTTAAAGATTTTTGACTAATAATGAGAGAACTTATATCTTATATAGTTCTTCTATCTATCGCAACAATATTATTACATGAAACACACTCGAACATTACTCATATCGGTACAATTAAAAAGTAAGCTATAAAATTGATTGATTAAAAAAATAAATCAAATAAAACAACAACTTAATCTTTGACACAACACTATTCTATACATTCAAATTTCAACCTAGACTATAGAATATACTATTGAGCCTTAACAAAACCATAAACGGCAACCAATAGAGATGTCACTACGATGTATCGATAAAGCAATCTGTCAAACTCCTTTGCATGTAACGGTGCCAGAGCTAATTTCAAATACGAAATTTATGTGTGAATGAATATTATTAATAATATTATTCATTCAAGGGTATAATGGATCGGACCATTGAAGTGTCTGGCTGTTAGCGCTAGCAGGTAATGAAGTGAAAACCTATAGACTAGGAAATGAAACTATTATCTGAAACAAAGGTAGGCTTCGCTGGAGTTCCAGTTTTCGTGATCGAATTTAATAAATAAATTCTGTGAAATGATGTCAATGTAGTTTATTTTAGAATGTTTCAATGAATGAATGTATTCTTAAACTGAAATTGGTACAGGCAATTTTTTTTGTGTTTTGGTAACAATTGTATACAGTTTAAATGCTTGATGTTTTTCTATATCAATCCTAGCATCCGGACGCGACTGTGTTTGTTTTTTTTTCTCCATCTTATATGTAATAAAACAATAAAGAGATCACAAATTTCGTTTTTAAATCATCATAATATTCTATTTCACCCTTGCCATGTTATTTTTTACGAAGTAACTTCTATATTTACACAAATCGGTGCAGTGTTTTGCTGTTTCAAGCATACAAACCAACACAAGCTTTTTTGGCATCCTTGATTTCTTTATAAACAGTTTAACACTATAAAACCCGGAGAAATAATTCAAGAAGTTATTATGCCCATTCTATGTCAGTAATTGAGGATTGAGATTAACAATAATTGCCGTAAGGTTAGCTCGGCATTTAGACGACAGTGATGTGATTGACAAATTACTGCAAACTGCGAAGAATTTATGCGATTTCAAACATTTCAAGCGTTTTTTTAATCGAAGGCCCGTTCAAAGATACTAAAGTTTACAGCACTGTTATTGACTTGACTTTTGTGAATGTTACTCTACAATTTTGGAATACTTTGCCAATTTTGTGATCTTAAATTGAGTATGTTTTATTTAATTATTTAATCTTGGTTATTTAAATGAACTTCACAACATCATTATAATTATTACAAGGTCGATATAATAAGTATCAAAACACAAGCTTAATCATTTATTAACAAAAATATTCCATACAATAGTACTATTGCGTTGCTAGTGTGGGATGCAGCATTTATCGATAAAAATAATATAAATATGACAATTTTGCACTTTCCTTATTTCCCACTCGTACATAACTATTAGGCATTTAAATTTAAGTAGCATCCATCAGGAAAAATACACACGCCAACACGATAACAACCGCCAATTACGTCACTCCATCCTTTTCCATAATCCAGTCATTTACAATGTCGTGCTCTCGCGTACTTAATCCACTGTTTAAACGGAAGAGAGTAATACAAACGTTCCCACAATCAGTGTGAAATTGCGTGTCACAGAACGGTTTGCATCACTCCCCTGACAGCTAACTACTGCATCGCTTCTCAATCAATTCCTATAGAGAATAGCTGGCTTGTTCTCAAATTGCGAGCGTCGTGAAAGTATACGGTTTGAATGGATTTGATCATAGGTATTTGAAGTAGTTTCAAATGGAGAAGTTTGGAAATTTAAATTGCTTTGTTGTAAGCATTGCATCAAGACATAATAGCACATGTTAACATTGATTAAAAAGTAAATTTAGTAGTCTTGTATTATGATATATCGAAGATGAATATAATTGGCCGAACATAATATAAGGTTTATAGAAAATAATTTCAAACCATTAATGAAAACATGCCAATTATAATGATCACTACAAATTGACATGTACCTCATAACAGATTACAAAAAATCCAACTAAGCCAATTAAGCGATTAGATAATTTCTAAAAATTGCCCATCAATTGAATACAATCTCCTTTTCTATACAATAATCAATTAAAATACGTTGTTGGTACTAAAAGTGAAAACGTAGCCGCAGGCGAGATCAAATGTATTCGCAGTCGATTTGCCGCCCACTACCGTTTATCGATATACGCTCGCACCACTAATTCTCTATTCGTCGATTGATTGATTTCGATTAATGCTGGCGTCGCGATGTCTATCATTTTGACAGTCGCATCACGCATAGCTGAAGATATACGCCTATGCGCTAATTAGTGTTGTGCATAATGAAATAAAAGTATCGATATATCATATTTAATGATTTTGCTAGTGTCATAATCGTTGTATAAAGACGAAGCGGTTTAAGATTGAAAAATAATATTCAATCGCATACTAAGATTTTTAATTCTCTTCATAATAATTTAATGTAGGTATTCATGCTTTTCATCATCAATGTTTTAATTTTTTACAAACTATGTAAACTTCATGCTACTCAGGTAGTGTTTTTGCATCGAAAAGTAGCTTATGTTTTAAGTTAAACTTCCATTTATCATTTCAACGTATAAGTAATCCTCCAAATTCGCTCTGCAAATCTCGCGTGAAATCAAAACTTACTTTCGTATTTATCACATTACCAGGTGAGCAATACATACGTCATTTTTAGTACATAAACACACAAAACACACCGACACTCATAAAGCTTGCAAAATTAATAAGCAACAGTTATCTAACACTATTTCTAAACAATTTATATAATATTGACACTCGAGATTCCGATCTCCCAACGGCGATAGTGTCGCGAGATTTTATTTCAGATTATTATATGTATGGATTGTGCCGCTGATGTTATCTGGGCTTTTTATGAGTACCACAACGTGTGGCGAAAGCTGCTTATTAGAGGGTGTAATTTGTGAACGACTTTTAACTGGTTATGTGGAAGTATCGTCAATTATTAGAACGAATAGGAGTACCATTACGATACAATCGAAATGGTACTGGTAATGGCCAGGTTAGGAAGTCGTCTATGTGTTAAAAATATTTTGATTTGTTTGTAAGTTGTCGAACTTAATTGTGTCATCTTATTTTTTACTTTATAATGTATAAGCTTAGATGAAAATAATTGATGATCATTTAACTTTACAACTGTAATATGATATGTCACAAATTTCATTCAAATCAGACAATTTTAAGAAATAAAACATTACTGGATAGATGATACGATATCATTTTGAAATTCTAAAAATTAACAGCACAGCAGAACAAGAGAACGAATTGAAAAGTTCAATCAAACAAAAACTAAAACAGCACATTAAAACTGAAGACACAATTATAACGTCAGGTCACGATGATCCCAAGGTGGGTTGAGTTTTAATTAACTCGAGAGTCAAGACAATGCTTCAGCTAAACAAAGCTAGGAAGATAATTGGTTGCCTGAGATCTTGTAATTGCACGTCGCATAGCTTTATTTTGCTATTGAAATGTGTGAATTACATTTTGCTGGCCCGTTACGTTACGTCAATTATACTGGAGTTATTATGTGCTACATAGTTGACCTTTGAGACAAGAGATCCTGGTAGTCCGTGTTCGAAAGGAGCAGGATTAAAACTTCGGGTTGGTTATGGGAGTGATAATTTTGCTACACTCTAAAGTTCTAAACAAACAGAATCCAGATAATATTATCTATTTTTAATATTATCGTTATTTTTGACATGTATGTATGTATTATAATAGATTTTACCTTAATTAGTATCTACCTTATATATACCTTAACTATTGTAAAATACTAACTCAAAGTAATTTATCGTCACATGATTATAATAAAATGATTCTAAATTATCAGAATATGTATTCGTAACAAGACGAGATTGAAACTTACCCCCCTGTAACCGATTTCTCATATTAGATAACAAAAGACTGTCAAAATTTTCTATTCTATTTAACAGCTAAGAAAGCTCAGTCAAGCTCACAAATCAACACACGCGATTGCAATCACTTTTACCTAACGATGTCGAGATAAGATTGTGCCTGCGATTAACTTGGCAGAAAGATAGATAAGGAATGCGGTGACCATGCTGTGGGGTTAGAATTCAATAGTGGGAATTTCATATCGTTTTATTAAATGTGAAGCCTTCGTATGGTGTAGTGTGTTCGCACGTTTGATGCAGTGAAATAATCCTGGAAGCGTTCTCATGCGGTCGCTTGATATAAATTACATATAAATTACATAAGTGAAGATTATTTCTCCGAAACCATATTTTGTAACGTGAGTGCGATCATGTCAAAAGGTAGATCGGAAGTCGCAGTCGCAGTCGCAGTATGCAATATATTCAGTGAAAAGATATGCTGTATAGTGTATAGTATGTGTTGATTTTTATAGTAGCTGTTAGTGAAATAACATCACAGCACATTTCAAGTCCCATGCATTTAAAATGTATTTGCAGTATGCAGGTTGGCCTTTTGACTTCAGCATGAGATATATAGATACACAAGTTTATAAATTTAGAAAAAAAAAGACGTGTGGCACTCGGGGACTGCCGCGGTAAAGCTATTGCATAGCATGCCTTCAAGCCACACCTCCGAGCCCGTCGGAGTGGGGAGCGTGAGGTTTTTTCGTTACGGAATTTCTCGATTCGGTCCCCGCGCTCAAGGCCCGCGATAGAAGCTATGCAATAGCTTAAAAACTACAACCCAAGAAAACGTCCATAATGTTCCCAAATTATACACTATCATAGTCACATCACACAGGACGGTAGCTAGATCACAGATAGTGATATATGAACGTGCAGTGACAGCTGTTGTATGGGAACAGGTTCTGGAGGAACCAGGAAAATGTATGGCTTTATCTACATTGTCGTGATGCCTAAAACTCTTATCTGTTAATTGGACGTACGGATGCGTTCGGTTTTCATTTTTATCTAGAATCTTATCGATACTACATGTGGGTAGTAGTTTGTTTAACGTAATTAGTTTTTTCTTAGTGTTTTCTGAGGTTAGAAAATCGCTTTAAGAAGAGCGGTGGCTAGTATACAAATAACTTGTAAAATTCACATTATCACCGTTTTTGATTTTGCTTTTGGATTTTTTGTTTTTAAATTAAAAAAAAAAAATGATCAATGGTCATCAAATTAACTCAAAATAATCGAAAAATACACCAATCACACGTTACTCCGTTTAAATCTATCATTCGCTTCAATTCAAACAATTACCCATAAATTAGTGACACGCCCGTAAAAGTATCGATATCGATACGTCACTGTCACCGCACGGCGTTAGTTGACTGTCACAAAGTAATCATTTCATATGCTATAACCTTGTTACACTTACAGCTTGCGCAAACCAAGGCGAGCATTTATTGCGTATAGGAACGCTAAATACTTAACAAAACCTTAAATTGTCTTAATTTGTGTATGGAATTTCGTTAATTAAATAAGAACCACGTAGAGTATTTAGTAAGCAATTAATTTCTGATATCTCATGGCCGCCATATAAGGTTTGAAAGGTAGTAATTAAAAATAGCAACAAAATGGCCGATTTTCTGACGTATTGCAATCATGTAATTAATAACAATTTGATTAAATAATTCATGGTTATCATTGGTCTCGTATTTCATACAAAAATATGTTTATCTAACTAATTGAAAAAAATCGTGGAATTATGACTCATCCATTATAAATACTGATTGAAATTCATATAAATATAAATAAAATATATCTGTCCCATCCATATTATGTTTGATATATTGTTTTATATTACGACTTGTATGTAGCCGATACATTATACAATATCAGATAGCACATCTCTGTCAAGGAGACTATAAATAAATAACTCACAATAAAGCTTCCGATGTTTCTTCGTATATCGATAAGCCATCACTAGTTTATCGATAACGTCACAACTCTAGCAATGCAGACATCTCGCCATAGACTGGGCATTAAGAACAAATATCTAGTAAGTATAATGAATTGACATAGATGTCAACTTGTTATATCGAAACTGTTTATTGAAGTTATCTGTGAAAAGTTAATAGGCGCTATTATTTCTCAGTGTTCTTTATTTATTTAATTGTTTTATATAATAAATAATTGATTTGAAAAGGTATTAACTCTGAATGTAGAGCACCATAGATAATAAAATTTACTAAAAAGTTGTATATGTAAGTGTGACGTGTAGATGCTTCTCACTCGATTAGTGAATTTAAATCTGTTAAAAATTAAAGTAAATTAAAGTTGATTTCGTATTTCAATGTAGAGTATGTTTCGCGTGATATACCTATGCACTATGCAGTTTGCATGCAGAAGAAAATTCAAACTCCGAACAAGTGTTGATAAATGATAATAAATTTAATAAAAATGATACACTATTAATAGTTATTATGTAGGTATGTCATTATATGTCATTATTCTGAAACATATTATTATTATAGACACTTTTTTGTATTGCAATAAATGACATAGTAAGAGACTATTTAGTTAACTTTATTTTTAATGTTAGTTAATTTTCTTTATATATAATGTTAACTAAATTTTAGTATAATGTTATTTTTTGAATGAGCTTGCAGGATTAAAATTATATGTATCTATTATTATCTATCAATTTTCTCCTTATTACCAGATAAGTACGTACGTTTTGTACAATAATTGAGGGCTCAGGAACTTATTCATTCGTGTCAAAAAATCTATTTTATAATCCCGACTGACATCTGGGTTCCTATTTACAAACGACTTTGAAAAGCTTTCCGTTCCTGATGAAATTCGCAAAATACGACGTTATAGAGATATTTCATGTGCGAAATTTAAACTTTTACACCATTTGTGATTTGAAATGTCTGTTATGTACTTTTTGGGTATTTGAATTTGTGAATTGTCTTTTTAGAAAATTAACAATAACCACAGAATACTTAATAGTAGCTAACGCTACCATAATGTTAATTTATTAAAAAGAATTACGCATTAAGCAGGATTTTATATAAAAAAAATATTAACATTAATGGTTAAATGATATGTAATGCAATATTGTACATCACTGCACATGAATGCACGTCAAAAACTCATATTGATGGAAAAGTAACTTGTAAAGCTGATGATTTCTTAATCTCTGTTGCAGATATTACAAGAAAACGACGAATCTTCACATTTACTTATCTTACTACCAAATAAATTCCCACACTATCCTCATTCTACAATCGATACTTATTCTACCAAAATCAATATCGACACAGGACACTGTCCCAACACTATTGGACATCTGTGTTGCTATGACAATGGAAACTTTCCTCATTACTGTGGAACTGTCAAACGGAATCAGAACTAGGCGGGACACGTGAATACTGCATTTCCTAGAAGTTGTCTGGTGACGAGCCACTTAGCGTGGTTCTTGTGTTTTGCTTTGAATCGGCGTTAGTGAGGTGAAATCTGTGCTAATATTAGTAGTAAATAGCAAAGGATATGATTTAGTTTTATAAAGGTTAAAGACTTAAAGATATGATATGATAAATAGTTGATTTTGGTATTATACACCTAAGTTTTGTTACCTATATGATCAATATATACCTGCTTTTGACTACTACATGACAAAAAATAAACTTTTAACTTTCTTCCGGTAATAAATGCGCAAAATAATATACCTAAAGCGCGTCACACACGGTGAAGATGGTATAATATTTTATGTTAAGATTCTCTACTATAAAATATTACAGTATGGTATCCGGCCTATCCGGTATCAGCGTTCTGACCGTCATTTTTCTTTTTGTCATTGCGTACCCCTTTTTTTTTTTTTTTTTTTTTTTAGTGGGGAAATCTTGCATAGATACCCACGGCCTCCGGGGAAGCGGCCGTGGGTTATGTCGGATTCCTACCGACCAAAACCCCACTGTGTTCCGTCAAGCCGCATCAACGACGGGGCCACGGGTATGTGTAGAATTCATCCGAGACCCCATCAGCGGCAGCCCGTCGCCGGGCCCAAACAAGCTAAGAGCCTGCCAGCTCTACCCTCATGGAGCGGCGTGAGCGGAACACGTCTCACGCCGCCTCATCCCACCGGACAATGGACTAAATCCCCGCTCCATCGCTCGGCGCCCCGTACTAAGACCCCTGTAGAACCGCCATCCTGTTACAAATGACCCAAAATTTTGTGTTAGTGTTTAATTTTTAGACACATAACGTTTACGACTATTTTACTTGACTGCTCATCAAATTGAAATAACCGACGAAAGTTATTACTAAAATCGGTGATGTCTGGATTATCCGTTAACAAAAGAATAATATTATGATGATATTATTCTGTCGTCACAAAAGAGAACGGTCGGAAGGTTCTATTTTGAGTGTATACAATTCTGATCCTGCCAAAAATATACGCATGTGTACTTTATGGAATAGGATAGAATAAACTTAGTAAAGTATCCTGGTATAAAATAATATAATATGAAAATTAATTTACGCGTGACGTAGTTAACACTATGCAATAGGACGTTTATTTATTTTTTAACATTATTGCGTGTGTTTTATCAGTATGTTTGAATACTATTTCGCGTTTAACATGTTTGTCAATATTAAATGTATCTTCAAAGGGAATAAGTTCATAAAGAACCTTTTTACTTCAGATTTACTGATAAAAATATACCTCTACTGTACAAATAAATGTACAAGATATATATTGTTGTTTTATCTATAAAGTAAGGCTTTAGTAGTTGGCAGCTGATCGATCCCTAGGTAATGTAAATTAACTGCATGTGCACACCTGCTGCATTGTATAGGGGCGTGAGGTTAGTTACGTTTTTCTTTAGACTTGTTAACATAATATGTATATTAGATTTAGAAGGGAAACAGATGCTATTTACTTTGTAACGATGTGGGTATAGATATGGTAAATATGCTGGCATTACAACCCTGGTCATTTTAGAATTAATACATGTTGTAGATAGCTATGTCTTAATTTCTGTTATAGCATTTAAGCATGACACTACTACTACTATTTTGGACAGTTTATTTTAGTTAGATTGTTTAAATACGAACAAATCAGATTTTCACACAATAATTTGACTCGTAAACAATTACTACACTCTAATAAAATTAACTGCGTTAAAAACAACCGACTTCAAAAACGGAAAAGTAAACCTATTTAATAAATAGCACATCTAAATAATATGTAGTAATTAATAATATCAAATCTTTTTTATTTTTTACTTTTCCGTTTTTGAAGTCGGTTGTTTTTAACGCAGTTAATTTTATTTAATACTTTTTAGTGTAATTTTCAACACGAATCAAACGAGCCCAAACTCGATAAAGTTGAGTCAATATATTACTGAGTTCCTATGGCCACCTTTTTTTTTTTTTTTTTTTTTTTTTTTTTTTTTTTTTTTTTTAAAAGGCACCCGCCATCACAGGGTGTTCGCGCCACCTCTGGAATATTGTCCAGAGACATTATTTTCATTTTTTTTTTTTTCATTTTTTTTTTTTTTTTTTTTTTTTTTTTTTCAAAACACAATTTTCAGCCACATAATAAATTAAAAATAGAATTATTACTAAATTAAAAATATTACAAATACAAAGTCAAAAATATTAAAATACTGGGTAAATAAAATAAATGCTACAAAAGTTGAAACTATCCTAATACTAATATCACAGAATCACATCACACGCCATTGTTTCGCTTATTGACTACTTCTACAATATATTTACAATATTTAAAGAAAGTATCCCTACACTTGTCCCCCAGGGCGGAAGGCAGATTCTCACCCGTCATCGCCATGCCCAATTTTTGCTCAATAGCATATCTATTGCTTGCAAAAATTGGGCACTCGAGTAACAGGTGAGGAACCGTCTCCTCTACTCCGGGCCCTATGGCCACCTTCCGATTCCATCATCAAATCAGCTCTATGTCATGATAATGTTTCATCGCTATCCAATTTACATACGTATACAAAATTTCAGCTCAATCGGTTACCGGGAAGTGAATCAAAGTTACTTGCTACATTCCAATTAAGTCATCGAGTACAGACAAAAATGCTCATAAAATAAAAACTACTGGGCCTAGCCGAATAAAATTTTTATGGGACCAATTCGACACCATCCCGCATCGAACAAAAAAAGAATCACGTAAATCGGTTCAGAAACCTCGGAGTAATCGGTGTACATACATAAAAAAAAAAAACATATACCGGCCGAATTGATAACCTCCTCCTTTTTTTTGAAGTCGGTTAAAAAGTATAGTAAACTGAAGTGTGTTTCGTTAAAATAATAACGAACGAACGTTTCTTGAAACTCTGTAAAAACAAAAAGACACGTCGCACTACGTGTTTCCATCATTACTAATCTAATTTTGTCATGAAAACTTTTATTTTCCGTCAAAACGCGACGCTTTAACGACCTCAACAGGGTGATGGAGTAAAAAGGTTTTTACAGTTTATGTACTGTTTTGATTAGCATTTTGTAACATTGCATCAAGAGAATTGTGTCTTAACAAATGGAATAAACGAAACGAATTCATCTGTCTGTTCTTGATGGTTGCTGTTTAGAACTGACTATAAAACCCACTACTGGATTAAGTAGGATACATAGATTGATAATCGGTGATAGATACCTAGATCGGTGCTTTGGATTACCGGATAATAATTCTAGTAACTTCATCACCACCCAGTAGCTCTTTTAGTACTTAGCACAAACACGTAAAGTCCAACTATCATTTAATCGTATTGATCCATTCAATTCCCAATTAGTGCGATGCTAATAAATCTCTTCAAATAAACAGCTTACGCCCGCACATTTTATGTTCTCCGTAAATAAGTTGGACTAATAGCTAGCTAAGTAGAGACTTAAACTTAATCGCGCTTAACTGGATACTTAAAGTAACTTGGTCATCGTAAAGCACGATAAAAACTGTAATTGGTATGACCTTATTGTTTTAATTAATCCTTTGAACGTTTCGGTATTAGACGTACTTAAGGGCGGTTAATGGTAGTATTTCTTAAATTATATCTTTGATCTTAAATGTTTAATAAAATTGCCTTGAAGCTTAATTGAGATACGTAACACAAGTAAGTACGACAAGTAGATTATAAGATAAAATATGTTTTTTTGTGAACCTTTAATTGAAGATTATGTCCTGTGTTCGATCTTCGACATGAGAGAGCATAAAAAGTAAAAACAATATATCACAGACTTGTTGACAAGATAATTATTATAGACCGAAACAAATATAACGCATTTGTCTTATTCTTATTGTACTTGGTCATATGACTTCACTTTTTGTGATATTAGTAGAAAATGTAAGCTAGATAACGACGTAAAAGAGTAGGTACTAATATAAGTATTTTCCTCATTTATTCTCGAGCCTTCCATCCAAACCCTGCTAGTAAATCAACAGATTTCAGAACCAAGTCCCATATAAACCTTTGTCTCCATTACGTAAACAAACTACTTAATCAAGATATACACAACACGTGCCGCGCTAAAAGCCTAGCTTGCACAAACACTAGATGCAGGGACGTGGAAAAACTAAACGTCTGTACCGTTTTATTTGCTGTGCAACTGGTGGCCTGATGTTACTTCATGGTAGTGATGTGCGGTGAAGTTATCGATGTTTTTATTTTGATTTTTTTTGTGTATACCTCGCTGTGAGATTGTTAAAACGGTTAAATAGTATAAGTCACATTGCAAACAGGAAAATTGTGATCCGTCCATTATTAGTTTTTGTGCTTCTTATAAAGTATAAATTCAGTAATTTACAATACTAAGCCCATAATTTTTATTTCATAAACAAGGCATGAATGTAACTGTATAATAATAATAATGTAACTCATTAATATCGATGTCAAGTATTTTTTACAATTCACTTTTATTTCTTGTATTCGTTGAAGCATCGGAGAATCAATTGGTTTGATTACATCGAGCAATAATTGAGGTTAAAATGGAATACTCTAATTTTAATCGAACTACAACGCCATTTTAGCTGTATTTACATAACAAACGATTTGAGATCAAAGCGCACTTAAAGGGCTAAAATTAATGAATATTTCAAAATCAAAACTCTTTGACGATGAAATGTTTTGATTAACATCATTACGGTTACTTAAATTCTGCTCAAAATATTAACGTTCAAAGACTTCATAAATAAATTGTAGATTTTTCAAAATCACTCCAATTACTATGGAATTTAACTTGAAACATATTACAACAACTTTTACAACACTAGTTTACTTAGATCTTTCTTTTTTACAACACTAGCTTAGATCTTTCTTTTTTTATGTTTAGTGTGAAACATTAAAAGGAATTATTGTGTATGGATACAGTATACACAGATTAATTATGGATAAGAGACTTCATTCAAGTCTGTTAATGAATGTAAACTTGTTATGTGTTCTTTTGATAACCTTCCTTATTATCTTATATTTACAAATGGAAGCGTGTTAATTTGTAACTTATTATAATTTATATGAGATAAATAAGATGTAATTATGTTTTATAAATTATAATATCCGTTTATATTATAAATAATAAACACAATTTAAAGTAGGCTCGGATTTTTATAGGTCAGTTGAATCAGGCAAGTTAAGACAATTTTTAAATGAAAATTTGAGTGAGATATACTAATTGACGGTTTTTCAGTATTATATTTTACAATATTTTGTAAAATATAATACTCTAAAGATCTATAAGATAAAAGATTTATTGATCTCACTAAAACAGAAAGACTAATTTTGCTTATAAATATGCGTGAAATTAAATTTTGTTTCATTTTAATGGCATAATACGAAAGACGATTTAATTATCACAATCCGCCGTATTTAAGTGTCAAGGAGAAAAGGTAATCTTGAAACTCAATTATACAATTTTAATATTTTCATTAGGCGAAAGTGAAAAGGTTAAGAGGCCCCGTAAATTGAGTTTGCCTCTAATAATAAACGTGGTGTATTCTCAAGATTCCTTATTCAAATACCAGTATCTATATTTAAAGATTTAACAGCAAAATTAAAGTCAACACTACAAATTACAATGAACTGAGATTGATATAGTCTAAAATAGCATGTGCTCACTAATTTAGGAATTACACCGCAAATGTTTGCTTTAAATAGTTTTTAAGGCTGTTTGTGTCAATTCCAAGTTGTTAACCAAATAAAAAAAATGTTTAATGATTTGCAATTACCTACTTATTCCTTTTCGATAAAAAAAACATCGACAAGCTTTTCACACAGGACATCACTATAACTATGCAAGACCATAGTTGCAAAAACCGCACGATCTGCGCGTCATGCAGTCTACATCGAGACGGCCGCAGTTGCAAAACGAGTAAAAATAACAACTCTTTTTGCAAGATATACCGTAATCGACCTTAAATACACGCGATAAGACCTATATCCCTGTCACTTATCCAATCACAGATTTTCGAAACCTTGATCTCTATTACCGATACATAAAAACGAATGCTAAAATGAAATTTGCTCCTTCAAAAGCTAGTTTGACGTGCTTCGACAAGTCATGCTTGGGAATGTTGGTTTGTAAACGTACTTGAGTTAAGGTTTAGTACTCACGAACGAGAAATTAAAGATTAGAATTTTATATTTTCTTATATTATAGATATCTAGATCGTTGTTTATTATATTTTTTTAAACACAGATCCAAAATTATTGATTTGAAACGTATTAAATGGAGGTCTAATTAACTTAAAGTTAGCCGATGAACCACTTTAATGCTAAGCTAAGATTTTGAAGCTACCTACTAACTGCCATAAACTGTCGTACAAAGGCTTTAAAAATAAATTATAGAGTGCATTTTAAAGCATTTAACATACATCAATTTCTGTGTATTTCTGTTACCTACTAGAAAATTATAATTCTGAGTTTCTGAGGGTTTTTTAATGTTAACATTCGTCGATAGTCAGCCTAATCTAGTATCCGAATACATTGAGTGATTTAGTAACAGATTGACACAGAGTTTATCGTTCAAGTTAAACTGTTATGTATGCAAATAAGTTTCACTGCATAAGTGACGCGAAGTCTTGTTGATAAAGTGCGATATTTGACTTACAGCTTTTTATTTTTTTAGGGAACCTGTTATTATGATCGTAACGCGTACTCGTTCAACATTCCTTACAGGGTTGCCTGGAAGAGATTGCTCTTGAGCAACAAGGCCGCCTTTTCGTGCATATGTGCCCGTGTGTTATATTGTATACAATTATAGCCTAAGTTTGTTTGCCCTGGTATGTATGTACAATAAAGCATAAATAAATAAATAAATATGATCTCTTGTTATTTTTATTTCGTTTTGTTTGTTTTTATTTCTTTCTTTTATATTAAGGATTATACGTTGATTAAAAGTTAAAAGAACTAGGTATCAAAAAGTTTTTTCAACCATTTTTTTTCTTATGCCCAATGCGACAAAATAATTTTTACATGTTTAAGAAAGAACGGAATATAAATATGATCAACTCTTTATTATTACAATAATAAAATATATTTACAATACAATTTCAATATATCACAACTACAGTGCAACTCCATATAATTCCACAGTATTTTTATAGAACGTTTTTCTAGAAACTTCCAGAACATTAAACTTCTACACTGTCGTAGATCTCCTGCTGTTGAACATACCTGGAACAAAAGAACTTTTGTGAGAAAATATTTTAAACATCTAATCTTAGCTACTGTTTTATCAAAGTAACGTTTTCCTTGTTTAAGATTATAGTATACTAAAGGAGTTATTTTTAAATGATGAGCTAAAAGGTAACAGTGTTTTCCTCACTATAAAAGACGCATTAAAATTAAATTATGAAGTTTACTTAAATAAGACACATAGTATTAAATAAAGATATTAAATATTAATGCCTATTATAAAGCTTGAGAGTTTGTATGTTTGAACGCGCTAATCTCAAGAACTATTGGTCCTATTTGAAAAATTCTTTCGGTGTTGGATAGCCTCTCTCTCATAAACTCTGGGCTAGTAAGAAAGTGCGCGCACGTAGCGACGCAAATTCCCATAGAGTTGATTGGAGAGACAAAAAAGTTGCGGAGACAAAAGTTCCTCTTCAAACTCAAACTCAAAACTCAAACTCAAAACTCAAACTCAAACATTTATTTATTCAATTAGACTTCTTCGAGAAGCACTTTTGAAACGTCAATACATATTTTGGAAATATGGTGTTCCAACATTTACCACCGATTCGGAAAGCAGTCTCTATGGAGAAGAATGGGCAAGAAACTCCATAGTTGCTCTTTTAAATCATTTCAGTATTACAATTTAATTTTACAAAATATGTAAGTAACTGTACGTATATATTATCTTAATATGCCAAAGAACTGTCCTGTGGTTTTTACGCGACAACCCTCCATGGGTTTATATGAATATTTAGGCCTATTAGTTCAGGATACATCGCCCATTTTTGCAAGTGACTACTATCAAGCTGATTTTCCGTTTGTAGCTTTATTTTGACGAGACACCGAATAATTTCGGTGAATATTTATTACGCAATTTGTAGGACAATATGTCTGTTGAATTATATAAACATTAACTTAGTGAAAACAAAAAAATCAGCTTGTTAGTAATCATTTATGATGACCTCGTTATCGATACACTTTGGAAAGGGGGACTCTTTGAACCAACCATAGATTTTGTAGGACAAATATTTTTTCGAATAATTTAGGTAATTATCTTGAGATTGAACAAAAAAAAATTCAGTTAGTAATAAATATTTGAGAACCATCAAATCAAAAAATTTTATCCTTGTTATCTCTGTTAGCTACCACAATCGAGACTTTCGTACACGAAATTATTGGGCGTCTCATCAAAATAAAGCTACAAACGGAAAATTAGCTTGATAGTAGTCACTTGCAAAAATGGGCGATGTATCCTGAACTATATCGAATAAAAGCAAAAGCTTCTACAAATAATAATAACAGTAACAACATTATGAAAATAATTAAAATCGAATGTATGTAAAAAAAATATCCGTAAAAACACCTACTTACTATTTCGCAATAAATAATTTATTTTCGCATATCTAATATAATTATTAAGGTACTACTCGAAGAACTAAAAGGTATAAATGAATCTAGTCAAGTATTTTTCTTCATGATAATAAATCATAACATAAAAATAGCTATTACATCACGCACTTATCTAGAGGTTATCGTCCGCATTGTGTTGTAAACATACTAATGATAACTCATATTATTATAATATAGTATTCATTCATGTGTTAGTTATCTATTTTATATTCATAACCGAGTTGAGTTAGTAACAACGTTTATAACTGGATGCCCTATTTTTATTTTAAGATATTGATTTGTTCAACGAACAGTATTTTTACGTTTTCCTGCTAGTAGATAAATATCTACGCCTTTTTAAATGTGTAGATGAATAGGCTTAATTAAACTCAGAAAACAATTCATTATACAAATGAAAAATATTAAAACTAATTCAGTATAATATTCTGAATGTCGCTTTTAAGAGGAGGAAACGGCAAGAAACTCGATTGATTCCTAAGGTTCTATATTCACACAATAATTACGCCCTTACCATCTTCAATATTATGCTTCAATGATATTATTATAGCAGATGAGACAGAAAATAAATATTTAACATTTGGTTCACACACCCTAAATCTCAAATAACATATGTGTAACATTAAATACATATTTATGACATATAGACATATTATAATATTAATATCCATACATTAAAAAGCCCTTTATTGGTACTAAAAATTAAATTTTACAACCAATTTAACAGTAATTAAATTAATAACTCTATTAAAAAACATTAAAGCATTACTAAGACTTCATTGAAGAGTCTTGTATCAAGTAGCCTTGCACATAGCCTTCATTTTTTATGGTCATTATTGCCTTTCACTTTTAATATCGAATTGTTGCTAAATAATTACTTATCTGATCTAAGTCATTAATCTAGATCAGGGGTGTTGAACCATGGCGTGTCAAGTTCACTGCAATTTATTCATCATAATATTATGATTTAATTCACAGACATATTATAAATATTGTTTTGTTCTCGGAGAAGAGAAATTGGTTCCTTTAAGCTGGTTTTATCCAATTAGGTATATACATGTTGTACCTATATTTTTGAATTTTTAATAGTTTAATGTAAGTTGAATTTCAGCGTCAGCCGTCAGTATAAGCATTGATAAATAATGAATTATATAGAGTTTATTAGTGTTATTCATTTGATACTTGTTTAATAACATATTATTGTTTATATTTCAATAACACTAATGTTAGTTTTTTTTCAATATCGCTGTCTATATTGAAAAAAAAACTAACATTATATTTCAGGATCGTTTATACGAATAACATCATCTTAAATTGGATAAAATACCTAAGTTAAGACACCTCCAAACGGCAATTTGCATCATAATAGAAATAAGTTACTACAAACTAGATTTAAAAATCATATTTCACATCCGATACATTACATCATTACTAAGATTCAACACAAAGTCTAATACATCACACAAAGAATAAGTTTTCGCTTCAACTTTAATACGATACATCCAGATATTTACAATGCTAAGAAAACTTTTATACTTCCAGAAACTGATTTAAATCTTATTCTTCAATACCTTCCCGCAGACTGTTCTAGATTCAATATCTTTTTATAGATTAAAATAACTGAATATTTTATTATTGGGTTTACGATCTCTGACATTTGAGATCTAGACAAGTTTACAATGTACATACATATTTTTCTGTTGTGTTGTAATTCGTAATTTTGGCAATAATAGTAATTGGTATAATTTTGTAGATAATAACGTCTAATAAAATGGTATTATGAGATTTTAATCGAAAGATACGAGAAGAATTATTTGCAGTAAAAATTTGTTGATAATAATTAGTCATTCACCTCCAAGGTCGAATAAGTAGGTAGACTTCCTAAGGTTATAAAAATAACTTTTTATTATTTTTGCCATCACCTTCTAAAGAACGGATGTACCTACATTCGATTTCATACTTAATTTATGTAATTTTTGATATCTTTGTACTTATACAAATGTTGTCATTTTGTACTTATATAATTTATAAGCAAATAGTGATAAAAAATATCCTCACTTTGAATTTTGAATTCAATTCTACTAATAATTCATTAAATCATAAAAGCGTTTAACTGCTATATTTCGCAATTCCCATATAAAGTATTAAGTGGCAAGCTATGATTAATGCACATTAACTTAATCGTTTGATTAATATATCTAAGATTAGATAAGTTGGCTAATGTATGAGATATTACCATAGTATAAAGAGAACAAGTACCTAAACTCACTCAGGGTTGTCACTTCTCACGTTGATATCCTACTAATATTATAAATGCGAAACTTTGTGAGGATGGATGTATGTGTATGTGAATGTTTGTTTGTTACTCTTTCACGCCAATACTACTGAACCGATTACAATGAAACTTAGCACACATACAGAAGGTAACTTTATAACACATTAAGCTTTGAAAACGCAGGAAAAGCCGAGGGGGGAAAGCTAATTTTAAATAATTGTATAAACAAATACAGACCGCTCACAGCAATAGCGCGGCCCTCACGAGAACGGTCCATGAGAAGGAACCGAGCGGCGTTGTGTGCGTGCGTCAAACTTGCGTAAGTACATGAACGGGAGGCGTGGCCAAACGCACCGCGTACATACAAACGACGCGATGTGTTTATTCGAAGATAACTTACGTGTTCTCTTTATACTATGACATTACTGTTAAGACAGAAATATCAAAGGCAGGTTACATACATAGTAAGCTAATGATGACTAACACTTGATAAAAGCTAGGTAGTATTGCAGATAATTTCTCCAATTACGACTTATTACTATGTGCTTATTTTATACATACCTGATAACTTTTAATCAATCAACCTAGCCGGAAGGTTACAATTGGAATGTCTGTTACTGTTCTATAATAAAGATTACTTATATACAAAATTTTATGTGTTAAAAACCTACTTATTTATTATTATCTATTTTATAGAGAAAATAGCAGTAGCCTGCATACAAAACGTGACAAAATCAGTATACAACTTTATTCCAAACAAATGATTCAACGTGACAGCAAATAGCAATAAATCGTATTAAACACTCGATTGGAACAAGAAATAGTTTCTACGTAATTCAATTTATAAGAAGAAAAAACTTGAAAACCAATAAAAACTGGGTTAATGAGCGAAATATTGTATTTGCAGATATGTTTGAGAATTCATTAATTTAACTTCGAGTTTTTAACGCATCTATCTATAACCACAGATCAAAATATAATACTTATACTCTACAACTAAATAGATTATCTGTATGTTTAGAAGAAATTTAAATTGAAGCGTAAGTTCTACAGTAAACTTCGGTCCATAATTTTTAGAACATACGTTGGTACATTTATATCACTTAGTTCTTGTTTACGTATTACTTTTTTCTTAATAGTTTGTCTAACTTGTAACATGTCTTACAATTTTTCAGATGTTAAAACAATAAGAAAATTTTCAATGGAGCTCTACATCAAATATGCTAAAAATAAGGAACATTATTCAATGAAAAATAGGTTATAAACACAAGCCAAACCCAGATGTACACACTAGCTAATGATATAGTGACAAGCGGTCGACCGATTTGTTCATATAGGGGCAGCCATATTTCGTGATGTGCTTTTATGGCAATACCGACATACTTTGCCGCCAATCAACGTAGGTATGTTTTTTTGCTTGACAGCCTAGAAATTATATAATGGCTACTTCCTGGGAAGTTATACTTGTAATTTATACTATATTGTTACTTTTTGATTATATAAAAAAACAGAACCGATTCAAGGGATATTTTAAGATTAATTTTGAATGCGTCATTACATTGAAAAGCAGTCGGAATTCCGGCTAATTAATGTTTAATTTTATCGGAGATAAAAGAACTTATATTATAGTGTTGAACTATTTAAGACCAATTTAAGACATACCATAATTGAATTGATATTTTGTCGTACAATAAGCGTACAAATTACAATGTGTTCAACGTTATGATGTCCTTCCTACGTTATGAACCTATACGGTGTCATTTGATCTAATAAACCCAACTGCGTTTTACGTGAGTGAAAATGCAGCTGGCTTATCATAGCAAACTGGGTAAAGAAATTATTGCTAAGAATTTAGAAAATATATTTATTAAATTATTGAAACCCTGTTTAACCGACTTCAAAAAAAGTAGAAGGTTCTCAATTCGGCCGTTATATTTTTGTAGCATATGTTTGAAAAACAATTGACGTATTATATTATGTGCCACCTTTATTTCTAGATACTTTTTATTAAACGAAACACTTGAAATATTTGAGTTACAACCAAAATTAATTTTTCAAATCGGACCAGTATTTCCTGAGATTAGCGCGTTTAAAGAAACAAACTGTTCAGCTTTATAATATTAGTATTGATAAACACCAAGTGACCGAAGTGCGTAGGGCGTCATTGCGTCAAGCGAGAATAATTCCAGCTGTGATTGACAATCGCCTGTAGCTATCTCATGAATATGTTTAGTAGCAAATAATGTATTGAACCTACGAGTCCAACGAGTTTCATAGGTTTGCATAAAATTCATAAGGGAACGAAGATTCTAGATTGCCAATGTTTTATGTTTGATAAAGGACAATTTTATGGTACGGTAAAATTGACGTATTTGTCTGTTTTATTGGTTAGGAAAGGGAATTATTTAACTTTTTCATACTAAATCTATCAATATTAATAGTTTTCTCATAGTTGCACTATTTAAAAAATAATTTAATTTGGAACACGTAATATGATACCAACGAACCCGGTCACTACTAGGTATTCTCTTCTTAAAGTGCCTTCTCCTTTGGGAGGTTGGCGATCATTAGGGTTATTTCAATTTTGGAAACCGCTGTTCTGAACAATGATTTAGTGCTCTTCCCAAACCATTGACGAAGATTTCTGAGCCATGATATCCATCTGCCGCCAGGTCTCCTTCTACCTGCCACTTTGCCCTGCATGATTAGTTGAAGGAGTTCATACTTCTTGCTGTTAGTCTGTAGGTATTATACCTACCTATTATTCACGACGATAACATTTAGACATATGTAAGTAGGTGTATATCATCGTCTATCAAATATATCAAAGCTTATATCAAAAGTCAGAGTATAAAATTAAAGAAAACAATAAAGTGCCATTATAATTGAATTGCTCATTACGCGGAAAATGTGGCTCTAAAATGCAATTTTCCCTCTCCCATATCAAAATATCACTACATAGTATAAAACAAAGTCGCCTTTTCTGTCCCTATGTCCCTTTGTATGCTTAAATATTTAAAACTACGCATCGGATTTTGATGTGGTTTTTTTAATAGATAGAGCAAAGTTTTAGAGGAATCATCAAGAGGAAGGTTTTAGTATATATAATTTATTAAGTAGGTTTGAGACAAAGCGGGAGAAGCCGCGGGCGGTAAGCTTGTAAATATATATAACTGTTCGACTTTCAACAATTTTATTATTAACGGATAAATCTCCTCCAATGTTAAATATCTGTGTGAAAGACAAAGGGAAGATAAGGAAACTTATTTGAAAAGTTTCGGCAATTACTTCGAGTCTTTGAGGTTATTTCCTATTTTGTAGCACTTTCACTTGAACGTTTAATATTTGATTTGGGACCAATCTGGTGAGGAAAGTCTATTCATTATGTACTTTGTTTTTATTTCCTTGTATTGATACAAAATTGTTTATTTTAGAGATGAATTGGATTTGTTTATTTTTGTACCTAAAAATAAGCCAATAATTCTGATTATACAACGATATCATCGTGTTGTGTTTGTTTATTTTAGGCGAATATTATACATTTAGATTTAGATTTTATTAAAGATTTTAACGGATTTTAGACGCGATTTGTTCATAATTTTACTATACTGACGTTTCCCTTTGCAGCATCATAATAAAATGATGAATGAATAAATCGCGTTTTAAATCCGTTAGTCTTTGATTTCGAAACGATATCATCGTGGAAATGGTCGGATTTTATAATATAATTTATTCAACATAAACTTTAATTTATTTGTTTATATAATTAAGTCGCATAAAACCATAATATATTATAGAGTTTCATCGTATATAATAATAAAACTGCCTATACGATCATTTGATTGATTTAATACTGTTTAATTAATGGATCTCATTTCTATTTCTCCTTAATATAAAAGAAAGTTAATATTATCAAATATTATGCTTTTAAGTTATCTTCATACTAAATTACACATAATTAAATTAACATAATCTTTTACAAAATGTCCAACTCGAAAACACTACGTGACTAACGTTTGTCACATTTAATAATCCAAAATAAATGATATTTAATTTCTAAACAAGAGAAAACTCTAATAAATCTTCGGACAAAGATATCGCAAATAAATTTAGCATCGGCAAACTTTACTATGAATAAATTAGCCATAAAAATCGTTTAATCGGGAATTCGAATAAATCAATGTTTACAAAATAAACATTTTCGAAACATCGATGTTCAATAGGTAACGATCAAAGGCACCGAATCGATTGGAAGAGTCGAGTCGATAAATTTAGAACGTGTTTGTAGTCGACATTTAATCGATATCGATTTTATTTTTAGACGACTTTTTATACATCAAAGTTGTCTTGTTAATAAATAATGCGTAAATATTCCCTTTTTAACACGTTTTTATTAGCTTCACCTGTTATGAGCCATTCGCTCTATATATAATTTACGTGCTCGGGACTCACTAAGAGATCATTTTAAGAATACTGGTATCCTTACTGTACCATCACAGTATATATTTAATAATATTTTGCATGATCACAAAAACGCCGACTTACACACAAGAGTAGGAGATAGACACGATTATGGCACAAGGAACAGGAATAGAATTGAAATGCCATTTTTCCGATTAGCTAAAGTTAAAAATTCATTTATGGGTCAAGGTATACGCTTATACAATAGAATTCCTCTCAATATTAAAGAGTTTAGTAGTTCTAAATTTAAAACTTATATAAAAAATGTACTAGTTCAGAGAGCGTACTACAGTATTCAGGAATATATGGACGATAAAGACCCATGGAGGGTTGTCGCGTAAAAACCACAGGACAGTTCTTTGGCATATTATGATATATTATGTATAAGTTAGATATAAGTTACATATTATGTAATATTGACATGATTTTAAAAGAGCAACTATGGAGTTTCTTGCCGATTCTTCTCCATAGATACTGCTTTCCGAATCGGTGGTAAATGTTAAAAATACTTATGTAATGACGATTCGAAAGTGCTACTAAATAGTAGTCTAATTGAATAAATAAATGTTTGAGTTTGAGTTTGAGTTTATGTTTGTGTTTAATCGACTCGATTTTGACCCACTTGAAATAGTCATATTTAATTCAAACTTTCTAACAAGGCATTTTTGTTTTTTTAAATTTAATTAATTAGATAAATCGATGTTATTTTTCAATCTATTTTAAATGAACTATAATAATATTATTTTTGATACAGAAATTATTTAATTCACTTAAATTTAAAAAACACAACAAAAATACCACCCAAGTCAAAATCCCTTAAGAAAACAGCAGCTGGTTGACCTGGCAACATAAAATAAATTAATGATGACTTATATCAATAACTGCAAGGCTTTACAAAACGAGACATTCTTAATTAAACGTTGTTTTTAATTAAATCCGATACGCCACTAAATATCGAGTTTCGTGACCATTCCGACGCTTATAAATATTTCCCGAGATGATGATGTGAGATACCCGTTCGATGTGCGTAATTAATTGTTGAAAAATGTAAACGATACTCAAGGTTGCTTTTACATTTCAATGTCAATGCTTTTTTGGTTTCATTGCGAGTGCTATTGTAGGAGAGATGAGAGATCTTTCAAACGTTTTTTTCAAAATTTATATGGATATTATTTTCATTTCATGATAATTTTAAATTATGATGCCTTTTCATCTATCAAAAAGATCTATGACATTACTTTTTACGATACTGAGGTCTGAGAATATAATATTATATCCACAGGAACTGTAGGTAGACTTTTAATCTGAAATTTAATGTTAAATAGGTAATGTTTTAATTCCAGTGATATAAAGTATAGAATTAGGTACCTATGCATTAATAAAAATTAAAAACATACAACTTTTAAGTATTAAAAATTATCACTTATTCTTGTTTAATTATCAAGCGGGTATATTTTGTGTAAATTTTTTTATCTTAATGCAATGATCATAACATACTAGAGTTTTTGACCAACAAATTAACTTAATATGTACAATGAATATGATTAAAAACCTTTTAAATAGTTTTAAATATTTTTACACACAAGCAAACTTTAGTTTCAGCCTACAATACAAACGGTACTCACGTATTCACAAAGTACCAAAGAACAGAAAACAATACCCCGATAAGATTTATCTGGCCATACATCAGACGAGCGACGCCGGGCGCGCGAGCTAGCTCCATTTCTCAACGCTTGTGAAATAGGAAGTGTTGACTGTAACACAAGAAGCGGCCGTATCTGTGACTCAGAGGCCTGTGGTGTAAGGGATATACTGATAATGAGAAACATCGTAGTACAAGCTTTCCGCCCGTGGCTTCGCCCGCTTTGTCTAAAACCTAATCTATATTAATATTATAAATCTGAAAATTTTGTTTGTTTGTTTGAACGCGCTAATCTCAGCAACTACTGGTCTGATTTGAAAGATTGTTTCGTTGTCAGATAGCCCATTTATCGAGGAAGGCTATATATTATCACGCTAAGACCAAGAGGAGTGGAGTAATGTGGGTGAAACCGCGGAGCACAGCTAGTAAATTATATAGAACCTTCATCGAAAATCACTCTCTTGAAAAAAATCACATGAAAATCCGTTGCGTAGTTTTAAAGATTTAAGCATACATAGGAATATTGGGACAGAAAAAGTGACTTTGTTTAATACTTAATATGTAGTGATTCTATCAAATTAATTTAAAAATTCGAAAGTATCTTCACTGCATGGTATAAAACAAAGTCGCTTTCTCTGTCCCTATGTCCCTATAAAACCTTTAAAACTATGCAATAAATTTTGAAGTGCTTTTTTTTACTATTATGTCTGGGACCGATCGGGCCGCTTGGGGCTCAATGGGTTAATAGATTGATTGAGTGATTCAAGAGGAAGGTTTTAGTATATAATTTATTAGGTTTAAGAAGGGCTAAAATATAAGCAATAGCAATATGCTTATACAATTATAAGATAAAGATTTACGTCTGTTTAAGGCGTTAATAGGGGCTAGCGACCTTGACGACGATTTACTAGGCGGAATCGGGGGACCGGCGCGAATCTATCGTAGTAAAAGTACGTATAAAAATTATTTAAAAAGATATTTGGATATTGAATCAAAATTTAAAACAACCATGCCCTGTGTTTCAATTTCATAAACACACTGTAAAAACACTACAATAATTGACATTATATTGACTTAGCGTTTTGGTTTAAAGTACAAAAATCGACCTCAGTTCATGATTTTTTTCCAAAAAACCTGATTGTAAAATAAACAAATTAAAACAACCGTACCCTTTATCATATTCGAAACTATAATATACATTTTTTTTTAGATATGTACATAAAGAATCTAAGAAGAAAAACGGTTATAACTAGAGTTAATTTTCAGTATCAAAAGGGGATTCTACCCGATTCAGGCCTTAATAATTATAATGTTAGTAATTAATATTATTTTAATCAAAAAGCTTATAACTTGTGCCCTTTCTCGGCTATTGACTCTAGATAGATGTTGATATTAGAAGCGTAACATTACTTCGTTCCTTACATATTATAAAATAGATTAAAAACAAAACATAAATTATATCTTTCTCATCAATAAAACTATTAATGTATGAAATACGGTTGAAGATAAAATAATAACAAAGATTCGAATGAGGTTCTAGATGAAATAAAACCAGTGATATAATGTTTTAGAAATAATGGTATACATACAAAATTTACAAATGAAATCGGTTTTATTACAACTATATAATTATAAAATTTGTTTTATTTTGTTTTATAAAAATGGGCTATACCCATTTATCGAGGAAGGCTATAGGCATTTATCATCACGCTAAGACCAACTGGAGCGGAGCAATGCGGGTAAAACCGCGGGGCACAGCTAAAAATTTAGCACCTTTTTCATGTCAGTTAAAACTATATTGAACTTCGAATCGTTAGAGCAAACACAATTAAAAATATTGAAACGAGAATTTTAATACTGAAAGTTGCAAACAACTGCTTTAAAACTGCTTTTTTACATCCAATTTATCACTATAAAAGCTGTTCAAAGAACTGAATTATTATTTTTCTTTTAACTTGAAGACTAATTAAAATAACTAATTTGATATTGTCTAAATTACAATACGAATACAACTTATTTTCGTTATTTGGTTAATCTAAAATTTCTGTGTTTTCTTAATAAGCTCGGCAACAGGAAAACAGCTTGCTTTGTTTTGCACAATAATAAAATAAATACTGAAGAAAATGGAAGTGAAGCCATGGAACAAATCTGTTATTATAAAAATAAAAATAAGACAATATAAATTATAAGAAGAATTTTCGAAAATGTTAAATTTCATCTTATTCGATAAATGTTTATAAAAATTCTATTCATATTTTACCAACTCATAAAAACGTCACATACAACTTCAACGTACATAACTCGTTTACCTATATTCATTGTCTTATAATATCGTTAGTTACATAATTGCATTTTATAAGGATGAATCGATAACATTATCGATATAAACAACACTACCTACGTAATCGTTACATCGTCCAATAGTGACGTTCAAACGATTTCATAACGATCTCTCACGATGATATTAATTTATCGTACCTATTTCATTGTTATAAGTTCAAGTTCACGGACAAACAGAGTATTAAATAGAATTGTTGTTTGCGATTATCTTCCATCTTTTATTTATTTAACCGTTAGGAATGACTTAATGTTTTTGATTTTATTTCACGATTGTTTAAGAATTGCATGTGTTTATATACACGCTAGCTGTCCCGGCAAATGTTGCCTTACATCAATGAGAGATATGAAAAATAGATATTGGCTGGTTCTCAGATCTACTTAATATGCACACAAAATTTCATGAGAATCGATCCAGCCGTTTCGGAGGAGTATGGTAACTAAAATTATTG
The DNA here is from genome assembly GCF_905220415.1 of Colias croceus. NCBI lineage: Eukaryota > Metazoa > Arthropoda > Insecta > Lepidoptera > Pieridae > Colias > Colias croceus. The sequence continues at coordinate 7,217,497 of NC_059556.1, read as the reverse complement.
TGACACGAGAATTTTATATATATGTAGAGATAATTGACTCATTTCTACATGGGAGAGTCAGCATTGTATTTTTTATAGAGCCAAATCTATTCTTAATATTTCTCGACTACTAAGTGTCCATATTATTTATGGCTGGATAGAAAATCGATCAATGAATTAGATTTCCATTAATTAGGAATTAGTATCCAGGGAATTAGCATAGAAATGATTCCTATCATAAATCGTTATGTATGTTAAGTATGTTAAGTATGTGTAAAATATTTGTATGTTACAAGCAAGTAAATAAACAAAGAATTCGAGCTCTACAATGCTGTAAAATTTAACTTCCATGATACCGGCCCGAATCTTTATTAGACAAAAGAAAGTTCTTTGTATAAATAGTTTGATTATTGATACTAAAAAAGTATCAAGCAGCAATGACATGTAGTACAATAAAATACGACGATTACATAAATCGGCATATCACACGGGACTTAGGTCTTTACGCGTCTGGAACAAGGGCTTTATTACCATACATTATTATTCAATTCGAACAGATTTACCGTATGTTGTACCCATATAGTTGAATTACCATATCGCCTTCATTTGCATTGCTTAATAACTTAATTTCGGTTGTTTTACGATTCAAAAGGACCGCACGCAGAGACAGGGTTTCTTACATCAGGTAGACTTTATACATAATGCATGGTGATATTAACATTTTTATTATGGTTAATAATAATTAAGGGATTTGCATATAATTATTATTCAGACATGTCATCATTTACTTATTTTGACGGTTTTTTCGGAGGGAACAAGAGCCGACTGAATTAGCTTTCTTTTCTAAAGAATAGGTACATTTTCTAACTTTGAAAGCACCAACCATATTAATATAACCAACTTTTACAGTTGGCATATTTATTATATGGCTATGTATATTGTATGGATTTCAATAAACATTATGAATAGTTAGATACATAATTTCGGAGAGAAGGTGTTTTCATTTACACATACCTAAAAGTTGATGAAACAGAATATGAAAATTTTTGTTCGTTCAAATATATCCGACAAGTTCGAAATGAAATAACCCTTGAAACATATTTATACATAATGAATAAAATATTCATTCATTTATTCATTTATTCAAGACCTACTGTGGCTGAACATAAAATGTGATGGTGTCAACACTGCAACAGCTCATATTATTCCATACAAAATGGCTTAGCAATGAACTTAATATAAAAGCCTGATACCATATACGATATAATATTTTAACTCATTCCACAGGCCAAGTTCATGATGATAATGTATGAGTGGGAGCGAAAGCGGAATGAAATTTAAAGAGATTTCTTGTAAAAGACTCGCAAGAATAATTAGTTCACGTTTTAATAAACATTATTCTATGCAACTTTTGCCTTTTAATTTGTATAAAATCAAGAGCTTTAAAGTATTATTTGATTGTTTTATTAGATTTTATATTGTGTGTTCTGTATTGGTTGAAATAAATCTTTTTTGTATTGTATTGTATTGTAAAGAAAGAGGATGACTAAAAGTCTATGCAAGATCATGCTAATTACAAATAGTGTTGTTTTAAACTAATCTTATTATTTTATTTTATTTAAACTGTGTTTGTTTAAGAACTAAATGTATGAAAAGTTTACTTCTTCCCTATAGATTGTAAAATTAAACTTAACAACTAGAATAATTATATTATATAGATACTTCGTTCACGTTTTATCGCTGCCGCTTGTCCAGCATGTAATGAGCCTTAGAGAGAAGATACTTTCTTTTGTTTTTCCAGTAAGGTAACAACTTTGTTTATGTACAATTACTCCGTACAAAGGAGCCTGTGAAAGTCGAAGATTTATTGAAGGCTTTGCAGATAATTTTTATGTTCGACATCGGCTTACTGTGGATTTTACTTTCAATTAAAGCTTTAATGGAAGATTAATAACTGGAGAACATATTTTTGGGATGGTACAAAATTAATACATTATTATAGACTGTTATTCTGAAATTTGCAACATTACAAGGAATAAATAGGTAAATTATTAAAAAATTAATTATAAGATTAGTTGATGCTTAGTTCAGATGCTGTATAACTTATTTTCCAAAAAAAAAAAAAAAAAATTAAATTTTTTTTTTAAAGAGCAGTGGTGGCTCAGTGGTGAGACCTCAGACTTCGAATCGATAAGTCCGGGGTTCGAGACCAGGCGAGCGCGCAGGAATTAAATTGATTTTTCAATTTATCTGCGCATGTTGTAACATCACCACTGCTCGAACGGTGAAGGAAAACATCGTGAGGAAACCGACATGTCGAAGAATTAAAAAGTTCGACGACATATTGTGTCATCCGCCAACACGCACTTGGCCAGCGCGGTGGATTATGGCCTGTACCCTCATAGGAGGCCCGTGTCCCAGCAGTGGGAATGTATATGGGCTGATGATGATGATGATGATGATGATAACTTATTTTTATATGTATATACAAATTGTAATTAAATGCGTTCATTGTTCATAAAAAATGAGCGCTGGCTTTCAATATTACAAAGCTTTAATTCCATTTGGATTTATTATTCATAAGTTGCTAAAATCTAATTAAATTTGAAATTTCAGTAGGAATAAATTATCAATTTGCTAGAATAATTATTGTAGTAATCCTATAATCTCTGTATTTGAGACCTAGATCAAAACAAGTTGCTCATTTGTTAAATTCAATTTGAGATTAAAACCTAAAAAACGTATTCATAACTTAATTAATTCTGAAATAGTTGAGTTGATTGTTAAACAGAGTTTTTATAAATTAATCGCTGAGAAATGTATAAAATTAAAAACCCTAACTTATTTATATTTCAACTAGATTTCCGCCCGCAGCTTCGCCCGCGTTTCAAAGGAAAACCCGCATAGATCCCGTTCCCGTTGTATTTCCGATAAAACCTATTCTATGTGTTAATCAAAGTTACCCTCTATATGTGTGCTAAATTTCATTGTAATCGGTTCAGTAGAATTTGCGTGGAAGAGTAAACGACCCACACACACACACACATCCTCACAAACTTTCGCATTTATAATATTAGTAGAAAATTGAGTAATACTCAAGAGATACATTTAGTTCAAAATTACCTTTTTGCTTTAAAAATTAAAGCTCTCAATTAGGCCTACAATATAACAATAACATTTAAACTATCTATTCTTCGCCTCTTTATTAGCTCTGAACAGTTTTGTTTATAACCCAAGAAATAACATATTTTTCATTCAGAACAAATTTTATTCAAACCCAAATTTATTGTATTAAATTACAGCGGTTAATCTATACTAATATTATAAAGCTGAAGAATTTGTTTGTTTGTTTGAACGCGCTAATCTCAAGAACTACTGGTTCAATTTGAAAAATTCTTTCGATGTTGGATAGCCCATTTATCGAGGAAGGCCATATTATATCATCACGCTAAGACCAACAGCAGTGGAGCCACGCGAGTGAAACCACGGAGCGCAGCAAGTCGTAAATAACCAAACCCAATAAACTTTCGCTATAATAATGTAAGTATACTTTTCATATCGGATCATTTCACGAAAATTATGATAAATCAATAATCAATTAGCAAATTATATACCACATTATTCCAACAACATTTCTGCACCAAACTCGGTAGAAAATTGCTCTTATACGATATTACAACGCAATAAAAATCAATTTTTGATGAATCTTTAATACTTTCACCGCAATTTCTTTCTTGGAAATTGGTTTTATATCAGCCTGATTTGTTTTTAATCATTTAATTTGTTGTGTTAAACAGAACGTTAAATAGAACGTTTGATAAAAAATCTAAAATAGAACGTTATTCGTAATAATTTCTACCAAAAAAAATAGTTATTTATAACGTCGTATCTAATTGTTTTCTGAAACCAAAACATCAAAAGTAACAATAAACATTATTTCTTGCAAATTTTTCAGAATAAACGAAAATCAGACGAAATGATCAAGCTTTCAAACTAATAGCTTATGACATTCAACCTTTTTTCGCTTTGTATTTAAATGTCAATCACGATTTGGCACGCTTTAGCAAGCACCGAGAAAGGTGCCGAACCCTTACCGAAGATCAACGAGTAATAGTAGAAACTAGCTTCCGCCAACGACTTTGTACGTGCATCCCCGTTTTTCCCCGTTCCCGTAAGAATATCGGGAAATCCTTTCTTAGGGGACGCCTACGTTATGACATCTACCTGCATGCCAAATTTCAGCCCGATACGTCCAGTGGTTTGGGCTGTGCGTTGATAGATCACTATATCAGTCACCTTTGAGTTTTATATATATAGATAGTAGCATATAAATGCTACTGTTTTTCATGTAGTTAGAGTTGCAAGCCTGATTTTCTATTTAAGAGATATAAGAAATCACTCTATTGAAAATCCAATTAGTAAGACCCCACAAAGACTAGGTACTAAAATAGTTTGAAATAGACGCGATAGGCCAATGATAATTCATATCTGAGTACCTCGCTAATCAGTTTGTAGTTTAATCATCAATTCCAATTCCCAGCGGTAAACAGCAGCTGTCAAAGAGCAGCTTAATTACGTCCAAACAGTAAACAAAGAAACACAGACAAATAAACAAACAACACACGAATCATTCAATCACATCGGCTTTATGTCAAGGTGAGCGGCAACACGTTTGCTAATCAACTCCATCATTGGCCAACATGTCAGCATTTGCATAAGTGTGTTTGGTGCCAAACGGTCGCCTACGTTGTACAAACTTGATTACACTATAGCAAACTTATTAGATTACTAGCTTCCGCCCGCGAATCCGTCCGCGCGGATGTCGGTCTTCGCGTGGATGGTTTATTTCTCCATTTTGAGTAACTCTGACAATTAAACATCTTATAAATATCTATTGGACCCAAATACGGCTAGGCCTATAATAATACGCAACGTGTGTTCGCGGTTCTACAGAACAACGTCTATAAAACTGAAAAGTTAAGATTATTTTTTTTCTACGTATTTTTCCAGGATAAAAAGTATCCTATTTTACGCCCAGGATAATAAGGTATAATTATACCAAGTTTCATCGAAATCGAACCGTTAGTTTTCACGTGATGCCTTCACATACAGACAGACAGACAGACAGACAGACAAAAATTTTTTTTAATCACATATTTGGGTTTGGTATCGATCCAGTAACACCCTCTGGTATTTATTTTTTCAATATTTTCAATGTACAGAATTGACCCTTCTACAGATTTATTATATGTATAGATCTTATGTGTGCAATAGTTGTAATATATAGCTGTCTGCTGTCTTCTGTCAAGGTCCAAGGATAAAGAACGAAAGCTTAGTAAAAAGATGTATAATTTTATTTACTTTATTTTACTCTTTCACTGTTAAGTTCACTTTATTTATATAGTGGATCATGTCTGATTATGGCTTGATCCTTTACGTTAGGCCCTTGTCCCAGCAGTGGGAACATAATGAGCTGATGATGATGTCTCGGGTACATGTAAATAATTTAAGCATAATAAGTATATAAGCCAAAAATATGGGAAATGCGCTGATTTATATTATTCCTATAAATTATTAATGCTTATTATATTTTATAATTACGAATGTGACGTCACATCTTATAGCTTCACGAAGCCGCATACTAAACGCAATAAGCTTTATAAATGCAAAGGAAACATCCAGAGTAGCTAACACGCTCTTATATAATATTATGTCAGAGTCAATTTTGTATGAATTATTCAAGCTACAATTGAATTAAGCTGGGTCTCGTGATTCGTTGTTTCTCTCAAAAGTACATTCTCGAATAAATAATTTAACTTTAAAACTCAAGACTTAATTGAGTCAGAGATGACGGATCATTAATTTTAAAGCCCTTTGAAATTCTGAGCATTTAGCTTTTTTTTAATTAAAAAAGAGACAATACAGACTGATTATAATCGATAAATAGCAGCTATTTATGTATCTATATTACTATTTTTCGCCCGCGGCTTCAGCGTAGTCAAAGAAAAATCCGGATAGTTCCCGTTCCCGTTAGATATCCGGGATAAAACCTATCCTATGTTAGGTATCAATCTCAATATCTGTACCAAATTTCATCCAAATCGATTCAGTAGTTAAGGCGTGAAGATGAAACGGTCAGAGTTACTTTCGTATTTATAATACATAATATTAGTTAGATTATGCTGGTTTTATTTCATCGTATGTTTGAATGAAAATGTTTTATTTCATAAATACCTTTCCACGAAGTAAGGATCTTGTGTATCATACCGAAAATCCCTTGCGTATCTGGGGGCACGGCAGTGCCCCCGCCAAGTCGAGCAAAAAAAAAGCGGCACGGCCGTACCATCCTTTTCTCGAAGCAATTCGGGCCTTTTTCGACCCCCTATAATTCGGTTGTGGATAAAGCAAGAAACCTGAATCTTCAGTAACTAATCCGGCATTGTATAAACACGGAATATTTAAAATTTCAGTCAATTTGAACCAGTAGTTTAAGAATGACAACTTGTTAAAGTTTCTAAATTTTGTCACTCACTGACTCACCGATCATCAAAAGTCCAAGGCACTTCTAGCAGACTTAGAAGCTTCATATTTGGAATACATATAGAGTTTAGTGTCTTAATCATGGGAAAACTTAAATATTTTGTAATTTCGGTCCAGTTTTCCAAATACACCAACTGCATCAATAACTTTGTAATCCCATATAAATATATGTGATTACAAAGTTATTTATGCAGTTGGTGGTTGGTGGTGGTTATAAATTTAATAGGTGTAGATAGGTATACCTACCATATGAGGCAAGGGAGGGGGTATAGGGTGGGTAAGGGTGTGTTTAGCCCATGAAACTGAACAACATTATTACTTGTAAAATGGTCGACGTAATGAAAAACACATGATTGGACATGTCTTGAAGTACGAAAATCTAATCTTCTTAATATATATAAATCTCGTGTCACAATGTTTGTCCTCAATAGACTCCTAAACCACTTAACCGATTATAATAAAATTCGCACACCATGTGCAGTTCGATCCAACTTGAGAGATAGGATAGTTTAAACATGTAGATACCACGGGCGAATCCGGGGCGGACCACTAGTAAAACAATCTTCTAATATATAAAAATCAATGCCACTTTTCGTTGTAATTCCATAACTCGAGAACGGCTGAACCGATTTCGATAATTCTTTTTTTATTATATTCCTTGAAGTACGAGGATGGTTCTTATGTAGAGAAAACGTTAATATGTACCACGGGCGAAGCCGGGGCGGACCGCTAGTATATTATAATTTAAATCTGTTATATATAAATTGTTGGCGCGACTAGCCTCCTTACAGACAGACTGGCCTCTATTTTACTCTATGACTGACAAGCAAAATATACGCCAAAATGACAGAACAATTAAATGTGAATGCCTTCGAGCGAGCGGCAGCCGCACGCATACGTGCGAGCGCCCTCATGCTGTTCGGATGTGCCTCGAAACCTAACCTATAAGTTTGCGATTTTCATTTATAATTTCGATTGATAAATTACATTTACGACTGAAAGGCTTGCTCATTAGTTTACTGATATTATTTGCTTACGATTGGGATGTTGTTTGGTTAATTTTAAGGAACTTACATAAATACCTTAGTCTTCAAATATAATTACTTAATAGTGTCGGTCGAAATAACGAGACCAAAGTTACGTTTAAGTATTAATTGTATTCTTACATCTTGCATATCTACCAGTACTAGTAGTCGCAATGGATTCGGAAATACTGTATGTGAACGACCATCCATGCCCACACCGGATTGTCCGTATACCTGGTGATGGTTCGTGTCTATTTCATTCTTTGTCATTCTCTATGTATGGGAATACTGAGTCGTCGTATGAGATTAGACTTGCTATAGTGGAGTATGTGGTAGCGCATTGGGACGAGTTCAAAGTGTATACGTGTGACGAGCACGGAGACCCCTACATTGACGCCGACCTGTACTCGACGGCAATAGTAAAAACAACTACCTATGGCTCCGTGTCTGAACTTATGGCTGCCGCAGCTTTGTATCCGTACGCTTTCGAGGTTTACGAAAACGGCCTTTTGAGAGGATCATTCGGTGGTGATTATGGAATCATCAATTTGTGAATATAACAGATTAAGAAGTATTTACCGTCCAGACTTGTCAAAAATTGAGACATCAAAGCCTCCGAGAAAAGCCCATAGAGACAGGGAGTGGGCTTTGAGAAAAACTGTGGCTGAAGCTCAAGAAGTAGTACCGGAAAAGAAAAAGAGGAAGACTACATATAAAAATAAGAAAATATCATAAGACCTTTAACAAAATTCGTTAGAAGTAGATGGTATCAAAAAGAAAGGCTCTACAAAAAGAAGTGAGATCCCATCAAAAACATCCTGTAAAAAACCCAAGTCTCGCAGCTCAGTCTTTCTACCGTCAAAAGTTGTGAGATCCATGTAATACCAAGTCGCTTAATCTATTTAGTGTCTACTTGAAGGACCTTCTGTCTTAAGTTATTACATAAGTTATTATCATGCCAATATTAAAAATATTTAACGTTTTAAACAAATAGATCGACTTGGACATCGCTTGATTTGATTATTAGTATGTATCACACTACACAGCACGACGGGCCAGCGACCAACAGGAACGAGAGTTTCAATCGCGTGAGGCGCGAGAGACTAAAGAATCTCATATAATATTGTAATATTCATTTTGTTTTCATGCGATGTCCAAGTCGATCTATTTGTTTAAAACGTTAAATATTTTTAATATTGGCATGATAATAACTTATGTAATAACTTAAGACAGAAGGTCCTTCAAGTAGACACTAAATAGATTAAGCGACTTGGTATTACATGGATCTCACAACTTTTGACGGTAGAAAGACTGAGCTGCGAGACTTGGGTTTTTTACAGGATGTTTTTGATGGGATTTATATTTAGATGAAACCAAGAAGGTTAAATAATATCATGTTACATGAATGAACAAATAATTTTACATGAATCGACTGAGCCTCTGGTAATAAATGTTTTGGCATAGGTAGTCAATTGTTTATGAAAACGTTATGTTAAATATGTGGACCGTTATTTATTTAATTAAATGATTAACTAATACCTAATTGAGAAAATATTGTTTTCTTTATTAATTCAAAACGGTTCAAAAATTTCATGGTTATCATTTCAAATTAGTTTATCAAATTTGTTATAGAGGTATGTACTTATAATTGTCCCTATCGATCGATGAAATTTAATAGATTTTTTCGGTTCGATAAGCTGTTGTGTTTGCGAATTTTCAGAAATCTTTGAATGTTCTTTTTGGATAATTGAACACTATTAAAAGTATTTTCCATTGATTTATTTATTTAATCATTTATTGCATCACACCATATTTTAATATTACAATGTACAGTATAATATATATTTGTATGGGTGCGAACTGCGAAGTACAAAAGGTGACCTTATCGATTAGAAGCATTTATGTGGCATTACCAAAATTCTACCCTGTTTATTAGTGTTTGCACGTATTCTAGTGCACTTAATAATGTGTTATTGGCTGAAATTCAGTATACTATTATCATGATAATAATTTTAAAAGTAAAACTCCGATGAACTGTGAGTTAACATGCGAGTCGGCACGTAAACTGTCATTTACGGGAAGTAATTATTATAGTGTCCATTATTATAACCGCGGGGAGGCAATAATTTGTGGTTTACACGATATTCACTATACAAGGCATGAGCGGTAGCGTTTTAGTTAACAATTGAATTAACGATTGTACATTTCTGATGCCATTTATATGTATACACGCATGTAGACTCTACATTGTAGAGTATTATGCTCATTGTAAAGTTTTATGCCATCTAGTATGTAGACACATTGTAGAAGGAAATAATTAGTACGTAAAACTACTAAGCAGCATTAATAGTTACTAAGCATGGGCTCTAGGTAAGTATATTAGATTACATTTACATTGATTGTAAACGAAAATTGAAATATTTGAGCTTTAAGTTCACGTCATTTTTTTTTCTCATAGGAATATTAAGCATTTATTTGTGTATTTATTAATTACATGGCAATTATTAATATGCGCAAACAATTTGTTATAAATTACGAACTCGTGCTAAAGCTTAAGCTAAGAACTCGTGTAAACAATGAAATTATAAAAAAATATAAGCTCTACACTTGCACCACACCACGACGGAAGCCGAAACGATCTATTGTTCGCGCCATTTTAGATTCTGCTCATAGAAATATATTGATTCTTGCCGTCAATTCGACATTATATTCTCGTACCTTTCCATTTGGGTTTCTTTGAACCAATTGTGAAACAGTTAGAGGTCAGCGTGACCCTGAAGCTAACATGGGTTAGTGGCTACTACATGCTTGGGTTTAGTGCGGTTTTTGATTGTTTAATCGGGATACAGTTTGTTTAGAAGTTAAACTGGTGTAGGTACCGATTGCCTGTTGCATTGTTATAGCTATTTATGACTTACTAGCTGTGCCCCGCGGTTTTACCCGCGTTGCCCCGCTCCTGTTGGTCTTAGCGTGATAATATAATATTGCCTATAGACTTCCTCGAAAAACGGGCCAGTAGTTCTTGAGATTAGCGCATTCAGCTTTATAATATTAAGTATAGATTAAATACGTATTCAGTATTGACAGTTCGTTTTAACTTTTAATATAGGTATGTACTTCTACATAGTGATCAAAAGTGTTCGATAAAACGAGAATTTCTTACTTTTTAAAACTTTCATACTATACGCTTCAGAGGACTCTCTTTGTACATAATTTAATCAATGATACGTCATCCAAAGAGAATTATTAAAGATCAAACATGTAGAAATATCATTAGTGCGATTAAAAACGCGTTTAAATATCATAAGATTAGTTAATAATCAAGTCTCAAGTTATGTGTTTGTGAAATGGAATGAAGACATAGAATTATTGCCATACTTTTATGATTATGTTATAATCTGTGGTTATAATATGTATGTAATTAATATTGAGTTCGACACAACACAAATTTTTTTAGCTCATTAAAGGGCCGATTTTTCAATCCTTGGTTAAAATTTATCCGTCCAATAAAGTATTACACGAACATTTTAAAATGTCTCCTGTAAACTGTCAAATACGGACAATTAGAATACATTTTTCAAATGGTACGTTATTCGATGAATAAGTATTGAAAAAATGACCAAGGATTAGAAAAATAAGCCCTAAATCTAAGAATTTAAATTGAAGTGAGCTGTATTAGAATCAGATTTTACTAATATTCTAAAATATTAAAACAAATGAATATTAAACTTATTCCTCAGTAATATAATAACACAATTGAATTTACCCTAGGTCTAAAATAACTGACAGTTAACCGTTTGGCGCGTGGGTCGCTTACCCAACAATACGTTCTAAAGACCTCTAAAAGGGTTTTCATTGTATCATTAAAAAAAAAACAATCGTTCATTTGTTTTAATGTTTGTTTAGCCAAAAATGGCGTCTAGAAAGTTGAATAGGCGATAAAATGGAATGAACTAAGAGCGTCAACCATTACGTCGAGATGTAAAGATAATTCAGGCTCTTTATAGAAAATGAGATTGTTAATTCGTTTATATGATACGCGTATACGGCTGAACAATAATTGAATGTAGTTTTCCATTTTGATATGACATTATCAGCGTTTTCATAAACGTATGCAAAGTACTTATTGAATTCGTTTAGGAGACTGTTGTTACAAATTGTAGTTTATTTTGTAGTAAACATTAGACTTATTCCTATATTTTAAAATAATATATTAATTTTCTATCATCCTGCTACTATATAAATATAATATTAAAACTAATCAAAACGAATATATAAAAAATGCAAACTTAAGTAGAAATTGAATTAATAAAAAATTATGAATATTAGGTTGCTCTATTAAGATTTCAGAAGTATCAAAATAATCTATAAAAATATGTAGTACTAGCGTAAGCTAGGTGTAAGTCAAAGCTTTGACTTACACCTAATAAATTATATACTAAAACCTTCCTCTTCAATCACTCTATCTATTAAAAAAAAAACTGCATCAAAATCCGTTGCGTAGGTTGGAAGATTTAAGCATACAAAGGGACATAGGGACAGAGAAAGTGACTTTGTTTTATACTATGTAGTGATGTAGTATAAATAATTATTCACTAACTTCAACTTCAAAATAATATATCCGTCGAATTAGTAGTAAATCAAAGAAATACCCATTACCTTTTTCCGAACTTTTGTCGTTAAAAATTGTTTAAATTTTACAGCCAAGTTTCCCACAGATTGTCTCAACATATTACATCTGTGACCCATATTAGGGTATATTAATGGATGTACATCCATGTAGACCATTCTTTGTCACTTGGACATAAGTTTATGGAAAGCATAACATAGTATAAAACAAAGTCGCTTTCTCTGTCCATGTCCCTATGTATGCTTAAATCTTTAAAACTACGCAACTGATTTTGATGCGTTTTTTTAATTGATAGAGTGATTCAAGAGTTTTAGTATATAACTTATGCGGTTTTAGACAAGCGGGCGAAGCCGCGGGCAGAAAGCTAGTTGAATATATTTAAGCCGTTGTCGGAGTAAAGAGTAAGTAAGGAGTTTCTTGCCGGTTCTTCTCCATAGATACTGCTTTCCGAATCGGTGGTAATGTGAAAAATGTTATGACGATGGATTCAAAAGTGCTTCTAAAAGAAGTCTTATTGAATTATAACAAAATGTTTGGGTTTGATTTCAAGTAATTTATACATACATATTTTTGTACCTAACATGAAGGAATGAATGACTACGACTGTTTCAGAAGTGCTAATAAACTATGTGAGACGCTCGTATTTGCTCGTCTTATAAGCCATTATTTATATTAATATCTTATGAGGTACATTTGCAATTTCACTTTTATGTTCAGTTTCTATGTGACATTATTGTATGATGCATCTTATCCATATAATATTTAGCATGTAATAATGTTAAGAGCACTACGTTTGTTGTTTAAATAATTTACACCTAAAAATGTATGGAGGATACCTCCGCTTGCGGTAGCTATCTACAGCATCCAATGATCATATGACCAACGATGAAATACATTTTTTTTAATCGATCCTGTTTGATCAATTAGAGCTTAAAAATTAACTCTTTAGCTTTAGGATGATACTGGCATGCACTTGTATCATTCAGTTCAACATTAATAAATTCTTTTCATCGGAAGGCAATGTGTCAGTGCACACTTAAACAGATTTTAGAATTATATTCAAGAACTAAGCAGATTTCAGAAACTATTATACATACGTAATAATATTTGCATGCATATTTTTCTCTACAGAAAAACATGAACCTTAGTAACAGAATACACATTTGTAGGGTCTGCATTATGGTGGTCATACACCCATAGTTTTGCAAGATTATAGTTAAGATTTGATGTTAAATTTTGTTTAACATTAAATGACTCAGTCTATTACCACATGCTTCATGATTCATAGCTTCTGTTTGTTTATCTAAGTGTCTGCAAATGTGTATACTAATCATACTTTCTAGGAAATTTTAAGATGAAATCTTTATGTGTTTACGGTTATAGATTCACGCTTTTTATAAATTTACCTTGTTTCTGGTGCAGTTTTGCATACTTTAAATATTGTGGTATTAATATTTTAAGTTGTAGAAGTTCTAGAGATTAATAATGGTGGATTTATTATAATTAAACTATCATCAGTTCTTAAATCATGTATTCATCTACAATTCATACAAATTCCCCAAAACTCACTCTTTTATATAAGTAATGGTATTCAAAGCACATAAAACAAACACAATTAATTTTCCCTTCGATTTTAACACGACTATAACAAACGGCAGTAACAAAACATCCAAAAACGCAATATGTCATTCCAAAAATTTACGTGACAAAAATATATTTGAACTATGTAAATACCATAAATTGGATCGGTTGTGCATTTGGATTACAAACATTCAAGCATGTTCAAGCAGGGTTGTCAACTTAGGTATTTATTTTTAAGTGCGAATTTTTTAATATTAATAATATATTAAATACATCAATAGAATGTATTGTAGAGACTAGAGTGGTATTACAGAACATATTTATTATCATGCAATATACACATGTTTTTGAAGTGAAACCGCAAATTTTTTTCCTATACAAAAACAATCAAACGTTTATGTACGTCGCCGTTTGAGTGATTAATAAAACCATCCTTAAAAATGAGTATTTCTACAGCTTCTTATTATGATAAGAGGGAAAAGCCAAATTACATGAGACTTGTTCAGTAGATTTTGAGTAAATACATATTTGACGAAAATCATCAATACCTTTGCCATCCTACACAAATTATAGATTTTTATTTTTAAACTTTTGGCAACCCTACGGGCTACGATCGCGAACAAAACGATTAAATTTGTCCGACATTGAGATAACGCTACGTTATTGATGTTTCATTGTTGGATACGCCCTGATAATCCCGTAAAGGGCTAATGCAACCGTTTTGTTAAATGGGACATGCTTAGACAATGCTCTCACCCACGCATGCATGCATCTAGGTTATAAAATTGTATGTCTTTATTCAACAAGACCTCTGAGGCTCTGTTGTGTTCTTGAGACAATTGGGTCATATCAGAGTTTGTTGTCTATTTATCCTACAAAAATATTCGAATGATTGTGAGGATGGATATATCATATATGTGTATGTATGTATGTTTGTTTGTTACTCTTTCACGTTAATACTACTAATGAATGAATGAACCGATTACAATGAAATTTAGCACATAGAGGGTAACTTGGATTAATACATGGGATAAGTTTTATCAAGGAAATTCCACGGGAAATATGTGGGTTTTTCTTTGAAAACGAGGGCGAAGCCGCGAGCGGAGAGCTAGTATGTTTTATAGGTACAAATGGTTAGGTAGGTATGTCCTCAAAATGATAGTTTAACTACGAAACGGGATAAAATTGTCACAGAGAAACCGGATTTTTTGAGCAAAAGAACAATACCTTTATTTAATTTTAAGTCTTTATAAACCGATACACACAGTCGATATATAAAATATATACTTCTAATTATTTTAAAGCTTTCATGCATGTTCTCCAAACTCAACAAAAATTCCATACAGCTTTTTACTGCTACCACTTGATTAATTTTGAAGCGTGCAGATTATTTATGCATAGGGCAGATGTTTATACCACATATTTAACTCACGGCGCAGTTGGTATCTCTTAATCTTACAATATATTAGAAACTCACTTCTATCACCTATAGAATAAAGCCACAATTCGCACAAAGCGCAAAAACAGCTGCCGCTCATGAACTTCAAATCGCACTTGCTATTAAAACTTCATGGCATTTTATTTTCTATTCAGCCGCAGAAATGTTTATTATCCCGTGAAAGCCGTCTTTATGTGATCCTATCTCAATGAACATTCTTGTTTAAAAACTCTATTCACAAAATACAATAAAGGAAAAACAAACAGATAGGACAAGGCCGCTCTGTATCAAAGGTCCTAATTAGGTGGCAGATGGCTTCTCAACTCGCGTGCCTACAGGCGCCGAACGCACAGTTTGAATACACATTGGAAAACGGACCCTAAGCAATTAGAAATACAATTCTAAATATCCTGCAGCGTCTCGAAGACTGTTGGTATTGTATGGATAATCAGTAAGGAAAGGTGTGGGCTTTGGACTTGGTCCTTTTTTTACAAGGTCGTTGGATTTGTGGAGGCGCTATATATGGGTCAATGGATATTACGATAGCCATCGACAGATGTTTAGATAACGATCAGACATGTACGGGAAACTCACCTGGAACAGAAAAAATGAATTAGTTTTGATTTTGTACAACAATCTATTGGTCATGTAAGTTAAATCATTTATAACT
Source organism: Colias croceus (assembly GCF_905220415.1). Lineage (NCBI taxonomy): Eukaryota > Metazoa > Arthropoda > Insecta > Lepidoptera > Pieridae > Colias > Colias croceus. Next base: position 7,201,634 of record NC_059556.1, on the reverse strand, counting down.
CGAGAAAGGTTGGTGTGATTTTAATAATTTTTCGTTCATTATATTGTATCAGATTTGACGGGTGAAGCCACGATTAGATGCTAGTTTATTATAAAACTTACATTGTGAGAAAATAACATGATCGATATATTATTATATTGTATAATGAACAAATCCTTGAATTAAACAATTTGAGTGGGCAGAAAATGAAGTAATTTACCAGTCGAGTTATATTTCCCGATGCAAACAAAATAACGGTTGTTTCGTTTAAGGTAAACAGAACAAATTAAAATAATTATACAAATGAGTGGTAATAAAGTTTTCCCCTAGCACTCAATTTTGCTTTCTAAAGATGTTATTAACAAACTAGCAATTACTGATAGTAAACATTTCTGTTATGATGCGTAAAGTTTAAAACGATGAAGTAAAGGTAGCTTCATTATTTTGTCTTAGGGGTTAATTTTAATGGAAAATTAATTGATAGTGAAACGAACCTAAATAATTGAATTTGATATGTAAGTTAATAGTAACATAATTAAATGAAAATTAATAGTTGCTTTTTATTCATATTTTGAAAGTGTTTCATAATAAACGTCATCAATAATTAAATAATACTTGAATAAATAAAAGCGTAAACAATATTACACTTATACTAAGGCCAGCCATAAAATCTCATAACAGCATTGAATCCATAAATACCGAACGTTGAAATTATCTGAAGAGATTGAGGAAGTCCATATCCGTGGCGGAAATGCAGGAAAGAGACAGAAATACTAATGGCTTTGTGAAAGAGTGAGAGCGAACATTTATATATTTGGAGTTGAAAAATTTACACTTATCCCTTCAGCTGTGGCGGCCATTTTGCACGGTTTCGCACATCTGTGAAGGCCATTCTGCGTGGTCAGCGCGAAACCGTGCGAGTTATAAACAATGACGATATCTCTAAAATTTTGTAGGGAGCTACTTTGTATAACTAATATCGTTCGAATCGTTATGAAACAAGCTAATATATAAAAGATATCTTAGTCATAAATTACTTTGCAATAAATAAGTAATTCTAGCTTGAAATCAGGGTGAGCAATTTTTTTTAGTTCATTGTACAAAACTCGTTAAAAATAAATAAATAAATAATTATTCATACAAAAAGGTTTTATTGTATTTACAATAATACATATACAAACTCATTAAATAATAAAAACCATTCATTCCTATACATTTTTTTTAAAATACAAGGCTTACAAAAACATTAGCCATTCCGAGCGGCCGAGCGCCGGGCAAAAAATAGGGACCGTTAATTATTCTTCAATCCAAGTGGCTTAGGTTATTAACTTATATTAAAGTTCGGTTCTTATACTTGACTACAAAAGAGTTTTGGCTGTAAGAAGTTTTTATGTTACGAGAAATGAAACAACAAAAAAAGCACTTGAAAAAAGTACCTCTTGAACTTTGGATACCTGACAGGATGAATTCTGTTACATTTATTTGATGACAGATGTCATGATAAAGCATAGTGTTCATTTACGAATCGTTAAAACAATAAAAGACATATGAAACCTTTGTAAAACATTCCTAAAATCGATGACTAAGTTGTCAGTTGCCAGTTCGCTTCGCGAAACAGCTGTGAGCGGTTGCGTATTACTCGATTCTGTGCTAATTACTAATCTGAGGGCGTAAACACTTGGTTCGAAAGTTCAAAATTAATACAAATAATAATGGAGTGCTGCATGTGCAATGCCTTATTTAATGATGGTGTCCTCTGTGGCACCTGCAAAAGATACTTCGACTATGGGTGTGCTCAAATTACTGAAACTGGTTGGCGCAAACTAGGAGCAGACCGGAGAGCAGCATGGAAATGTGGGTCCTGCAAAACTGCTACCGTCAGCACCTCGCTACCGGAATCTGTTTCACTCGAGTCCATTATGAGAGAGATTCGCTCCATGAAAAATCAACTCACGGGCTTACCTAACCTTGTCGAAAGTTTTAATGACATAAAAACTGAGCTATCAGATATAAAAGCAAGCTGCGAATTCTTAGGAGGCAAATTGGAAGACTTTTCAATCAAAATTAATAACTTTGAGGACCGTCTGTTTAACTTGGAGAAATTGGATGGAGCTGTGCGTGCTCTTGAGGAGGAGATATCTACCTTAAAAACGCAGGCGCAGGACAGCGACAACAGATCCAGGCTTAACAATATTGAGATAAAGGGCGTGCCGGTCAAAAAAGATGAAAATCTTTTCTCTATATTGGATTCGATCAGCAAGTCAATAAACTGTAACATTGACAGAAATCAAATAAATTATATTTACAGAATTCAGAGTAGTCAGTCCAAAGAAAAATCTATAATTGTTAGCTTTTTGAATAGATACATTAAAGAAGACTTTGTAGCTGCTGGGCGTGCAACGACCAACCTACGTGCGTCAAACATTGGTTTTAAGGACTTTTCCCATAGAATCTACATTAACGACCATCTCAGCTCAAACACCAAATTGCTTTTAAATAGTGTCAAATCGTTAGCAAAAGAAAAAGGCTATCAATACACCTGGATCAAATACGGGAAAATCCACGTGCGTAAAAGTAATACCTCTCGCGTATTGATAATTTCCAGAAAAAGCGATTTAAACAAAATTTCTTAATGTGTGGCTATTATTGTTCATTACTTCCTAGCTTACTTGATTTGTATAAATTATTACTGTTAAAAAAATACACGATCACCGGATTGCAAAAAAGGTTTAACACACCTAACACTGACGTAGTTGCTAACGCATTTCAACTATATTTCTTTTTGTTGAGGGTAAGTCAAAATTATTTACAATACGCTAATTTATTGCTTATCGCACTAAAATTAATGGTTACATTCGCCTGCTTTGCCGAAGTTAGTGTTGACCTTGATACAAACTGTGTAACGTTCGTTTTAATAATTATCATTCTTACAACTATTTTATCCTGCAAATATACGTACGCACGGTTAAATCTTCTAATGGTTTTATTCGATTATAAATTGCTTTTAAACGTTTATTGAATGTATCAAAACTAAATGGCTAACGAAAATATAAAATTATCAATTTACTATCAAAACGTAAGAGGATTAAGGACAAAGTCCTTATTATTTTTTCGTAATTTATGTTTAACCTCATATGATATTATACTATTAACGGAAACATGGCTTGTGGATGGTATATCGGATTCCGAATTTTTTGATGATCGTTATGTAGTGTGGCGTAGGGATCGGAATTATGAGACGACAGGACAAACGCGGGGAGGGGGCGTGCTTATCGCAGCCCGAAAGGAATTAATCGTAACGTCACAGGAGCAATTTCAGTCATCTGCCGAGGACCTCTGGTTGACTTTACGTGTTAAATATCATAACGAAATTATAAATATTCATATATGTGTATTATATCTTTGTAAACAAAACTTAGGCAGATCATTTTCTCAACAATTGCATAACTTTCTAGAAGCACTGAATAATATAATTCTTAATCATCCCTCGGATAAAATAATTATTGCGGGCGACTTCAACATGAGTAATATATCGTGGAATATAAATTCTGAAGGTCTGCTTCTTCCTTCAAACTACTCGAATGGTGATGAGTGTTTGTTTATCGACGAATTATATACTCACGGTTTGCAGCAGTACAACTTCATACATAACGTTAGCTACCGAATACTCGACTTGGTGTTATCAAATGATTCAATCGTTGTGCATGAATGTGTCTGTCCGCTTTTACCGATTGATCCTTATCATAAAGCGCTCATAATAGATGTAGAATTTGTTCACATATCGTATTTAAAATCTAATACAAGGAAGAAAATATTATTTAACAAAGGGGATTACGAGGCAATAAATGCAGAATTATTAAAAATTAATTGGTCACAAGAGTTTGACAGGACTCATTCCATCGAAGAAAGTGTGAATTATTTTTATTCGATTGTTAATAACTTAATACACACTTACATCCCAAGCAAAACCGTGGTTGACAATAAGTTTCCTATTTGGTATTCACCAGCTTTAATAAAGATAATTAAAGAAAAATTTAAACACTTTCGCAAATACAAGATTTACAAAAACCTTAGTAGCTTAGAATCATACAAACTGTTAAGGGATAGAGTTAAGACTGTAGAAAATGATTGTTACCTAAAATATATAAATTCTGTTGAAAATGCCATTGAACAGAATCCTAAATATTTCTGGTCCTTTTTCAAATGTAGATCGAAATCTAAAGGCTTACCTAGCAATATTAAATATAATAACAATCTATTCACATCTGGTAACAATATTTGTAATGCATTCTCAGAATATTTTTATACTACATTCCTAGATAAAACTGACACAAACTTATCAAATTATGTATCTGAATTGGAACTTAGTAATTTTGAATCAAATTTTGACCTTTGTTCGATTAATATTGACTTGAAAACGATAAAAAAGGCATTATCCCAACTAGATCCTTCAAAATCTGCAGGTCCTGATGAAGTCAGTCCACTGTTTCTTATAAAATGTGCTGATTCAATAGCCATTCCACTAACCTATTTATTTAAGAAATCACTTACTGTTATGGAATTCCCCTCAATGTGGAAAAGGGCATTCGTTACACCTATCCACAAAAAAGGTTCTAAGTTGGAAGTTGTCAATTACAGACCCATATCTAAATTGTGTATCATAGCCAAAGTCTTCGAAAGAATAGTATACGACCAGGTTTATGCAGTATTTAAAAACACTTTCATGAGTTGTCAGCATGGATTTTTGAAAGGTCGATCAACCGTGACTAACCTGGTGCTTCTGAATGATTATATTACTGATGCTATGGAGACAGGCCATCAGGTTGATGTAATCTACACGGATTACAGTAAATGTTTTGACCGCATAGATCACAAGATTCTCTTGCATAAGTTATACATTATGGGCATTAGAGGTAACCTACTAAGATGGTTTTCCTCGTATATCAACAATAGATCTCAAGCAGTTGTAATAAGTAACTACATATCAAGTTGGGTTGTAACACCAAGTGGAGTACCTCAGGGCTCCCTTTTAGGTCCTCTTCTGTTTTGCGTATTCATAAACGATATCCCAAGTTGCCTCACATACTCAAATCTTCTTTGCTTTGCTGATGACATGAAGATATTTAGGATTGTTGATTCTTCTGCTGATGCTGCTATGCTTCAAGAGGACCTTAATAATCTAGACTTCTATTGTTCTCAAAATAAATTAGATCTCAATCCTAGTAAATGCACAGTTGTCTCATTTAGTCGTAAAAAACAAACACTGCATTTCAACTATCGAATAAAAAATCAAGATCTTGGAACTAGCCCTGACATAAGAGATTTAGGAGTAATACATGACCCAAAACTCATGTTTGATAAACATATTGATTGTATTCTAGCTAAAGCATCTAAAGCTTTAGGCTTTATAATGAGAATTTCGTCTGATTTCAAAAAGGCGAAAACGTTTAAAATTCTATTTTGTGCTTACGTACGCAGCATCTTAGAATATGCGTCGCCAATATGGAATCCGAGATACGATAAATATATAACTAGAATAGAACGAATACAGATGAAGTTTTTGAAATTCCTATGTTACCGATTACATGTCCCGTACAAATCTGAAGATTATTTCGAGGTCTGCAGCAAATTTCATTTTCTACCTCTTACAAATCGCCGGGAGATTGCTGATATCTTATTACTTTTAGGTATTACATCCAACAAAATAGACTGCCCAGATCTACTAGCCAAAATTTCACTATACACACCCTCAATTGTATCTCGTAAATATACTCCTATCTTTACTTCCGCAGTCAGCACTAACTATCGTCAAAACTCGTTTATTCTGCGCGTAAGCAATAACTTTAACAAGCTATCAAAACAGTTCGATTTTGACTTATTCTGCAGCAGTCCTTACTCAATTAAGCGTCAGTTAGCAAATGAGTTCTTTCGTCAGTTTGGTGGTCGAGTTAATATGTAATTTAATTTAGTGTTACAATAGTATTAGTAATTTCGAAAGCATTTGATTCGTGTGCGTAATCGCTTACATTTGAATCTGTTACATATTAGTGTTTTTCTAATCGTGAGAATCTGTAAATGGCTTATTGTGATTATTATATTATGTGACTACTTTTTAAGAATACAGCTGTAGATTCTCCTAAAACATAAATAAATAAATAAATAAATAAATAAACCCAATGACGCTGTCGGCGATGCGCGCGAAATCGAGACGTTGGACGGTAACTTTTTAAAGCGCTAGAGACGCTCGTAGCTACGTTTTTGTTATGTAAACATGTGGATGTATGCCATCCTTGTTCTTCTGTTGATATTTTGTGTTAGTTTGAGTAGGAAAGATATAGTTTACGATATACAATTGTAAAAAATACGACAGAAGGTACGTCACGGTATAATCAAGCTCCAGGAGCGGGGTCCACAGATGCGATTTTTTTGACATCGTTCTTCTAAAGATTTTATAACAGACAAGGGGTTATAGCGTGGTTATAAATCACATTCTGCATCAACACAGGAAAGTTAAAGGTTTAGTTTGTTATTTTTTAATAGATTTCTTTAAAACACAATCTTAGTTTTTTATTTACAAACCTTTTCCTATTACATAATATTATATAGATACTTAGTATCGTAACTACTACTACTAACACACAAGTATTATACCCATGTAAATATTTAGTGTAAAACAATGTAAAAAGTGTAAAAAATGCCTCATTTTAATTCTTAAACTGTGTGGTTGAATAGTTAACAATAGAACTGGTAATTAATAAAAATTTACATATTAAAAGCTGTATTGTAACATTTTTAAATTGAACAATACGGTCTTTGTGAATATAGGTCAATTGTAATTTATGCATATCGATAGCGTATCGAATATAAATGAGTTATTTATGAAATGTATTTCATAATAATTTTAATGTAAACAATCAATTAAACGCATAATTGGTTTTATGAATACTTAATAGTACCTAAAATATAATGGCATCTTTTCAATATTTAATTTAATTTAATTTATTTATTAAACAGCCTATAAATTCAATATATGCCTAAGTAAATATATAAATATACAAGCTGTTTTACGTAAAAACAGTAAATAATGATCTACATAATCTTTATCAAGATTCAATTCATTTAATGGAGGTAATTTAATAAAACCTAAGCACGTTTTTAAAAACTAATTCACATGTATCTACTAAGATATTTATTATCTTACATAAATCGTAATAAACGTTCACTAAAGAGTATAATTAGGAGAACTCAGCATTAATGAAGGTAATAAATAAGTTGTGACCAAGACAGCTCCCCTGCGGCGTACCACACGTAATGTTTTACTTAGATGTATTCCATTGAATTAGAAAAATTATTTACGCCTCATTATATCATAACATGCATGTTATTAGATAATGATATCATAAAAATATTATTAATTTCATGATCAAGTTTCAGAGATATACCATAAATTAATATAAGTAATAGTTGTCAGAAACTTTCGACAAAACGATTACAACATTTTCCCAATAACTAATCGTTCTGCTAAATGGAACTGTATCATTACTTTTCGCTATTAAAGCTTTTGTAGTCTTTGTATCCTTAGTTACATCTTCAAGTAAATTATTCGTTACTATTGAAAATAAAATGAAATAGAACAAACTGTTACGTACTGTAACGTTTGATTTTATGCGAGTATCATTTAGTCGGGTAAAATAATGTAATTAATAAATCACGTATAAATCCGATAAAAATGTGTTCAATTTCTAAACCTGTAAATATTGTAAAATGTAACAAAACAAAGAACTAACTTCCAACAGAATGCATAAAATTCAAAGTTTTGCAACAAGTTTTATCTCTAGGTAGTTTATCATCAAGACAAGTTTAGTAACAGCGAACACTAGAAAATAATATTATGAAACACCATTATTTAATTATCATATCGTTATCAAAGAAACTCTACAAGATAAATAATTAATTAAATCAATAAATATTGAACCTATCAATGGAGTGAGACTTTCACTTATTGCCTGTTTTATTAATTATGGAGAATTATTATGAACTTAGAAATAATACAACTTCTTATGGACCGCTGTATAATGAATGAGGATATATTTTATAAAACTTGAGTATGGGTGACACACGGTGATTCAAAATGAACAATAAATATTATTCACATAATAGATAAAAGCGGCATAAGTATAAGAGCTATAAAATAATATTTGTACGAAGAAACTTATATATTCTTTGATTTTATATCTATACATATAATAAATCTGTAGAAGGGTCAATTCTGTACATTGAAAATATTGAAAAAATAAATAGCAGGGGGTGTTACTGGATCGATACCAAACCCAAATATGTGATTAAAAAAATTTTTGTCTGTCTGTCTGTCTGTCTGTCTGTCTGTCTGTCTGTCTGTCTGTCTGTATGTGAAGGCATCACGTGAAAACTAGCGGTTCGATTTCGATGAAACTTGGTATAATTATACCTTATTATCCTGGGCGTAAAATAGGATACTTTTTATCCTGGAAAAATACGTAGAAAAAAATTAATCTTAATTTTTCAGTTTTATCCATAGACGTTGTTCCGTAGAACCGCGAACACACGTTGCGTATTATTATAGGCCTAGCCGTATTTGGGAATTAGGTCCAATAGATATTTATAAGATGTTATTGACAGAGGTACTCAAAATGGAGAAATAACCATCCACGCGAAGACCGACATCCGCGCGGACGGAGTCGCGGGCGGAAGCTAGTTGAGAAATAAAGTAAGATTTTTTATACAGTGACTATCCACGCCCTTTTCCCATACCTATTTGTTCTCTTACATTTGATGTTTCAAGAAAATTATTCGTTTATAAGAATCTGAAGAATACAATAATACTAATTGCATTATGTATGACGTCAAGCAAATGTTTTTGTCTTTTTACAGATGACTTAAAGGTATGTTATCTGTGTGCTTTTAAATTTAACATCGTGTTTATGGAACAGGGAAGTGACGTTATCATATCGAGCATCTTTACATGCTGAAGGCAGTTGGCATTAAAATTATAAAAATAAACATATTTCACTTGTTTGTTTTATAGTGAAAGTAAATGCAGCAGGTTACTGCACCTTGACAATAAACTATCATAATTATGATCTAAAAACGTTGACTCAGACAAGTTTTTGTTTTCAAATTCTTGTTTTAAAGGTTAATTACGAAAGGCTTTTAATGCGGTTCTATTATGTTTTTCTGTTCATTCTCATTAGATATATTCGTATGGGTCTGGACCTTGAATTCACAGAAATACGCAAACAAAATTATTTGCAAGATTGTTTTTCTGTCAAGTTGCATAAAAAGATTTTTAATATTGTTATCATTATGTTCGCAAACTTAATGTCGATCTCTTTTGTTGTCGATTTTATAAAATGCATTGTTAACTTATTTATTTACAATTTTAATTGAATGCTCTAGAAATAAAGAAAAAATATGTATTTTTTAAACATTTAACGTCCCTTTACCTACTCTATCACTCCTTTTCTTAGTTTTCTAATTCGAACATTAGAATTGCAAAATTGTACCGAAATTTGAAAGAAAAAGTAAGATCCTTTCAGTTGCCAGTTTGACAGTGTTTGCTTAGGTACAACCTGCGAGGTCGCGGAAGAATTCTAACAAATACCCGCGGCCCCCTCATTAAAGCGGCTCGACGGAACACAGTGGGGTTTTAGTCGGTAAGAATCCGACATAACCCACGGCTCCTTCCCCGGGGGCCGTGGGTATCTTTGGAAGATTTCCCCACTATAAAAAAAAAGGTACAACCTGCGAAGACAGGTCAACGCCTTTTCTCTCAGCTTTATAGCACACATTAATAACTTTAATAATATATTTTGTTAGCTATTCTTACCAGCTGTATAACACAAAAGTAACCCAATCTACTCAGTGTCTATACCCCATGCTGGCCATAATACTATGACAGTATGTAATATCGTATTTATTGAAGGTCATTAGAAATGCTGTCGGTACACGACGGCTAATTTAATAAAATCTTTAATTTACTTTCCATTTACCACGTTAAAGTGGAATCGAATAAACGTGTTGTTTTTGTAAGCACCGCGTATCTTTGTGTAGTTTATTGAATGTCTTTTCATAGATATTCTTTGATGTAGATAATTAGGTACTGTTCAATATAGAAACTTCGATTATTATTACTGTATATTAATATCCCACCAAAAACATAAATGTAAAAATTGGAGCCGAGTTCAATCGTTGACTTAATTTGCCAAAAAAAGGAATGAGATCTAAATGTGTGCCAAGTTCTGCAGACAGTCCAGAAATTTATTTACAAAGATGTATTAAGTTCTTAGGTTGACTGAAAACTCAATTGTTTTATTTTCCCTTAGAGAACAATGTTTATTCCAAAATATAACTTTTTTATTTTAATAATATAATTATTTTCACAAAGCAAACAACTAATGACCTATTGAACCCCATAATTTGATGAGGCTAGTTTTTAGAACCTCACAAAATATAAACAGTATGTAAAACTAGCCTCATCAAATTATGGGGTTCAATAGGTCATTAGTTGTTTGCTTTGTGAAAATAATTATATTATTCAAATTAAAAAAGTGATATTTTGGAATAAACATTGTTCTCTAAGGGAAAATAAAACAATTGAGTTTTCAGTCAACCTAAGAACTTAATACATCTTTGTAAATAAATTTCTGGACTGTCTGCAGAACTTGGTACACATTTAGATCTCATTCCTTTTTTTGGCAAATTAAGTCAACGATTGAACTCGGCTCCAATTTTTACATTTATGTTTTTGGTGGGATATCATTACTTTTTGTACAGAAAATTACTCTGCAAATTTGATTTACTTTATAAATATAATACTTTTTATATACGATTTTTTTTTCTTGCGGTTTCTCTGTATGCTTTGTTTAGTATTATTTTCTATATTTTCTTGTATGTTATGAATGTCAGCGCACATTGCCCCGTCATTATCTGCAATTTTTTAAACTCGTTTTCTGTTTAAAAGATTACATGATTTTCTAAACATCCAGCGTGAATTTGTACACACACTATTACCAAGATGCAAAGATCGTTGTAGAAGAATCGTCGCCTTACTCCATGACGTTACGGTATTGCCATGACGCGATCTTGAAATTTTACTCTAAACGCGCATGTTTCACTCATATTAATATTACGCAAATTAAATCATTTCGACCTTCGACGAAGCCTTCTTCCATTACACCATTTATGGTAATTATTTTTGCATGCTTGTATTGGCTAAACATGTTTGTGCTTTATTAATATAATTGTATCACCATTGAATACCATGTTTAAAGCAAAATAAAGATTTTATTTATTTATTTATTTATTTATTTACACTGAAATTAAAACTAAACTAAACACTCATAAATAAAGAATAAATAAAGGTGAATATGTAGATTATATATTATTTTTAACTGTATGAGCAATAAAGGCAATATTTTTATTACAATTTTCTTTTATTTTACGTTTAATAACAGTTTTGAATAAAGAAATCATGCAATCGAAGTAATCCGCCCTAGCGATACTAGCGCGAGTGAGTGTGATGTCAGAGGCGCTTCGAATCTACAGATGTTTCGTCCTAAAATATGTAAACTTCAATAATCTATATCTCAGTCATTTATTGATGGATTTCAAAATTTTTTCCGGCCACTGATTAGTTTTGATCTATTTTTTAAGACTAGTAAGGTGAATATACTATTTTCTTTTTTTTTTAAACTTTTCCATTTTTCCATACAAACAAAATTTATGTCATTGAAAAAAAAATTAAATACAAATAAATTCAGTATTTTTTCCTTTGTACACTCACTATTACCTAGTTGATTACAAAATTTGAACTTTCTAGGTCATCTGGAAGTGGGTTAGGTTTTGTATATGTCTATAAGTCAGTCAGTCTTAAAAATTGCGATTTTTGGATATTAATATCTACGCAACTGTTTAATCTGTTTTTATGAAATTTAAGGTTCTTGTTTATCTTGAGGTCCTCTTGATATGTACCAAATTTGGTTTATTTAACTTAAATAGTTTTCGAGTTATAAGGGGGTGAAAAGTGGCTCGAAATGGTTCGTGTAAATATACACACGGCTGCTGCTCGCCAGTTCTCTTCGCTTGAACTCGGCTTGACACGCTGCCGCGTGTCTAGATGTACTATATTATGACGCACATAAATTGATTAACGAACGGATAACTTTAATTCGTGGATAAATTCTTCAGATACAATTGAGAAAAAGTTTTGCATTTTGACGCTAAGTAACGATTTATTCCATTCTAATACCAAAAACTAATACCACTGGTATTTGTTTCAACTCATATTTTTTTTCTATTCCGAACCGATACCATTGTTTAAACTAATACCAAAACAAGTTCAAAGATATAAGGTACAGTCAGTAAAAATGCTTTGTATGTAAATATAAGACCTTTAATTGAAAAAAAAAACAGATAACTCCAAAAAAATCAAATTTTGTTAGCAAACATCTTGTTCAATGATAAAATATCACTTAAATAATCAACTTTAATATAATTTTAGTTCCTCTCTATACCTGTATAATATTTTTTTTGCAAAAACATCAAACAGGAAGAATTTACTTACAATCTAAAAATTACAAAATATCTCAAAAAATTAACTCTTAATTAACCTAACCTAACCTTTGTAAAAATATTGGAGTGAAGTGAATTTGGAAAGTTTTAAGCATTATATATTACGATTACATAAAAATATTGAAAAACAAATTTACTTTGATTAGGTTTGACTGCGCTGACTGTACCAAATTCAAGTTGTTGGTATTCGTTCGTACATTAAATTAAATTATTTAAAAAGTGGTATCCGTTCGGAATAGAAAAAAATATGAGTTGAAACAAATACCAGTGGTATTAGTTTTTGGTATTAGAATGGAATAAATCAGAATAAGAATAACAGCAAAAACAATGTTTTTGCTTTTCTTCTTTCGGCGAATAGCATCAAATTAAGCAAACATACCTATTTAAAACATTTTAGGTAATTTTCTCTAATAATATAACTACGTTGTGCTTCTAACTAAAATTTAATAAAATTTATAAATCCCATATCAATGTAACATCCAATAAACAACATTAAGCAACATCTCACAGCAAACCGAGATAAATCCATCAAGTAGGAATAAAAACAATCACGTCGAGTTTATTTTTATAAAACCGTTTTAAGTTCAAAGCAAATATCTAAATGTGAGGGCCCACACATGAGAACAACCAGCTATTTCTGTAAATGGTCGCCAGATTGTTGCTTTAATATTTAAAATAAACAATGGATACAATATGAAACGTTATTCGCTTTGTTTCTATTTGCTTTTAGTTCAATTGATTAATTACGGTGAAGGAGCGTATTTCAGATTTGCTTATGACTTGTTTTTTGTTTTGTACATATAAGTAAGTATTGTAGTTGTTGTATAAGAAAACTATGTAGAAAAAACTAGGTAAGTATAAAGAAAACTACATAGATTCGAATACAAGAACATAATAATTATGAATTTTTCACAATTATTTAGAAAATTTTATCCGGATCGCCACAAATTAATATTAATAGTATACATCTGAAATCAAATTTGGTAAAACTTTCAAAATTATAATAACTACACAAATGTCGTCATGTTTTTAATGTAATTCGTTAGCATAAAATTCAAGTATTCTGTAGATGACATCGTATCGTCTCTCATTATAAAATAAGCTAAGGATACTTCTAGAGGTTGGCTCTGATACGAGGCTCGAAGAGGCTTCTTTGCGTATTGCGTATATTCAAATCATTGATTATTTGATAAACTTATATAGGGTTGACCTATAATACTTTATTGACCCCTGACTATAGTGGTTAACCTCAGGGCCGTGGGATCGACTCCTAGTAGAGATGAAGAAAAACTGTGTCGGTCTGGCAGGACACATAACATAAGGCTGATCACCTTCCTGGTTAGGCTGGTCCCTAAAAAAAATCGATCAGTGAAACAGATGTATGCAGAATTCATCTGGTCCATTTAGGGTATACGGGACTTCACTTCATACATTTATCAGATAAACACCCCTAATGTAGCAGATTTAAACTATTCCCAACATTACCAAATTCAACATAATTATACAAATTATAAAAGCTACCTCCACTGCACTATTAACAAACTCCATTTAACAAAGCTGACATGACCTTTAAAGGCTGTTCAATCCATTTTATGTAAATCAAGAGTTATATATCATTTCGAAACACCCCCAAAACTACAAAGTGACGGATGATGACATTTTTTCCAAGCGAGGATGCTCCGAGTTATCTAATTTTAATCTTTATTGGCTATTAAGTTAATCCCAGATTGGTTGTGGAATATTGTTATTAGAGTTCCGTAGTTCATAATAATAAAATCTTCATAGTTCATGTTTTTAAATGGAATGCAGAAGAAAATTGATTCGAGGATTCGGCTTTCGGAGGTAAAAAAATATCGGTGCAGAGAAACTTTTTCTTTAGGTAACTCATTAAAAGTTATATAGTTAGTGTTTTATTTAAGGTGCATAATCACTAATATTTAGGAACAAAACTCTATCCACAATCACCTCATACTATATAGAGCACGAATCCATAAATTTATTTTTATACGGAAAGCTTTATATTCCTTAACGTACTTGACCATTTTATTGTATCAAAAGACACAAAGGGCTTCTCGGTTGACTGAAGCTCTTAAAAACGTGATAAGCCTTTGTGAATAGAACTTAATGAAAAATTACTAAATCAAAACTTTGTAAGATTAAGCTATTTGAAACTTAGATAATATAAAATAACCGCTTTACATTTACAGTGTACTATCGAAATTTAATCAAGATTTAAACAATAATATAAAACTTTAGCAATGTTTTAGATAAGTATTAGATTTTATATATGTAGAAGGGGAAGGGGATTTTATATAGGTAATTGTGAAATTTTAATGGGTGAATATGTTAGTGTTTCTCATCATAATAGAGAGATATTGAATGAAATATAAATCAACTGATTACCAAAGTATAGACAAAATAAGAATATTTTAGTAATAATATTTTAGTTACAATTATATAAACAGAAAATTCCACTACAATAATAACTTTTCATACTCTTTCCTTGAAAACCTTTTTGTCCCAAATTAAAATTTTACGTTCACAAACTTTACGCGACTGTCATAAGTTGTTAAAATATCCAGAATTTCTAAACTTCCAGAGTACTTTCCTCAAACCGTAAAAATCAACATGATTATATAATAATGATGGAAGACTGTAGTAATGTATTACCTCCCGTAGAGGCTTTTAAGGGAACCATAGGGATTCCGAGATTTACTCTTACAAAATACTAGCTGTGCTCCGCGGTTTCACCCGCATTGCTCCGCTCCTGTTGGTCAGCGTGATGATATTATAGCCAATAGCCTTCCTCGATGAATAGGCTATCTAACAAGTAACACCGATACAATTTTTCAAATCGGACCAGTAGTTCCTGAGATTAGCACGTTCAAACTAACAAACTCTTCAGCTTTATAATATTAGTATAGATAAAAACTTTCGATAGAATTGGCCTATACCTAATTATTGAATTTTATAACGATTATACTTTACTTGATTGTAGTTTCAACAATTATTATAAAAAAAATTAAAGAAATGACCTAATAAATGTTTTATTTTATGATAAATAGTATGTACAAAGAAAAATGAAATTATCATACTTCCTAAAAAAGTATAGAAGATTGTAACAGACATAAATTTTAAACAGTAAAAATAATGGAAGCCGAAGTGTAACTAAATATTCTCAAATTCGCATGACCAAAACCAATAAGTTTTAAAAATATCAGAAATTCACCGAAAGATCTCGTAAATAAGAATCAGATTAGGCGTAAACATTGACCCAGGCTCAAACATATTGTGTTCAGAAAACAAATTTCCAGAATTATACTTTGCGATACTTTTCCATTGAGTAAAGATATCTTGAAGATAACTTTTGGAATTTTTATAATAATTAACATTTTAATTATTTTTTTCTTCATGCGTGTTTGGAAAACTGTGTTTTCTTTGTTTCTTTCAATCCTTTGGGATATTTAATCCTGTGTTTGCTTAAAGCATATAGGGAGCTTCATCTAGATGGCGGATGAAGTAATGTTGAACCAGAAGACATAAGTTAGTTCTTCACTACCATAACGTGTTAGGCCCCTCAAAGCCAAAAATTGCTCATAGCAACATGTTGTTAGTAACCGACAGAAAAAAGTCTATTGTTGACGGAGGTCATGACTTAGAAGTTGGATTTAGTATTCAATATTTAGCATAAAAGATTTTGATTTTTTAGTTGGACATATTTTTTTACAATACAAATTCTTTTTTTATGAAACGAAGTTCGGTTTCTATACTTATACCCTCTTCCTTTTTTTCACATCAACGCATTTATCTCTTTCTAATAAAATCCATCACTTGTGCTTCAGTAATTTCTATAATAACAGGAAACGTCAGTAATTTCTCAGTGGTCCTTTTAAGAAAATTGAATTATTCCCTTACCTTCTCTCAACAGAAGCGTGTGACGTGACTTTAATATTTTTCCTCAATATTGTGAATCAAATAGGGATAAAATGTCTACGTGGAAATAAGTGCTTATGTATCATTTACAGAACCACTTCTTTTTGTCAAATTTCTGGGTACAATGAAGACATCACTGCTAACTTAACTAACATGATAAACCTAAGAAATGCACTAATGTAGACAAATTAAGTTTAAAGTATGATAATAATGACCTCAGGAAAATTTCCGTACTCCCAATAAGCATAAATAAACTAAATCACATTTTTCTACTATAATTCAACAAATAAAAAAGAGACGTGTGGCACTCGGGGACTGCCGCGGTAAAGCTATTGCATAGCATGCCTTCAAGCCACACATCCCGAGTGGGGAGCGTGAGGTTTTTTCGTTACGGAATTTCTCGATTCGGTCCCCGCGCTCAAGGCCCGCGATAGAAGCTATGCAATAGCTTAAAAACACGCGTAACTACTTTTAAAATAAATGCGCAATAGTTAATCAATCTTTTGGAATGCCAACCAATCCATTATGCTATCAGAAGCGACGTCTATTTATTTTAACCTGATCTGTCAAAGGTCATTGTATCTAATTACATATTACCACGTAATTTCAGCGTATTGGCCCATCTTCACAATTGGCAACGTTGGGCGAGTGAGGCAATCACGATAGTGTAGAGGGTCTATGTCTATAATCGGCCGTCATTGCAGATGTTTTTTCATAATCAACAGTAGTAGCAACATCGACGATCATTTGTTGGGCCAACGCTGCCCATTGTGAAGATGCTTACATTTGGACCTTTTGAACCTTAAAATCGCAATATCACGAAAGACATCTATCATCGAAGCAAATTATTGTATATAGCTATGAAAACACGCCTTGATGTTTACCGAACTATATCTATTGGATCTGTTCTATTGTAACCGATATTTAACAATGAAGGTTCTATTAAAAATTCACTACCAATAGCAAAAACACTGTTACGCCATGTGGTACCGTTAGATCTGGAATCGACGATTGTCGATTGACGACGAAGGTCTTTCAGAACGGTTGTACGCATTGTGACTTATTAAAATTTGAGGCAAGCTTTGGCTTATAATAAAGTAACAAATTCAACAAGTAATAACATAACATTGTGATACAGAAATGTAATTATTTGGAAAAGGTGTTTAGTAGACTTTTATAGAAATATACAGACCAGCCCTTATAATAATACCTATATTTTTTTCTTTGCTATGTTACAGTAATCTACATTCTACACTTTATTTTAAAGAGGAAAACTTTGTTTGTTTGTTTGTAATGAATAGGCTCATAAACTACTGGACCGATTTTGATGAAAATTGCCACAGACAATCTTTAGACCCTGAGAAAGAACATAGGCTACTTTTTATTGCGAAATATGTACCACGGGCTAAGCCAGGGCGGCCCGCTAGTATAGTATATAATATATATCATAGACAATCATTCAAATAGCTAGATTTCCATTATTAACAAATTTTATCTTCACTGGAAATCAAGGTGTAATATTAAAATAACTTACGCTAAATATTTTAATATTAAAACTTCCTTACGTAACGTAAAGTATTTAAAATATAAATCAGTTTGCGAACACCCTTTCCTTATTGAACCATACAGCAAAACTTGCAGTCGTTTCTATTCATAAATACGCTATAAATATTACACTTTAACTACGTAAGCGAAGACAAAACATTGTGGAAACATTAAAGTTTTAATACTAATTAAAAAGTATAATTAGTTATTGTATATAACAGCTTATAAAAATTACATAACCATATTTTATGCTACGTAGTTTCTGTACCTATTAATTAATTTTTACTTTAAAGAACACTTCTTGCACACACTAACTATGCAACTAGGGAATGGATGAACTAATATTCATGTAGATTTCTGCCAAAGATAAAACCCGCATGACGTGATGCGGGACACATGATTGTGATCAAAGGAAATAGCAATTAGTTCTTAATTCTTATATAATTGTCACGTCTGTCCATGTTTAAACTGTTGATATTTTAATAATATTATGAGGTAGGTACTTGGAAAAATTGATACAAGCACGCCATGACTTAGAGACGATATTTAAATAGGTCAGTGCCGAAACTTTTAAAAGACAATTCAGCGCTAAATTTCTAGACTTAAAGTAAAGTTTTTAAGACTTTATAATAGACCTTTTTGAAGATCTGATTGTTAAAATTAAATGAACGACATTGTTCATCCTTCACAATATATTTTTATAATTTATTTTTTTAAATAACTAAATTTCCTTGTGTTCACCATCAGGACTCTCTCTTTGTTTTTTGAGGGAATATTTTTAAACATTTTTTTCATGCTTTGTTATGTAAAATTATACATAAAAAACCATTTTTGTTTGTTTGTATCTACAAAATAAGCACCAAAAATCCTCAAAAAATTTTGGAAATATCACCAGCAGAAAGCTACGGTTATTCTGATGCTTTTTTACCCAATTTCAATTCGGGTAATAAAATATAATACTTGCAAATGCCACCATCTGAAATGGCCTTAAAGTCACACAACAATAAGTTGACAAGTCCAGTTAGACGAGAAAAATGATTTTCAACTGTACCGTGACCTCGGCTTTGTTGTGAATGGACAGTATTTTTACTTTCAATGCAACGTTTGTGTCGTGTCACGGATGTGTCTATGGTCTTGTTGAAAAGTTTAAATTGAATTTAGTAGAAAATTAAAGAAAAAAAAACCTAATTTAGTTTAACGTTATAAAGATTTACATAATATATAATTATGTTACAAGTTAAGTTGAATCTCAACAAATTGCTTCGGTTCTACATTAAATATTCTCATAAATACTCAATGTCCTACAAACATAAGTTCTTGATAATTTTAACGATACAACATTAAACACAGCAATTAAAACCTTATCTGATCGCATACGAGATCACAATAAACATTTTTGCGATCTGCAAACCAGTTAATGCGATAAAACCGAAATTCCGCAAATATGAAGAACACCCATAAAACTAGGTCAGTATCAAATCATCTTTATTGCTTCGAATACGGAGAAATTGAAACCAGTATCGGCCCTTTAGATGATTAAATGAATTTAAAATTCAAAAGCAGTGCGCATACCGCTTTGTCGGCCCACGGCTTGACAGAAATGGACTAATATAGATGCGGCGATACCAACATACTCGAACATGACGGTATTTCGACAAACAAAGCGAATAAATTATTGTACATTAGTGATGTCCTTCAGTCTTCTACTTCTGATTAATGGGTGTTCCAAATCTAGATTCGTTAATTTAAAATGTAGGTGTCTCTGTCGTAATAGGTATTTTTTCACAAGCTAAAGATACCAGAAACAATTTTTGTAATAATTCTCTGTCTGTCTACATCCTGTTTGTTTATTCCAAGCGGTATTTCCAACAAATTTTGATTGACGATGGGAAAATCGCACTCCGACAGAATAAAATGAAGTCAGTAAAAAAGAGTCAAGAGACGCTGCAACAGAAGAGGACAGTCATATCTTTAATTTTATTATATCCTCTTATCTTTAGAACTAACCTTCAAAATATTATAATCATTTTTAAATCTGGTATTCTCCAAACATGCTCTTGATGCAAAATAAATGCGTCCCAATCTTCCTGTTCCTAAAATAAAAACGATGTGCTCTGGTTTTATCCACAATAGGTACCCACGACGTAACTTTTAGCATTCATTTAGGATTGTTTCGAACTGAACATTTCAAGGAAAAAATGCTTCCTTCGGTACAAGGAATTTCACCGCCAAAGTTATGAAACTCCAAACTAATGTTCAATCCTTGAACGAGTTTGCCGAAGTACAGGTGGCCGGAATGTCGTGTTTCGTAAAGTCGCTAACAATGCAGTTTTGTTCCCACTATTTGTTACGTGCTGTGAAATTTCAGACATTCTTATTATTGTGTCAAACTCTCTTTGCGCAATTGAATTCCGGTTAACTAATTTAATGGACATACCAATTTGCATGGACCTGAAGGTATTTAATTTAGTGTTAGAATTAAAAGGGACAAGAATATGGACAACGTTATAGACGTTGAAACGCAACCTAAAATCTCCCTTGTCAATTTAAATCTTATCTGCTGATCTGCAATTTAATGCACCCTTACTTTACCAGCTTTATAGAGAACTTAAAAAAGTATTTTGTTGATAGGACCACAAATCCAAACTTCAGGCTGTTTCTGAAAAATTCCCAAAAACAAATGTTAACAACAATATCTGATCCTAGAATGAAACAGATGTGACGAAGGTCTAACATCGTGTCCACCAGTCCTACAAGTCAAACACACGATACAAATATAAATCAACAATCTATTGTATATAACATTACGTCATCCATTCATAACAGCAGGCGTTGAACGTCTACTTATTACAATATTTACAATAGCCCCAAAGTGTATGAACCGTTCACGGCCATGCCTTAGAGAGCAGAGCTTAATCAGATACCACGCATTCTTAGATCTCGATACAATGACGTCATATTATGCATTCATGACACGATCTCGTCTATCCCACGCCGACACATTTTTATGCAGGTCCTAAGTGAAACAAATATAGCCTATATTATTGTAAACAGACGAGTCATAACTGCGTGAACGCTGGTGCACCTACTCTTTGATATTTTGAGAGATGATGGGAAAATAATGCCTTTTACGTAAACGTAAAGAGTGGCTGTAAAGATAAATCCTGTTCAATAAGTGACATTGATAATATAGATTTCGACTTTCAGACCTCCTTGAAAAAGTAACTACATATTTGTGATATTTATTTATCTGCTTTCTATTCACTTAAGTACTGTTCTCTAAATGCATAATCTTTACAGAATATTACATTTTATTCAGGATTTATTTTAGGAATCAGTCCTAAAACTACCGTTGTACCATTCTCAACCAAATCTTACCCATTGTTTAAGAAACCATACAACGTATGGCATATGTAAACTAACATAGGAAAGGGTTATTTCACATACAGAATGAACTAATAAAAATAGACTATTACGAAAAACTGTAGGCGCATTGGGCCATATGGCCGTTACGAAACATCGGCCTTATAAGTCCCGAGTGCTGTTAACAGAATTTTGACAGCTGTCATATTGATAATTTGTTGTTGCCGCTCTTTTTGCTGAGTAATATTTACGTTTAAAACTCAAACATAACGATCGTATGTTTGATATTCGGTAGCTTTTATTAAATTAGCTTCAATATCGTCTTGTGTCAGGTCTTTTCCCTGGAGTATAAAACGGTCGAATGAATCGGTAAGAAGAGAAATACTACCATCTAGAACTATTATAAGTATTCCTACTAAATTGTAGAACTAGGACGAGAAAATCGGATCACGATACACATATCTCCCAAACTTTCCATTCCATAGAAACACGTGAAAATCCATTGCCTCTAAAGAATAATATCACATTCCATACTATTGTTAAAATGTAAGAAACACACAGACACACGAACACGTGTTATTATGGTATAATTATAGTCCAACACATGCTCCCACACGACGTGAAGTAATATGAATGCATCTAACTGTGGAGGTTGGAATGTTCGTTTGTGAATTTGTTCATTGTTAATTTTTAGATCGGATCGATATTTTCATAATTCTTCTTCATGGTATTTTTTTGGATATGTAGTACTTGAAGAAAGTTTTTGAATGTACATATAATAAACGAGAAAACATAGCGTTGTGCGCTGTGTCATTGCTGTAATAGTCATTACAACATTACTCCACTTTTATTTAAAAATATAACAGAGCACTTGATTAAGTCTATTAATAGATAAAGTTATTTGATATACATGTATATTATGTGAATTTATTCACATCACTAGTTGCGCTTCCCGTTTTGACCAGCTCTATATTACAATATGCCTATAAACTGAACCGATAAATTAACTATTCAACAAAAATAATTTTCCAATTTTAATCAGCTAATAAGTACTAAAATAAGAAATAACTCAGAACCGTTATTGCCCTCCTAAACAATCTACATTTGCACCAGTAACTTAATAGCAGAAATCCACTGCTTAAACAGTGTCATAAATATCCACACCAAAACAAATTATAACAAGAAGATAACAAGCCCTACTATACACCGTTAGTGTTGCCCACTACAATAACTCGAGAATAAACGAAGCGATAAATCAAAACGCAGTACAGTTCAGTGTTGCCACTATGACCGTAAAACGTAATTGAATAAACTCGCTTACTGACTTAAAAAATTCGTTGCCATTCAACCGGCTGATTTTTTATGGTGGCAATTTTACGGTGTGTTGTGTTGAATGCTTTTGTTTATGTCACAATGGTTATAATTTAACAGTATGTTACGGAATTGTTTTTTATTCAATATTCACCAATTTTTCAATTGTGAGTCCAGAAAATGGATATATTATTATATTTTACTAGCTGTGCCGCGCGGTTTCACCCGCGTGGCTCCGCTCCTGTTGGTCCTAGCGTGATAATATATAGCCTATATTACTCGTGGATAATGTAGCTTTCGAATGGTGAAAGAATTTTTAAAATCGGTCCAGTAGTTTATGAGCCTATTCATTACAAACAAACAAAGTTTTCCTCTTTATAATATTAGTGTAGATGAAATTAAAATTACATGTAGAGCATCAGAGACAATTAATGTCTAAAAAGCAATAATCGACTGAGTATTTATTTTTATATTTATATTTTATTCACATTTATCTATAAAAAAGTTATACGTGCTAGGTATCAGTTTAATACATAAAATTTAAATGCAAAAATAAAAACAAACCAACATTTCGCAACCAAGCATCATTTGTCAAAAATTCTTAAAAGTGCATTAATTATAACGACAATTACTCGTGTGGTTTTCAACACGATATCCGATGACAATTTGTAAAGTCGATTATCATCGGTATTAATAACAGTGTGATGCGCGTGTTAAGTACCACCTTTCGTAATTGAAGTGACAACTTGATGCAGTGACGTCGGCCATCTTGGATTCGGAATTATTTGTTTGCGCAACACATCAAAGGCCGGCGCGTCTTTGCGAGATGTTTCACTTGATTTACAAAAATTATTATGTGGCTTCGACGAATTATTGGAAATTGTGGATTTATCTAAAGTTGCATACATTGATTTATGTGTTATAAAATTGACTGTGGAAGAACGTAGGTAATTTGTTGATGCAATCTAACATTTCGGCTATGTAATAGCTTGTTAATTTCTCCCATAAAAACGCAAGTTATACATAAAATTATCATTTTTTCTCCCATTAAAGTACACAGCAATAGAAACCTTACAATCATGACGAAAAAATGTCCTTCAAACAATAGTAAATAATAGAAATCTCTATAACATTGACCTCTAAAGCAGATTCAGATTAGAATCACCTATAAATTTATACAATAATTGTTCGATAATCAAGTCGAACCGTGGGGTTAGCTTAAGGTCGTGCAAACTCTGTATGACGTCATTATAAATACGGTATATTTATTTTGATGTTAACAAGTGTTGAGTAACTGACGAGTCAATATTTAAGGGACCGCCTTAAATACCTGAGAGAAGTACTTGGTTTCTTAAACTACATATCTGTGTGAATGTCATGTGATACCAATGTTTGTCTGCATATTTTTAACCGACTGCGGCCATATTTTTGACATTATTGAAGAATTTTATAGTTTTATCCGGGAAGATGGTTTTTGGAATTGATATTATATTTATATTGAGATAATATGAAAAAATTGCCAATTAATCTTTTTTGGTAGCTTTATTAAGTAGGTAATAAAAAATCAAAGAGTTTTCATAGTCGTGATAGCGTTATCATATTGTACAATGTACTTAAAAATATACCGGCCGAATTGATAACCTCCTCATTTTTTTGAAGTCGGTTAAAGGCATATTTTGCAGAAAAGGTACGTAAATATTAAACTTTCTACATGACAATAATAGAAAATATACTTTCCAAATAATATCGGAAACGGGGAAGCAAAACATGTCACAGAGTAGTACATAACTTATATTGTAGTCCATTAGACCCAGCACTCGACAATGCAAAATAAATAAAACTACTCTGTATATTTAAAACACAATTAGTTATTTAACAACTTGACATTTCCAACGTTAACAAGGCGAATATGACAGGCGTTGGAAAGTAGAAAATCATTAGGCAAGTTATTTATAAACTATTTTATGTTACAATTTGAGGAGATATTTTATAGCTGTTTTATTTGAAAATACGAATAAAGTATTCAAATAAAAATGTACAAGAGCATAAAACATATAGGTACTAGATATTTAAACGATTAAATGAATTTTATAATAATTGTCATTATTTTACCCAGGATTTTTCAAACTTTCAGCTCTACGAACCCCTGTTAAAATTTCCAGGTAACAGCGAACCCCAAACAACCCGCCCCCCTCCCCTCCAAGGAAAAGAGGTTTTTATTTGAATAAAAGGTAACATATTTATAAAGTGCCAAAAGAAATATCATTTTAATGTGATGGGTGTCCTTGTTTGCTGTCGCAAATGGATTCAATTTTTTGAGTAATTTTGGACAATTTTAACCTAAATTCTGACTCGGTATCAAGTCGATTTCTGTACTTAGTTTTTATCATAACCAGGTGTGAAAATCCACTCTCACATAAGTAAGTTGTAGGAAAGGGTAAAAGGAAATTCACCGCTTTGCGTGAGAGTTCGGAATACTCTGCCTGTCTAGCTGCCCAAAAATCTATCAAAGACATCCTTTTTAAATCAGCTTGACGAGTTTCATTGACGGACATTTCTAATAATGACTCCTGTTGTTTAATACTCAAACTAGTAATTATGCTCTCGTTCGTGACCGCAAACGGGTTACGAATCCAGCCATCTTTAGCATTATCAATATCAGGAAAATACCTTCTCATTTCGTCGCAGAGCTGAGAAAGATGCAGAACAATTTCAGCCATTATGTCGGAATCCACGGATAAGGCGTTCGTCGTAATAAATTCATACAAAAGAGGAAAACATTAAAAGATATTTGATTTTAAGCTGCAGTTTTTCCAAAATTCCATTTTTTTTATAAGTGCGTTTATTTTGTCCTGCACAGTGAATACGCTGCAGGTGGAACCTTACATCGAAGCATTCGTTATCAAGCCGTCATTACGTAAATCTTGTCGCGAACCCCTGCTGTCGAATGGCGAACCCCTGGAACTGGGGTTCGCGTACCCCACTTTGAGGAACCCTGATTTTACCAAATGACATTTTTTCGCATATGCATTGCAAGCGTTTGTCAAAGGCAAGATCATTTTGAAAACTTGAAAAGTGACATATTTAAAATAATAATAACTTTTTAATACCTATATATCTGTGTGACCCAAATATATTTCAATATGACTCATAAATAAAGTCATATATGAAAACAATATTTTACATATCAATAATAAATGATGAATACATTATGGATAGAGCTTAAAGCTGTCTTTATGATCGAGTGTTATCAATTGAATCCTTATACAATGTGCCTTGATGATAATGTACATAAAATATGGCCTGATGTCTATTGTCATAGATAACCAAGTAGCAGGGAACAATATTATTATCCGTGGCTTATAACACTACGTACAGTATCGTAAATTTTATACTGTGGTATTATTTTGACAGCATGTATAGATAATGTTTGATTTAAAACATAGGTACTATAGTTTATTTCAAAAAGTATACATTAAAAGGTCATTAATTATAGTTAATTAGTACTATCTAAAACGATTATAGATTAATAATTTATAATATCACATTAAAGTCACATTTTAAACCCAATTTTTTCAATTCTATACGATCACAAATAAAAAAAAACGACGTGTGGCACTCGGGGACTGCCGCGGTAAAGCTATTGCATGCTATGCCTTCAAGCCACACCTCCGCCCGTCGGAGTGGGGAGCGTGAGGTTTTTTCGTTACACAATTTCTCGATTCAGTCCCCGCGCTCAATGCCCGCGTTAGAGTTCGGACTTTCAATAGAGAATAGGTAGGTACACAAAAGTTTCATAATTTCCCATCTGCATTGTAACAGATATACGTTATGAGATCGCCCTAATACAAAATTCAACAATGTTGCAACATAGATCGAAAATTATTATCCCTAGATATTCTATACGGTATATTATTACTTGGCTTTATCTAACATATTGTCTCTGTTAAACATTTTATTGGACAATAGAGTAGAGCAATGAATACGTATCGAATTTCACTCTATCTGAAGTATTGTTTAATGCGGATTAATTTATTAAATTTATTGACCTATAGCGTACATTTTGAAATATACGCGTTGTTACTATGTTAACTTCAAATGCTTTAAAAGTTTGTGTTGGTTGGTTTACTAAGTATGCTTATAATTAATGTTGCCTAAATTGAATTTATACTGAGTAATTCTACAATTATTTCAAAACACAGTAATAATACAAAACGCTCTGATGAAATTACTCTATCTAACGTGTACATTATAAAATAATTTCACTAAAATCTCTTCAACATTTTTCTATAACCAAAGTTTATCAAAACTTGACATTTACCATTACCATAAGACGTAAATTAAGAGCAAAATAACGCTACCCAACATCTTTATTATAAACTACACCAAAATATATTCAGCATTTTTCTATAGCCAAACTACCAAAACTTGACATTTACCAGTAATATTAGACGTAAATAAAGAGCAATGCATGTACTTGACATCACAGTTACCGAAACCGAATGTCATCGACCCAAATACTTGTTACGGCACAACACTCGAACAGTAGGCGATTGTGAGACGAGGAAGCGTGTTTTAAAACGATATAGGTCAACTTTGAACTTAGGGATGTGTGATGTTTATCGATAGTGTGTGTAGATTTGAATTATTAAATTATTTGCAGAATGGGCGATAAATTAGTACTTAAAAATAAATGTTTCGATGCAATGAAAAATAATTTTAACGATTGGTAAGTTTAACAAAACTATGGGACTGTAAAAAAATATCTACTTAGTACTAAAAGAACAACTACTCATGCAATCTTGTTAACTGTGATAGACCATAATTTAAATGGAACGATTATAAATTAGCATAAAAACAACATAAAATATAATAAAAATGCAAATCTTAAACGCAAATTACCGTTTCAAGTAGCAACACGTTTATACGTAGACAATAGAATTAATTATTGTTTACGTAACATATTTCTTATTCTAGAGCAAATAATAAAGCTGTAATTAACTTCTATTATAAAAGAAACATAAGGTGTTATATTATATTAAAACATACCACGCGAACAACCAAGTCAGGATAATGTAATTCTTACCTGTGAAAAGATAAAAGTATTAGATTAGTTAATACAAAATACATTGATATCGTAAAAACTATCGATATAGGCGACTGAAAATTTCAAAACATCAATATCGTCAAAACTATCGATACCAGAACATCACTAGCAATCATTGCATCATTGGGGCTAAGATTTGGAGCGGATTGCGTTTCTTTACCCAATTTTCTTTGTACGTACTGTTGCTATTATTTTTTCATTGTTTCACCACACAATGCTCTCGTTCCGGTGTTAGTCATTAGTTTGTTTTACTTGCCAATAGTTACTAGTTATAACGTTACTTTATTAAGTATTTTTAATAACTATAACATGGTAGGATTAATAATTGATGTACTTAGGATAACATTTTGGAGAGATAGAGAAACTGTTTTGTGAATTTTATTAAAATTGTTGAATGATGTGTTGTAATTTCACTGTGATGATTGATGCGTTTTATTTTAATTTCAATTACTTATATCATTATTCATTTAAGATGATTCTGGAATATAATATGATCTTTCTGTCATTATTTTAGGAAAGACCACTTTCCTAAAACAGGTAGAGCTGTCATCAAAATATAGCTGTGTCTGGATTCAATTTTATTTATATGCTGTGCTGTTCAAATTTTGCAATCATGAAATTTTATAATTTTTAATTACGTAAACATATTTTGAAACAATTAAGTGTAAAAGTGAAATTTTATGTTTATAATTTTACTTTCTAAATAATTAAATAAATTACACTTTATATCTCATTCTCATCATAATATTTTAATTGATATTATCTAAACAAAACCATACTTTTAATTAAAGAAGTAGTGAAACTATTTAAATCGATTTCTTAGAACTATTTTCATCTTCAACGGTTGGAAGCTCTCTCGACAAATTTTACTACGCATCCGGTATCAAGAATGCATCTGAAACTTATAAGGGTTTCTATAATTCCCGATGACGTCATAACACTAAAATATCAACGGGCAAATACCAGATTTCATCTCTGCGTAAGCTTTGAAATACTTTTCTGTCGTGGTTTACACTTCTTTATAAATGGTATTTTTTGAGATAAAAATTCGCCTTATTCTTATTCTAACAGGATTATGAATGAAAAATGTATAATCCAATAAATAATATTACAATAACACCCATCATATTAATAAATTAAGCCTATGATATGAGTTATTAAAACTTTTTAATTAATGTGTTGAGTTGGTCTTTCTTGATGGGTTTCCCATTATTTCACATTTTTACGCATATTTTCATTAATTATTTGTCATTTTAACTTACAGATAAGCCAACAATATGTCAAATCGGCTATAATAGAGTATGTTAAACGTTACGCAGACATTAAAAGATTACTATGTTTTTGATTTTAACTTTGATAATTCGATTTTTTAAGATAAAATCTAAAACAATGAACAGAGCCAGCAATAAGCAATCTACCAATCTGTCACTGTAAAACGAATCGGTACTGACAATGAAAAACCGTTCCCAGTGAAACAAATAGGCGTCCGTTATTTTCCGGTAGAAGTAATTTAAAAACACAAATTATTTACTATTGCATGCTGTACTTAAACTACGGTCAATGACTTTGAGATTGAATTTTATTAATCAGAAAACGTTAATGCCAGGAACTAAATTGATTTGTTTGTTTAGTAAACAGATAAATAATATAATAAATAAATTAGATTATAAATAGATAAATTATTATAAAAACTATAATAATATAGAGACTACTTGCATTGCATCGGTACCTATGTGATAATAAGGATTTCTTCCTGTTTTTGACAATTTAACTTTTATTTTAGTTATTCTCTATGTCATTGTAAAAATCATGTATCTTGATAGATATTATTATTTTATTCAAGAGAGCTGCTTCAACAAAATAGCTGTTCATTTTTCTTGAGAATGTAAATTGAAATTTAAGTATACAATTAACGATTCCTTTGAATAAGTCATAACGTTACATCGTCAGAACACATGTAAATTCTTTACTATGAACAAACAATACTTATGTAAGAGACAGTGGTAAAATGTTAACAAACTTCGTTAGTACAGGTGTTGAGTTTTCTGTTATACGTTTTTAGATATTTTCTTTTATATTATATAGTTTTAAAACGAAAAATAAGTACATATGTAAAGAGAAAAACAGTTAGAAAATCAAAAGTAGGACAGTTTGTTATTAAAAAAGAAAATTGAGCCTTTTCATTATTGTATTTTCTTTTTAAATTACAATAATTTGTATATTTTCATTCGCTATTTCTTCAAATATTGAAATTTCTTCAAATATTTGTTATAAAATATATTAAAATACATTTTCAAATAAAAAATATATATTATATAGAACGATGTTGTACAATGAAAAAGTATTTGCGAATGGAAAAGTTGTCTTCAATGTACATAAGTTAATGTTGACTTACGTAGATTGCTCTGTCTTCAAGGAAATACAATAAATTTTGTTTAAGTATTTAATTTAGGAAAACTAGAGACTAGAGGAAATAAACAAAGACTGTAATTCATTATTTACAAAGAGATCTTATCTATTTCCTCAACATATTTTGAAGTTTAATTATTTCATAAATGTCCCTGATAAATTCGAGTTTGCACTATTAGAAATTTGATGTCAACATTGTAATTATTCAAGGGACAATCATTTGTGAATCTGTTACGCGTGGCTCCGCTCCTGTTGCTCTAAGCGTAATGATAATATATAGCCTATTCCTCGATGAATGGGCTATCTAACACTGAAAGAATTTTTCAAATCGGAACAGTAGTTCCTGAGATGTATTCTGAAACATAATTTATGCCTTTATCTTTTCCGAATCAGATTGCTTAGTGTGTGTATACATGCCCATGGCCATGCCCATGTATTTACTACAGGCCCATGTTGAAAAATTATGGGTCATTTGAACCACCAGGACCTATCTAGAACGATATATGAGCATAAAATAATAAGATTCAGCACTATGCTGTCACTTGTATGACGGTATATGACGGTAGGTCAAATTGCGGTTCAAATCACCCATAATTTTTGACGTGACAACGTCTTATAATTCGATAGAGCCGGCTGCACGCACGAAAAAACATGACTCATGCGGCGTTACCTCGCTCTGAGGCGTTCCATGTAAGTGTTGAAGTGCGAGCTAGAGCGCGGTACGCCGTACGAGCGACAAAGAAGCATAATCGGCCTTAAGACGTTGTCACGTTCAACTATCGTCAGTAAACCGACTTTACAGACAACTAATTTTTTTCAACATATCAAATGTTACAAAACAGAATCACAGGTCTCATTATCAAATATAACCTTAATAAATTGTAATTCAATTCGTTCACTTTCTATGTTCACTTGTTTAGCTTCGTTGAACGAGAGATATGTATGTAATGTGATATTTTTGCTTTATTCCTAGTTTTCCCAAGGTCCATGTCTTGATTGAAATGAAAGATGAGGTCGTGTTGTCAGATGTTGAAGATTAATTACTTTTTATTTGTATGGTTATAATATTACGATCTGCACAAAGATCATCTAATTAAGGCTATGTTGATATTTCAATTTGACTTAAGTAGAGTATAGGTAGTTTTTGTGTTTCAGAGATTTTTAAATATGAAAGAATGTTAACAATAATGTTATCTCCAAATGCAGCAAGGAGGTTCCCGTATAATTGGAGAAAAATAGAAAACCATCTAATTCTATGATATACCTAATAAAAAACGACGTGTGGCACTCGGGGACTGCCGCGGTAAAGCTATTGCATGCTATGCCTTCAAGCCTCACCTCCACCCGTCGGAGTGGAGAGCGTGAGGTTTTTTCGTTACGGAATTTCTCGATTCGGTCCCCGCACTCAAGGTCCGCGATAGAAGCTATGCAATAGCTTAAAAATTATATCAAGAATACTCACTACATTTGTTTTTATTTCATAAAGCTATTCCGATTTATTCCATTCCAAAACCGCTTCATTCCCCACTCCATCCCTTAATTTAAAAAAAAAATCTTACACAGGATTCGAACCTAAGACCGATCTGTATTCAAGCTAACCACTAAACCTACAGGATGAATGCTGCGTGTAATTAAACACTTAATTAATAGTGTCATTAGGTACAATTGTGACCTTCAAAGAAAATTATCCTCGTGACTGCATCGTTAATAGCATGATATGCCACTTTGTGACGGCATTTTCATGTTATTTTTACACCGTACTTATAATTACCACTTTAATTGGTGTTATTTTGAATATTCCAAGTACATATCGAGGTATAAAGCGTTTTAATGTATTTGATTATTATGTTTTATGTAATTTGTATGTAAAGAAGATTGAACACGAATACAACGCAGAAGAACCTAATGCGAGGTTCAATGCAGCATTTTTTTGTTTTTTAAACAATTAATTATTTACCATAAGTTTTATTTGAAACACAATATATTCATAGTTCCTAAACTGAATGATAGTTTCTAATACAAATGGTAAGTTTAATATGAACTATGAATAAAGTATATTATCTGTTTCTCAGACACGCAAAATCTACTGAACCGATATGAGTGAAAGAAACGTTAACTTAATTAATAAGTACCAAATAATAATAATTAGCAGCAGTATTTCAATAATTCTTAAAAGGTTTTTTTACTAGAAAACACAATAATTACAATTAAGAAAACTTTGAATGGACTCTACATTACGGTTTTTACAAAGTTAAATCAAATTAAGTTGATTATGCATTTTATTACACTCTTTATATTAGCTTCACCTGTATGTTTGTATGTTTGTAACCGACTAACGGGATCTTTGGGCGCGATTTTGGCCCACTTTAAACGGCCAGATTTCATTCAAACTTTGTAGATTTATTGAGGACCGATGACAATACACTAATTTGATAAAATTTTCTATTTTTTAGTTCGGTTTTCTATAAAAAGCGTGTTTTTTAGTTTTTTTAAACTATTATTATATCCAAAGTTTTGACGGTTAAAGGGATAATTAATTATTAAAGTAAGTAATTTTTATTTATTTCTAACTCTATAATAGTTGTGTTGGCTTTATTATGAGCCTTGAATACATTATACTATGAAATAAAATGTTTCAATGATGAGCCGAAACAAACATAACACAGAAATAATTCTGAAAAAAATATAATTTTATCATACATAGATGCAACAACAACATAACAATATAAATATAGATATACCTACCTATAATTACTCTATATATACGTGAACAAATGTCCTTTCAACGATTGTTTTAAACGAATTAATGTATTCGAACAAAAGAAACGTGATTCATACAAAATTTAAAGGTTTTAAAAGAAATATTAAGCAGTTCCTTTACGAGTAAATACATTTAAATTGCAAATGCAAGAGCACTTACTTGTGAGGTTAATAGACT
Source organism: Colias croceus (assembly GCF_905220415.1). Classification (NCBI taxonomy): domain Eukaryota; kingdom Metazoa; phylum Arthropoda; class Insecta; order Lepidoptera; family Pieridae; genus Colias; species Colias croceus. Next base: position 7,168,440 of record NC_059556.1, on the reverse strand, counting down.
CTTATTGAATAACTATTCAACTTGAGAATAATGTTTTAAAGAATTTAAATAAATAGTTAAAGAACTCTATTTCAAGTTTAAAAGGTTGTTGAAAGGTAAGAGGTATAACTTTTAGAATTATGCATTTGTAGCTAATTTTATTGTTCCGTATGTATATCAAAGATAGGGTATACTTTTAAACAATCAACAAAATATAATAAAAGAGAAACTAAAAACGTAAGACATGAAAAAAAATCAATTCGGTTGAAAAAACCTACGGGAATAGGTAAATGCTAACCTACAGATTAAACAAATCCCAGTTGTTTTATAAAACTACTATTTATTGTAATATCCGCCCGCTTTTTCAAAGAAAAACTCGCATAGTTCCCGTAACCGTGTGATCTATTACCTTCTGTGTGTTCAAGTGTGCTAAATTTCATTGTAATCGGTTCAGTAGTATTTGCGTGAAAGAGTCAAACATACACATACATCCATCCTCACAAACTTTCGCATTTATAATATTAGTAAGAAGGGAATTTACAAAAACAATAACAATGGAAAACAAAGTGCGAATAAAACGAGTTGTACCACATTCCTTATTCCGGTATAACCTTGAATCTAGTAGAATCAGCTGGCTGTGCGTGGGATTCGTAACTGTACAAGTGATAAATCATATGAACTTTTTGGTGAATATCAATCAGTTTGAATGAAAGAAATTTTCGGCAAGAGTATCGCGTGAGAAGTCGCTTAACTTTTAGTTAAGAACCTCATTAATAAATTAAATAATAGTATAATGTTCAACGCAAAGGACTAGAACCGAGGGTATTTTACACGTCTGGGACAGAAGGAGTATTATGTTTGTTTATGTACGTTTCTGAGAGCCCAAACGGCTTGTCGTATTTTTAAAGTGAAACTTTTATTACATCGTCTCAAACTTTTTGGTCTGTGTAGCGCATGTCGCGTGACGCACGATACGTACGATAATTATCGTACAAATACGATAATTTTTAGTTAAATGTCTATAGTGTGAAAAAAAGTTTCACTTTTACCGTGGTTTCATAAAACCACACAACATTTTTTTATGTTTTACCTAAATAATATAAGACATAGGTAATATCTTATTTATAGACTACCAAAAATATATCGGTCCGGCGGCCTTATTAGCTAAAAATCAGCAGATAACGACCACCGCGCAACAGCAGCGCGACAGGTTCGCGACTGGTCGCAAAACGTCAAACAAATTCGTATTATGTAAGCAGTTGCGTCGCTGTCGCACAACATCTGCTTTCTTCGACCGATGCACTTGATTTTGTATGGAAAGCAGCGACACTCACAATCAAGTGGCAACTGTTGGTACTACGTATGTTTATAAACAAGCACAGACACTCGTAGTTCTCCCTCTAACATTTATTAATTAATAAACATGTTCTTGCCATTGTTTATAAAACCGTAAATTAAGATATTATTAATGTATGCGACGACAAAATTTAATACCTCCTTATTGGTACAATGCTACAATTATGTTCGAAAACTTATCAAAATTTTTAACCTAAAACATTTTGCACACTTACCGCAATATATTTTAATTATATTTATAAATATTTGATGATCTTAGTTAACAATCAATAAAAAACACTATATTTGTGAGTAATTTCGCGTTTTTATACACTTTAGTGACGATAACACAAGCAGCAACTAGTCAACAACAAGTATTAGACCTGTCGCATATTTAACAGATGAATAATTGCTAAGTTGTTGCTGTCGTGTTGCTGTCACAAGTCATAGATAATACCGCTTGCAAAGCAACCTTTGACTTTACATTAGCGACAACTGCATTTTTAGTTTTTCAGTTGCTCGACAGAGGCAGCACTGTTGACGGCAGATTATCTGCTTGTTGTCTGCTTTTACGTAATATGAAATAGACGATTGACAACAGCTATTGTGCAATTTTTGGTTGTTGCTTGTCGTCTGCAAGATACGTAATAAGGCAGCGGGAGGGTGAGAATTTTCTTCTATTTAAATAAACCAACTATAAGTTTTGATTATTTAATTTAGGTAGGTACCTAATAGTCAGCAAAATTTACATATTATCTACACGTGACCATTCTGGTTCAAATATTTTTTTATCTTTAACTTGTTGCAAATATAGAATTTAAATAAAACTATTTTGTAGGTAATATTATCACGGTTTGTTCATATAAATTCATTAAGTACTCTCGAGTCGGAAGAGGAAATCGATATACTTATAAGATATATAGACAGAAAAAATATACATTGGCACGATCAAATGCATTGAAACGTGTTTTTATTCTTATGCTATTTATAATGAGTAATAACTACTTATTTATTATTTATATTATTAACACCGTCAATAAATAATGAAAGAAAGTATCATTTATATACTACTACTAGCTGTGCCCCGCGATGTTACTATAGCATTGCTTCGTGCCAATTGGAATTAACGTGATGACATAGGTAGCCTTCCTCGATAAATGGATTACCTATCTAACAGTGAAACAATTTTTCAAATCGGACCAGTAGTTCCTGAGATTAGTGAGTTCAAGCAAACAAATTCTTCAGCATTATTATATTATAATATATTATGCTACCTTTCCACAATGAGTTTATATGCATTTAATTATTCAAGTAACTTTTATAGCTGTATTTGAGCTTGTTATAACTTCGGAGCCGTTAAAACTTAAAAGTTTATGCCTTCTTGTTATTACATACACTCATCAACATTCCTAGAGCAAATACGTGCAGGATACAATAGTATTTATTGCAAAGAGTTAAGAACTATTTATGCGTAAATATATAACAAGATAGATCGTAATTTGTTGTTACCCGCCAGCAATTGGTTCATTAATGCATAAGAAACGAAATGTTTAGCCAAAGTTTGTTTAATAAAATAAATTATAGACCAATCTATGAAATTATGTAACAGTAAATGGAGTATTTCTTTAAATTATCATGTAATTATATCAGCTTATAACTGCAATAAATACGGACAAATTATAGTTTAGTGCTTAAGCGACCTTATTCATAAAATACATATTAGTTTAGATATCAAATTAATTTATAATTTAGATGTGAAAGTTAATCCGTATTTATCAACGAAAGCAATTTAAAATAAATTAGGATATAAATTAATAAGGAACAATTTTAATCAAAATAGCCTAAATATATATATATACTACACTCATAGATGATTATCGTTTTATAGAGTTTATATTTCAATTCGTAGCTTAATTTTTAATATCCTTTTATATAGTCACGACATAAAGGCACTTTTTGAAGCGACTTCTTTAGGCGAATTGAGAGTAAAATTTTAAGGCAATACCGTCAAGTCATGGAGTAAGGTGACGATTATCGTATCTTTGAATTTTGCCAACGAAGTTTCACTTCTGACACGAGTGCTCGGCACACACGCTCTTTTTAAATAAATACGTCGTTATGTCTATTCACATACTACATTTAATTATACCATCGACGTTTAACCGAAAGTTAAACTCTTGTTATATTTAGTCTCAATGTAATCAGTAAGTACTAAACGTAATTTTATAAAAATAATAATATGTAGTTTCAAAAAACTAAAAAACACGCTTTTTATAGAAAACCGAACTAAAAAATAGAAAATTTTATCAAATTAGTGTATTGTCATCGGTCCTCAATAAATCTACAAAGTTTGAACGAAATCTGGCCGTTTAAAGTGGGTCAAAATCGCGCCCAAAGAAGTCGGTTACAAACATACAAACATACAGGTGAAGCTAATATAAAGCGTGTAAAAATACCTACTTTTACTGCAATTCGAACATAGCACAACACAGAAAATGCGTGTATTTAAAGATGAATTTAATTCCATTTACATAAGCATACACAGCAGCAAATAAGAAGATTAAATATTATGGTTTAAATGTCAAGTAAACATCTGTTCGATACAAAAATGGTTGTCGATACATTATTCACAAATGTTAAAAGTTTTGGGCATCGTATTGACCATTGTATGAAAAATAAATATGTATGTATGGTAATGTTCACTCGAAAACGGTTCAGTTTTAAATAATGATGTTACATGACGAGGTTATCGTAAAAATTGAAATAATGTTGTCGTCATTGAAATAAACAGTGTGGTTTTCACTTTATGTGATAATTTAACGCAATCAGAATATTATTTTATTTTAATATCTTGTTCAGTGGGAATACAACAAAACTTAACGATAGAGTATGAATTGTCCCAGTTTCCTTGAAATGTTAAAAATAATATTTAGATCGAATGAGAAAGAAGTCTATTATTATTCTTCAGTAAATTTCGATAGCTGCTATAATATTCCTATCATAAATATATTATAGATAGTAACAATTAATTAGGTAATTAATTTCTTAATATCTTGCTCTATGATTTCTTGTCACATGAACTTTTTTTTTCTGAACTCACGACTTTTCATCGTAAATGTTTTTATCGTATGAATTATGATAGTTATTCTTGTAGACGAAGACAAAACCTACAAATTAAGGATCGTAAAAATACGTCTAGCCCTCTTTAACTTTAGCCTGATGTTGTCTTATATTTTACTGCTATTTCTTCTTTTATTACTCTTTCTTTGTAAGCGAAAAGTTATATAGTTAAATAGTTTCATAAATTAATGACGCATACGGAATAACCGTAAAAACTTTATTTTACGAACAAAAAGGACATTAATCGATATTTTTAGTGTCTATTCGATACCAAATTAAGATTGCCATTAATTACACAAGGAAGTAATTCTTTGTGTTCTTTTGTGGAGTTAATGAGTCATTAATTGAGTTGTAAATTTTGTAATTAATGACTGTATGAATTTTATGTCAATTTTATATTACACTTTACTAGAAAAAGGTATCGTAAAATGCATACATTATGCTGTGTAGTTTGAAGTCAGTCTAGCATAAAATATTATATTTTTGTTATAGAAAACATACCTACTATTCTATGATTTAAACAAAACTAAACCATTAATTTTTAAGGGTGAAGTTTTAAATAGTGACTCTAGGTGTTTTTGCACATCGGAGAGGTAGTGCTCTATTGACACCAAATAAAAAAAAATGACCGATCCAACAATTTTTTAAAGCCCAAGACAACGCCCAAGCAATTCCATGTCAATAAATGACCAATAGTAATTAATTATATTTTAAATGTTCATGACCTTATTTATCAAAAATATACAAAGAACAATGTGTTAGAGTTTAACTAATAACGCTCTATTAATAACCTTTCATAGAGTCGGTCATTCCAGAAAGAATTAAAACATATGTTTAATGACCTATGCCAGTCAGCCACAGATAATATAATTCTAAGAAGTAACACGGATAAATACAAATGAACACCATATTCGTAGCTTCTAAATTATACATTCGCCTTTTTTACATTATCTGCATATTAAGTATGGAGGATCAAAATTTAGTTTGTTTAAAAATAAACTCTGTTTCAAAGGAATAAGGTGTAAAATAGATCTGTTATGTAAGGATATGGTGTGTTTTTTTTGTGTTATTTTTTTTTCGGTAATGTTATAATCTTAACGATTGGAGTTGATTTTCAATTGTTAACTTTTTTTGTCTCGTCAATGGAGTAGCTTAAATCGAAGTTCATAATATATAATATTAAAAGGTTAGTCATTTTCCTGTATAATTTAATATACTTAATATTAAACAAAAATACATCTCAAAGGTACATGTTAGGTACATTTTTATTTTCGTCTTGAAATCCTATCAGTCAAAAGTTCAAATTTATTTTTTAAAACCTTGAAATTGTTTCAATTATTCTAAACACACTGAAGTGTTAAATATACTTATATGTATGTAAATGTAAATAAAAATCTGAGAAAGATTCATCAATTACGTGAGTGAATAAAAAACGGATTTTCAGAAACTTATGGCTCAAATGAAGAAACAGTCGCAAGTAAAGCTGTAGGCAATCACTAGTTAAATCAATCATTATATCACCAAAAGAAACTTGTTTCATTTATGTCAAGAAAAATAATATTTGTGCAAGAAAGTCAAATTCTTTACATACTACAGTATATAATTTCCAATAAAACCGGCTAAGTGCGAGTCTGAATTTTGACCAATTGGTTCTGTAGTTAGTTTTGTACCCTCTTTTATAAAAAAACATGTTTGTTAAAAGATATTATTTAGATATCATTAAAAATTCGGTCCTCGTATTTTCTCTATTTGTTGTGTTGTTTTTTAATTGTTATTTTTAATCATCATGAGAGCTAATACATATTATGTACTTCAGTATATGTACAAAATTATCATAAACATACTTAAATATTGCATGTTTTATAAAATAACATGATAACTGATTTAAGATGCGACTTTTTACTTTTTAGAATTAATAGAAATAGAATCTATTCTAGTTACGAACGAACAAAAAAATATTTGTATTTGTTTGTCCACACGGAACCCCAAAAACGGAGCAACAAAAATGTTGACATTGAGCGCTCAATCACGTAGTGAAGCGAAATTTTTGAAAGTGCTCCCCGGAACTAAACGACCGCATCATTATATTATGTTTAATGTCAAATTAACACTTTTTTAGCTGCTAATTCTATGAATCTGTAGATTTCAACCAACTTCAATAAGGAGGTTCTCAATACGACTTCATTGTCTGGGTTTGTTACCTCAGTACTTTCGACAGGGTGTACCGATTTTGATGATTCTGTAAGTATTTTTTTATTTGAAAACTAATTATACATTTAAACTAAAACTATTTAGTATAATCATTTCTTATAATAAAAAAATGAAATATTTCATATACATCCAAAAATTTGTATAGTATTATAATAAGTCGTTTAAATGTCTAATATGTATAATAAATATTGTAAACTTCTACACAAAAAATATAAAAATAGTTCAACAATAAACAAAAAAGACACTTTAAATGCAGACTAAACATAAATCATAAACAACACAACTGCGACCAAAGTAAATTTCCATATTTAAATTATTAGTCATTAAAAATGTTTACAAACAACGTTTCTAATATTGCAAAGAATATTAGATTACGTCACGTAATACATGAACTTAATACTATACTTATCAAAAAATCGAACGATGAGTCAATTTAGGTCATACCTAACTCAATAATATGATAAAAAGTAAAATATTATCAAAACCCCTCCATCCGTTTCGGAGTAATTCAGAAGCAAACATGAATTTTATTTTCTACGTTCATAATATGAACAGGAAGTTGAACCGCATTCTTAATATCAATTAAACTTCTCACTGGAATAAGTAAAAAGAAAATAATAATACAATTAAATAGCTTATTAACTTAATAAGTATGCGGAGACAGCTTTTTCTCACTAACTATTAAGTATTCACTTAAGTAAATCGATAACTTGCATGTAAATTAATAAGCGAATTACGAAATTATCGATTTGACGTCTCAATGTCGAATATTATGTTTCAAAGTAGAATTAAACCTGTTCGTGATTTTATAAATTGCAGATATAGAGTACTGGATGCGCTTAAAAAATTATATCTTAGGGGAAGGCGGGGTAATTACGAATACCTAAGGGAGATTTAAAATAAATCCAAAAATACGATATATAGGTTACATTTAATCAGTTATTCTGAAAGTTACATTATTATACGTTACACTATTACAATGAACATTATTAATTTCTCTTGATAAAATCAACTTTTCAAACAAAAACAAAACATTTAGTGTTCGTGTTTACCCGACTCTGGTCGGGCAATCACGAACACCTGGTGGGGCAATTGCGATCGTTCGCCATTGACCCAGACTAGCCTAAAAATGAGATCACATACGACAGATTAGTCACAATTTAACCTTAATTTTAAATCAGTTTGTGCGGCAAAGATCACAACGATAGCCATAAGAAGATGATTGTCCGTCTGTACATTTTTCGTGTGCCCAATTTTTGTAAACATAGCACTGGATCCAATCTTCACCATGTGGGCTATCTCCGTATTTTTCATGACAAAAAATGCAAAAATACTCTATATTTTCTTTGGCGCTCTTTGGTGTTCTTCTTTTCTTTATATTCTCATTGTCAAGACAAAGTTGTCAGTAGACGTTTTGCCTAAGGTTAACTTTTTGCTCTTAACATCTTCAATGGCCCTTTTTAGATCTTCCACGTTATATTTTGTTACCGTTTTACGTTGGTAGTTTCGAGGCATCTATAACAAGTAACACATAATTGTTATAAAACAACACTAAACAAAACAAGTGAAGCAACAGACACATCAATATTTTCTATGATGGGGCAATGCCGAACGTTCGTGATTAACCCACTCAGTTCGTTCGCCATTGCCCTTCAAACTTCAAAGTAAATCAACAAAATATCATTTTTAACTTTAGGTTATGATTAGCTTGGCCGCATCTGATAATCGTAATAAAATCTTAAACCACTAACTATTTAGGTCTATAAATGTCGTATTAGAACTACAATTATTTCAAAAGTTACACTGAGTTTCATTTATGCAATAATTAGAACAAAGAGAACGAAATAATGTAATTAATCATACCTTGAACGTTGTGCACAACCGTGGCGCTCCTGTGTCCGCATGGCACTAGCCACGTCGTCACTTCCAAGATGGCGATGAGCAAAATCATGCCATCTCTTTCTAACATAGTACAATTGCTGCGTTCGGGATTACCCATCGTTCGTGTTTACCCTCCCCTCCCCTAACTAGATTTCCGCGTCATTCATCCGCGTAGTCTAAAACTTAAAAAAATATACTAAAACCTTCCTCTTGAATCACTCTATCTACTAAAAAAATACATCAAAATATGTTGCGTAGTTTTAAAGATTTCAGTATAGGTATATAGACAAGGATAGATGCGACTTTGTTTTATACAATGTAGATGTTATACCTATTATGGTAACTATTATTTTATTATATTGAATTGAAATTCAAATAACACAACAAACCTTATGACAGAAGTATATTTTGAGAGGAAATTGATTTCATCATATTAAATGTAAAGCTAGAAATGTCACCTTTGTTTGTTTGTAAAGATCTACTTAAAAAAACTACTCGACCGTTTTAAGTTCAATAGCCGAGTAAATTATTTTTATATCTTTTTATCTAAGACACGCGCAAGAGCAACTTTTGTCTCCGCAACTATTTTGTCTCTCCCATCAACTCTATGGGCTAGTAAGAAAGTGCGCGCACGTAGCGACGCAACTCTCCATGGAGTTGATGGGAGAGACAAAATAGTTGCGGAGACAAAAGTTGCTCTTGCGCGCTAGCTCCATCCAGGCATTATAAACCCACGTGTTACAGTCTGCTATGACAAGCAGAGTCGTAATCACGAAAAGCTAAACCTGAGTAATGACTAATCGTGATGGAGAAGCATTAATATTCACACGTGAATGAATTAATGAAGGATTCATACGAGGAAGTAATGCTTTGTCTACACGTAGTGTGCTGTGAATACGTTTAATTTTAAAGCTATGGATACATAGTTGTAACTTGTAGTATGGAGTTTCTGGCTTCGTCCGCGTAGTAAAAGTGTCAAATTGTATCAAATTTTATTTTCACTTACGTGCATAATAAAGGTTTTTTTTTCTTTCTTTCAAATATCTACACTAATATTATTATAAAGCTGAAAAGTTTGTTTGTTTGTTTGAACACGCTAATTTCAGGAACTACTGATCCGATTTGAAGAATTCCTTCGGTATTAGATAGTCCATTTATCGAGGAAGGCTTGAGGCTATATTTTATCATTACGGGAGAGGGCCCAACAGGAGCGGAGCACTGCGGGTAAAACCGCGGGGCACAGCTAGTAGCAGATATTTTTAGATGTTCAATTATAGCGCTGAAAACTGCACGCCATAACCATAACACACAGTTATTTAACATTTTGTGTGTAACAACAAAACAAAAAAACGACGTGTGGCACTCGTGGACTGCCGCGGTAAAGCTATTGCATGCTATGTTACGTAGTAACTAATACTTAATCTGTGATGCTATGCCTTCAAGCCACACCTCCGCCCGTCGGAGTGGGGAGCGTGAGGTTTTTTCGTTTCGGAATTTCTCGATTCGGTCCCCGCACTCAAGGCCCAAGAAGATTAAAAAAGAAACAAGAAGTTTAAAATATTATAAAAAATGTATTGGTTTCATGTTCAAAGAATACAAATTAAAATCCTTGCTTATAAGTTTTTGTTCAATGTTCATAATCACCAGACAAAATGGACGGATGAAAAAGTTATTTCAGAAAATATAAATCTAGGAAGTATAAAATTAATTACTAGATACTTTCATGAAAATAATTGGCAGCTCAGCAAATATATTTTTTATTAAAAGTTTGTTTTCGTTCGGTCACGGACCTCGGAATGCAATCTACGATTTTTGCAGTTAAAGTTAAAGGAATTTTATACAACAAAGTTATGAAAATAATAACAAAATGATCGACAGGTATAACAAGTATGATATGAAGATTTTGTTTTTCATATGTCTACTTACCTAAGTATGTAAGTTTACATATTGTTTCGAGGAAATAAAGTACATGTACCTTTGTATTAATAATTAATATAGGTAATGGTTTCTCTATCGTAATGTGTGATCTAACTCAATAAGAAATAAACACAACAATAAAAATGCAAAACAAAGTTGCGTGTACTCTAAACGTTTTTGCAAGGATATAAATAAAACACAAGCGTAGACGCATTGATTCTATATGAGCTTCTAAAATAAGACCTCATAAATATTTAGACCACCCTGGAGCAAAATAAAATTATATATACGATATTTGATTTGCGATTGCAAAAATAACATCGGGCAGCGCTCCAATAGGTACGATTAATTGATTTAAAGCGACTGAAAGTAAGATTGTATCGCAGGATTCTCACCTGTATGTGTTATCTATACAGGTATATACTTAGGTTATATACGTATAAAGGTAAGATATTTCTAGAGGATTCTAGAACAACTTGAATGTAAATGGAAAACGTTTGTGTTTTAGGAACTTTATAGGTAAAATCAGAAATGATAATGTAATCTACACAAATTTGGATATTTTAAACAATATTACCTCAAAATCACGGAAAGATTTTATCTAGAACGATCTAGGTACGAACCTATGTTTATTTTTGTGACTGTTTGCTTTTATTATTATTATTAAGATATACTCGCTTAGGGAGAAACGTAATTTCATTTTTGATATGAGAACTTAGCGATGATATCCCGTACAAATTTTATTATAATCAAAATGTAAGCATTTGAGTTATTCTTTATCACACTAAATGATTCCTCATTAAGTAACACGTTACATGACTGTGTAAACATCAGCCCACATCAAAATTAACATTACGACAACCCAATACACACAAGGACCATCAAAAATTCGCACTTTCTACTGGCAAGCAAATAAATTACAATCCGAACATTGAGATATACATATGGAGACGACACCGCCTACATCACTTATGTTCCGCTCAACATACGCCATATGGCATAACTGCACGCTCATTTTTTATAATATGTTTTAAAGTGAAACGCATCAAATAAGCCTTCATGTGTGTTACGATATTGCACAAATAATACAAATAATACGGAAAAGTGCAAAGGAATAACTTTCATCGGTAAGTACCTAACAAGATAATAATTTTTAAAACTTAGTTAGAGCAAAAAAATGGCGCACAGAATGTTCGTGGTGTCTCCTCCATACGTAGTATTATTATCTCAATGAATCCGAATTACACACACACTTTCGGCACAAACAAGTGAAATGAATTGCAAACATACGCTTCACATTTTCACCTAGCTTGGTAAATATTAACGAACGTATATTTCAATGTACATGTGTGTAACCAAATATATAAACGACTAGGTACATAGTAAACTAAAGTTATGTAGTTGCGAACCAGGGACAAAAGGATACATGTATTTATTATAATATACTAGCTGCGCTCCGCGGTTTCACCGACATGGCTCCGCTTCTGTTGGTCTTAGCGTGATGATAATATATAGCCTTCCTCGATAAATGAGCTATCCAACACCGAAATAATTTTTAAAATCGGACCAGTAGTTCTTGAGATTAGCGCGTTCAAACAAACAAACTCTTCAGCTTTATAATATTAGTATAGATTTACGAATAAATTTTCGACAGATCAAAACTATTTTTGTACTCAATTTGTACCCGATACTAATAAGTACACAATACAATATTATAGTTCTCGAAAATATACCAACTAATTGCTCCATAAAATCAACAGAAAAAGCGAAACCGCGGGAATAGTTTTACGATACATTGTTTTCTCTAGCAGGCGTTAATTTGTGTGGAAAGTTGCCCAAATAGTGAAATTCACTTATACGATACGTGTGAACGTTGGTAACAATAAGTTTGTGAAACTTAATGATGTAACTAGATCGTAATATTTTGTCTTGAGCATTTTATGTCTGGTTAATTGTATTTATTTATATGTTTGTAACATAACACTAACAATCTATTAGACTAATAATATTTTTATTTATTTATTTATTTATGCTTTATTGCTCAAGAAAAATTACAAATTGAGACTTAACCTAGGATACATTATAACAATCGGCGGCCTTATCGCTAAATAGCGATTTCTTCCAGACAACCGGTTGTACACAGAGAAATCAAGTAAAGGATAGGAGTAGTAATATCTATACATATAATAAATCTGTAGAAGGGTCAATTCTGTACATTGAAAATATTGAAAAAATAAATAGCAGGGGGTGTTACTGGATTGATACCAAACCCAAATATGTGATTAATAAAATTTTTGTCTGTCTGTCTGTCTGTCTGTCTGTCTGTCTGTCTGTCTGTCTGTCTGTCTGTCTGTCTGTATGTGAAGACATCACGTGAAAACTACCGGTTCGATTTCGATGAAACTTGGTAGTAATAAATATAATAATAAACATTTATACTAACTGTCCCCGCAAACGTTGTTCTGCCTCTTATCACTTAGAGGTATGAAAAAAATATGTTAGACGATTCGCAGATGTAAGCCAATATGCACACAAAATTTCATGAGCATCAGTCCAGCCGTTTTGTAGGAGTATGGTAACTAATGACAAGAGAATTTTATGTATAGAAGATAAATAACATAAGGAATACGATATACCTAATACACTATTTACAGTGCGTCTGGCTGTAATAAATAATTATAACTATAATAATATATTATCTCGCCATACAAATTTTTACCAAAACTCATGATGGTTATGTAAAACATGGGTGCAAGTAGAGTTCACAGAGTTAACTCTAATGGACGTAAAGTATTAAAATCCTCCTCAGAAACTTAATTATAATTGCTACATCACAAGCACATGAATATTGTTACAATTGATTCCCAATTATACAACAGCTATTGTCTTATTCAAAACAGAGTTTGAGTAAAATGAAGACACAAAAGTAACAGAGGTTCTCGTTAATTGGCAAAAAGTAAAAACATCGAATGTCGGAGCCAAAAAATTGTGAACAGAGATGATATGAAGATTCAATGAATGAATATTTGATTTTTTTTTTAATATAATAACCATATTTTTACGCTAGTATATGTATGGATTCTGTGATATTTCTGCTTTTGGCTGCTCAGTGTGTCGATTTTCCTTTTATTCATATGTGTTTTATATAATCTATACCTAGACTAATATTATAAAGAGGAAAACTTTGTTTGTTTGTTTGTTTGATTGTAATGAATAGGCTCATAAACTACTGGACCGATTTTGATGAAATTTGGCACAGACAATCTTTATACCCTGAGAAAGAGCTTACTACTTTTTATTGCGAAATATGTACCACGGGCGAAGCCGGGGCGGACCGCTAGTTTATATGATAAAATAGTAGGAAAGTCACCACTGTACATTGAATATTTTTTTTAAAGAATACTTGGGGCGTGGTCTACAACGGATACCGAAGCCAAAAATATAGTTTTTAGAATGTCTGGGGTAAATTCCGATGCATTTACTTCAAATTGGGTACAGGGATAGCTTGAGACCTGAGAAAGGACATAGGATAGGATTTATCCCGTATATTCAACGGGAACGAGAGCTATGCGCGGGCGACTACTATCACTCAAATTAAGACACCATACAATAGACCATCCATACATTAAAGTTTCACCCATAGTGTTGTGCCAACATTTAGCGCAGTCATTACGATGAAGGTCGCATCACTAGCGATAAAAACAAAACACACAGTATAAGCGGCAACTAGTAACCTGTTTCGTGGAATCCAGTGTGTCGACCTTTGACAATGTCGACTTAATAAACCTACATCTAGACCGACTCATAGACTTGAGTTTCTACTTTTTCGTGTGTGATATGATTCAAACGATAGTATCTTTAACATGATGATGTACTTACCTACTTGTTTGAGAGATTCCTTAGGGGTATTTTTTACAACTTTTAACTATCTATCTCACTTTATGCAACAAAATGGTCCAGTGAAACATCTTTAGAATAAGAACATTGAGAAGAAATGATATAATATACTATCGGTAAATATAAACAATGGTTTTCGTGTTACGATGTAGATTTGATGGCAAAAATTATAAATGACATCATTGCACTTTGTAAAAATCATGACTTTTTCGGACACACGGCATTATATATAAAACGGCATATTCTATAAAAATCAAATATCTCTTAAAAAAAGAATGTGATACACGAACAGAAAGATAAACCAAAGAGATTACATATCCAAATTGAGTGGAAACTGAATTAGATAAACATTTTATGCTACTTAAGTTTCCTTTACGTCCAATGAGCGATCTTTATCTAACAACTTATGAGGTTAGTTTTATATTAAAGAGCCGACTATTTTTATATGAGACTAGTTGTGTCCCGCGGTTTTACCCGCGTTGCTCCGCTACTGTAGGTCTTAGCGTAATCATTTATAGCGTAGCCTTCCTCGATAAATGGGCTATCTAACACTAAGAATTTTTCTTAACGGACCAGTAGTTCCTGAGATTAGCTCGTTCAAACAAACAATCAAACTCTTTAGCTTTATAATATTAGTATAGTTATGTAAATATTGAAATGTGACATCAAACAGAAATTTATGTATCTAGAAACGGTTGAAATGATCATTTTTGTAACAAATATTTCTCTCCCGGCTTTCCACCCGCGCAACTTATTGACGTTTGTCAAAATAAAATATGTCTTATAGCAATTGAAGATAGCGAAGCTTTCTATTATTAGTGAATGTTTGTACAGTCCCGGAGTTCCAGAGATTGCCTCCTACAAACATACAAATAGAGGGAAATAATCAAACTAAGAAACATAATGTTACGATAGAGGTTATTTAGACCATAAGGCGTCATCAACAAAATAAGTTTTGTTTTAAAGATAAAATTAACTTTGTTTCTCATATCATTTTATACGACACACTAAATAGTCTTTACACTATTAATTATTTTAACCTCTTTCATTGCTACTTGGTATAATAATTAATGTATTAACACTATTATTAGCCAATCTAAGCTCCTTGCAAAATTTACGAAATATTTAAAGGCCCATTTAGATTGTTCAGCGTGTCACAATTTGCATGCAAACCGCTTATTAATGAATTCACGCTATTTAATATGAATTTTATAATGGTTTCCATGGAATGTTAACTTGTTTGAGATTTCAAGCGCCATTTATTTTTATTATTGTTTTCGAGTAACGATATTTTTACCTAATAGTGTAGGCATACGTGTTTTTAACCGACTTCAAAAAAAGGAGGTTATCAATTCGGCCGGTATGTTTTTTTCATGTATGTACACCGATTACTACGAGGTTTCTGAACCGATTTACGTGATTCTTTTTTTGTTCGATGCGGGATGGTGTCGAATCAGTCCCATAAAAATTTTATTCGGATAGGCCCAGTAGTTTTTATTTTATGAGCATTTTTGTCTGTATTTGTAAATGTTGCAAGTGCAAGTTTGAAGTCGGTTGTTTTTAACGCAGTTATAACTTGTTCTATGTAGTTCTGACTGTAGTAGTAGAAAATATTATGTTATCGATCTTTAAAATATATAACCTCCTCCTTTTTTTTTAAGTCGGTTAAAAATAGAACCAATATTATGTTATATAGTAAGAAGCTATTTAATACTTCTTCTCATTCATCATCATCATCATTATCAGCCTATATTTGTCCACCAATAGGCTTCAGTCATGGCACGCTACTGAGCCCGGTCGTTTGCTCGTTGTCGCTAGTTTTGCCCAGAAACCCTGTGCTTCTTTTCATTACTTCTTCTTCATAATAACATTTTATTAATTATTATTAAAACTTGCATTTATGTCCGTATAGTAAGTAGTAAGTACTATGACGTAGAGTATTATAGTTTCATTTATCTGAACTACACGTGGATATCATATTTAATTAAACACGA
The DNA here is from genome assembly GCF_905220415.1 of Colias croceus. Classification (NCBI taxonomy): domain Eukaryota; kingdom Metazoa; phylum Arthropoda; class Insecta; order Lepidoptera; family Pieridae; genus Colias; species Colias croceus. The sequence goes on along the minus strand of NC_059556.1, from coordinate 7,152,106 downwards.
CATAAAGCTTCCTCGTGTGTATAATTAAATCACATTGCGAAAACTACTGAAATATTATCTAGTATTAGGTATATGGTTATTTCGAATTCCCAAAAGACAGGGTAAATATAAGAATATGAAATCAGTACAGAACTAGAGATTAATTAAAAAATATGAATGTTATTTTTTTATTCAACACTTTATTGTGCAATAAACTAAGTACATATTACAATAGCAATTCTACAAAAAACAAAAGCAAAAAGCGGCCTTATCACTATGCAGTTATCTCTGCTAGGCAATCTTTGTTCTTTATATCAAATCTGTATATTCACATAGTTATTTTTAATTTAGAAATTAGATTCATCCGCACTTTCCCTTTTTACAAAATTTTTAAATTAGTCCATTTTTCTTTATAACCAACAATCCTTATTCCTCCATCTCATTATAGCAAGCCATAAAATACCAATAGTTAAGCAACCAAAAGCATTGTATCGTAAACAATATTAAGGGCTTTTGTAATCAACTATTGAAACGCCAATAGCATAAATTCACCTAAAATTGATAACGATACAAATTACTAACTCTATTGAAATGTTTAGATGCTGATATCGTTTGAGACCACTTATATTTTATTGGCATTTCCTTGTTAGTATGACTGTGGTATGACAGAGTTCTTAAAGATATTTGAAATGTTGACAAGTTCCTCTGAATAGATTTAAAACATATTTTTTGTTGGATATTGAAGAATCAACAGTTAGACGATATGTGACATCTGCCAAATCGCGGTAACAACCAGCGTGGTGGTTACTGGCCTGTACCACAGAATATATTATAGTCTGTACCCTCATAGGAGGCCCGTGTCCCAGTAGTGGGAACGTATAAGGGTTGATGATGATGAGTTAGGATGATGAGCAAAATATTTCACATACCATTAAGGTATGGGAAATATTTATGCATTTTACTATAGTTTCGCAAGTAGTTAAATCTAATTAAGTCTCTCAATCGTATGTTATAACCATCAAGCGATTTTATGTGTTATGTTTTTTTTTCTTCCTATAAAATCTTCGATTCTTCGCGCTTCTTTAACAGGATGCGATTTATCAAAAACCAAATCATTCTTAAATTACCTAATCAATTAATAGCCTACCTAGTCTCTTAATTAAGCGGCTACAATAAAGTCACTACTAAGTGAGTATGAAAGTAAATAACTTGAATAATTAATAATTACATGCCAATACAAAATGTCTTTCATAATGTCCTCTTCTAATTTTGGTTTGAAATAATTAAAACATTGTTTCTATAAAGCAAAACAATGTTCATTTAACAGGCGTAACCACGACTTATATTGTACCTTTTAGAGGTTAATAGGGCTGCCAAATGCAGTTTATAGCTTGACGTTTTGTGTCAAAATCAATGCTTCATTCACGGGAAAATTGGTTACCCTTTGACATTTATGTAATGGAAATCATATTAACAACTAGCGGTTCGCCCCGGCTTCGCCCGTGGTACCTACATGTTAACGTTTTTTTTTCATAAAAACTATCCTATCTCTCAAGTTGGATCGAACTGCACATGGTGTGCGAATTTTATTATAATCGGTTTAGTGGTTTAGGAGTCCATTGAGGACAAACATTGTGACACGAGATTTATATATTATACTAGTGGTTCGCCCCGGCTTCGCCCGTGGTACCTACATGTTTAAACTATCCTATCTCTCAAGTTGGATCGAACTGCACATGGTGTGCGAATTTTATTATAATCGGTTAAGTGGTTTAGGAGTCCATTGAGGACAAACATTGTGACACGAGATTTATATACAGGGTGGCCCGTTTTCAGTGGTCCAAAAATTTTTTTCAGCTTGAGAGCATCATGAGTAATCATTTAAAACAAACTTTAGTTAAGCGAAAAGTTATGGTTTAGAAATTATGATTTTTTTTTAAATAATCCGAAGTTTCAATGTTTTTGACACAAAACTACTCTGTTTTGAAAACTACTGGACCGAATTGAATGAAATTTGGTATAAGTATAGCGCAATAACCTACCTATCGCGCTATAGGCTCATCTTGTGTAAATAATTACACTGAATTTTTTTAATTTAACTTTTTCTGTAGTTTTTTGAATTTCTCGGCAAAATGTCGATTTTTCGAAAAAATCCTGTGAAAAAAAAATGTACCACCAAGGTTTTGCTGGTACTGCTAAAAACTTCCTTAACATAAGGTTATTCTTTACACAAAAAATCATAGTTGTCCTTCGATTGTAACATCTTCAAAAACAATATCATGTGCATTAACACATGAAAATCGAAAAATTACGAAATTTACCATAATTCAATTTTAATCATTTGGAACGGCCAATTTTTGGTTAAAGAACCATTTATTGCCATAAAAGTCGTTACAAATCAGTATTCACATGGCTTTAAAAGTTAAAATGAATGAAATAAATTTTTTACCTGCTAGCCAAGATAACTTTACTTTATTCTAATGTCAATTTATAGAGTTTTTTTTTGTTATTTAGTTTTTAGGTTTAAATCTTAATAAAAGGTTTGGAGAATCAATAAAACAACATAAATTTTAATTAACATATTGTTTATTTTTTACAAAAGGTTTTCGAAATGCCGTCCGCCTTTCGCTAAACATAATCTGCATCTGCGTAAGAAAATTTCTTCGCAGCCTATTAAATGGCTGCCGGCTTTCTTTAATGGCTGTTATAGCCATTTGAATTTATTCCTATAAATAACCATAAATTCATTATACATAGGTACATTTGTATACCAGTTTATGGTATTATACCATTTAATACCATACGTTCATACCTACCCGGAGAGGAGGATCGGTCGCGGTGGCACCATCCACTGGCCAGCCTGTTCACCCGACTTGAACCCCGTTGATTTTTTCATTTGGGGATACATTAAGGAGATTGTGTACGCACGGGAGAGCACATCGGAGCAAGAATTGGAGGAAAATTCAAGTGGCTATAACAGCTACTAAAGAAAGCCGGCAGCCATTTAATAGGCTGCGAATAAATTTTCTTACGCAGATGCAGATTATGTTTAGCGAAAGGCGGACGGCATTTCGAAAACCTTTTGTAAAAAATAAACAATATGTTAATTAAAATTTATGTTGTTTTATTGATTCTCCAAACCTTTTATTAAGATTTAAACCTAAAAACTAAATAACAAAAAAAAACTCTATAAATTGACATTAGAATAAAGTAAAGTTATCTTGGCTAGCAGGTAAAAAATTTATTTCATTCATTTTAACTTTTAAAGCCATGTGAATACTGATTTGTAACGACTTTTATGGCAATAAATGGTTCTTTAACCAAAAATTGGCCGTTCCAAATGATTAAAATTGAATTATGGTAAATTTCGTAATTTTTCGATTTTCATGTGTTAATGCACATGATATTGTTTTTGAAGATGTTACAATCGAAGGACAACTATGATTTTTTGTGTAAAGAATAACCTTATGTTAAGGAAGTTTTTAGCAGTACCAGCAAAACCTTGGTGGTACATTTTTTTTTCACAGGATTTTTTCGAAAAATCGACATTTTGCCGAGAAATTCAAAAAACTACAGAAAAAGTTAAATTAAAAAAATTCAGTGTAATTATTTACACAAGATGAGCCTATAGCGCGATAGGTAGGTTATTGCGCTATACTTATACCAAATTTCATTCAATTCGGTCCAGTAGTTTTCAAAACAGAGTAGTTTTGTGTCAAAAACATTGAAACTTCGGATTATTTAAAAAAAAAATCATAATTTCTAAACCATAACTTTTCGCTTAACTAAAGTTTGTTTTAAATGATTACTCATGATGCTCTCAAGCTGAAAAAAATTTTTGGACCACTGTAAACGGGCCACCCTGTATATTAAGATTAAAACTAGCCGGCGAACTACATAGTCACTAGTGTGGGATGACTTTCCCGAATAATAATTATTTCTAATATTTATTAATTTTAATTTGATTTTGATTAATTAGGATTTGGTTTTAGATAAATATGTACATACTTACGGGTAATACTTCACATTTAATAGTAATAATTTAATGGATATTTCCTTTTAAATCTATTATTTTACAGTTATATCATCCCTAACTTAAAGCTTCTCTAGACAGCCCAGAGAACTAACATTAATAAATAATATCTTACGCGACCTTACTGCGGGGCCTTACTAAAATCTCACTATATACATAATACACTATATACATAAACACTCGTTATGAACTTATTTACTGAGCAAACATATCATTTTGTTGATTAAATGACAGAAATAATTTAACAAAATGTATGAATTTGTTATGAATCGTCAGTAGCAGTACCCTGTTTCATTATCTACATTCTACACTAATATTATAAAGAGGAAAACTTTGTTTGTTTGTTTGTTTGATTGTAATAAATAGGCTCATAAACTACTGGACCGATTTTAAAAATTCTTTCACATATCGACTCTATCCACGAGTAACTAGGTTTTATCCCACGGGAACGGGAACTATGCGGGTTTTTCTTTGAAAACGCGGGCGAAGCCGCAGGCGGAAAGCTAGTTAGTTATAATTTCGTCGTCTGTTACTGTATGCACTTAGGTAGGTACTGATATTTTATCAAATCAATAATAATTATAATTCATCAATTAGTATTAATTAATTAGTATCTAATGATTTTTTTCTAGAATTATTTTGCAACCTCTGTTTTACGCTAAAATTCTTGAACCTCTCACTATTATTTATTTATAATAGTGGGCACTAAATGTATAGTTATGATATAAAATACAAGTACATACACTTAAAGAGTGGTCTATTTATCCCATATAAAGCGACAGTCACTTCAAATACCGTAATACCTAAAGGCGAAAACTGAGTCACCATTGAAGCCATATCTAGTAATCAAAGAGCCAAGTTTAACCATAACAGTAGGGACAGCTACACTCTGACCCCATTTTGAATATATTTTCTATGGGAATTCACGACTTCACCATAATATGGTATATAACGAATTGCTCTTTTGTATAAATGTCCCAATATTTTATGTACTGTGACCGTTAAGGAATTTAATAGGACCTTTACCTGGACTAAGTAGCTATTGGTTTCATGTTAAAGGCGTTAAACAAATCACTGTTTTACTTCCTTAACACACGTGCTGAACTAACTCTATTAATTTAATTTGTTACCTAAAATCTCAACTTTTTTATTCTAAAAATTTTAATAAGTAAAATACATAATATAGTCCATTTATAATATCTTTCACTGATTCATTGTTGTTTCTCACGCGTAGAATCATAATGAAATTCGGTTGTTATTCTTCTGCCGTACCGCTGATTCAGGAAGTTTTCTCAATGACTTAAAACTAAACAGTCACAGATTATTATTGACATTAAAATGGTTACTTATTTGTTATCGAGTTAATATAAAAATTCAAAAAGGAAAGTCTCCGATTCCCTGATGACATAACAAAGAACAAGCTATATACATATTTCAAATCTGTTTCACTGATTGATTTTCTTTACTGCCACTTTTATATGTCTACTGTACATGCTGATGAAATCATCAATCTTTTCACTTGAATACGTACTTACGACTTCTGTAATTTTCATAAATACAATAGGTACTGTGAAATCACTACCGTAAGTTTCATAGCCACATACTTATATTGCAGTAAAAACGCTTTATTCCAAGAAATAAACAGATGGCTTGGAGTCCGCAGGGAGTTGATGGAAAACATTAGCTAATGATAGCAGTATGCTTTTTGGGGCCAATACTTTTTCATGGTAGAAAATTTAAAGCACAAATAAAGGAAATCAGATATCAAATTATGTCGATATATTTTTATAGATATTTTTATTATTATAGTATCATGTACTAGATTAAGCTTGCGGCTTCAGTGGTGTGCAAACCATTTATAAACTACAATAGGTTTTGTTCCAGACTCTACCAATATATATCTATGACAAATTTAATTTTGATCCCAATCATCAACACCATACATCTGTAGTTCTGAAAATGTAGATAATTAATGCGAAGTAAGATACACAGTTACATACAGTTTAAAAAATTACTGTCCTAGAACTATCAACTTTGTAGTCATACTACTGCGTCGAGGACGTCAATTCTCAAAACATAGATGATGGATTCAAATAAAACATTATTATAGCATTCTTATAAAATATTTTACGTAATTTATTATGATACGTAATTTATTATGAAATATCACGAGATAATAAATTGATTTTACAGTCAGAACTTAGTGTTTATTGGCACAATAAAGTTTTATGGAACACTCAAAAATATATGATATAAGTAGTATTAGGTTGTTTATTGTACCATTATACTTAAATTTTCATCATAAACTCGTTTTGAATCTGTTTAAGAATATAGTTGATGATCATTGATCAATCTTTCATAAAATGGAAATTGATATAAAGGAAAAAGTAACCGTTACCCGACATAATTAAGTTTAAATTGTTCATTAATTAGTTAGCTTTTTCATTGATTTTCTAAAGAAAGAAAATTAAAATGTCCCTTTCCTTTTTTAACATGTTTAAAAATATTTTAATAAAGGTATGTTGTCATACATAATAATTGTCGGTTAATCCTACATATAGGTATGCCAGATATATCGCAGAGTAAAAGTTCTATAAATATCGAAATAATTTATATTAAATACATACTAAAATAACAATGAATGAAGTGTGCCCTTAACCACATCAATTACACTAAAAAGCGTGTCATAGATTAACAATAGCACAGACTGTCCATCGATAACTACAACAAATATGGCGGTATTATAATTAATAATGAACTGTGATAATCGTTTGACAGTTGCTTTGTTCATGTTTGGCTTTCTAAATACTGAGCGGACAAATGTAATTCACTATCGTGGTGTTATCTCAATCTGAATTGTAATATAAACCCTGCGAATTGTTTTAGTAAAGACATGTTTACATTTTAGTTCATCGTTTTTAATTTGTATCCCTTGTAAATTGGATATAACTTTTAAAACATATGAAGTAATAAATCAACTGATATTTTGAAAAAAATAATTTCGTTGAAAATATACTGATACCAATAGAATTCAAATTTAATACACAATAATTTACCATTGCTCGTTACATTTGTCTTATTTGAAATCTTTTAGCATAGGAAAAGAAGGTTCAGCAGCAACAACCCAAAAATATGAATACAATTTGAGATAATCTAATAAAACGCATTTCATATCCATTATGACTTCATAAATACTTATTTAACATAATAAAAATTGAGGTAATCAGAAGCAAACATAACCTATAAAACAGCAGTCCCATTCATATGAACAAATCTTTACTCTCAACTCTGATAAATTACAGGCACTTACAATAGTTCAATTTGTCCAACTTTTGTGATCATTTGTAAACAGTGGCGTCCCACATACTCTATGATTTCATTGAGTACCAAAATGGGTCAGATATGCTAACCATTTAACACCATAGATTTAGTTAACCTAGATATGGCTTAGTCATTGAAATGTGACGTCATGCGATCGCAGATTTCGCTGTAGTAATGTTTTGTAATTTAGAAGATTGAAGCATACTATTATATATTCTGTGATTGAAGTTTGATATATGTTGGATAAATTTCTAAGAGGATTTATTAGATTAACATTATGAAAAAAGCTGAGCTTTTATTCGCCATCGTTTTGTATCCTACCTCTATAATAAAGTAGATATATATTGCACCTTACCTCTATAATAAAGTATTTATTATGCATTGTTTACTCTTTATCTTTATATTATTTATGAGGAAAACTATTATATCATACTATGATACCTAATATAATACTAGGAGTCTAGGAATAAGAATAGGTAGAGTTAAGTAGAGTAAAGAGTAAGAGAGGTAGTATTAATGCCGTAGAAATTGTTATAAATAAGTTATAATATAGATTAAAATATTGATGCACAAGCGACATCTAGGCAAATATATTCTAATATCTGTGTTATGTGCGGTGTCCACAATTTGAAACATGTTAATAAAGGGATTCTCTTTGCATACCGACCGTATAACATACCTTTTGTTGTCTGTGGTTTAATTAGTTTCCAAGTAATTTTCCAAAATTAAGTATTACATGCATGAAAGTAAAAAATAACATTTAAGTTAATCTTAATGTGTGTCCAATTGAATATTGTGTCATTTAAGTGTTTTATACAATTTACAAAAAACTCTTATCGATTAAACTTTATGCAATATACATTTATTTATACTAACGTAGGTAATCATATTTCAATTAATAAAGTAGGTTGACAAAACGATTTTGGGCAGAAACCGCAAAAAAATCAAGTCGTTTTAAAACTTTAACAAATCGGAAATTTATTTTAAAAAAATATTGCTTCTGTATCAAAATAAATGTATTTGTAGGCGTTAATAATTTATGATGAGAGCGGCATTGAGTCAATGTGGGTCAGGTCGGATGCATACCAATTTGTATATTCGTGGTGACGTGATATCATTTATATACTGATAGTGATTATAATAACATACAATTATATATTATGGTACCAATAACAAACATTTACAAGTAGGTAACTACAACATAAAGGCTCTATTTCACATTTGAAGTTACAAATACTTCGAGATAAAGCATTTTTTACGTGTTCTGTTACCTAAATATCATTTTTAAATAAATCCTTTTTAAAAAGACTCTGTAAGTATCATACTTTTAACCCTTTTTATTTTCCAAATCCCGCGTCCTTTGTAACCTGTAAGGACAGGTACAGGTCAGCATTTATTTCTTAAAACTATAAGATTATTTATATTTATGTAGAACAATAAGTATAAATATTAAATAGGTAATAACTATCAAACCCAACCCAATGCAATGTAGCACAAAGCTGCGAACATAACCTGAAAATTGTGACTTTTTAAATGAAAAATCCCACAAATAGTAGGAATCTAATTTATGTAACCACTACGTAAAGAAGCCACTCAAATAAATACTACATTAATTCCCTTATCACAGAACAGATACCCAAAAGTTAATGAAGGGGTTAATGAACTTTTTATTACAAGGAAAGTAATTGATAGGACAATTTCATTGATAAACCCTCTATGCAGCGGCTATCAAGCTAATTTGTAGATAACGAGCCGCATATCATTCACTTATGTTACGTAAGAGGAAGTCGGAATTTATAGTCTTGTAAAATAAACTAATTAAATAAAAGTTTTTATTTTCATAAGTACAGGATATTTTGTTGTTTGTTTGTTTGAACGCGTTAATTACTGGTCTGATTGAAAAACTCTTTCGGTGATAGATAGCCCATAGTTGATACTTTTACAAAATGATTGTTATTCTAACAGAACGTATCAGCTGTCGTGAATCGTAAATTCAAGTATCACATATCAAAACCGTTACTCATTATAAACAATACAAACAGAATAAAATTTACACTTAATTCTATAAAGCTGAAGAATTTGTTAGTTTGCTTGTTTGAACGCGCTGATCTCAGGAACCACGGGTCCAATTTGATAATTTATTTCAGTGTTATATGTATAGTGTATTTATCGAGGAAGGCATAAGATATAATATTTATATTCATAACGCTAATACCAATAGCAGCGGAGCAACGCGGGTAAAACCGCGCGGCAAAGCTACTGCATTATATTTTTTATTTTATTTTATTTTATTTATATTTGGGAAACAAACAATACAATATATCTTATACATAAGAGATAACAAACTATACACATATCAGCAAAGTTTCCACTAAAAATTTAAGTTCTTTAAAAAAATACACATTCAGTCACAAACAGTCTACTTGAAGATACAAATAAATATAGAAATAACAAGCATGAATACAATTTAAATATCACAGTTACTATTGCATTTATTTCGAACTTTGGTTTTGTACGATTTGAATTTTTCGTAAAATAAATCAAGGTCACTAAAATTATTATTATAATTATGACAAACACGGTATAAATATGTATTTCTAGCAAATTTAGATTTAAATTTAGGTAATGCAAATAGGGCTTTGTCACGAGAGCATAAACGGGGACATCGTAAAAGTAAATTGCTCAAAAGAAAGGAAGAATCTACGTCATTATTAATTATCTTGTATAAGTATACCTGATCTCGTTCATGTCGACGGTTTATTAAAGGGATTATCGCGGGAGTGGGACCTCTCTGATTAGCACTTTTATAATTCAAATGTTTGATAAATTTATTTTGGACATGTTCAATATTATTTATATAGATATTGTATTGCGGATTCCAGGCTGTAGATGCATACTCCAAAATAGATCGAACGAACGAATTATACAGAAGAATCAAAGTTGAACATTGTTTAAATTCCCTACCAACTCTTAAAACAAAACCAAGCATTTGATATGCTTTGGCTGTGATATAATTTATATGGGCAGCAAAAGTTAATTTGTAATCCAAAAAGACACCCAAATCTCTGACTTCAGTCAACCTAGTCAACGAAGTTCCGTTCAGAGAGTAATTAAATAATATAGGCTTAGTTTTCCTAGTAAATGATATGACGTTACATTTATTCACGTTTAAGTGCAAGGAGTTCATAGCACAGTAACGACACAAGTTTTGAAGATCCTCCTGTAGGAAGGAACAATCACGTTGATCTTTGATTACTCTAAATATTTTCATGTCATCTGCATAAAGTAGGAAATTACAGTTACTAAAATGACCAACAACGTCATTTATAAAGATATTGAACAGCAGTGGACCAAGGTGAGAACCCTGCGGCACTCCAGAGGTAACTGGAATAAAAGAAGAGCAATGACCTTTTATATTAACAGCTTGGCTTCGTTCTCTGAGGTATGATTCCAGCCACCGTAAGAGATCACCATGTATACCGGCTACCCGTAATTTGTGAATTAACAACTGATGGGAGATCTTATCAAACGCCTTAGAGTAGTCGGTGTAAACCACATCCAACTGTCCACCACGGTCCATAGCACAAGCCACATTATGAAGAAACTCACACAGATTAGACTCTGTCGATCGCCGATCAATAAAGCCATGCTGTTGTTCTATAATTAAAGGTCGGATATGAGGAAAAATAGCATCATAGACGATTTTCTCGAATAACTTTGCAATGGTATTTAATTTTGAAATAGGTCGATAATTTTTGATATTATGTTTGTTTCCGGATTTATGGATTGGGATGACATGGGACTGCTTCCAGATTTTTGGCATTGTACCTGTATTTAGAGATAACTGAAATAAATAACAAATGGGCGACGCCAGATTGTGATAGCAGGACTTATAAAACACGGGAGGAATTCCATCAGGTCCACACCCTTTGTTAATATCCAACTTCTTTAGGTAACTAGCTACTTTTTTCTCACAAACTTGAACTGATCCTAAACCTAAACAGTGACCATCAGTGAAACCATCCACAGGACCAGAAACGAACGAGAAATTACCATCGTTTGGTTCGTAAACAGATTGAAAATAATGGTTAAAGGAATTGCATATATCACGACCATTACTTATGGATTTACTATCCAGAAACATTGTGGCAGGTAATTCGGGACAAGCTTTTTTAGATTTAACAAACGACCAAAAATACTGACTATTCAATCTCAATTTAGTTTCAGCATTACTGATATACCGATTATAACAAATCTGAAAAGTCTGTTTTTCGCGCCCACGTAAAATTTTAAAAGTATTGTAGTCACTTAACCTTCCGTATATTTTCCACTTTTTATGAAATTTTAACTTTTCTTTGTTTATTTTTATTAATGATTTAGAGAACCAGGTTGGATATTTTGTCTCTGTCACTCGTCGCTTTGGAACATATTTTTCAATAATATCATATAAGTAATCGTAGAAATTATTCAAAGCAATATCAATGTTCTCCGAATTAAGCATACTAGACCAATCACAGCGAGAAAGCTCTAGGTTAATATCATCATAATTAGCAGCGCGAAAGATGCGAACAAAACGCGGGATCGGTCGAAGATAATTCATGTTCAATACAACCACTTTAACAGTTAAAGCAGGATGATGAAAATCTTCCACGATAAGAGGTTCTTTACAGTGCTGAACAGTGCATTCGAATCCTGCAATGACGAGGTCCAGTTGCTTATTGTTTTTGTTAGGAATTCTGTTGTATTGACTAAAATTAGTAAAGTTTAAAAAACAATGCATAGCTCTGATCAAAACATCTTGATCATTAGCATTGATTATATTTGGGTATTCGTGAGGATCACCCCACAGAGCGGATGAAATGTTAAAATCCCCGAGGATTAAATATTCATCGGTTGGGTTATTTGTGTAAGAAGTAGAAATAGTTTCTAAAAACTCAGTCATAACATCAAACTGCAAACGGCAATGTGGAAAATAACAGCAATAAATTCGGTATACTTTAGGGTGGGAAGAAATTCCTAGCGTAAACGATACCTCTATTATATCAGCAGCTGCACCTGTAACATCGATACAATTTGAGGATCGAATTAATAATTCACGTTTTAAAGCAATTAAAACACCGCCACCTAACGTATCTCCTCTCAGGTTATAGTTTCTATCACATCGGTAAACATTATAACGGTGATCAAACAATTCAGCATCAAATATGCCTGGTAAGAGCCAAGTTTCGCATAAGCAAATTACATCGTAATCAGAGCATAAAAGATTTTGGAGAAAGGTATTTGTTTTGGTCCTTAGCCCACGCACATTTTGATAGTAAAATGAAAGTTCAGGGGATGCCATTGTTAAATAAGTGTATAAAATCAACACATAGATAGATATACTGAAAGAAGCACATAAAATAAACAAACATTGTTCACACAAAAGATAGAAACAAGAGACCTTGAGTAAATATGAGTAGACCCCCAATTAATAAAAGTGTGTTCAGATTTGCTAAATTACATTTGAACAAGTAACTTCTCGACATCTCCCGATCAGCTCCCATGACTATGCCATTAATTAAAAACGTATTAATTAAATTAAAGATTAAAAAAGTAAATTGAGCTAGAAATATAATACTTATTTTATCTTGTTTAAATCTTTATAATCTGAGATGTGAATCAACGGTGTGTTATCCGCCTGACGAACCATGATCGAACAGTTCTTAACCCATACGAACTTGTAGTTTCTTTCCTTCGCCAATTCCTTGGTACGTTTTAGCAAGACTTTATTGGCTCTAGTCAAATGGTCGTTGAAGTGAATAAAAGAGTTGTTGCCAGAATAGCCAATATCACAGGCTTTTAGTTTTAATTTTCTCGCTTGGGTTAGGAAATCGTCTTTTTTGTAACGAGCCTGAAATCTCACAACGATGGGTTTAATTTGTTTATTATCTCTATCTTTCGGAGCGACACGTGTGATAAAATCCAAATCACTGCTTAGGTTTAATGGGAATTGAAATTTTTCACCTATGACTTTTAGGATTTCAAAGAGATTTTCGCCCTTTTTTTCAGGTATACCATAAATTTCAATATTTGAACGTCTGGACCACTGCTCCTTTGTATTATTATCATTTTCTAAGCTTTTAATACTATCTTTTAGATTTGAGACCTCAGTAGCCGTTGTAGCAAAAGATTTAACATTTTTTTCAAGCGTTGAAATAGTTTTGCTGAAATCATCATATCTACTGTTTATAAATGTGATACTGTCTTTTAAACTAATAATTTCTTGCTTAATACAATTTAAATCTGACGAAATTCTAGTCATAATTGACGACTCCAAAGAGCGGCGCAACTTTTCCATCTCTTCGGATATAATCTCTCGAATACAATCAGCTGATAATGGATTATTATTCATAGCAATAGGGGATTTCAATGAAGACGTGCCACCTCTACGTGTTGTAATGTTCTCAGGACTTCGTTGCAACAATTGAGCGCATGAGCGAACTGGGGTATTTTCAGTATTCAGGGATCTTGACTGATGTGTGGAACATTCGGGGCAAAACCAATTTTTTTTATATTCACTTGACAATTGTTTCTTTTTGTCAGTTGGAAACAGACAAGCTATATGATAATTTCGTTTACAATGAGGGCAAGATAAAATCCCAGCACTGCCTTCCGTTGTAGCTTTGCAACAGGCAAACTTCATAATGGTTAGAAATTATAGTAATTAAAAGAAAAAAAAAAAAATCAAATTTCAAATATTATGTCCCCTGTCAGGATCGATCTTCCGACTAAGTGTTCTATGTCCAGTTCACTTCGCACAGAGCTACGAGTGTCTTGTGGTTAGTTGCGAAATAATGTTTCTTATTGTATTAGGTTAATCTTCACGATAGATGACAATGTCACTTTAAAACTTTTGTTTTTAATATACCGTCAACCACTTTTATCACTCACTGTTTACACAAAAAGTTTCTAATGTTAATTTTAATAATATATCGTGATGTATAACGCGTATTCAACTACAAATCAGATTGTTTTTGATAACTGAAGCAACACTGAGAAATATTTCTAGCAAAATACACTATTTCAATTAGATTTGAATTTAATTTGTAACCCGCTTGTTCAAACACGTACGCTTCACACTGACGTAAGCGACTGACTGATTATATATTTTACTAGCTGTGTCCCGCGGTTTCACCCGCATTGCTACGCTCCTGTTGCTCATAGCGTGATGATATGCCTATAGCCTTCCTCGATAAATGGGCTATCTAACGCCGAAAGAATTTTTCAAATCGGACCAGTAGTTCCCGAGATTAGCGCGTTCAAACAAACAAACAAACTCTTCAGCTTTATAATATTAATATAGATTTCATTTTAACGCGCTTTTATAAGCTCGCTTGTATGTTTGTTTGTTACCGACTATTTAAGACTCGATTTTGACCAACTTTAAATAGATTTAATTCAAACTTTGTTCACTTGTCAACGATTATTGACAACTAAAAATACAATCATTTCTTGAGTTTAATAGTGTATTTTTTAGTATTTTTAAACTATGTTAATAAATAAATAAGACCAGTCCAGTACTGATCTTGCGTGGTACACAGGTGCATCTGTTATCAGCTCCGTCTGACTTGATTGATAACGGAGTGGTGTCAACAACCGCGTAAAGCGGTGAACACACTGTGTGCAAAGAAATTTGTAAATAGTAAATACCATTACGTGAACTAAGCCTTATGTTTGTGATATTTCGTGAAAATTTAAGGAAATATTTTTGTTATGGAATAAAGGAATGAGAATTTATTAATTTGAAGAGATATACATTATATTTTGTAAAAAAAGTAGATATATGCATATACATAATTACATATCCATACCGAAATTTGAATGAAATTTAAAAAAAAAAAAAAATCATCTGTTACCTTACCTAAATAAAAAAGTAAAATAAATAATCATTTCAGTAGGTTAGGTGTAGTTAACGAAACTGCTACTGAATAAGTCACAAATACATTTACAATAGAAAAAGCACATTTATAATACTTACCACTATGATATATAAAAGAGCTAGATACGTTACCCGCTCTCTATTTTGGCAAGAAAAAACTCAGGTAAGTGCCCGAGTTTCACTTAGTCACGCACCATTCAGCGTCTTGGCTGAACGTTCTTTTTGTATTTTAATCGGCAGTTGTTGTTACGAAGTACATGAGTGAGACATGTATTATGTCTTGTGCGTGCGAGTGAAAGAGAGAACAACTGTATTGGTGATAATGCGTTAGTAAGTAGGTATGTATTAATTACGCTGTTTTTTAGTGCAATGATGTTGGCGTATGCCGCGTCTACTAGTATAATAGGTCATTGACTTACCAATAGATCAAACACTATATGCAGACAAGTCAGAGTGAAATGTTAGAACAAAAAGGAATCTCGGGACGTGACTCTGGTTTCAAACCCATGGTAATGAAGTTGCATACATTAGAGGTACATGCATCATAGATGGATTCCTGTGCGTACTTACAGATTACATAATAAAACTGTTGATGGAAATAAATATCCTATAATAAGAATAAAGCGCATGTGTCAGAAGTAAAACTTCTTTGGCAAATTCAAAATTTATATCTTACTCCTTGACGGTAGGTTTCACTTCAAAAAAATCTTTATTTTTGACTTCACGACTCAGTTTTATATGTACCTACATCTAATTTAATGGAAATAAGATACAGAGATTCTATTTCTACCTATGTAAAATAACAAATACTTTAAAAAAGCACAGGTGGTTAAAGTAACAGTTTTAAACGATAATATAACAATAAGTGATTATTTAATTACTTACAAATTAGATTGGCAGTGAATTTTAAACTTACATTTTTAACTATATTTTTGTTCAACAAAGAAGGCACTGAGAAAAGATGGATGGTTGATAAATTTTTAATATATCTTGAGTTATGGAGGCATGAATTATTAACATTTCAATCTCCAAATGGCTCTAAAAGGGAAAAACTACGAACTTTGTTTATTATTAGATACATGAAAGTCCAAAATATCAATATAAGGATAGCTTTACAAATTGTAAACACGAAAATAGCTAATAATGTTCCTTATACTTTCTATATAAATATATATTGCTAGAAAATAAAGATATCATGTGTTCCTGCCTTAATCTTTTATAAAGATAGCATCCCACGCCATATTCTCTTAATTATCTAAAGCCCAGTTATTAAAAAGCGAGATAAGGCTGTCCACTGACGTTATGACATATTTCCCCTTGAATTAGGTAATGTCTGAGCAAGCGTGTTTGTTTTTAGATTGTTCTAATTAAATAAGATCTTTACTGCAAGCAATTACACAATTTTTCTCAACATGATAATATTATTATGTTACTTTAAAATAATTAATTCATTAATTCAGAACTTCATCAACTACATTTAAGACGTGTTAATTAATATTTAAATTTATTTTTGTTTTATTAATGAAGAGTCGGTAAAAATTGTGAACTTTTAGAAGTATATAAAATTAACCGTGCACCCAATTTGACCCTAGAGTTTTACAGTATAACAACTAAAGCTAACCTATCTATTAAAATAACATTAAACTATTTATCGACAAAAAAATTATAACCTATAAAATATTAAAACACCGCAGTGATTTATAGTAATCATAAAGGTAATATGTGGTAATTAGTGCCAAGCGAACGCCGCCAAAGTCAAACGATACAAAAAGTTAAAACAGTTTGCAAGTAAGGAGCATTAATATGAATAATGCGTTCTCGTACACGACTCTTAGGCTAATTGCAGAGGCGATTAGAGTATAATCCTGCAAAATGCGAATGTACGTACTTAACTATATATCGTGTACTCCAGGGGCGTATATTATTAATTGGCAAAACATCCAATTTTCCTTATAGGTGTTCAGAATTTAGTACCTATGGGATTAAAATGTGAAATGTATCATTATAAAGTTTATATACGTTTGGGAATAGCGAAAATTATAAAACTTTTGGGTCGAAATAATTGGTTGTATTTTATGTTATTTGAGAAGGAATCCGTCGTTGTTCGATTACAAATGTACTTATTATGTGTTGTTATTAAAATCAGTACACAATAATTGACAATATTTTTACATTATTTCGCCATAATAGCATCAAGATGTCTACGTCATTGAAACCACAAAAATCTACATACGAAGGCGTATATTACGACAAAAGTAAATATTACTAAAGAATCATTCAAGAGAATAAATCGTAATACTTTTAAACGATTATAACATGTTCGAAATATGGACGTATGTGGACACATTGTAGCGCTAATGTATTTAACACACTCTTGCGTATAGCGTAAGAGTCTAACTTAAAAATATTTTATCATTTAATATAATAACGTCTGCTTGAACTGAAATTATAAACAAATCAACCATAAGACGCTTGATATTGTGCCATCTTTGTTTTTAAATAAAGTTCATAATTATTTTTAAGCTATTGCATAGCTTCTATCGCGGGCCTTGAGCGCGGGGACCGAATCGAGAAATTCCGTAACGAAAAAACCTCACGCTCCCCAATCCGACGGGCGGAGGTGTGGCTTGAAGGCGTAGCATGCAATACTATATCTTGTGCCAACTTGACTATATAATTGTCGTTAATTAACATAATTTCCTTACTTGACAAAAGCTATACTTCATTACTACTATTCACGATTATGGACACATTAAAAATACATTTTAATCACCAGCTCCTGTTCTATAAATCTGAATCGCCTTATCCATTCAGAAACGGCTAAGCGCGACGTGACATCATCATGTTGGACACATGCTCAATGAGTTACCTAACCCACATGATTAGAGCAACCTTCGGGCTAATGCTACTCTGTTACAATATACAACATGTAGGTACCTACTTCTATACTTGTTCACACTTATATTAAACACAAACACAAATATTATATAGAGGAGAAGAAGAGATTTGTGTTTTCATACAAGCTTTCCACCCACGGCTTCGTAATTTTTGTAGTTTGTCACTTTCAAGCCCCGTATCACCAGAAAATCATAGCTAAGTGGAAGGTAGGCAAACAAACACACTTTTGAATTTATAATATCTAATAGTCAGGATGTAACGAATGAATAAACTTAAAAACTAATCTGTTGATTTCAAAATTCCTTTACCATTAGAAAACTATATCTTTTCCCAGTAATATAACAATTCTCAATTCAATAGATATAAAAAAAAGAGTAAATAAATAAATTTCCCTTTCTATCATGACTCAGAGCATAATATTAATTAATTTTATTGCTGTTTACATTTTACGGTAGTTTTTGTTTTTACATCACACGGTGAGTGATAGGGAAATCCTTGCAATGTTTAATGTCGTATCGTAAAATGTAAATACACTAAAAACCTCTTAAGTAGTGTAAATGAGGTGAGAAACCGGAAATTAGTTTTACTATGAGAAGCATTTTCAAATCATGCACATTTAATATAAACATAAAAATGCACTTACATCTACATAAAGACAAAGACGTTTAATTTCAATCAGTTTTTTTAATCGAAACTAAAAAAAGATATCAAAGACCCATATTAAAGAGATCATTTAAAGTATTAAAAAAACGCAGAAAGAGTCAGACGTAATGTTTTTTCATACTATAAAAACTAACGTGGTCTTAACAAACACCTACGAATCAACGGTTACAAACATTTCGTAAAAAAAGAAGTAGCATCACGAACACCTTGAACATTAAAAAACTAAACATTTATTATAACAATATCTTATATTACAGTCTGCTTGACAAACTTTGTTAATACACAAATGATATTTCCAAGTAAATTACACATTGCGTCGTCCACCGTATATTTAAAGTCAAACTTAATTTACAGCTCGATCGTGTAATCATCGGAGCTTACCCGCTATAACATTTTACACTACACTAAATGTAAACCCGTATGTCCATTAACCATTGGGATTTTGCAGAAACTTCTATATTTATATCATTACCCCTGTAATTTTCTTCCCGAGTACAACCTCACACTTACTTAGACGATTCTCTGTTACCGATTTTAACGACTTCGTTTCCTATTTATTTCATACTGATTTTATCGTCAACTCTTATAATGATATGCAATTTTATGTCTTCATGCGTTGACATAGGGTCTACTGCTTCTAATTGATACGCAAATTCATGTTGGTCAACAACGCCTGCAGCGGTTTAGTCATCATCATTAACATTAGCAAGATAGTTTCGAGTATTCAGTTTAAGTGCTACATCCGTTTCTTTACTATTTATTTTGCTTAATTCGCTTTTATAGTATGTTTCTATATTCAGTTTTCTATTTTTATCTGCATTAATGTTGTAATGCGTGATCATAGCTTGGAATGGCAATTTCTCTATTTCTATGAATTTTAAGTTCGCACAAAGAATGATACCATTGAACATTTTTCGTTGAATTGTTGAGCAAGCGTAGAGTGAACAGGTACTTCTATGGAAACGAGTTACATCTTAAACCACATCTCAGCTTAACATTAGGCGAGATTGGGGTCAAGCGCTTCCCTATTCTCAATGCAAAAAAAAGAAGAAAATTGTATCGTTAAACATATAGAATTTATTTGTTAAGTAATCAGCTTTATCAGCAATAAATTTACCTTTAGTATATTCCACCATACAAGGTATCGACAGGTATCAATACTAAAGTGTACACAACAAAGTATTTAGCAGTAAATGTGTACGATGTGAACAACAGATTAATATGAATGGAATTCAATTAAGGAGAGCCATTCCACCTAACGCATTACATTGTAGCTTTCCAAGACACTGGATAATTTGATGTCAAAGCGAGTTATGTTAGGCTACTCACAAATTCATATCAGCTAATGGACACTGCATGGAAAATTCGCTTTTGTGCTCATAATTATCAAGGTAGTAACAAAACAATATACATTATTTATAAGAAGTTGATAGTCTGTGAGTGACGTAAATTTTGATACAAGGAATCATCTCAGCGAATACAATCTCAATCATTTTTGTTTACTTTGATCTTACGATATGCTTCATTGATAACATTATACACATTCAAATCTACATTTATGGTTAACTAGGTTTCCGCCCGCGGCTTCGCCCGCTGTGCCCAAAACTAAATAAATTACCTATACATAATATCAAGGTTTATATTCTTCTCTCTTCAATCACTCTATCTATTAAAAAACCGCATCAAAATCCGTTGCGTAGTATAAAGATTTAAGCATACATAGGGACATAGAGACAATGAAAGCGACTGTTTTACTTTTCTGTGTGAAGTCATGATTTTTGTGCTAATATACGCGTTGCTCATTGCGTGGTATTACCAATTATGTTAAATATTTTTTCCTACAAAGTATTTATTCGATGATGTCATTGATCTTTATCTATGACCGCATCTTTTTCGAATTCTCGCATCTTTATTTTAGTGTTGTAAATAATTATAGACTCGAACATCGTGAAACGAACAAAGAACGCTGTCGACTTAGTTCAGTATTTCAAATGACCTTGTTTTAATACTTATGGTACATGTACAAAGTGCGTAATATTACTTCAAATTTGTTTACTTTAACTTTACATCACTACGTTAGATTTTTATTTTTATGACGGAACAATAGAAGCGATTGTTGATTGATTTCCAGCAGTTATTTGGAGGAGTAATTTGCGCGGTTTATTTATTTTGATTCAGTAGCGTTTTGGTTGCGTAGTTCATTCTATAATTTACGATACTGACTTTGCTTTGTACTATGTAGTGATAATATTTGTTGCTTACAACATTATGTAGTTATTATGAATGGATGTTCTTTATTAGATGACGTAATAAAGAATATAATGTTAAAAGTTCTATAGGTTAATTTCAATGGTTCAAGTGCTGTACTGAAATTAAGTCTATATTTACCAAAGTTTTATACTATTGGGTTTAACCAACACGTCATGCTTATGAGCAGCATGCGTCACACCATCAGATGACGTAGCTCTAGGTACACTTTGAATATCATAATAGCATCTTGTTTCATTTGAAT
Source organism: Colias croceus (assembly GCF_905220415.1). NCBI lineage: Eukaryota > Metazoa > Arthropoda > Insecta > Lepidoptera > Pieridae > Colias > Colias croceus. Next base: position 7,130,782 of record NC_059556.1, on the reverse strand, counting down.
TCTAGCAATTTTATTCGTCTAAGGCCCAATTTTTCAATCCTTGGTAAAAACGTATCCGTCCAATAAAGTATTACACGATAATATTAAAATGTCACCATTAAACTGTCAAATCCGGGAAATTAGGATATACACTTTTGAAATGTTAGTTTAATACGTTATCCGAAGAATAAGTTTTAACCAACGATTGAAAATCAGCCCTAATAAAAAGCAATTGTTTATTAAACACGTATTTTTACATTACGAACAAACATTTAATGAATCCTTTAGAAGTTTAGAGAATCGTTCGGAAATTATTATGGTAGAGTTATAGAGTTATTAAAATAGGTTAGTCATTACATAATTATTTGTATATTAGTATTCTTTGATATTTGATCTCGTCGAAGCAATAATTAAGAAATGAAACCAACAGTAATCCACTCCTTGGTAACATATACCTTATTAGTTATTACATTAACACAAAAACAAATAATTAGTGGATACACTAATTGGATTCGTCGTATTCCTAATAACGAATTGTCTTATTATATTTCCACTTCTTTCTTATTTAATTCGTATTTACTTATTGTTGTATTATTTACTTATTCATTTAATTTGAAATAATATTATCTCTATCTTGCTTATAGAGTTAGTTCATTGTTAATTTTATTTTCCTTATCGTAGTCGGTAAGTTTTTTGTTGAAACGTTTTATTCTCTTGTTTATGTATATGACATAATATTATCGTATAGGAGGTAGCATAAAATACATAAAACCTTTTAAAAACAAACGATATGATTTCGATATCATAAAATTATAGCTTAAATGATAAGAGCACCTATAGGTACCTAAATAAAAAAGTGAAAAAGTACGTGTATTAAAAAATAATGTAAATATTCTATTAAATTATTTTATTCTATTTACATTTCACCTCCCTTCAAAAACCATTATATTTTTTTCTGAAGTGTATTTTTTCTTATATACTTATACAAGATTCACTACTTCCACAGATAACATAACTATACTACTATTTTAACTTAATATAATATAAAGAGAGTCCATTATATTATATATAATACAGATATAAACGGAGATATATCTACTGTTTCGTGGTTACCGGAATCTCGCTCACCTTGGCCATTATTTCCTATTTGTTTGCATCGTACCGCCACCTGACTTTAATTACGTTTCTCTTTATATTTACCGATTAAACTCTAAAGAAATAAATTTATAATGACTCAATGTAGATTTAATTCTTCATTTGAAAATAAACTCAATTATGCACACATGAAGACAGTTTATCATCTTATTGAATGAAGTCTGATATAGCAATCACATATTATTATCTTTCAAATTCTAAATTAGTACGATAGATTATTTTGTAACTATTTCGTGAAATTTGTAATATTGAAGGCGTATATAAATAACGGCTAATGTTTTATTTAAATTGCGTAATATTAATTAAAGTGTTAATAAATATAAATAATAAATAAATATTGACTAAAATTATTGCGCTATCATTTAAAATTCTATCGAATTTTTCAAGAGCGCTAAAATTCATTATTAGTGATGTTCAAAGGTTACTCTCGGGTCGAGGTTATAAACACCTATTTGTATATTATTAAAACTGTTTGCCTCTCGACTATATTCAAGCTGTACTTATCTCAACGTTTAAATTGATAATAATATTTAAACACGCATTATAAATAACCACACTCTATCTGGACATAAATTATGTAATTACCGATTCGCCAAAACATATTTAACGTTCAAATATATTGAATTTATGTTCGGGACAAACATAATAAATAGAAAATAAAACGATGATACCACATGACATTGCAAGAACCGGTAAAATTCAAGCTTATGATATATGACGTTATCGATTCATTCTTGATTTGCGTAAGCGCAGAAAAATGTTCATTTCCGATTGGTTTCATACTTGACCATTTTATTTATTAAGGAAGAAAAGATGACAAGGGCAGTAAGATTTATTACTTTTGAACGACTTTTTATGAAGAATGTATACTCGTATGTCTCTACTATTTATCAATTAAATGATTTGTACTATAATTCTAAGTACACCAAATACTCGAATAGTTGAACTCTTTGACTTTGATAAGAGCATTATCAATGTAATAGAGTCATTTCGGTTGGAAACAATATAACATTAACATAGATAAAACATAATTACCGTTCTGCAAGGATATAGCAAATAGCTCGTCGTCTTGCAGCCATCGCAGCTCGCTAATTATAGACATATCAGCTTCGTACGACATCAATGTGTCATGATAACAGCATTACAATAGCACTAAAACACAATTCGAGTACACAACACTAGCGATGCTCGTATCATCACAACACTAACACGAATCCACGCGGAACCTGAGCATTTTCGCGCTTCAATCATTCATACAAGAAATCTGCCGCCATACCACACGGGACTTTTTTTCGAAATACGAAAAATCGATCGTTCTCGCCGTCAATTTTTGACAGCTGACGTTTCGATCGTAAAGTCGGGGTGAACGAACTGGCTGCGCACGATCACGGGCCACGTGCGCCGGGCGTCGCTGTAGCACACTGACTAACCGACATGGTGCCACTAAGCGGGGGGCCGTTATATCACATTCATAATCATCGATAACTACAATTGAATTCGCACAACCCTAAAAGCGCGGGGCGACGGCCGAATATTACGTCGCAAGTGCAATCCCAAATTATTTTTATTGCATTGGCAACCGATTTAATGGTTTGCGGGTGTTTTACTTGCCAATTAAAGATGTTTAACGATTTTATCGAATCATTTGACGATGATTTATACATCTTCGTCGCTAACACTTTGTTTTGGATCGTATAAAGTTATTGTTACTGGAAATAATTTTATAGCATGAAAGAATGTAGTTATAGAGCTGGATGTATGCGGAATTTAATACAAATTAATAAAAACAATGTACATAATTCATAGAGTTATAAACACATAAATCATTGACTCATAATTGTTAAATACCAATGATAATGGTTTTACTCTGGACGTATGTCGCAATTAGCATTGAAATCATTAATATTTTATAACTATTCATCATATAGAGCAGCTTTGTTGCTAAAGCGTTTATGTTTCTTGCTACAGTTTCTAGAAGGAAGGAACACTAATTATTTTGAGGTATTTCTATTGATTTGAATTAAGTCTCTACCTAGAGTCCCAGATTAGGCATCTAATTGCATATGTTTGCATTTTGAAATTTGTGTAGAGTTTTTTATATTTGCTAGAGGCACTTCACTATATATCTACCTTATTAATTTAGGAGTTATTAAATAGCGTATAATTAATATGATTACATAAAATTCATAGAATTTAATCATCACAAAAGATATAAAAGGTAAGAATATTAAAAATAGCATTTTCGTGAAATATTATATTGGGCAGGTAATTTAAGATAAGTACATAATATAATGTAGAGTTTTATAAAACACGATTCAAAGAAATAGCAAGCAAGTTTTTGTCCAATCTTATCGGTAGAAGAATCTTTGAATCATTTAAATTAATGGCAAAATACGGAAATAATAAATATTCATAAGTACTTGTTAAATCGTAAGTATTTGGGTTTTAATACAAAAACTGACAAAACTAGTACTCTCTCTTGAGTACAGTTGGCATTGCGTCATATGAAGCCTATAAAATATATTTTTGATTAAAAGAAGACCGTGGTAGTCCTGTGAATTTAAGATGTGAAAATAGTTAAATATTCCCCCTGTAGCTTGTATTTATGTATTTATTTATTAGTATTTGGGAAACAAACAATACAAACAGCGTTTCTATACACAGAATAAAGGCAAAACTTATATTATAATCTAAGTTTCTAATTTCGTAGGAACTAAACATATACAAACAGCAGAACCTATGTATTATAATTTAAAAGTAAATAGAGATGAAAAAAATTTTTTTTTTTCACTAAGCCAGTAAAGTGTTTTTTAATTGAAATGCAATTGATACATTATTCTAGTATTCATTAATTCTTCTTCATTGATCGCATGAAAATGTTCTAACTTACATTTTCTATCAAAGTTACAGATTTTCAACATCCATTTTGTAGAATTTATGCTATTACATTCTACCGCATTATAAAAATTTACATATTTCTTCGTAAACAACTAACCCGATTTAAAATGTTACTGATATCAGCTTAATTAAACATTACTATCAAATAAATGAGGAAAGAGAGCCGCGAACAAACACACAAACATTACCACATCTCCGAATTAGAACTCGGAACTTGCATCATATGAAGAGATTGTAGAGAAACGTAGTGCTTTTTAAAGATTTATATTTTAAATAAAAAAAGAGCGCGTGTGCCGAGCACACGTGTAAGATATGAAACTTCTTTGACTGGAAGATTAAAAGGTACAAAAATCGTCACTTTACTCCATGACGTGACGGTATTGCCATGACGCGACCTTGAAATTTTACTCTCAACGCGCTTAAGAAGTTTCACTTCAAAAATTAAACAATTATTAAAATACGTATATATAAATGATTTCAATATCTAAAAATTGTAAATTAATTTATACATAATATAGAAACTCGTGGAAAAGATAGAGCTGGGTAAAGAAAATTAATACATTAAATTGCAAAATAATGTTACTCCATATAAAAGGTTTCTTTCTCTTTATAATTAGGTACTGCTTAAAAATAATAAACTGAAAATAACAAAACAACGCTGTGGAATGTTCAGTGAAAATATGTTTGCTAGTTTCTTTTTAAAAATTGTTTTTTTTTTCCTTTTAGATATTTTACTAGAAAATTCCTCTATTAAGGTAAATTGTATGAGCTAACAACAAAGCAAACAAACAATTAGGAAATACCGAATACTAAGGTCATGTCTGATCAATTAGGTGATGACGTCACGACTGAATCAGATTCGACCTTCGATTGTATTTGTTTTTGAACGATTGGTTTCGTGGTTAGATATCGCACTTGATGTGGGTTCGATTCCAGTATTTAAATATATTTTTAATAGTAATCTAGCTGCTGACCAGATCATTATAAATTAATGACCTAATATGAGTAGTAGATAGTGTGTGAAATAATACATTTTCAGAGCAAAACGTCTGAACTTATTTTAATGAATAATAGGGATAACGCCTTTTTTATCAAAAGCATATAAGAAGTATGAAATTATCGAAATATTTTAGTAAAATACTTTAATAATGAAAATCGATCGGTAAAATATATATTTATATTATATAGTATAGCATAGTATAGCCCTTGACCCAAGAATGACTTATATATCGTAGTAACATAACACATTTTTAATTCATAAATAAAATAATGAGGTTCACAATTATGTATAATAAATAACAAGTACGTATATTATTAAAAATGGGATTTTTTACAAAAAGGAAGGGAGACAACCTTCATTGTATCCAAATGTCGAGGTTGATGATTCACAGGATCCTTGAACGTCAAAAACATACATACATATCTATAAAAACTATACATATAAGGAGAAAGGAATTTTAAGTACACAGTAAGACAATTATTTACAATCAATAATACATTTAATGCGGTACCTAAAAACAGTGCATAGTGAACTGTTATATCTCCAGGCAGGTTATATAACATGTAATATTATGAATATTTTATTATTGTACTAGTAACCAGCCCCGTCTCTACCTGTTTCTAAAATAAGTCATCTATGAATAAAAATGTTATTGTCAGTATTTGCAACCAAAATCACTCGAAATTTTAGTCTGTTTTCCTACGGATGGAATATTTTTATTAAGTTTTTTGTGTATATTTTGTTGATTTTCGAATCGGTTGTAAATAATTTTATACCCCTAGTGATAAGGGTGCACTAGCAGATCAACTTTTGCCGGTTCTGCTAGCATTTACATAAAATAAATATACGCCACGCAACTGAAAACATTTAATCGTTTTTACAACGTTGCTTAAAATAATATGCGTTAGGTAATTTAATTTCAAATATGTTATTGCTTATTTTAATAATGAAATGCTAAAATATTTTCATCTTTATAATTACTGTAAAATGAAAAGTCTGTCGTAAAGCAAAAAGTAGCTAGCCTATATGCTAATCACGAGTATTACCTGGTATTAGTATCTCTCTCTGCGTCAAATCCTATATATAGATTTGATCAGCTATTTTTTCGTAGAGTCAAATACATCCATACAAACTATGTGTTTACTATCTTACTAGGATATGAAATTGGTGTCCGTTTCTAAGCAGATGCATCTCATAAGCTTCAAGCTTCAATAGATTGAACACCAAAACTGGTTTCGGTCAAGCAAGGGTTGCATTCAGCAGTTTCCGTGAATCGATCCATCGTTACATAAAGCTCGTATTTCGGAAACGCGGCGCGTGCGACTCGCGTAAATTGATCCTGTGTAGTGCACGGGACGAGATGTAGCGATTTAAAATGAAAATATATGTTTTATATTACACAATACATGAAAATGTATAGAAGAATTGAATAAGTACGTGATAACATAGAATAAAGAACAATGTTAGAAATGTAGAGTCAAGTATAAGAAATTCAATTTAAACTACATACCTCATGCTACAGTTCATCATAATATCACACAATATTTATCTTTAACTAGCTGTGCTACGCGGTTTCACCCGCATTCCTCCGCTCCTGATGGTCTTAGCGTGATGATATATAGCCTCTAGCCTTACTCAAAGAATAACATTGAAATAAGTTTTCAAATCGGACCAGTAGTTCCTGAGATTAGCGCGTTCAAACAAACAAACAAATAAACTCTTTAGCTTTATAATATTAGCATATCAATCACATCCAGTAACCTAATTCCATGTACCCGGAAGCCCAGCGGCGGAAAAAAGGCTAAACGTTGACGTTTCCGTTGATATCGGCTAAATGCAATAATTATAAAAAATCGTTGAATGGTTAAGTAAATAAATGTTTACATGTACACTCTGAAATGTATATTAATAAGAATAATGAACATAGCGGACGACATTGTAGAAAATGCTTATATTTTATGTAAAATCTAAAAAGTGGCCTTTAAGTTGGCAAGAAATCGACTACAGTAAGGACTCATAAAATCATCGAGGTCTATTTTTAATAAATCGCATGTTCTTATAATTGAAACTCATGATGACGCATATTTCGTAATGTAAGGGTTAGGGCTGGCCATGAGCAAAAAACATTACTTCCGTTATAGGGTGCTATTGGATAATTACGACCATAAGGTCATTCCGTAAACTTTAGTAGAACCCTAGGCAATAAACGAATTAAACATGACATTTGAAACTTTGTGACCCCTTGACCCTTCGAATTTCATACCACTATGTTAATTTTCAATTGAAAACATTTCATTTAGATTCGATAACTTACCTTAATATTTTTTAAATTTTCCGATACTTATTATTTATCATTTTCTTCATTTAAAGAAAGAAAACAGTTAATTGTGCACATTACATAATAATAGATATAATATGTGAAAAACTTATAATAAAGCTGATCTATTTGCCCGTATAGAAATTGAATTAGTGACACTTATTTAAATTTCAGTTTAAATTCGCTTGTTTTAAGATGAATTGCTCTTGTTATTTATTACTTTTCTGAATAAAAAGAAACAAAGAACTCAAAAACATACTACACTAAAATTTAACTGTATAACCCACAACATTAATATATTTGACAGCAACTAATAACATAAATAAAAATCCAATAAAAGTAAATAAATACAAAAAATCAATCACAATAAATTATGAACAGCTTAGATCAAACTAAATTGATTTCAATCTAAATCTTAACTAATGGATTTTTTTATTATATTTCATACAAATAGACGATTGTATATAAATGGTTTTAAAAAGTAACTTGGACACTAAACACGGGTGATAGAAACAGTCGTTAATCAAAATAGAAAGACTTGGTAAATTAGATAGTAAATTGAATTTCATATGAAATTTCGCATTACTTAAGGGGAAGACATACAGAGCGTAATTTATTTATTTTATTTATTTATTTAATTATTTATTGCACACACAAAAGAAATAGAGACACATAAAGTACAGATAAGATTAAAATAATGTGTACAAACGGTGGCCTTATCGCTAGATAGCGATCTCTTCCAGGCCACCGTAAGTAATAATATGTAACGAGAGACATTAAAAGGAGGTGGGTGAGCAAAAAATAAGGCGTTAGGGAAAAAGAAAGAATAATTATAAATATTCAATGTATATAATATATATCACATACAACAAATATATAGTAGAAGTATATAGGTAACCAGAGAAAATATAATTATAAATATTTAATAAATATAACATATAGAACAAATACATATATAGTAGTAGGTATATGACAAAAAAGAAAATAAGATAACAGTAAGGAAATAGAGGAAGAAGCTAAGCAAGAGAAAGATAGTGTGACTTAAGAAGGTGTTTAAAACTCCTTAAGGATTGCGCTTGACGTACTTCTAGTGGAAGTTCATTCCAGAGTTTGGCAGCACGAACAGCAAAGGAATGACCATAAAATTTGGTGTTCGTGACAGGGACACGCAAAAGTAAAGTTTTGGAAGGACGAGGGAAAGGAGAGGTAAAGAAATCAAATTTATCTTTGAGATAGTGAGGAGCTTTAGGATCAAACAGGACGGAGAAAAGAAGATGAAGAATGTGGGAGTTACGTCGGAGGCGGATGGGAAGCCAGTTGAGTTTTTTGCGATAGTCTGACACGTGGTCAAACTTACGCAAGCCAAAGATAAAGCGAATGCAAAAATTCTGAAGGCGTTCAAGTCGACTCAACTGGACTTCGGAAAGATCAAGGTAGGAGGAATCAGCATAATCAAGGTGGGAAAGGAGAAGGGAATGAGCTAGCATTATTTTTGTTGGGATAGGCAGAAAGTTGCGCAGGCGCCGAAGTGAGCCAGCGGAAGCAAACATCCTCCTACTAACCTCCTTCAGATGAACATCCCACGACAGGGGATTTAAAGATTAAACGCGCCGATTTTACATTACTCGTACATTATTGTATTGCACGTATATATAATATTTCAAATTTAAATTTAATTTAATAAGTAATAGGTAGTTAGTAAAAAATTGCATAATATAACTATTTAGACGCGCTACTTGTTTTACAAGAGTCAAGACCGGTAAATTTTTTTTATTACAGTTTACCATTCTGTTTTCATTTTTCACATCGTTTTTATTAATTTATAGTCGTAACATCATACTAATAATTGTTTCTTATGATAGGTACTGATGCCGTACCGTTTGTCGGCTGGCACAACAAATACATCCACAAACACGCTTCCCCTTAACAGTGCAATTTATCAATAAAAAAGATTTCTAACTCTATCTAGCTTTCCAATATAAACGAGACATGTAGGTCCATCAATAAAATTTATACGACCGCTAATAAGCTCTTCGCGAATATATAATGACTTCTAAACGTCTGTAATCTTTGGTTTTGTCGGTATTTTTTAGATCTCTAAATGGGCATAGATAAGAATAAGCATAAATCATTTTCTCAAATATTAGCATAGGTAATTTAATTATGCGCGGGAATGGATAACTATAAAAGTTATGTGGTTTTTATGTATGTGTTTATGGGTTTCGTCCGAAAACAGTTTTATAATCATTAATATTTTGAACATTGATTGAACATGATAATAAATAAATTATTAGTTATTAATCAGGGACTGACTTAAATTTCTAAAAAAAATCTTGGAAGGAAATAATACAAACAAATTTAAGCAGAATAATTATTGTTCCATGATATTAGGCAGTTAAAATTCTTTCATCATCATCATCATCATCAGCCCATATACGTTCACACTGCTGGGACACAGGCCTCCTATGAGGGTACATTCTTTAGTTTTGTATAATTCTTTTCCAAAAAACCCTTTACTATTTTCAGGCATTTTTAATAAGCCTTGTAGTGTTTCTAAATAAAACACAAAATTTATAAATAATGCCTCTCTATTTTCCTTGCCACCCATTTTCACTCTATCCATTTAGAAGTATTTGAGTTTATGACGTTCAGACAGACAAACTACATGGCTGTACCTGGAAGTATGTATCTAGTTATTTACGTAATTATTATCTAACACTTAAATATTATAATATAATAATAGATCCATAAAATAACGAACTAACATATTACGTAACTAAACAATCAAAGTTTAAGTCCGATATTCTAAAACCACGATTAAACATTATGAAAACCATACACCCAACTAAAATATTAACTGAGGAACCCTTTTGTTTATTTAGGTAATATTTGATTATATACGTAACCAGGGCAACGAAACAACCCTCGGCTTGTAAAACCTTATTTTAGTAGCAGTTTTTAGATAATGATGGGCCACATGTGACATGACAAAAATAAAGTAATTTATCACCCTATTATATCCTATTCTATCCTACTATAAGTAATATTATAAATGCGAAAGTTTGTGACGATGGATGTATGTGTATCTGTAGGTGTATGTTTGTTACTCTTTCATGCAAATACTACTGAAGAGATTACAATAAATTTTGCACACATATTATGCAGGATGCAATCGTTAAGTGTGCACGTTCTCGTTTTATTTTTAAAAAATTTATTATGGCCACTTTACGCATTAGGTTTCGATATCAGTTTAAATTTATTTGTTATCTGTAATAGTTACGGAAAAATCGCCTGTGCACACTTAACACACCCTGTAGAGTGTTGGATTGGATTAACGGTTAACCATAGGATAGGTCTTATCCCGGAAATCCAACGGGTACGGGAACTATGCGGGTTTTTCTTTGAAAACGCGGGCGAAGCCGAGGGTGGAAACAAGGTAAAAGGAAGTACCTATAGGCATAGTTTGAGTATTCATTTTGTCGAGGTAAAAAAAATATTTGTAACTATCGCTTACTAATAAATATAGAAATAATGAAAAAGTTTAAGCCATAAGGGAAGCGGGGGACGAAAAGCAAGTTAATAAAGTGTGAGGTTTTTAATTATTTATTTCTTCCTTTACGTCTTAAATTTTTAAATGATAAGGCTTTTCTCAACTACTTATCCAAATCCCTATACTTTCTATATACATATAATATACTCCATATATTATAATAACGATAAATCATATAATTCACATTCTTAAAATTTCAAGTGACTTAATCAATATTCAACACATCGCTACTACACCACTTTGTATAATGAATTATTAAATTTAATAACAAGCTTCATTAGTTTAATGGAGTTTCTTTTAAATTAATTAAATTTCGCCAACACTATTATATTATGGAAAGTTTAACATTGATTCTTTCACAAATTGATGGCGAGCCTTCCGTATATGGTATTTTTATAGACCTTAATAACCATAATGTTAGTAATTATATCCATAAATAGAAAATGTTTTATATTCGGTCGGAGAATGGGTATTTTTATACTATCCGATACGATGTCGTTACAATCGATATAGTTACGACTTAGCGCTGATTTACACAGGGTCAGTAACTGACAAATTCGAGGCAAATCAGTGCTGACCCGAAAAAAACCCTATGTAAACAGATTTGAAGTCAGTACAGAGGCTTGAAGTCAATGTAAACAGTTAACAGCGCCAATTTCGGCGCCGCGACTGACTTTAACTGATTTTCCTCGAATTTGTAGTCAGTTACTGACCCTGTGTAAATCAGCACTTACGCTACAAATACCATGCTAAATGTTAAACTTATTAACGCATTGAGAGTAAAATTTCAAGGTCGCATCATGGCAATTCCGTCACGTCATGGAGTAGGGCGACGATTTTAACCTATTCTATGACTGGAAACACTCCATTGATCTTTATACCTACTTGTAGGATAACATCTGCTCTCACATAAGTAAAACATATATTTATGTTTTCTATTACCTATTATTTATAATTTACAATGCTATTTTATATGTGTGTTGTATGTGTTGAAATAAATGGTTTCTTACTTTCTTCTTCTTTCTTAAACTTAATAAAATTGTAATTCGTTACTAAGCAGTAACATAGTCCTGAGTTCATAGCATAAGTATTTTGATATGAAAACTTCATTCATATTTTATTTATCAATTAAGATTTATAGAAATTACTATTGCTCAAATTAATAGAATGCTTAATTTACGATATTCTTTGTCGTATCGTGTCGGATAATGTAAAAACGCAAATAATTATATTTCGATTACAATGCGATATTACCCACAACACGAATAGATAGGCTAAAGATTTTTTGAAAAAATCACGGTAAAAATTTCCAAAAATACATATCAAAAGTCATTGTAAGATTGTGGTTAGATTCATCTCTACCAGATTATTCTGGACGATCATTAAAACGATTTATTACAAGTTTATTACTCTTCTATTAAATAATAATATAAAATGCTTGTTCCAAACGAACGCTTTGTAATAAATGGACTAAAAACGCATAAATTGAACTAAAAAAAATACCAAAATAATTTAAAATAGGAATTGTTCAAGAGTTTGATTGTAAAACGAAGTGTGCTCGACATCAAACTTTACAAATAAAAAGTAAAAACACAGTTAAAATAGTTTATTGCTTTTAAAAGAATTCTCGATGCAAAAGCGTGTTTTAAAGTTTATTTATTTATAATGAATATACTGATAAAAGGCAATGGGACAGATTATATTGAATGATGTATAGACAATGAATAATATTATACAGGGTTACTTGTAAAACACCAGCAACCTCGCAGGACAAGATAGCTAACATCATAATTAATAACATTAATTGTTCTACGACTTTTGGCTTAGCGCAATAAATTATTTTTAAATGATTTTTTAAGCTTTTATTGTACTCTCCTAACATATTATGTAAGTCTATGCTCTATTTATTATCGAAAGGACGACGCGACGCCCCCTTCCCCCTCTCGTTCGCTTCTTGTTTACTTAATTTTTGGGATGCGCGTAGAGTTTATAATATTCAAACGGAAAATTAAATGAATACATATTTATTTTTGTATGGAAATAAAATCTAACAAATTATCAAAAGACGTAGAACAAATGTTGTTACTTATGATGTGAGCTATCTTGTCCTGCGAGGTTGCTGGTGTTTTACCAGTAACCCTGTATATTGTTTTAATGTGTATTGTTTCTTTGAAACGTGTGCTCATTATTTATCAATATACATAGAGGTTCGTTAAAAAATTCAATTCACAGTAAGTATATTACTCAACTAGCTGTTCTCCGTGGTTTCACGCTCATTGCTCCGTTCCTATTAGTCGTAGCTTGATGATATATAGCAATACCTTAAGCAAAATTTTTCATACCTTTCCTCTAACCACACTCTCTCCTTACGATCCTCAAACAATCTCGTGCTATCATTTCCACCCCATCATTCCAAATTCTTCCATTCCTCTTTCACCATTTCCGCAATTTCCCTCTGGAATGCCCTACCAGATTCGGTAAGAAGAGCTCCAAGCCTCCCAATTTTTAAAGCCAGTCTTAAAAAACATTACATTACTTTGCTACAGGAAAATTAAGAACTCTCACTATTTCTCCTTAAGTATCAAATTTTTCTATCCTCAGTCAGTATAACATAACATTATATAATATGTAAGTGTATGTGTATATATTATATTATGTATTGTATATATTATATATATTTATATATATATTTTATATGTATTTATATATTTATCTATTTATGTGTATTATATTTATGTTTATTTAGTTTAGCATCTTAATATTTTTTGTTTTTAAGTATTTCTTGCACTTTTATTTTATCTTGTGTAATATTTGTACATGAACTTTCACTCTTGTACCACGCCTACTCTCCTACTTCTCAGCTCTCCTTTGCTTTTTGGTTGTCTGGAAGAAATCGCTCATGAGCGATAAGACCGCCTACTGTACCCTGACCTCTTTTGCTGCTTTTATACTGTCTTTCTGTAAATTTCTGTGTGTACAATAAAGTATTTTTATTATTATGTGTATCTCATTCCATAATACTCGGGTACCATCATAAGGAAGGTACCCGGTCCTTTGGAAGGCTTACGTGGGGACACGGATCCAACACGCAGAGGCCCTTTAGAGAACTTTACTGTGTTGTGGGACACCAGCCGCAGCCTGCCCATGACTGCACTATAGAGATACAGTCCTAGGCAGTCTGCGGCCGATGTAGGACTATTTCGAGATATGGAAAAACAAAATAAACTGGGCTATGGAGTGGGATGTTAAATGGGCCGGTATTTGGGGACTATTGGAAACTATGGCACCTGCCTTTCTACTAAAAGAAAGTAAAAATATGTTGGCAGGTGGTGACTCGCCCTCTCACTGTATGGGCCCCCGAAATAAGTCGCTGCAATAGTGCGACAAGGGGGCAACATATTGTGAGCAGCTAAGGGTGGAGAGGCGTCCTTGGACTTTAAACTACGATCACGCGCTCCCTGAGGGTCCAGCATCACGTGCCCACTCGCCACTTACACTTCGCATCCACCCTTCGAGCTAAAAGCTCTCGCGACTCCACTCTGGCCGGCCGGTTAAGGCAAGCCAGAGGTGGGGGTCCTGTCCTCATCAGGCTTCACTCCGACCGGCCGGTGAAGGCAAGCCGGAGATGAAGACAGGGGCCTCCCCCGGGAGCGCTCGGTTCCCGCGGGGTCGCTACTCCCCGACACCCCGCCACAAGGTGTCCTGCGGGTTGACTGACTGCACGGGTGGAATATCTACTGTCACGTAGACAATAGATATTCCAACCGTGGGCGATGGGGTCGTCACATCCCTACGCCGTTATTATTATTATTATTATGTCTCTCTCCATAATACACGGGTATCGCCGTAAGGATGATACCCGGTCCTTTGGAAGGCTTACGTGGGGACACAGGTCCAACACGCAGAGGCCATTTAGAGAATTTAATGTGTTGTGGGACACCAGCCGCAGCCTGCCCATGGCTGCACTATAGAGATACAGCCCTGGGCAGTCCGCGGCCGATGTAGGACTATTTCGAGATATGGAAAACAAAATAAACTGGGCTATGGAGAGGGATGTTAAATGGGCCGGTATTTGGGGACTATTGGAAACTATGGCACCTGCCTTTCTACTAAAAGAAAGTAAAAATATGTTGGCAGGTGGTGACTCGCCCTCTCACTGTATGGGCCCCCGAAATAAGCCGCTGCAATAGTGCGACAAGGGGGCAACATATTGTGAGCAGCTAAGGGTGGAGAGGCGTCCCTGGACTTTAAACGACGATCACGCGCTCCCTGAGGGTCCAGCATCACGTGCCCACTCGCCACTTACGCTTCGCATCCACCCTTCGAGCTAAAAGCTCTCGCGACTCCACTCTGGCCGGCCGGTTAAGGCAAGCCAGAGGTGGGGGTCCTGTCCTCGTCAGGCTTCACTCCGACCGGCCGGTGAAGGCAAGCCGGAGATGAAGACAGGGGCCTCCCCCGGGAGCACTCGGTTCCCGCGGGGTCGCTACTCCCCGACACCCCGCCACAAGGTGTCCTGCGGGTGACTGATTGCACGGGTGGAATATCTATTATCACGTAAACAATAGATATCCCAACCGTGGGCGATGGGGTCGTCACATCCCTACGCTCCCTTATTATTATTTATGTTTTTTTTATATTTTATAAGTTCTCTCATAATCGAGGACTCGAGCATTTTTGCGGGCTTTTGGCCAAACAAAGATGCTTATACAAGCCTATATTTAATGGGTGGGACAAACAGACAAACTTAATTAATCTAAAGATAAAAATTTGCGAACTATACGGCACGTGTTTAAAATAACGGCCTTTTGTAAAAGAATATGTGTGTTACTATGAATGCTTAAAGTTTTGAGGCTCAAGTGAAGTGATTTTGGTATGATTCCTGTAGAGGAGATAACTATTGGGACCGTTTTGACTGTACTGACTCGCCATTGAGTTTTTATTTCAATGGAAAGATCAGTATACTTAGCAATTTTGTTGGAGAATGTGGATGTTAGGTTGTGTGTATTAGGGATAGCGATATCTATTAAATATACAACTTTGTTTCGTTTATCTAGGAGGGTAATATCAGGTCTATTGCTTTGTATTGTTTTATCCGTGATAATCGTTCTGTCCCAGTAGAGTTTGTAGTTTGTGGAATCTAGAATTATTTTAGGGGTGTATTTATAGTAAGATACTTTTTCGGAGATGAGATTATATTTGATGGCCAGATATTGATGTATTATAGACGCGACTTGGTCGTGCCTATGCTTGTAGTCTGTCTGAGCAAGCGACCTGCAAGCCCCTGTAATGTGCTGGATTGTTTCGGATGCGCTGTGACATTGTCTACATTGGTCTGTAACTAAATTTGGGTCTTTCCGTATGAACTTCCTATAGTTTCTCGTATCAATTATTTGATCTTGTATGGCAATCATAAAACCTTCTGTCTCTGGAAACAACTCGCCGCGTTTGAGCCATGTGTTCGATGCCAGCTTGTCGATGTCAGTATTCATCAAATCGCGTCGGTGTCTGCCATGTAGAGATTTCTGTAGCCATGCATCTATTTTCTCTTGTGGTTTTCTATTTTTTTCATTTTTTTGGGTACTTCTGTCTGATAGGTTTAGAGGTGTAAGTTTTTTGTCGGTGTGAGAGATAGCCTTGTGCAGTACGGAATCTAAGGTTTTATTGTGAAAGTATGAACGTAAATTAGTAATAATTTTATTATGTAGGTTTTGTATATCGATAATACCCCGTCCTCCTTCGGCTCTAGGTAGTGTCAGACGTTCTATTGCAGATCTTGGATGGTGTTTACGGTATTTAGTGCTTAAAGTATTTATAATTCGTTGAAGCTTTTTTAGTTGTGTTTGAGACCAGTTAATTGTTCCAAAGGAGTAAGTTAAGATAGGTATAGCAAAGGAGTTAATAGCTTTGACAATATTTTTAGCGTTAAGATGTGTATTCAATATTTTATGTAATCTAGCTCTAAAGCATTTTTCAATTTCGATTTTAACCTGTTTATGGAGAATATTTTGATTTTGGTAGAAGCCTAGATATTTATATCCTATTTGGTTGTCTACTGGCTGGATAACTTCGTCATTATGTAAAGTGTATGAATTCGATTCTAATTTACCTCGTTTAACACTCTGTATCTTACATTTATCAATACCGAAATTCATACGTATGTCGGAAGAGAAAACTTGCGTTATATCTGCTAACTTGTTGATTTCAGCTAAATTTGAAGCGTATAATTTTATGTCATCCATGTACATTAAATGTGTAAGTATGAATTGATTATTGTTGTATTTTAAACGGAAACCTACATTAGCCTTGTTTAATAAATTAGAAAGCGGATTTAATGCTAAACAAAACCAAAGAGGGCTAAGAGCATCCCCTTGAAATATACCACGGCGAATACTTATGGGCGCTGTTTCTGTAAATTTAGTTTGTGTGTGGAGTCTTAAAACTGTCTGCCAATTATTCATAATGCTTCGTAAAAAATTTATAAGTGTAGGATCTATTTTGTAGTGTTCGAGTATATATATTAGCCAACTGTGGGGGACCGAGTCAAATGCCTTTTGGTAATCTATGTACATTGTATATATATTTCTTTTCTTGTTGTATGCCTGCTTTGAAACCACTGAATCAATAACAAGCTGTTCTTTACATCCCTGAGTCCTTTTACGACATCCTTTCTGCTCTTCTGCTATTATGCTATATTTTTCTAGGTGCTGATACATTATTTGACTTATACATGAAGTGATAATTTTGTATATATTTTGTAGGCATGTGATTGGTCTGTACTTTGCGGGATTTTTTGGGTCTGATTTGTCTTTAGGTATCATGACGGTTATTCCTTGAGTAATATATTTAGGCATTGATTCGGGTGATTTAATAAAAGTGTTTATATGAGTTAATAACAAATGGTGGACGGCAGTAAATTTTTTATACCAGTAATTGTGTAACTTATCAGATCCAGTAGCTTTCCAATTGTGTGTCTTTCCTATGACAAACCGAAACAATTCAATAGGGATATCTTCATATTTCATGTCTAATACGTCGATAAGACTGTCTTTTTCATCTTTAATCCATTCTGCGGGGTTGTGTTGAATTGGTTTCGCCCAAATATCTGACCAGAAACCATGGACATCTTCAGGATTCGGTAGTTCATCTAACTCGTCGCGTGGCTCTGAAGAAGATTGATTAAAGTTCCTATAGAAAGATTTTTCATTCATAGTGAAATGGGTATTTTGAGATTTCCTCAGTGTAGTTTGCTTATACCTACGTAGCCTACTGG
Source organism: Colias croceus (assembly GCF_905220415.1). Lineage (NCBI taxonomy): Eukaryota > Metazoa > Arthropoda > Insecta > Lepidoptera > Pieridae > Colias > Colias croceus. The sequence continues at coordinate 7,112,613 of NC_059556.1, read as the reverse complement.
ACAAAGCGCTAAGTTTCTGCTTCAGGGTATCTAAGAAATGTGAAAGATCTGTATTTTCATTTTCGTGCTGAGAGTGAATTTTATAGCTGCGTTTAATCGATTCAATATGTCTTTTTAATCTTGGGCTGCTGTTTCCTTTAATGTATTCGGTGAGTCTGCCAATTTTGACTCGGAAGTCTTCAATTCTTTTTTCCAATCTAACCTGCCAGAGTGGAGTTTTATGCTTATGTGGTGTATGAATGGGGTTATTTCTAATTTTCGATCCATTGTGCGTAGCGGCTGTGTATGCTGCGGAGTAAATAATTTCTTGGAGGTTGGAAAAGTCTGTATCCTCTCGACAGTACTTAGGTAGTATGGTGTGATTAATGAAGTTGACTAAATGAGCTAGTTTTCTGGTTATTTTTTGCTTAGGGATTGATGGTCTTTGTGTAGGGTCAGTGTTTTTAAATGTATCTAAAGTATTAATAAAAGTATTTTCAACATCTGAAGAAACAAACATTGAAGTTTCTTTATGGGCCTCCGCTTCATTTTCTGCGAGCAAATTGCAAGAAAGAATAGTAGTTTCATCATTTAAAACTCCTTCAATACTAGCAGCTGTATTAATATATTGATAGGAAACTGGTGTCTCATTAGTGATTTCATCTTGTGGTTGTTGCTCAAGATGCAATAGTGTACTAGCTACTTCGTTTCTTATTTCTTGCAATCGGGTATCAGATATGAGTTTGTTATTAATTATGACTCTACGTTGATCAGATATACGTTGTTCGGATACATGCGAAATATTAGGATGTTTAGATATAACAGCTTGATGCAGAGGTTGAATGTAAGACGTTCTATTGGTTTCTAAATTAGTGATTGCATAGTAATGATACATTATACTTTCGTTTATTGCATTTGACCATCTCATTCTTTGGCCTGAGTTCTCTCTGTTAAGTGAAACGGGATTAGCTGGAGTAGCAGAATTGTTTTGATTTGATAAAAATACTTCAACCTCTCTACGGATTTCCTGTACTTTATCTTGATTAAGTAAGTTGTTGCGTATAATAGCTCGGCGTTGGTCGCCTATACGTTGTCTGCTGACTTGCATTTGTGGGAACTGTTGTATGAATGATGTGTGTAATGCTGGTAAATATGTGTTCGTATCAGATTCTAATAAAGTGAGAGTAAAATATGTGCGCAAGATAAAGATATTCATTTCATCTGTCCATTTCTTGCGGGCACGTTTTTCAACGTTGGTGGGTGCAGGTATTTCGGCACAGGTTGCCTCCTGCACAACATCCTCGGTTGTTATAGAACTAGAATAGTTAGATGAGCATGATGAAGGTGAAAGATGATTGGTATAAGAGATTGGGGATGATTGGAGGGAGGAAAATAATGATTTTGGGGATGATGCAGATGATGAGGGATTTTCATTTGTTGTGTTGTTACGGAGAGGGCTTCTCCTGTTCAGCCCCCTGTCGCCGATGGTTCGCATGCTGTCACGTCCAGCATCGGCTCCAGACGCGCCCCGGCGCCCTCCGGGCAGCGACCGTAGGTTATATCTATGTCTGCCTCCTACCTCCTCCATTTTTTTACATTATGTTCCCACGAGTAGCTAGGGACGATCGGTCCACCACGGCAGAGCCCCGCGTTCACCGTGGTAAGGGTAATTTAAACCGGATTTCCCCTGGTCTCCGGAGTTCGCAAACTAGCGACTAAGCTCCCCTTAGCCATGCATCCTTTGGCGCTTGCTGTTCCACCTTGGATTGGGCTGTATCTCGCTTGGTCTGGTTTCTCGTCTTGGGCCTATCCGGCATGAGTAGCTCTACCGGCTTAGCCCCGAGAGTCATTGAAACACACAAGCCCCATCACGTCGTCAACGTAGAGATACGGTGATGGGGTTATTATTATTATTATTATATAGCCTATAGCCTTCCTCGATAAATGGGCTATCTGACATGGAAAGAATTATCACATCGGACCTAAGATTAGCGCGTTAAAACAAACTGTTCAGCTTTAAAATATTAAAGTAAGTATAGATAAGAAAAAATAATTAAAATCTACAAAAAGCGAGCAAAAAACATCGTAAAACCGCTTCACGCTTCGTAGAGAGAAGCAACAAAACTTTTTACTCCTAAATAACGGTTTTGTTACGTCATAATTTTAGTTAATCGTATCATTTAGATACGTGGCAATGACCGTAACATAATTATCAAAACCAAATGAACCATAAAATACATTCATTGATAAACATTTGTTGTTCCGATTCAACGAACTATATGTTTGTTATTTGGAGCTTAAAACAATGCGCTCAAAATTCATTGTTAGAACATTTTAAAAGTGTTAATAAAACCTTATTTAACAACGATAGTTCAGAATTTGTAGTTTATAAGTTTTGTATTAGTGATTTTTCAATCAGAATATCTATTATTATATCTTTGGTACAGTGGTAGAGCTGTGATCAAGAGTCTTGAATTCAATCCCCGATTATACATATATATATATATATATACATATATATATATATATATATATATATATATTATATATGTATAGTAATACATAATAATAAACTTATGTCTGCTGAAAATCGATACATGAAAAAGCTAAAACGTTACTTACTCTTCTGTACAGTATATTAAAATATGTTGTATATTATGCATGTAATTAGATCTACACCTTGATATGCATGCTAATTATGTAACATACTCAAAAGTCAAAGTATATTATTACTAGCTTACCGCCCGCGGCTTCGCCCGCTTTGTCTAAAACCTAATAAATTATATACTGAAACCTTCTTCTTGAATCACTCTATCTATTAATAAAATCGCATCTAAATCCGTTGCGTAATTTTAAAGATTTAAGCAAACAAAGGGACATAGCAGAGAAAGCGACTTTGTTTTATACTATGTAGTGATGTACATAATAATATGATCTGTTGGCAAATCAAATAAATAAAATCTAAATATTCCCATAAAATATTATTTCATTCACGTCCAAGAAAACCACGAAATGATTTAATTTAAGAACATAATTGAATCTAATTATGGGATGGTCCTTCCTCGAAAAATTTTCTCATATATCACTTGTATTCAATTAGTATGCAAATTATATATTCATTGAGAATAAATTAATACATTGACCTATTAATAATTATGGGTGCATAAATTTGTGGCTGCTTTTTATATGCTTTGTTTTTATAATGGTCTCCCTTTATTATACTCTGGTATCTGTTGGTACTGTAATTTTAGTGTCAGAATAGATTGATATTAGTTCTAAACTGTGGCAATTAAATTAGAAGTAATTTTCGGAGTTAAAAGGTTTTTTGTACACTCGGGCGAAATATGAAGCGTAAATTGACTCTAGAATCCAATATCCTACTTACGTAGTGAGGTATTTATTAACGTTACCGGGTTTGGTTTCCATTCCTTCAAAAAAATAATCCAGAATCAGAGGCAGAGATGTAAAAAGAAAGCATCACAATCTGAACGCACGAAAATTTAAGCACAATTTAAAAAAATGTTGTGCGTTTTTATGAAACCACGGTAAAAGTGAAACTTTTTTTCACAATATAGACATTTAACATTAACTAAAAATTATCGTATTTGTACGATAATTATTGTACGTATCGTGCGTCACGCGACATGCGCTACACAGACCAAAAAGTTTGAGACGATGTAATAAAAGTTTCACTTTAAAATAAAAAAAGTATTTACAATGTGAAGAAAGGAAATATTAGAGATATCCATAGAAAAATACATTACGTATTTAGCACTACGAGTTTTATAAATACAAAAATTCCATATTAATTAGCGACCAGCATATGCGATTCCTTATAATGAATCATATTCAGTCGGCTATCACGTTACGATTTTAAAATTTAATTAAATATGAAACTTCATCCATTGAATGTGTCATCAAGTCTACATTTTAAGTGAATTTATATAAATAAATCTTTAGATTCTTTAATTGGTGTATTATAACATTTATTTTTGAGAAACAAGTTTAATTGAATGAATCGTAATTGATGTGTTTCGTTTATATTGATTGAATGAATTTTATTCATTACTACTGTAGTCTCCTGTTGCGTGATGATATAATACCTCATAGCCTTCCTCGATAAGAGGGCTGTCTAACACCGAAAGAATTTTTCAAATCGGACCAGTAGTTCCTGAGATTAGCACGTTCAAGCAAACAAACAAAGAAACAAGCAAACAAACTCTTCAGCTTTAAAATATTATAGTATAGATAAAAAAACGGCGCTGAAAAAGTATTAAACAAGATTTTCAGAATACTAAACTGAACAAAGTTGCAAATGTAATGCAAGTAAATGGACACAGTAGACTCTACCAAGATGCCTTCTTTGTAAATTGACAATAATGTCATACAATACTATTCTGAAGTATTCAATATTCCGCTATGTAGAGATAAATTTTCAATTTTGGAAAACCGCAGTCACACGTTGTCAAAGTGCTACGGTAGATAGGTATCTGTAACGTGTGACTACCCTCCTTTTGCTTTGCCGTAGTCGGGTAAAAAGGTCATAAATATCTATCAACACTAGAACAAAAATACCGCTCCTCTTCTATAACAATAAAAATTTCACTTCAGGCATTTATCATTCGACGAGTCTATAATTTTGTATGACAATTCCCCCTCAAAGAGGACAAGTGTAATAAAAGATACATATTAGACTAGATGTCGCATGTTAATTTAAATAAAACCACGTGGTGCTGACGTCACAGCTCCCTCCATTTTATAAGCACCTATGGTACAAGCATGCATGTAAGTTTTCTAAGTGTTTTTATAATTCAGACTAATCTACCATCTTGCATTCGCTAGATGGCATTGCAGTTGAGTTATAAACAGTTGCAAAGTAGGACAATAAAGTTTTAGTAAACTTGCTAACAATGTATATCTGATCTAATCTTAAGTGTAACACGACACAATATTCCCATATTTATTTCTTTATTGGAACGAAGTTCCTTATTGCGCATTGCAAAAGGACTAGACGGAAAAAATTAAGACTTAAAGTTGTAATTACACTTTACGCGTCTTTCTCCGTCTGTCCCTCTCTCTCATTCCGTTCCAAACTGCTCAAGTTTTTGGAACGAAGTTCATTTTAAGGTGAGTATCGACTTCGCGCTCCAAGAGATCGAACATTGGCGCGCGCTCCAGCCGCGTGAAATGGATACCAGTTTGGAACGCGCGCCAAAATGTTCGTTGGAGCGGTCGAACGCGGAGCGGTCCGTTCCATCGGGTGTCGGTTTTTTACAGCGCATCAATCGTGGCGCGCGCGCCAATGGAGACGGGTTTGTCGTATTTTTTGTGTTTGTTGCGCTCCGAGTAATAATTATATAACCAAAGTGAAGTGAAGTTTTTTATTGTGTCTTCTATCACTTCGAACTGCATATCTCTTATAAGTGTCACTCCATACTACATTCTTTTTCGGTACAGCTCTTTTATCCACCAACGCACTTTTCGTTTCTGTTTTTTCTTTCTTATTATGCTGTGTATAATTACAAAAGCTGCTGCTGCTTGTACCGGACTAGCTTCCATGATGAACGGTCAAACACTGGAACGGTTGCCACGCGCGCCAGGCGCGCTTATTTGATATACTTCAATTATTTGGAACGCGCTCCGCGGAACGCACTCTCGGCGCGGTCATTCATGGCGCGCGCGCCAGGAGCGCGAAGTCGATACCCAGCTTAACGCGCGTTGCGGGGGCTAGATGGAGAAAAAAATTCAGACGAAAAGTTGTAACGACAATTTTTCTATAGTTATAAGCCGTGCGGCGTGCGCGTGTTTCTCCGTCTTTCTTTCTCTCTCATAGAACTTCGTTCCAAACCTCTCACTTTTTTATTTATATAAATAGTTTTATATTCGTTAATAGTTCATATCTAGTTGGATCTATGGTATGGGTGTAATCTACAAACGACAGGCGACATGAGGGACGCGTAACAATTACCATACAATGTAGTGCGTGCATCAATGGTGGCCATTGTTTTAGACGTTCGGGATTATTCTATGGGAGTGGTTTTTTGAAGTGAAATTTTGATGGCGATTCGAAAATATAGTAAATGTTGATGTCTTTAATACTAGCTGCTCGTCTCGTATTTGCTCGGGTTCACTTTGGGTTAAAATAAAACCTTTGTAACTCAGGTATAGATTTCCTGATAGTGAAGTTATTTTTAAAATCGGACTAGTAGTTTCACATCTTTGCACTTTATAATATTAATGTAGATTGGCTGCTCGACCCGGCACCACGTTGTTGACCCGGGATAAAAGCTGCGTCGATCTGAAATTTTCAAAATCGATTAAGTAGCTTTTGAGTTGATTAGTTAGTTTCAATTTTATAATATAAAAGTACATGTGGATAAAGATGCGTATGGAACATAATATGATCCGTAGAATCTACGAAATCCTACCTCTTCCGAGCACATTATCCTAATTTTAATATAAATTTACCAATTACGTTTCAACGTAAAGGAGCCGAGTCTCGTGTATTTTGACAAAATATAAGCTATTTTGGTAAACAAATTGACTTCTCGTAAGATAACAATTATCCTTCACGCGAGATTCAAATTTAAACTGTATTTAAGTATACAACTGAAATCACTCAAGTAATTATATTATAAAGTATTAATATAATAATTTGTTTTGAAATGAGTTTCTATAATGTTTTCTTTGCCTTAGAAATATTATATAATATTATATTATCTGTGGAAATATGGTCACCACATATAAATAAATAGGTCCTTCACCTCGACCTGTGTTTATCCACAAATGTTCGCTCCGCTCATAATTATAGACTCTAGAGTGAAACAGCTGTCGAATATGCAGCTACGATGGAATATTCTAAGTCAAACGTATATTTTGGTAATTCATACGTGAATGGTTATGAATGATTTCGGGAAAATTTTACTACATTAGTTTTTAATTTTAGAGTGTGATCAATAAATTCGTCAAAAAGATCTACCTTACAATAACATGTTCTTCATATTCTCTTTGTTACCTAGTGAAAAAAATGTATCCTAAAGACCTCAGTGACAAACAACTCTAAAACAATAACCAGTCTTTGATTACAATGAAACTAAGAAAAACAACAAGTTGCAGGTTCATTTGCTACTCGATGAAAGCCTTATTACATAAAAAATCAATACTTTTCAGTTCATTTTTGCCTCCCCGCATAAACTTACGTAAGTATTTAAAATATTGGAAACTAGCTTTCCGCCCGCGGCTTCGCCTGCTTTGTCTAAAACCTAATAAGTTATATACTAATACCTTGCTCTTGAATCACTCTATCTATTAAAAAAACCGCATCAAAATCCGTTGCGTAGTTTTAAAGATTTAAGCATACAAAGGGACATAGGGACAGAGAAAGCGACTTTTTTTATACTATGTAGTGATAATGTACTAAGTAATACTAATTACAAGTATAATGACAAAAATAGTGATAACTACAATGTGTTTTTACGTTTGATAGGTGGAAATAAGTTATACAAGATACAACGATAAATAACAAAATAGACCACAAAATTGCATTGAAATTTGAAAATAGGTTAATACATCCTACTTTTGTTATCATTTCGCTGTAATCATTTTGAAATTAACTTAAATCTAAACGACAATGCGATGCGGGTGGGTAATGGCATTTCAAATTATTTTAACCGACTTTTAAATAAAATCATTGATCTCATACAGAAATTTGCTATTTCCGTTTTTCTTCTATATAGTATTAACTAGTTAGTAAAAATGAATCGCCAAGCGTAAGCGACAAACTCGAGGCTCTATCAATTAGGTTCTTATAGAGAGAAAACACGGAAAAGAGCTTAGAGGACAGAAAAACATCTGCTGGGGGCTATACAATATACATATAAAAATATAAAAAATCTATTCCGTATCGACAAATTAAGACACGCAAGGCAGTTCCTTGAGAAATTCGCGTTTTTATGATGGAATACATCTGTAAACAGCGCAATATCATAATATAAATAAATAAATATCTAACCATTTTCTACGAAAAACGATAATCACAAATCCAAAATAATAAATTTTTTATTTATGTTGTCAATCTTCGTTGCGTATCGTCCATGCAGAAAAATGCGAGCCATCTATAGCGTGATCGTGGAGGGTGAGGTAAGTGTTTAATTTTGGCGGAAGGCGGAGAGTGTCCGTTCTGTAGCGTTTAGCTACTATTATATTGTATTCTGTGACCTAGCATAAATTATATAAATTCGTATAGCTATATACTAACCACTAGAGTACACTAGACCAATGAAACGGTAATTAATTAATTAGCATAATAATAGTATCAGAATATCACATGGAAAGACTGAGGAACGTGTAAGCAGTGACCTGTAAATAGATCCTGTATTAAACTAATATCAAATATAATCAAGCTTATAAAGCTTGTAAATAAACACGTTAAATGATTAAATGTAAAACGCTTTGTTTATATTTTACTAACAATTGTAAATCAAACCAGTGAATCGTAAATAATAATCTACCTTTACAAATTTTCTCTTATGTATAACCTAATAGGATTAAATGGAACGTACCATAATTTTAATGTATGGAATGATTTCATTAAAGACAGGATGCTTGAGTTTATTTTTTTATTATGTTTTAATCTTCAAGTAGCTCTACATTTTCATTAATTTAGGTACAAAGTAACACGTGCCAGTCAACCACAACACACAACGTAGTTTAATCAAACTGTACTGTAATTTTCCTTATTCAAAATATTCTATTACTTTATATAATATTTTTATATAAAAAAAGAAATAAATAATTGTATTTCACGTCCCTGTTAACATGTTTATTATATAAAGGCAATATTACATATCCGCGTATCACTGCACTTTTTTAACAGGCGCGCAAATTTATAGCACAAACTATTGATATTACATTCGGATGCAATCGTCACAATTTGGCTCACTGCCATATCGGTTTTATGTTTACGATCATTTTATACCCACGAGGACTGATCATCCCATAATAATATTGCATAATTACACAAAATAGAAAGTGATGAGTGAATCATTGGGGTCAAAAACCAGGTGACGGGGACCTTGAAATTTATGTGTTACGACTGACGTAGATTTGATTTATTTGGAAGTGTGGTTGATATTTTATAGTTTGTCACGTTTCAGTCTAAATATGTAGGAAGTTGCATTATTTTGTAGGTCGATTGAGCTGTTATAATTAGTAGCTATATTATAAAATTGTAGGTATGTATAAATGTCATAATATAGGAGCGTTAAACTGTTAAATCAATTTAGATGAAACTTGAAAGTCGAAAGATACATTGAAAGTACACATTTAAATTGTTTGTAAATCGCTATAAAACGACAACCAACACTTTTATTTATCACAGTTCAGAAAGCGGCATCCTCCAATAAGGCTCAGTCACATTTTTACATTCCTTTTGATTGCTTTTTCAAACACCACCAATAAAATAACTCTTACCGAAATTCTTCAATAAATCTCAACAGTACAGTGAATTATGACCAATAAAATAAATACGATTAAAATTGAGAGATTTAGAGACATTGCTGTTTTACAACGTCGGCATCGTTTATTGTTTCAAAGAAACTTTTCAGTGCAATACAAACATTTTGAGGATGTTATAAAACCGTTAAAATTTATCGCTTCCGATGTAATATTATTAGATTCCTTACGGTTTTGTATAAAATGTGTTGTTAGAATTTTGTTGACAAACGAATTACATACTGCTTGTTGATAAAGGAAAATTAAAGGAACGCTTGAAGTAAAAATAAATAAGTTCAGATCATATTTGTTTTGATTTATGCAATTTAATAGTTTTTTTATGTGCTTAATTATTATTTTTAACTTTTGAATTATCAACTTTCATTAATATATAATCCTAAAAAAGCATGTATTAATGAAAGAAAAAGAATCATAATCAATGTCTTTATATACCTACCTACGAAGAATTATTCACAAAAGCATAAGTAATAAAACATATATGTCACATTAATAAAAAGTTCAAAAGGCACTGTGAGATGTCGACCTTTTACTTCCACAGGTAATATATATAGAAATAAACGAGGAATTTGAGAAGACCGTCATATTTCGACTACAATCAAATAACAAAAGTAGAAACGACATCGTTTTTCAAGAAATGTCCTTTTTACGAGCCATCTCGGTAAGTACTACATTTATTGCTTTCTTTATCTATAACAGGATATAGGGTTGCCACACTGAGCTAATAAAAATTAAATAATTTTATTGAAAGCATAAAATAAAATATAATTTTAGGGCTAACAAGTTAAACTAATAATAAATATTGAGGTCCTTTGAGGGCATTTCATTTTTTACATTAATTATGTTTAATTACATTGGTGCTACGGCATCTTTTATATTGTACTAGCTTACCGTCCGCGGCTTCTTACAAACTAAAACCATCCTCATGAATCACTCTATCTAAAAAAAAACGCATTAAAATCTGTTGCGTAGTTTAAAAGATTTAAGCATACAAAGGGACATAGGGACAGAGAAAGCGACTTTGTTTTATACTATGTAGTGATTTATCCTATTAGTGATGTCACTATTCAGCTTATTATAAAATGTAAGTTCCTACAGTTATTCTTGTATCGACACCTCCTCTACAATCTTTACTCTGGTTATTTCTGATTCAATTTCCTTAAATACTTTAACTTTTACAGTTTCATTAAATATCGAAATAAATAAATAATTTCCGATTGCACAACCCTATTTTCATTTTATTTTATCACAAGCAGTTTGCTAAACATTTGTTTACAGTCAGTACTTTCTGCGATCTAGTTAGATGATAACGGCGGGATACCTCAAAACTGCAGGAACATTTCATTATATTTATTGTCTTATTGTTTACGTATATCATAATTTATAACAATTGTTGACTTGTATTTTATACGTATTAGCGTGTGTGTGCATTAAACATGTGGTTTTCGATTGTAAATAGATAAAGCTTTACCTTAAACATTAAATATATGTGAAATAATAAACACTACATATTAATAATGAATAAAAAGGCAATCTATATTTTGTGGTATTTATTTGAACAATTCTCATTCTTATGACTCTTACCTGAGCGCCTTCCAACTCTCATTGTCAACGTCCCATTTCAATAAAATGTCATTTCTATTGCAAAAAAAAAAGAAAATAAATTATTTAATAAATGTTAGAGATGAAATGATAGAAACAATGTTCATTTAATTTTGGTGATATAGATAAAGCTCTACTTTTATTGAAAAACGAAACTTTAAGGGTAAAAGCACATATATATGATAGTATCGCCGTGAAATAAGGCAAGTCTATAAAATCACACTTGCAATCTTTAATAAGTATTCCGATCACGTCATAGTAATATGAACTGTAAAGTTATTATGCAGAATGTACATAGGGATGTTGAAGCCGTGCTTTCAACTTAATGAGAAATTTGAGCCAAGTATTACAAACTAATATGAATACTTAAAGCTTAGATGTAGAGCTTAAAACTTGGGCCTTTCGATAGATTTTTAATAAAACATGTTGCTGCATTCAACTTGCTTCAAAAAGAAAAAAAAAAAAACGTTGTGTGGTTTTATGAAACCACGGTAAAAGTGAATCTTACGATAATTATCGTATTTGTACGATAACTATCATACGTCACGCGACATGCGCTACACAGACTAAAAAGTTTGAGACGATGTAATAAAAGTTTCACTTTAAAAAAATTTGCATAAGTTTTACCATATCTAAAAATAAAATTTAATAATTAATAGGTTTTATAATAAATAAGTATAAGACTGAAATATTATAAAAATAGACGATAGAACGAATTTATTTATATACAAACAAAACAATGTAGATATTTTATTAATTATATTTTATGGTTTTTAAATGGAATTTTTGTTAGGTAGGTATAGTTTATCTAAAAATGTCGGCATATGCATTTTTATTGATTTCAATAATTAGTATAAGTACTTACCTACTTATCTACCAAATTGGTTTTCCTGTCTAAAGTGCGTTGATAGTTCCCGTAGGTGTACAATGAATATACAAAATATTTATATTATCTTATCGTTAAACAAAATATAATTAATAAAGCTGACAAGGAAAAAGTAAACTTGAGTGTGTTAAATCGTTTTAGGAAATATCCTTCAACAGCTATAAATTAGACCACACGTTTGTAATAAATTTAAATTGTATCAGTATTAAAAATCAAAATTATTATTTTTATTTATTACACAGAAAACTAAAAATAAAGTTACTATGACGCCAAAATGTTGTAATTAGATTTAAGCTATGTATATTTACAAATTGTTCATAAAATATTATTTATTTTATTCTACTTATTTAAATTTATTTGATACAGTTTACAGCTTTACTAACTATGTAGTTGCAAGAAAATCGGATCAGTTTTTTTTTAAGTGACGGTTAATTTCCGATTCATACTATTTATCGCATAATAATTATCGTGACAACATTAATATCGTTATAATAATAAAACCTTAACCTCGTTTGACAGAACTAAAATAAAGAGTCGCATAATATAAGTCTACAATAATTTCGAAGCTCCCGTGCAAGCCCGGCTAGCTCAGTCGGTAGAGCATGAGACTCTTAATCTCAGGGTCGTGGGTTCGAGCCCCACGTTGGGCGTAATTTTTTTATATTTTATTTCAATTTAATAAATAGGTTATTATATATATTTTTTTTTCATTTTTTATACTAATTACCTGCAATTTTCCTTTCCCTCATTTTCCGCCACAGCTGTTCAGCTTTCCGCATCGGCCAATTCTCGATTTTCGCGCTAAAACTTCTAAAGAACTTGTATTCTTTGAAATGAGACATTCTTCTTTCCATCTTGCTCGGCATGTGGCCTGGAGGTGGTGACTGATCCTTCTGTTCACCAGACGGCGACGCCATTTTGTTTTTTTGTTTTTTACTTTTTTTTATCTATGCACCTTTTACGCGCGATTTAAATTCGGATTCTTATCTGGTCCCATTTAAAGGGGCAAATTATTTTAAATTATTTTTCATCAAAACTTTTTTACTAATAGGCATACATATAATTATTTTTCTTAGGTAATTAATTAGGTAAATAAATAAATAATTATTATCTTATAATACTGATCTTGAAATATTTTTTATTATTTTTAAATTTTAAATATATGAGAAATATAATTTTAATTTATAATAAAACTCTCTTAGTTAAAATATTGTTTATTTTGGTGCACTAATTAACCTGAAAAGAAAAGAAACAGACCATTAATTGAAAATTAATAAATTAAACATACATCCTGATCATTTTTACATCCCAAATAATATCTCATAATTTATTATAATATTTTTGTTCACTATAGAGAATAGAGAACCCTAAAAATCATCTATACCCATCACGATATAGAGAACCCTAAAAATCGCAAAATGTCAAAAGTTAAAGACAACTCGAGACCTGCGGAACTTTTAAATTAACACTTACTTTGTGACCTTTTTACTTTACAATTGTTTACTTATGTGTAACACATTTATACAGAATTACATGTTACTAAGAAATTTTTACCTATTTATTTTTAATGGTATAAACATATTATTTTTATTTGATTGTTATGTTAGTATAAATGCACTAAATAATTTTGGCGACAATACGACTAATTTAAATCTAGTTTTATTCATACCTTGATGATTGATCATACACACATTTCAAAACGATATTAATGAAAATGTATCTGGATTCAATTACCACGATGCGATGCATCAATTAATTTAAATATATGGACAGAAAAGTATAATATATATATATCACAATATTCGATTTCGTCTTTCACAATGCTATTTGGTAAAAAATAAACAATTTAATCAAGGATATTCAGCTTTCAGTGCTCTATGATCCATATCATATTATACCAGCCAAAACTATAGACTCTATAGAGCATACGCTAAAGTGATTCTTTATTTTTACAGATACATGTACTAGTAAAATGTCGGTCATTTATTTTAATACCCTACTAATTTCTATTGCACCCCTATTATGAAGAATATTTTCAATTGTCATCGTCCAAATGAACATCGCAAAAGCTTAGGCTGATTGCAGAGCTTGACCGACCGTCAGTGCGTACCGTCGGTCCTGACGATACGCATCAACAATTGTATGACTATGACACTAATGCGCATGACAATACACGTGCGTATGGTCGGTCTAGCTATGAACGGTTTTATGAATTTCCATACATGACAAGCGCGACTGACGTACGCACTGATGGTCGGTCAAGCTCTGCAACCAGCCTTAATGTAACGATCTTAACTGCGTAAGTCTCTATATTCCCGTTTTACATTATTTTTAATAGTACGTTTCTGTACGTCACGTAGGTTCTGTTATTTATAATCATATTATGTTAATGTATTACAATACGATTTATAACTTCTTGTCAAGCTGTGTAGATCTTTGGAATATTATAAACAAACATTTTACACAGTAGCGAAGAGTAAAAACAGAACCTTTTACCCTTGTAAGCGTTCACTGTTTGTGTTTACAATATTACGAAACTCTCTATCTCTATCTCTTATCTTTGACACTAGACATAGGACATTTTTTGTTAGTCCCGCAGTGTCTAGGAAGACAAACTATGTATCCCTGGAGCACTTTTTAGTTTTTTCCCTACCAATAATGATACTACTATTATAATATAAAGACTGGTAAATTATCTAGTGCTATATATAATAATATTAGGTATGTTCTAGAACCCATTTACCGTTAAATTTAAATTTTTGTATGAATCGTTGTTAGTAATTTTGGAATGTGAAGTAGTTTTGTTTATTATACAAAACAGAATAATTTTACCGATATAAATTAAATTCCTTGATAGATTAAATCTTTCTCAGAAGGATTTTAGAGAGATTTCATTTTCTGACGGGCACAAGTATGAAGTAAACAGGTAGTTATCACGATTATCAATTAAGGATAGAACCCAAAACGTTCAAGTACTAAAGCTCTTGTATTAACCACTCTCTATTTATCTCTTTACCGCTCCTAAATAAGTATTTTACGACAATTCAAAAACTATCAAGGTATCTAAAACCCATTGATTAGTATTTTACATGCATAAAAGTTTCTTTTATTCACATAAATGGATGCACTAACTCCATCTTGTCTGTCTGTCTGTTGTGTAGTTGAAACCTGCATTTATTTATTTATTGTATATATATTATATATAGCGTATATATTGTGTAACTACATTACGTCTGAAGTTTTGATGGATGATCGGAGAATTTAATAACATTGTATTAGTTAAGCACTCAAATTACTGCGGGTAATTCGATTATAAAGTTAAATTGATATCACATATAGTTACTATGTTGTAAGAACTCTATTACTCAGTATGCGAGAAGATAGAGGGGTAGAGATAAAATTAAAGTAGTTTTATATTATTTTTAACTAGCCACGCTTCGCAGTTTCACCCGCGTGGTTCCGCTCCTGTTGGTTTTAGCGTAATGATATATAGCCTAGCCTTCCTCGATAAATGGTCTATCTAACACCGACAAAATTTTTAACCACCAGTAGCTCCTGAGATTAGCGCGTTCAAACAAACAAACTTTTCAACTTTATAGTATTAGTATATATACAAAAGCTACTACTATATCCATTGTAAATAACCATCGGTATGCATTAAAATATTATACATATAAAACTCGTCTTAAATGCTTTGTTGTTTAAGGTATACCTATACAATATACTGACTGACCGGTTGGCTTGGTTGGTAGTGGCCCTGCCTTCCAAGTCAGAGGTCGTGGGTTCGATTCCCACCCGGGGCAAATATTTGTGTGATGAACATAGATACTTACTCTGTGTCTGGGTGTTAATTATCTATATAAGTATTTATTTAAAGTTATATATATATATATATGTTTATCAGCCATCTGATTTCCATAACACAAGCGAAAAGCTTAGTATAAGATCAGATCGTGCCGTGTGTGAAAATTGTCCTGAAATATTTATTATATTTTTTTGTTACAATACAAGCGTTCATGAAAACACATTTCAATTGTAAAAATTTTGCTTCCATTTACAACAATCACATTGTCGATCATAATCCTCATGGATTGAAAGATAAGGCCGGTTGCAGAGCTTCACCGACCATCAGTGCGTACGTCAGTCGCGCTTGATATGTATGGATTCATAAAACCGTTCATAGCTAGACTGCAGACCATACGCACGCGTATTTCCATACATATGACAAGCGCGACTGACGTACGCACTGATGGTCGGTGAAGCTCTGCAACCGGCATAACCGGCGGCAAAAATGTAATGCCAATTGCTTGCAAAATTGTATGTGGGATAATAAAATAAGATGAATGATTAATTGTTTCTTAACGTGTGTAAGATTCATTTCTGAACGATGATGAGAATGGAAGAAGGATAGACTATGAGTGAATGTGAAGCAGAGAGCGAATGAAGAATGATGTTTCTCTTTTATTGGGATCGTGGGTGAAGATGGCTGTTTCTCTGTTATAACTTGTCTAAAAATTAAGATTGTGGTCTGAAAATAAATCTCAAGAAGTTCAATAGTGTTTTTCATTTAGCCCCGATCCTACATGTATAATATTCATAAAAGACTCCGAATAAAATTGTAGAGTCACATTTTAAAACCACTTCTCTACAATTTTCCTAATTGTCTAAAGAAGCTATTACGCAGTTATAAAGGGTTTTTTCTTGAATATTTTCTTGGAAACGAACCTTAAAAGAACTTGGTAATTTATCCATATCGTTTCATTTATTCAGAATATCTGAAGACCGTGAAAAGGCAAACGTATATTTTATTCCTTTGTTTTAAATTCGTCTCGTATAAATTTAACATTGTTATACATTTTCCAAGAATGGAATACATATTGAGAGAATATCTTAAAATACATTTTTTATTTGGTTATATAAGCATATTGTATTAAGATTTTCTTTATTAATATGTTGTTAACCATGTATGTACATTTTATAAAATGCGAAAGTAACTCTGTCTGTCTGTCTGTTACTCAATCACGCCTTAACTACTGTACCAATTTGCATGAAATTTGGTATACAGATATTTTGATACCCAAGAAAGGACATTTACCGATTTCGATAATTCTTTTTTATTATATTCCTTAAAGTACGAGGATGGTTCTTATGTAGAGAAAACGTAAATTATACCATTTAACACGGGCGAAGCCAGGGCGGGCTAGTTTATAATAAAATGAATGTTTATAATAAGATGAATAGATTAGTCGAAGAGAGATTAAAGATTAAAATCTATCGAATGCAAATTTTAAAAACCTAACTCTACCTAGAGTACCATACCAACCTATGAAATTTTATGTAGGTATCTTTAGTATGTTCTGATAATTTCGATTATAAGGATTATTTATATTTCTGAGGCTAAATAAATAGTTGTCTAAACGATTAGTTCATTCTACAATCATATACAAACATACATCATTTCATTTTTATTTATATTATAAAATTGTTTTGGTTAATACATAGTATAGTGCGAGTGCTAGCTGCCAAAAACACTAAGTCAACGATATATCCCGTAAATCCAGCATTTACCTCGTAAATATATTAAATAGTTAAAGAAATATAACATATATTTCCGCTTTATTTGTAGCAAATTTAATATTTATTTATGTGTTTTTGTCTTGACAATGAATAGAGATTTATTATTTCCTGTTGTATTTTAAATAGTATAATATTTTAACATAATAAATTAATAATTATTACTTTGATTAAAATATCTGCAATTTTATTCAAATATATATTTTTTTACTTTAAATCAAAACTGACATTGACCTACATGTGTTATAAACTGTAGCGTCATTAGATTTTTGTTTATGTATTGTAACTTCGTGCCATGTTTATGTTGCGAATGAAATTTCAAATAAATCACGTTTTGTTTAAATATTCTAGAATATTATAGAACACTATTTTTCTGTATTTCAAACCAAAAAAACCCTTAGTAATAATACAAGTCTAGAAAATATCCTAAAGCCTAGTTTTATAGTTTATACTAGATTTATAGTATACCTACAAAAGGTAAGACCATTTAAAAAACTCACCTCACTATACGTCTTTCAATATATACAATTCACTTATCACTACACACAACACCGATATGTGAAGAACACTAAACGTAAGGAGAAGGAAAAAGTTTCAGCGACACTACGATTGTACATAAAGCTTGCGAAAAATAAACGTCCATCCTAGGCGCTTGAATCTACAGGTCTGATCGCCCGCATTGGCACAAATTTCCCGCGTTCAGAGCGACAGAGACATACATACAAACACACTATGTTAAAACGAGACGGCTATCATTTTGCAAGTGCGCAGAAAATCGCAGGATCGCTTAGAACGTCATTGAATCTATAATTGTGTGAAAAATAATGAAAATTCAATTTCCATCAAAAATAGAGTTATTTATTATTGATACTGAACTCATAAACATAAGATCTAAATTAATCTTCATTATGAATTTTCCAGTCGACCTTAATCGAGTGCAGGTTGCTCATATTTATCTTGTATTTCATCGCTTACTTCAAAAATTTATGAGAAAAATTTAAATTTCTTAGCTGTTAGACCATCTGTTCCTGAGTACGTTACTATGTAGATTACTCATACAATGTACGATAATTTTAGGCATATTATTTAAACAAAATCAAAAATTCTTCATCTATAAATATGCTGTAAGCGTTTATTTTTAATCTTTCGCCTGCTCTTAATGTAGCGTAATATTCTAAAGAGATTGCTTTTACCTTTTATTTCAGAAACGGATTCAATACTTTTTGCGTTATTAAAAATTAAACGTCAAACGAGATCAAAGAAAGAGTAATCAGTTATTTTGAGAGAGTTGACTTTTTACCTTGCAATTTTGTTATTATCTATACATTTAATAAATCTGTAGAAGGGTCAATTCTGTACATTGAAAATATTGAAAAAATAAATAGCAGGGGGTGTTACTGGATCGATACCAAAGCCAAATATGTGATTAAAAATTTTTTTGTCTGTCTGTCTGTCTGTATGTGAAGGCATCACGGGAAAACTGACGGTTCGATTTCGATGAAACTTGGTATTATTATACCTTATTATCCTGGGCATAAAATAGGACACTTTTTATCCTGGGAAAATACGTAGAAAAAAAATAAATCTTAATTTTTCAGTTTCCTCCATAGACGTGGTTCTGTAGAACCGCGAACACACGGTCACAATTCACATACGGGTCTAATATTAATTTAGTGAGAAACGTCTTCCCAGTTCAAAATGAAGAAATAAACCATCCACGCGAAGACCGATATCCGCGCGGACGGAGTCGCGGGCGGAAGCTAGTAAATAAATAAATAAATCGTTTATTAGCAAGTAAACATGGTATAGTATATATAGATATATATATGTACATATTTTCAGTATTTATGCATTTAATCTTTATATAGAGCAAACAATCTGAAAGCGTTTAAGAAATATTTTCTACCAAACACTATTATGCTGTTCTGATTTAATATGCTATTTATTTTATATCCTCTTAAATATATTTTTCAGTGTTCTAACTCACGTTTATTTTATAATTCAAAAGCTTTTCTATTCATAGATTCACATTAAAGTTTCGTAGAGGCCTTGTGTAGAGTCGCTACATGTTGTCGTAGCAAATGTCTACGAGTTAGTGAACATTATGAGAGAAATAAAGGTTATGTATTAAATGTTTATTTTATTAACGTTTATTAGTGCATACTAAATCTTTATTAATATTTGTTACGTTTTTAAATATAGCTCTTTAGTCTTTAGTCTTTATATTTAGTTTATCCAATACAAATATTTCAGATTCTTATTATATCTATTGTGGTCACAGTGTTATTAAATAAGAAACCAATGCAAAATCATACAAATGTGTAAATCAATATAACTACTAACTACTAATATTTTCCACTTGTTCTGATATGAGACCCGGGAGAGAAGTGTCATAATAAAAAGGTTGGTATTTTGTTTTATTCCGGTCCTTTCAGGCTTTACACACAAAACAATAAGCATTAAACATAATGTTAATGATTTAAATATTTAACTGTTCGTCAGAATTTTCCATTACAGAAACGTAAACGTAATTTTCATTTCCCTGGTGTTTATTGTCTATCTTGTTATTCAAATAAATACAAATTCGCGAATAATCGCGTCATTGTTAAAGTAATTCGTTTCACTATTTCGAATATAATGAGCTTATCTATACTAATATTATAAAGCTGAAGTTTGTTTGTTTGTTTGTTTGAACGCGCTAATCTGAGGAACTACTGGTCCGATTCGAAAAATTATTTCGCAGATAGACCCATTTATCGAGGAAGGCTATATATAAGGCTATAATCATCACGCTAAGACCAACAGGAGCGTAGCCACGCGGGTGAGATCGCGGGGCACAGCTAGTATTTTATAACTCTCATCATGCTATAAAGTAGGCAAAGAAAACAAACGGTTGTGAAATATGTTTATATTTTATGAACAAATAACCAACGCAATGAGATGTGTTCCGCTGTAAACATTAGCGATGGATTCCCAGTTCATAGAATAGTTTATTCATAGATGTGTCGTGTTGAGAAAATAACGGTCTCAGGCTTATTTGTTCATATATTTATTTGTATAAGAAATATATAAGAAATGTTGTTAGAAGCTCTCTCATCACATAACCCGGAGTACTTACGCAAGTTCATGATAGAGTATTTACTTTTCTGGAAAAAAAAGGGTAATAAATTAATTACTATCGGTGCCTACTGCGTCAGTGGTTCTTTTTTTGTTACTGATCTTACTAAGCATTGTTCTATTTTAATACCAATAAACAGTTGTGAAAATTTGGCTTACAGATTCAGGCTTCTAAACTACGGGAGTAAATAATTAAAAGATACAATATATTTTACCTTATATATTATCACTTAGTTACACTTAATGATTATTTAAACATTAAACTTTCTACTTATTTACTATAGTTATTTTTAATTTTTATAAAACCCACCTTCCATTAATAGAAATGAAATAATATAAGTCACAAAAGCACATCTACGTCTGTACATAATCTTTGGCAATCCCAACGGCCTCCGTTCCTATAGCACTATGTTATCAACACTTCGATTCCGACATATCAAAGGCGAGTTAAAAATACCACATCCACTTTACACTATTCGCAGCGAATAACCAATCATTTTATATGTTATTCTAACGTCTTACGATTCATCGGTGGATTTGTAGGAATTAATTTGGGATATTCGCATTTACGTTTTCGTAAATCGTAGTTATTTAAGATGTTGGCGAGTATGTATATTTATATATATGGCAGAGGATATTTTGATCTTCTCTTTTTAAGGTGTATTTTAAAATGAGGATAGGAGGATTATTACTATTTTTGAGTATTTTTTGAATGTCAATCTGTTTATAATTTAATTCTAGATTTTACACAATACAATTAACATAATTTAGGCATTTTCCATATTAAAGAAGCGAGCTACTTATGTAATATACAAACATGTACCTTTATCGAAAGCTCTTTTTTCTGGTAGATATTGTTTTCAAATCCACAAAAACTGACTCTTTTATATTTGTTATTTATACATTGAGTATGGCACACGTAGACTTACTCCCCTAGGAAATTTATTTTCAAAAAATCCAACTTAATGCTCCAGTGAGCATCAATATGCAATGCTTAGGTAATGTTTAAAATGGCCTTTATTTAAAGCTTATACAGCCTACTTACCTATTAATATACGAATAAAACAATATAGTAAAAAAAGTACGTCTAGAAAAAATAAAAAGAACATTTTTGCCGTAGGTAAGCGTTTTTAGCGATCTCAGACAGGAGTTTAACGTTTAACCAATTATTTTTAAATGTTTAATTATTTTTATATTTAACATCTGTAAAATAAGGCTTTAAAGCTACAAGAAATACAAAGCAACTAAGCATTCAACGGCTAAAAGTTATTTTTAGCATCAGACATGGCACCTGTTGCAAGGCTTACTGGGCGGAAAAGCGGCCTGATAGAAAATTTATTTCGCCTCCTAGAATATAAAATGAGTTGAGCATTCGTACTACAGTACAGTATTCTTTATTGTAAATTTAAATAGGAATGGTCTCGTATTTTTCTACACTATCTTATTCTAAATTTAGCAAAGCTACTTATTGGAAACAATCAGTTTGAATCATGATTTTAAATGAACAACTATGGAGTTTCTTGCCCGTTCTTCTCCATAGATACTGCTTTCCGAATCGGTGGTAAATGTTAAAAATATGCAATGATGATTCAGAAGTGCTTCTAGAAGAAGTCTAATTGAATAAATAAATGTTAGAGTTTGAATAACGATGAAAGAAAGTTTTATCGACTGCTGTTAATTATATTAAGTAGGTACTTGCGAAGACTACGACCAGACTCGCACCTGGCTTATAATTGCGAGTAACGACTGCCTTGAAGTACCTATGTTTGCTTGAATTTTACTGGAAATAATATAAGACTACAGAAAAGATAATATCAACTGTTAGGTACTCACCATACTTACCAAAATTAGTTCGTTTTTTCTACGAGAGTGGATGTCATTTAAATCATTTTATCGTAATGTTAATTCTTCTTCTTATTTGATATCTAGCGAACATTACAGAAATTCTCTACAACTTCAAAAGAGCGAATATTCAATGTTAATTTGCTACAAAACTCAATCATAAACCCATAAAGGTCTGATACGTGCGAAGTTGAAATGTAAAATGGCCGTAGTTTCCAGAACTATTTCCTTTTATACCAGTTCAGGAAAAGTTTACCGGGCGAGAAATGAAAACACGGACCGTCTCATTATTGTAGAAAACACAGCGGAACTGCGGGGAGACTGAGGTGGAATGGATATTGTATGATGAGAAAGTTATATAGAAATAAATTTGTATATGAATTCAACTTTTATGTTAATAAATCAAATAATGAAACGAGGTGTATTGTCATTTGTCACTCAAATAATATCGTGACTATACTACTCATCGTTCAGTCTAAGAGGCATTTCAATTTTCAAATATCTAAGATCTAGATCATCAGATGTGAAAACTTAACTAATTTCACTTTTTAAATATAAAATAGACAAAATTTCAAAACGTGAGTAAGCTCGTCTCTCCCACTAACAAAACCAAAACTATTAAAAAACTATTCAGCCGTTTTTTTTTTTAGATTTATTTCCAAATTACACACATGAGCATTCCTGTATTTCGAAAATTTCCTATAACAATCTGTATTATTCCTACACTTTCGCTAATTTACATTTTATATTTCAGAAGAATGTACTATTCAACTCGACCTCCTCACGTACTCTCGGATTTAATCAAAGCAACAAACAAACGTCACGTTACCACTAACACGACGTTGAGATGTTAAGAGGAAGGTGCTCTTGAAATAAAATAATATTTCGGGTTTTTTTTTTATTAAGCTATTGCATAGCTTCTATCGTAGGCCTTGAGCGCGTGGACCGAATCGAGAAATTCCGTAACGAAAAAACCTCACGCTCCCCACTCCGACAGGCGGAGGTGTGGCTTGAAGGCATAGCATAGCTATATGCTTTAGCGCCGCAGACCGCAGTCCCCGAGTGCCGGACGTCGTTTTTTTTTATTTACAATCTGAAAAATATCACTTACCTATAGATGAGATTTAACAGACCGAATTCGTATAAATAATTTGTAAAAAATAAGGATAATTTTCTCGATTTGTTGTTATTTTCCAGATAGCTTATTAGAAACTGTTAACTCATCACCTAAATTTTAATACATTATTTACAGGCCTATAGGCTAAACAAAGCTAATAAAGAAGTTGTGGGACCTGCTTATTATATTATTATTATTTTTTAATAAAAATATGTTATCTCTCCGTGATGTTTTATTTCCTTCTTTATTTTCTGTGACACACAATAAAAACCAATCTAGAAACCAAACCTTGGTCAAAACCATCAAGTCATTTGAGTTAGCCATGAAAACATATAATTTAATTATTATAAGTCATATAGAGTTGCTCTACTCTATTTTTTGTTCAAACTAAACACTTAATATTCATTTTTACTACATTATAGATCTTACGAAGCCAGAAATAGCTTTGCAAATATAAACCAAATATGTTTTTTCAGATGTCCCAAAATTGGTAAATAAAATAACATTCAATGTCCGAGGGTCTAATTTGAATAAAATAATAAGGTTAAAATATATTCATGGGACTGTAATATTATTAATGTTATTCGCAAATATTGAGGGTTGGTCGCAGATTTTAATTGGTACAATAAACCAGCCTATTTATTTTCAAATTATAATAACAATATTTCTCAATGAATTATTCGCACCGTGTTGATTGAAATCACTACATAGTATAATACAATGTCGCTTTCCACCGTCTCTATGCTTAAATCTTGAAAATTACCCAACAGATTTGGATGTTTTTTGTAAATAGTGATCGAAGAGGAAGATTTAAGTAGTATTTTAAGCAAAGCCGCGGGCGGAAAGCTAGTGAATGATCATAGATAGATAGAAAGCGAAGCATCAAATCATTGTTGTACACTTTATTTTTGTTCACACTTTTCATAGATACAGTTTAATTGCACCCTCAGTGTGCCTAGTGCGAGTTTTCATCGAGTACGAAACGTTACTATCGCGTTTGCGTCACAGCCGAATTAGTATGGGAAATCGAACAGCGCCCCTAGCGGACGTATGGGGAAGCTTTGATTCCCCATACAAATTTCGCTGTGACGCAGACGCGATAGTAACGTTTCGTACTCGATGAAAACTCGCACTAGGCACACTGTACTACAGTAGTTTAGTCCTACAGTTAAATAAAGTCACTGTGAACTTTTATATGTACGACCCAAAGCTCTTTAACGCTTTTAACAAAGTTCCTAATACCTAGTATTGTGCTACGGCCTACGACTATACAAGTTTCAAAAGTTATGGTGGTCGTAGCATCGTAGCTTCCAAAAATATGAACTTTGACTACATTTTTATACAATAATTTTGCGCGTCTAGATTTTTCTTATCAGCCATGTCTTGTGGAAATAATATTAGTCCTCTCAGATAATTAATATTCAGCTCACATTGGAAGTAGGGTCAGATTGTAGAAAAATTGAAAATAATGTACCTAACTCCAAATGCTGGACATATTATGATATGTTTATATTTGTCTTTTCTTTGAAACCTAGACAATCAACGAATGTGTGATGATTTTAATACATATAATTATACGATGTATAGATTGATGTAATAACTATATTTCCATGAATACTTCTTGTAAAATATTAAATGATTTTTATTTACTTTTACATAGTTACAAAAATCTAAAAGCACATTCGCAATCTAATATTAGAAAAGTTCGGAATCTATAAAATATACAGATTCCATAAAAATAACTGTCTAGAACTTTTAAATATTTGTTATATATTAATTCAGGGACTTTATACTTAATACTTGATCAAACTCTGTTCACACCGCTTTGATCTTCAATTTTACGACTGAGTAAAAGGGAAAATGTTTTACGTCATGATTATATATGTTTTGAATATTGTCAATAGATTAAAAAATATAATTTATGAATTTGTAGCAATATATATATATAGGTACTTCAGTAATATCCTAAGAAAAGCATGTACCTAGTATCTCGATTTTTCATAGTATTGTTTAAATCTGAAGAAAAAAACAGTTTTTCTATAAAACAAAAAGAACCTGCCCTTATCCAGCCACAAGCAATTGGAATCGTACATTGTTTTAATTTAATAACGGCCAGAGTCCCAACGCATTACTGGCTGAAACGAAAAAATAAAATTATTTGCGACAGCCCTAGGGACTCCACCCACTTCGGACTTCCTTTATAAACGCGTGCATTCAACACAGGAGACCACAAACAGTCGAGATCTGGTGGAACACACAATAAAAAATATATTATGTAACATAGGCATTTTCATATAAAGGTGAGTGTATTTTTTACTTTTATTGTTCGCTTTGTAAGTATAGTATACCTGCGGCTTCGACCGCTTTGTCTAAAACCTAATAAATTATATACTAAAACCTTGCTCTTGAATCACTCTATCTTTTAAAAAAACCACATCAAAATCCGTTGCGTAATTTTAAAGATTTAAGCATACAAAGGGACATAGAGACAGAGAAATCGACTTTGTTTTATACTATGTAGTGATAAGTAACAACAATAATTCGTCTTTGGTTTGTACATTTTGGTACACCAATCAGAAATTTGTAGTTTTAAATATTTAGAAATACAATATAGGATCGGTCTGTAAATTAGAATTCCATGCAACCCTTTACGAGGCACTTCTTTCAAACGCGCTATTAGTGTATATGAATTAAATAATAAGTAAGGGATAACATAAGCATTATTTTAACGTCTCTTTATGAATTACCTTGATCAGTATATAATTTTTTTTTTCAGACAACCATGCGTAAAAAGCTCTTCGTGCTTTCGATTTTACTCCTCGCTTCAAACAACATCGCTTACGGCAAAAATGGCAATAAAACTAAAACGGACAATTCTAATAAAAATTATAATAAATTAAATAGTAAAGCAGTTGATAGATTAAAAAGATCTTCTAACAGCCACGGATTTTCTCATTTACCTAACGATGATGACATAAACACATATAATAAATTAAAACTTATGAACAGGATGATTAATTCAGACAGGATTGAAGAAGACATACCTTTTTGGGGCTCAAGAGGCAGAAGAGAAAGTTCCTCTGTAGAGCACAAACAAGAAAGATTGAAACCTAAGGAAAGATATAACTGCAACGGACTATGCTTTCCTTTTGACTCAGACGAGCGAAACGATATCCCATTTTGGGGTAATCGTGGACGACGAGATTCTAGCTCCCAAAGCAGTGAAAACACTCTTTGGGATGAAAGATTCAGACGACAGGATGATGATGATGAAGACAGTCCATTTTGGGGTAGTCGCGGCAGACGGGATGACGATATACCGTTCTGGGGCAGCAGAGGTAGACGTGAGAACTCCTTAGATTCCAAACAGTATTTATCATCATCAAAATCTCCGGATGTAGAAGATGATGAGGAAATTCCTTTTTGGGGAAATCGAGGGCGAAGAAGGATGAATAAAGAAAAAAGTCACAGCCTGGATGAACCGGAACCTTTTTGGGGCAGTCGTGGAAAAAAAGAAAAATATAAGTTTAGGTCAACAGACGACGAAGAACAGATACCATTCTGGGGTAACCGCGGTAGACGAATGAGCGGACTTGATAGTTATTCAAATAGAGGTGATGATTATGATGACTTGGACAGTATGTCAAAGATGAAAAGAAGAGAATTGTCATCTTCCTTTTGGGCGAACAGAGGCAGAGAGAGCAGATTAAATAATCTTTTCACAGGACCTATACGGAATAGAATACAGAACATGCCAACAACGAATGACCTCAATAAAGAAGTAAGCAAGGGTTTCCATATTAAGCCATCTGAGCAGAACACCGTTCATGATGATAGAATTTACGCAGAAGAGCCACATTATATTTTGATTGAACGTAGTAGCCGTGCTTCAGCTGAAGACGATCCGTACATAATTACAAGAGGCAAGAAATATAGCAGTTATTTCCATCTTCCCAAAGCTGTCAGGGATCGCCGTGGAGCAATCGATGATATCTTCAAGTCAGTCCAAAACGATCCTTATTACATAGCAAGAGGAAAGAAGGATTCCTTTGTTAAGGTTGGTAACACAATCATGTCAATGCAATCTTTAAACAGAGATAAAGAAGCTGTTTGTGCTTTAGTAAAATCTGTACTATCGAAACCTGAAGGAACTAAAACTAAGAGAGAAGTGAATGATTCAGAAAGAGACAGGCGTACTATTTTAAAAAAGTTGGCAGCTCAACTGCAACAAGATCCGTACTTCGTGAGTAGAGGGAAAAAAGATGCAAGTGACAACGAAAAAAAGATCAAAGGTTTCGTCGAACAAATAATCGAAATGTGTTATTAAATATATTGTAATATTAAGGATAGGAAACTACATACAGAAGACGCAGCGTTAAGTTTTGTGATCATTATTTAAACGTAACTGGTGCAATTAAAAAGTATTTCATTTGAATTGTTGTTTCTATTTCTTCCAAATTCCTTTACACAATAGGAAAAATCTATATTCAATTTTTTTTGACGTGACAACTTCTTATAATTCGATAGAGCCGGCTGCACGCACGAAAAAACATGACTCATGCGGCGTTACCTCGCTGTGAGGCGTTCCATGTAAGGCATTAAACAAATGAAATTAAAATTTTCTTTTCAAAAATGCTACCATTCCATCAGTATTTTCTTAAGAAGTTATGTCACGTTCAACTATCGTCAGTAAACCGACTTTACAGACAACCAATTTTTTTTTTTTTCAATTATTTATGAGGCATCACAAATATCAAAGCAATAAATTCATACTTAATATTATAAAGCTGAAGAGTTTGTTTGTTTGAACGAGCTAATCTCAGGAACTATTGGTCCGATTTAAAAAATTCTTTCAGTGTTAGATAGCCCATTTATCGAGGAAGGCATACCTTTTTGGCTATATATCACGCTAAGACCAACAGGAGCAATGCGGGTGAAACCGCGGAGCACAGCTAGTATAAAATAAACATAGTTACAGAGATTTTATACTATATGTTTATTTTCTATTTTATATCTGTAACTACTTACATTCTTGCAAATAAATATAATTTGAATTTGAATTTGTTTTATCTAAAACTCCATCAACTAGTGAAATAGTCATATCGAGTTACAAATGCCACCCCATTTAACTTTCCTTCCTGTTTACTTGTATCTTACTGCCGTATCCATTAGGTAATCTAATAGCAGTAAGTTAGTTTTGACTTCGAAAATTAATTAACCACACAAACTGTATTAAGTATGAACTCACTAAAATTATTAGGTACATATAGGTAACTTATTGATTTTTTTCCTTTTTTAATTAATTAAAACAGATTAGGACTGTCATAACAGAAGTCTCATTATTATTTTTTCAACAACTTTTGAGGCGTAAAACCTTAAAATGACTATGACTATGATCATGCCATCTTTACACATATCCATAATCGAGGCGAAAACAAATTTAATTCCGTTGCTTATTTCGCACTTATTTTCACCAAGTAATAGTATATGGGGTAAAGGGCAGATGCATTTAACATACATCTGTTTCACTGATCGATTGCCTTATGGACAAGTAGGTAATCAGCCTTCTGTGTCCTGCCAGAACGCAACAGTTTTTATTCGTCTCCAATGGGAATCGAACCCAGGACCCTTCGGTTCTCCGCTCACGCTATACCCACTGTCCTGAGGAGCATAGTAAGTAGCAGTAATATGTAGTAAGCAGTTTTAGTTACTGAAATCATTATGTATTTTAACTGAAAAATCCTTTTAAAGACATTAAGTGTTGTTTCTCAAAATATTGTGTTTTCTCATCACTTTAAATGTTGTTTCTCATAATCAATGAAAGCTTTACGAGAATGAAATTTAAAAAAAATGTGACAAAGGACAATGAGTTTTTAATATTTATAATATTCTCGATATAGTAGAAAAACTTGTTGCCTGATTAAAACTTGTACGGTAGCATAGTAACTATGTTTGTTATATCATATTATGTGCAACAACAAAATTAAATAACTTACATCTTACAAGCAGAATATATGAAAATAGGAGTACAAAAAAAACACAACAAAATTTAGTGCAACTTTCTTTATTCATCATAAATATACCTACATTTTTAAATCTTTACAATTCCGTTTGCTCTCAAAATAATTTCCTGGTAGGTAACATACATTGAATTCGGTTTGAGCAATCAAATTCCATAGAAGTTAAACAATTAAGGTACATAGACTGTTATTACTATCGCGAGATCTATTGTAAAGTACATTGAAATGGCTTAGAACTAATCCAGACATTTATAATATGCACTAATGATAATTTCGAATGCTACTTGATGATATCTACACAACATGGGCGCTATTGTTCACGATAGGTATAGATAGGTACGGGTATAGGTATAGATAGGTACGGGTATAGGTATAGATAGGTACGGGTATAGGTATAGATAGGTACGGGTATAGGTATAGGTACAGGTATTACAATTTTCACTAAGGAAAACCATTACATTAATTTACACGATACTTCGACAACAGCAATACGTTTTCAGACATTTAAAACCGCTTGATATGAATAGGTACATGTAAATGATTCTAAAACACCGTAAATATATCATTTGGCCTTAACCAATATCTATAATTTTAATACTGCACAATGTTAGGATAAAATTGTTTGATATTTAGACACTGATATAGTCGACATTTAATGTCCTAACTTACGTTAATAATCTCGATCCTCTATCGCCCTCGGGGGCATTTTAAAATATAACATTAAAAAGCTGGACAATTCGGTTTAAGAACGTAATACAATTAGGCTCTTTATTTGTCGCACAACGTAGCAAACGTAAATCGAAAACGGCCGAAGTTTTTCGGCGAAATTAGACCCTGTAGTGGGGAAGTATTCCTTCAGACCCTCCAGAGAAGAAGGTGGTTGGTGGAATCCTCTCGTCCGGCGTCTTCTGACATGGTGGAACTTCTGAAGTCTTCGTAACCATCTCCTCCAGAAATTATCAAGGTTTCCGTATTATTCTTGGTGGTATCAGCTTGTTTCTGTAGTTTTTCAGCGTTGGTCGAGCGCCGGCTTAGACCTTTAGTTTTCAAGGTCTGTGTCGGCTTCGTTGATGGCTTGTGAGGGACTGGGTTCTCCACGATGGTCAGGAACCGTACGTGCCCAGTGTGTCCATACGGGATGCCTGAGAAAAGGTTGGAATTGTTGAAAATGTAAACATAAATTGACTTTAGTGAATGTTTTATTTTATTAAACTTGTTTCAAACAGTTCTTTTTATATCTAGGTAAATGTTTGGATATACTATTCTCTACGCGGTAATACAGCTTTATAAAAAGGGATTTCATGTGATCAATTCTTATCTATACTAATATTATAAAGCTTAAGAGTTTGTTTGTTTGTTTGAACGCGCTAATCTCAGGAAACACTGGTCCGATTTGAAAAATTATTTCGGTGTTAGATAGCACAATCATCGAGGCTATATATCATCACGCTAAGACCAATAGGAGTGGAGCAACGCGGGTGAAACCGCGAAGCGCAGCTAGTTAATTATAAAGCTTTATTCGCGAACAATTTAGCTAGAAACACTTACCAGTAAGATGTGGTGGTGCTCGTGCAGGGGCAGCCAACGGTGCGGTAAGTAATACTCCGGCACTTGTCCCCACCCATAGTGTATCACGATGAGCTAGTAGGGCTGTCACACGTAAGCACGCAGCTTTGTGCTGACGGATTATGTCGTCACACCCTGATACAAAAAAAAAAACAATCGTATTCAGAACGAAAAAATGCTTGTATTCATTACCCAAAATTAATGTCTCATAATAGTTTTAACTGTGTAAAATGTTAGTCAAAATAAGTACAGTTTCAAAATTTTAAAAACACTTTAATAACATAGATTATTGTATTATCACGTTGGTAGGAAAGCATACAAAGTATGAATTCAGTCTGTTCGTTTAAAGTGGATCAATAACTTATCTAAAATTCAATAACTTACAAATCAGATTGAAAATAAAAACGTGTTTAAAACTCAAAGTGAAGGAGAAACGTGTTAAAATAAAAATGATATTTTCCTAATATAATTAAAGTTAAAAAAATATTATTTGGCTGTATATTTTTATTGATTATTATCTCACAAAAATAAAAAACACACCCACACACACAATATCCTTTCATTGACACACACATTACTTAGAAAATAAAAATGTGTGTGTGTACTAGTGTACACACGTAAGAAATGAAACTTCTTTATGACCTTATTTTTCAAACAATAATTTACTATATGCAACTTTACAGAAATACGTCGAATCACGCGTGCTAGGGATAAGAAAAAGATGGCGCGTAACGGAAAAATGTCACGCGTAACAATAAATGTTACATTAAATTTTTTCCAACCCCGACAAAGAAGTTTCACTTCAAAAATACTATACAAAGTACAAGACTCACCATGCAGCATCTTAGTAACATGCGGCGTGATATTAAGCTCCGCAAGTAATTCCCGTGTATTGGCGTGATAGCAACGCAACGTGGCTGCGTTGTGCAGTGAGAGCCAGATCGCTCCACCGGCTACTGCCATGTGGCTGATTGGCTTCGATTCGGAGCTTATTTGGAATGTTTCGTCCACCTGGAGAAAATAGATATAATAGTAGAAGAATCGAGCTTTTTTTAATACGTAAAAATAATACTATAAATGTGTATCGAGCTTTTCTGTAATGCTACACTTAGTTTTAAGTACAGCTGCATTTTAACTAACTAAAAAATGGTGTATCCAGCCTACAATACTACTTGAAAAAAGAAAGGCTGGATACACATGCACCTATAAATTTTCACAATACTTGTTAAAAGTATAAGTTATGCGTAAAATCTAATTTTAGAGTAAATGTAACAGTACGTTTGAGATAGATGCAAAAGTACAACTAAGTATAAGTGTCAATACAACTGTAAAAGTATAAGCACAAGTGAAAATGTAAGTGTTCTTATATTTGCATGTAAGTGTTAATGTATGTATTATTTCAAAATACCGACAATACATACAATACATACATATAAATGTTAGTGTAAGTAAGTTTTAGTGAAGATTTTAAGTGTCAGTTGCATGCAAGTGTTTGTGTCAAGTGTTAGTGTCAGTGTTAAATGTTAGCCCATTGAGCTCCGAGCGGCCCGATCTGACCACGACACAATAGATTTTCTATTTGACGACGCGGTTGGCGCAGTGGTAAAGTAACTGCCTACTGAGCCGACGGTCCCGGGTTCGATCCCCGGTCAGGGCAAATATTTGTGTGATGAACTCAATTACTTGTTCTTGGGTCTGGGTGTTATTATCTATATATGTATTTATTAAATATTATATTTATCGTCGCCTAGTACTCACAACACAAGCCTTAATTGAGCTTACTGTGGGACTAGGTCGATTTGTGTAATAATGTCCTATAATAATATTTATTTATATTTATTGTGTTTGTGATTCCGGGGGCTGAGTTATTACGTGTTAGTGTAACTTTTAGTGTAAGTGTTAGTGTCAGTGTAAGTGTAAGTGTCATTATCAGTTTAAGTTTCAATATCAGTGTAAGTATAAGTGTGCATATACCTGCAAAGTGTGCGGGTTGATGATTTTGATGGCCGCGTGTGTAGCGCACCACAACCGGCCCTCCGAGAGCAACATGGCGCTGACCGGCGTGTTGCCCGACCCCACCGGGATGCTGCAGCGCTCTGCCCACGAACCTTCTGGAAGATTGCTTTATTAGGACGAATAATTGAGGTTTTTTGGAGATTCTTTAGCGATATTTATTTATGTATTACATTTAATACTGGTGACAGACAATAAATTGTACAAACCCGTATATACGTTAAATGTATCCTACTAATATTATAAATGCGAAAGTTTGTGAAGATAGATGCATGTGTATGTGTATGTATGTTTGTTACTCTTTTACGCAAATACTCCTGAACCAATTACAATTAAATTAGACACATAGAGGGTAACTTGGATTAACACATAGGATAGTTTTATCCCGGAAATCCCAAGGGAACGGAAACTATGCGGGTTTTTCTTTGAAAACATGGAAGCTAGCAGTAATAATATGGTTTTGCATTGCTTGATTTTATAATAAGGTAATATGCAAACGACGCATTATCTTAATTTGTCAACAGGCAACATTTTTTTGTCGACAGATACTAAGTTTTTTTAAGTAATGAATTATATCAGTGTTAACATTATATAATTCTTAAAATTAAAGATTAATTACTCACCAATATCCCTACAATACACTACGAGATCACCGTTGCCGAGCGCTACAAACACTTTGCCCTCCACAAATCTGCAAACAAATTTATCTCAGTTAAAATACCAACATTTTCTACGTCTGTCGGAATATTAGTCTGTATGTAACTTGATTTAGTCTGATAAACAACTTACAATATTATAAAGCTGAAGAGTTTGTTTGTTTATTTGAACGCACTAATCTACTGGCCTGAATTGAAAAATTATTTCGGTTTTAGATAGTAATTAGTCCATTTATCCAGGAAGGCTATAGGCTATATATCATCTCGCTAAGACTAACACGAGCGGAGCACTGCGGGTTAAACCACGGAGCACAGCTAGTTATAGTACTTTTTGCCAATTTATTTTTACTTTTCTTTTTTAAAATGTTTGTCAATACTTACACAATGGAATAAACACCGGAATTGTGCTGCAGCTTCACTTTATTCTTCTTGATCCGGATATTATCCAAACAATTGTACACATGTATGCAGCCATCTTCAGTACCAAGCCACATGGTCGGTTGGTTCGCTGTAGTACTACTGTCCTCTGAAGATTGCCGGCTTGCTGGCGATGAGAGAGTACCTAGGTGTGATATATCTGTTTATTTTTTTGTTAAAAATAGGTTAAGGTACAAAAATAGTAGAGGGCGCTGTTATCAATAAGTTGATTTAGATTACCCTGAAAAAAGTGGGCAAATATTTGTTCAAAACTGAATATATGAATTATTATTAAGCATAAAATTTCTTAATAATTTTTAGTACCTACATGATTATTTTGACGTAACAAACACGTTATGTATGTGTTGTGTATTGATACGAATGTTTGTTGATTTATGGCGAAGTCTCTTCTTATTGGGTGGTGCCATTAATTAAGAGAAGAAGATGCAGGTAAACCAACTATGATGTCAGCTCCATTTTCCAATTATACATTTTACGTTATAACTTATTTTAGAAATGTACTACCTAAAGGTGTGAATATATTGTCTAAATGTAAACTATCTTATTAAGTACTATTACAGGTGTGGATAAAAAAATTTGTTAGAGCATGCAAGAAAAATTAGTAAAGGTACAATTTATAAAATTAATATGTTATAAAGGTTCATACCAGCAATGATGCGTCCGTGAACTGAGAGACATAAGGTAGGGGAAGGTTAAGACAGTGCACATTATTAGTTAGTGAAAAAAGAAACAACTACTTGTATAAAAACATTGCAATTAAATTAAATAACTGTTAAAAGGTTCGTTTACAGAAAAACAATATTTAAGAATTTTTCAAATGAACATTTTTTTATATAAAATAAAAACTCTAATTAAGCTAAACAGTTAGTAACTAGTGTACTGAAAGAGTTATAATTACATATTTTAAAAGTTAAATAGGCAAATTAAAATGTATTAGCTTTAAATTTACCAATCCAGAGTTCACTATTTAAAAGAGGGTACTTCTAACACAATTATCAAATCCCATCGCTAGATGGCGCTAAAACAAATTTAGAACAGCGCCATCTATACTTCATCATCATCATCATCAGCCCATATACGTTCCCACTGCTGGGACACGGACCTCCTATGAGGGTACAGGCCATAATCCACCACGCTGGCCAAGTGCGGGTTGGCGGATGACACATGTCATCGAACTTTTTAATTATTCGACATGTCATGTCGGTTTCCTCACGATGTTTTCCTTCACCGTTCGAGCAGTGATGATGTAACAACATGCGCAGATAAATTGAAAAATACTTACCGGTGGTAATTCCCATGGCCTGTTTATCAACAGCGGGATTCGAATTGGACTTCATCACGGGATGCACTTGTATGTTCTGTCCTGTGTGTGGAGTGCTCAAGCTCTTGCTATGGTTGGGGGTCAGGGTTCGATTCATGTTGTATGTAAGGCGCAAACTGCCGGATTCTTGGCTTCTCTCGGACTGAGCGTCCTGGTTCTCGCTGGAGGAGCCGTCGTCTTCGTCGTCGCTTGATGATGAACTGGAATGTTTTAATGCAAAATTCGTTATTTTTTTATGATTATTAAGCTATTGCATAGCTTCTATCGCGGGCCTTGAGCGCGGGGACCGAATCGAGAAATTCCGTAACGAAAAAACCTCACGCTCCCCACTCCGACGGGCGGAGGTGCGGCTTGAAGGCATAGCATGCAATAGCTTTACCGCGGCAGTCCCCGAGTGCCACACGTCTTTTTTTATTATTTTTTCTAGTAAATTTTTGTTAAAAAAAAACTTGAATTATGCATCTAGAAAGTTCATTTAACAATTAACTGCCGTTAGCTGCTCGGGATAATATTTTTCAACGTACGTTTTCAATTTTGCAACATGCACGCTTACGCTTATTACCAGCAACAACGAGGCTTTACAAGTCGATACTAAGTTCGCAGCAAAACACTACTACACATGAGTGTCATTACTAACACTATTGTTTGTCAAAGTTATTTTCTTCAAGTCGATATTTTTTAAATAATTGAAAAAATATAATATTCTATCACATACCTATCAAGTCGTATATTCTTGCAGCTCTCATCCGTGTCAGAAATGCTGATGCCTGGCTTGTTTGCTGCAGTGATCAACGAACTTGTCCTGTAAGACAAAAATTCATTAGCATTACATTGATTGCATGCAACAAAACTTTTTTTTGTATACATAGCTAACTCACTTTTCCATAGCAACTGTCTAAATACCTTTCTCTCTTTCTAATGTATTATACTTTATCTCTTTCTTTTTCTTTCAGACGCCATGCCATTACAAGATGTGACTAGCGGTCGCGGACTGAGAGATAGCACGCACACTTGGCCGACGTGGCCGTTGCTATAGCAAACACATAACATGCTTTATTTATCTCTACTGTACTTTAATTTTTATTTATAATAAAACTAGCTTTCCGCCCACGGCTTCGCCCGCGTTTTCAAAGAAAAACCTGCATAGTTCCCATTCCCGTGGGATTTCCGGGATAAAACCTAACATAATATATGTTAAAATAAGTTTCCCTCTCTATGTGTGCTAAATTTCATAGTAATCGGTTCAGTAGTATTTGCGTGAAAGAGTAACAAACATACACATACACATCCATCCTCACAAACTTTCGCATTTATAATATTATTAGGAAGTAGGATATACTCACGTATCAATAGTAGCAGGAGCTGGTGGAACACAAGCGACGCACAAAATGCGCGCATTACAGACGCCATTGCATGACGTCACTTGCGGCTTCGGGCTCAGAGTCAGCACGCACACTTGGCCAACGTAGCCGTCACTGTTGCATACCTGGAATTTGACTCTTATTTATATGTACATAGAGTTTGTTTTGTACTAGCATATAGCCAACACAGTTTTCGCCCGTTTCATTATAAAAAAAAAATATGTTCACGTTCCAGAATAGATATTACATAAGCTAGGAGGCTAGTTCATTATTTAGTCATTTATGAACAAATAAGAATAGTAACTATAATATGTACATATAACTCTATTTGTCTTATTCCCCCTCTCACCCATATTTTATGTTATAAACATTCATTTAATGTAGAAATAAGTGATTTTTATATCGTATTTATCTACTTGAATCAAGCCTTTCCTTTCATATTGTCAATAATCAATATAAACTTCAAAAT
Source organism: Colias croceus (assembly GCF_905220415.1). Taxonomy (NCBI): domain Eukaryota; kingdom Metazoa; phylum Arthropoda; class Insecta; order Lepidoptera; family Pieridae; genus Colias; species Colias croceus. Next base: position 7,075,142 of record NC_059556.1, on the reverse strand, counting down.
AACTTGACTAAATGGGCCGATTTTTCAATGCTTGGATAAAACTTATTCATCGAATAATGTATAAAACTACCATTTTAAAAACGTATTCTAATTGCCCGTATTTGACAGTTTACGTGACATTTTAATATTATCGTGTAATACTTTATTGGACGGATAAGTTTAATCCAAGCATTGAAAAATCGGCCCTGTACACAATAATCTATTTACCATATAACAAATTACTCATTACTCATATATTTAACAAATTAAACTTATATTTACCCAAACATCGGGACTCTGTCCTTTCGGCGGCAGTGTGGGCGCCGCACACGTGAACTGCAGTCCCGCCCGCGTCTTGCGTATCGGCACTGGGGATAGGAACTCGGGAGCTGGCCTTTCTTGACCATATACACCTGGGAAAATTATTTTTTCATTAGTTTTTAGCACATTGAGAGTATAATTTCCTGGCACGTCATGGAGTAAGACGAGGATTTTGATATCTTTGAATTTTGCCAAAGAAGTTTCACTTCTGACACGTGTGTTCGCTACACACGCTTTTTTTTCTTGTTTGACAGATATTTCACACTGTTACTGCGTTCTGCTACGTATAGAGTATTTCATAAACTCTCAAATGAATTTAATTTTGCAATGTTTAATCCATACTAATATTCTATTATAAATGCGAAAGTAACTCTGTCTGTCTGTTACTCAATCACGCCTTAACTACTGAACCAATTTGCATGAAATTTGGTATAGAGATATTTTGATACCCGAGAAAGGACATAGGAAAGGTTTTATCCCGGAAATCCCACGGGAACGGGAAGTATGCGGGTTTTTCTTCGACTGCGCGGGCGATGCCGCGGGTGGAAAGATAGTCTTATATATTTAATAATCATATATAAATGATGGTTATATAATTAGTCTAAATAGTAAAAATCTTACTTAGTTTTTGTTTGGTCTCGTTGATAAGTTCCTCCCAATTACTCCTTTTCTCGGTCTTAGGAAAGATGATGGTCAGATTTTCTGAACCACTGCTGTAACACAGAAAGGCATGTTAAAGTAATAAAGATAAGAATATAATAATTATCAGAAAAATGTGGAGGAAGGAAGAGAGGATCCTCGACCATTCTACTCAATTTTCCGGCCGTTAAAGCCCCGATGAATTCGAAAAGTTGTATAATAATAATTATGATCTGTAACGAAAAGATTTCGATTCAAAACGAGGTGTCGCTACAGAAAACATAATTCAAGCATTATTTTATTTTCACTCATACATTCAATACTCACAATCCTCAAAAAATACTACCCTCATGGCAAATTACTAGGTCAATATAAATTTAAGATGTATCTATGCTCATTTTGACGTAGAATAAAGCCAACTTACGAAGTATTGACGCTGATCTCCATATAACACAGCTGTGTATCACTGCTGTGCCTCTCGGACAGCTGTCTCAGCACATTACACAGCATCTCCCGCACGATCTCCTCGAGCGGGCCGTGCGCTGCGTGCAGACGCGCCACATGTTCCGATATTTGTGTCAGCGTGTTCGCGTCCTCTGAGAGGGTCTCCACTTCGTGCATGATGCGACGCAGGTTTTCGTCTTTGGCTTGAATGAATGAATGAAATACTCTTTATTGTACATACACAGTAATAAATTTTGTTACATAGTTAAGATAGCCTATAATAGAGATGTACAAAGAGCGGCTTTATCGCTCGTCAGCGAAATTTAATGAAATGGTGTTATTTTATATTGTGGGGTATTAAGTAAGATCCGAAAAACGATCTTTTATATCGTTAACTCTACCACAAGTAATTTCCTTTATCAAATATGTCGAGTAAACCTTATTTTATTTATTAAAATTATAACATTATGCGAAAGCTTTGGTCGATGGAAGTGTTACTTAATAACACAAGAATGGACGATCTGTGGCTCACATAAAAATAATAATGAAATACACTGTAGTCAGAAATATGTTTGGAGTAATATTGCATTAATTGATAACATTCTTATTACTATAACTATGAAAGCTTACTCACATTTAACAATTTCGAGATCAGCCAAATTAATTCTCATCAGAAGCTTGTATTTGTTGCCTTCCATCTGGCTCGCTATGCTACTTTGGTATGTTCTGGAAGCAAAAAAAATATTTATTTTTTAATCTATGATCAATCTATTACAGAAAATTTAATTTATTGTTTAATTTCTTTCTTAATTAATAAAGCCATCAACGACAGTTTCTATGGAAATAATCGACCATGGTTATATCACTTATGTATGTTAAAAAATTATCATAGACTTACGGAATGGGTTTCTTTATAGTCCCCGTGCGGCGTTTAACACTGGTAATCAACAGCGTATCACTAAACAGGAACAACGCACGATCTTTTATCGTGCCCTGCGCAGACGGCATCGTCACGGTCTCGTGTCGTATAAACGTCCTCTCTGACGTCACGAAGTTGGATAGCCCTTCGATCATTTGTTCCAGATCTCGTAGGGTTTGCTGCTGCATTTCTAGTTCTAAACTCTCTCGTTCCGTGCAATTGATTAGTTCTAGGAGATTGTGGATCTCCTTTTGAGCGTCGAGGAGGAGTTTGTGGTCGGGGTGTGACTGATCTGAAATTAGTTTAAATGATAAGTTACAAAATAAGACTTTTAATACTAATCATTGTCATCGCCTTCGTGATAATATCAAATCATCACCATCACAACTGTAAAATATATAGTTTTAGAAAGAAAAAAACCTGATGATAAGTTTCTTCATTTCTGTATTTGTTGTTCCCCATGGTATGTATAATTTTATCACATTTAACAAGAAAATTATAAGTTTTTTTTGTTACAGCCTGTCTCATAGTTTCAATCTTTACTGTTTATTATATTGGTATAATTAATGTGATGATTTGTTATGAATATCTAGGACGCCATAATTTTAAAAACCTCATTGAAAGAAATGGCCTTAATAAACAACTATATTTTTCACATCACACAAAACAAAGACGGAACATTGACCCTGTTTATATAAATATTATTCATCTAATAGGTTCAAAGGAATTATTATTCATATACCTGTATAAATCATTTCGCGAACGAATTATACAAAGGACAGGAAATTAAAATTTTGCGTTTATTTAGAAAGTTTTCCATTCTATAAATATTTGTATACCTATTTATAATTTAGAATATCAGATAAAGTACTTTGGTAGATAAAATAAGAAAAAAACAGCGTTATATCAAAAATTTTTACAAACTATGCTAACAGGCGATCACATATTCATGGTCAATATATCCCTTTTGCCCTTTCCTTTTTCGTTTTCTCTCCATAACAAATTTCCTTGCTACAAAAACCTAATAAAATTATCCTATTTATTTTTATTATATCGGAAAGATATGATGATAATTCACCTACATATACCATCTCTAATTCATAGACTTCATTGCTACCAGACGCACCACGCCTACAACAACAAAATAACCTTACCTGTATGTTTGATCAGCCGTTGAATCAGCAGTTTATAGCTCGGGAACTTCTGTACCGGCTTAATTAGCAGATTATCCAAAGATAGTTTTCCCTTATGGTCCCTGGCCATAGCGTCCAGGAACTTGGCGAAAGCCGGGCGGGAAGAGGCTGCTGTCTTGATCGTTTCTTTTGCTTTTTTTAGGTTGCTTATAAAGGACATGTAGGTGTCCATCACGGTGGGTTTTGTAAACTGAAAATGTTTTAGTTAATCTTAAAATATTAAAGAACAGTAAATTCAATTCCTACTGATATCCTACTTATATTATAAACACCAAAATACAATATCGATTATTGATGAATTTGAAAGCTATAAAACTAAATATTGGAAATAAGAATGTATAGATGTTTGTTACTCTTTCAGGCAAAAACAGGTGATCGGATCTGTATGTTTAATACAGAAGTGGTCTAGATAATAACATAGGATACTTTTTATCAAAATACCAAGCGAGTAAAGCCAGAAGATCCAGCTAGTTTATAATAATAATTACCGTCATCAATACATGTTACAGAGTATATTTAATGAGAGGCATAATAGATAAATATTCATTCCATCTTAAATAGGTTAAACCGCAACTTTCACACGTGTACCTAATTCGTGCCATGTTTTGTTACTAATTTTGAATTCCTTAAATATTTAGTGAGGAATATTGACATCACGGCCTACTTGACAATATTATCATAGAAGCAATATTAAAATTAGGAAAACATTTCATACCTACATACGTACCAAAAAAAGGAGCGTGTGTGCGGAGCACACGTGTCAAAAGTGAAACTGCATTGGCAATATTCAAAGATACCAAAATCGTCGCTTTCCTACATGACGTGACGGTATCGCCATCTTGAAATTTTACACTCAACGCGCCTAAAGAAGTTTCACTTCAAAAAACTTTAACTTAAAAAAATCATATAAACAATAAGTTTATTCCTACTAAATCGAAGTATTAACTCCCTAGAAGACCATAACACAACCAAAAAAGCTCACCACATCCACGAACACATCTCCAACCCTCTGCTGCAGGTCCCATTGCTCCAGCCTCCTCCTCAGCTTCTCCAGGAACTCCTGGTGCACGTTCAGGATAGCTGGCACTTGGTAGAAGATCTCATCCACTACGAAGGCGTCCAGGAGACCAGCGTTTTCGGGGCTTTTGAGCGGGTGGAGGTATTTCTGTAATGGTTGAATTAAAATGAATTGAATTAAAATTAAAATTGGTTGTTTGGTTAGTTTTATTGTTGTGAGAACAAGGATACCTAAAATTTGTATGTAATGTGAAACTTATTATTTTGATAAGTACATTGAATGCAATAGTATCATTCATATTATAAATGCGAAAGTAACTCTGTCCGTATGTCTGTTACTCAATCACGCCTTAACTACTGAACCAATTTGTATGAAATTTGGTATGGAGTCGGAGATATTTTGATACCCGAGAAAGGACATTGGCTACCTTTTATTGCGAAATATGTACCACGGGCGAAGCGGGGGCGGTACACTAGTAGAAATAAGTAATATTTATTTTATTGTCAATCTATTTATTTATTTATGTAGCATCGATTATTATGCTCTCTATTAAAAAAGCAATATACCTAATTCTCATATTTTATCAGTATTTTTATATTGTCAGTAAAAAATTGATAGTAGCCACGTAACAGGGGCTATAGATTCATTTTATATTTTTAGATAAGTATATTTTTTTTATCAGATAAAAATATTATTTAGTATTCAAAAACATTGCAAACTTTCACCACGTCATCACACGAGAAAACTTATGGGAATTTATTTTTATCTCGCTATTTCTGTAAGCAAAGTTTATAAAAGTTTTCGTTTGAAACGAAATGAAATGCTAAAAATAACTTACATTAAATTTTTAACCGTCAAGAGAATTGTATTACGTTTTAAACAATGATCTCAAGAGGTTTGAAGTAATTTTAATCTACAACACCTCAGAAAAGCTATTTCTATTGTTCTTTTTTTATATTTATAACATTTTTTGCAAAGTAATAACTATCTATTTTATTTTCCAGACTAACTTCGAAGACCGTTGAAGCATCAAGATACAGATATAAAATCTACGTCTTTTAGCAAATACCTACTTCCTATTTCAACAACTGAAACGTAAGAACAACAAAAATCTAAATAATTTTCGTTCTCGATTCTTCGATTCTGTTCGGTTTGTTTGGCTGTAAATAATGTGGATTAACATACTGTCCAATAATAATTTGTACCCTTTATTTTTTTCACACTTTTCTAAGAAGGTGAGAGGATACCAACGAAATTTTAGATGGATCGCGTGCATATACGTTAGGAAGTTTCAAAGACAAGTAAGTTCTCAAATTTATGTTAAAAATTCAAACTCAAACATTAATTAATTCAAAGCCAATTTTATGATACCACACTACTCCACAAAGAGTAAATACACTGTTCAAATTGAAACTAGTCACCGAATAATTACCTATCAAATACACAGTTATATTTATTCAGCTATTATTACTGTAAATATTCGTTTCGACAAATATTGTAAACTGAGCCTTACAGTAAAGCGACAATCAAAATCATTTTCGAATCGTGTAATTTCTGATTTCTGAACGTCAACAATTTCCTACATTAAAATGGGTTTAAATCAACGTTACTTTCTAGCAAATTAAGCGCTGTATTCAGAACGACAACCATTCTTATTAAGCTGTCAAAGCGCTGCGGCGACGATTGTGCGTTGAATTGATCTTGCCAGCAGCTTTAGTGCTGTAACCCGGTTTCAACTGTTGAACGTCTGTAAATGAATAAGCGCTGTGTTCGCTGGAAGTGTTAAAGAGGGAAATCTATGTAGTATTTAGGGTTGTGAATAGTGGTCAGTGGTAGTAATTTGCAATGTCACATTGTGGGTAATATTGCGTTTCTAAGTGAAATGCAATTGGTATCTTTGGAATGTAATTTATACAGAAGAATGATATTATTATATTAAATGTTTTGATTCCATCACTTTGTCTATGGAATGATGGAATAATCTATAATCTATACTTCTATACAAGTTTTGTAATTATGTATATAATTATGTTTTCACGCATAAACTACTGGACCGATTTCAAAAATTCTTTCACCATTAGAAAACTGCATCTTCACTGAGCAACAAAGGCTAGGTTTTATCCAGGAAATCCCACGGGAACGAAAACTATGCGGGTTTTTCTCTGTAAACGACTAAACGCCAGCGAAGCCGCAGGCGGAAAGCTAGTAACACAATACAATGCAAATGTTTTTGATAATATTTCTTCGTATTTTAATATATGCGTAAGTTAGGCCATCGGCGTTATCACTATTTAAAATTAAATATTAGATAGGTATAGCTAACAGAAAATGGTATAAAATAATACCTACACAGCTGAGAAACTATTGTATAAGTCAATAGAGCCCAAATACAAAAATACCTATGTTAAGATACACAAAGAACAATCAATAGTTACCTCTACTACCTGTTTTTCAAATTGTTCAAATTTCAATTAAATCATAAAAGCATACAATTATAGTTAACCGTAAACACATAAGTTATAACAAGAACCAGGAAGGCCTACAATTTCATCGTCCCGATAAATTTAATTAATTTGTCAACCACCGGACAGTCAGACAGGCTGAAATATAATTTTCGTATTTATAATAAATGCGTTTCCGAGTAGGTCATAATTTTATGGAAATTATTATGAGGATGGTGATTTGGGATGAAAGTATGCACAAAGGCTGTTTTGGTACAAAGCTGCAAGTTTTCTCCGCCATCTAAAGTGCCTTACACAGTTTAGAGGTACTCTTGATTTTGAACCTTTGTTATCTTCAATACTAGAGTTTGATATGTTAAAGTTTGCGTTATCTTCAATACCTACACATCTTACAATATATTATTATTTATTTATTTATAACACTTTATTGCACAAACAAAATTAGGACAAAATAACATTAAAATACAAAAGAAAGGCATAGTTTGTACAAGAGGCGGCTTATTGCTAAGCAGCAATCTCTACCAGGCAACCTGATGGGAAAGGAAATGTATGAAGTTTAGGAATTATGTACCTTAAATAAGTATTGAAAAAATTATAAAGAATAGGTAGAATAAATTCGATGATGTAAAGCAGAGAATATTTTTATTCGCGTCTATGGTTTACCTTAGCAATCGAATTTCTTTTATTTTCTTAGGTTTTATATACATAATGATATATTGGTATTTTATATAATTTACCTTAACCAATATTTCCAAAGCCTCCACGTACGATTTTTCTGTCTCATACAACTCCACAACCACGTGTGTTCGCGTGTCCTGTAAAAAAACATATTTCAATTATTTCATTCACAAAAAATATTTATCATTTTTTAAATTTATATCTCCCTATACAGAACAATCGACTGATATCTCGTGCAAATAATTTTAGGATTTAAAATTAAAAGTGCCTTTACCTAGTGGAATAAAGAACATACATTTATATAGGTATTAAAAAAAAACATTACACCTTTTAGAGCAGTCGGTAAAGTAACAAATTCGATTTGTCTCGCGGATAAGCCTAGACGGCGTCAAGAAGTTAAAGCCATTAGTGGCTTAAAATTAGCACAAGTTAATTAAATTAATACCTACAATAAATGACTTAAGTAACATTCTTTTCAATGTAGTAATGTTAGTAAGAATTTTTATATATTTGTAAATGGTGAAAATAATTCCGTTCCATAATAAATACTCTAATAGCTAAGAATGTTTTTTTTTTCTTCAAGTGTTTGTTAAATATATTATTACTATTACTATACAAAATAAATGACTGTGGATATACTCAGTAGATTAATTCGATAATAATTAGGAAGAAAATTTGCGATATTTATTAAAGTCTCACAGACGCGGACGTTCTAAGGTCGTGTTTTATGTCTTTAGGTAATAAATATGAAAGTTGATGATAATAAAATATGTTTAAAGTACCTACTATTATTTATAAGGGTACCCTAGTTGAATACTAATTTCTTAAATAAATATATTTTCTTTTTCAAATCAATTAACATAGGTAGGTATCGTTAAAGTATCTCGTCTCTAGTCTAAATTTAATTCGGTATAATATACCACTACAGACTAATAACAGTTTACTAGAACCTAGTTCGTAAAATAGTACAGCCATAATCGACTGTCTCGAAGCAAGTTTATAATCTGAAAGCTGAGTATTGATTTTGCTGAAGCGTTTCATTTCCGTCGTCTTTAAGTCAAGATAACTTGGTCAAATATTATTGTTTGGACTATTTGATGTTTAAATAACAATAAAATTAACTATTATTTTTAACCGACTTCAAAAAAAAGGAGGAGGTTATCAATTCGGCCGGTATATTTTTTTTTTTTTATGTATGTACACCGATTACTCTGAGGTTTCTGAACCGATTTACGTGATTCTTTTTTTGTTCGATGCGGGATGGTGTCGAATTGGTCCCATAAAAATTTTATTCGGATAGGCCCAGTAGTTTTTATTTTATGAGCATTTTTGTCTGTAGGTATTTGTGAATTTTGCAAGTGCAAGTTTGAAGTCGGTTGTTTTTAACGCAGTTATTACTTGTATATGTAATGTATGTGTGTTGTAGGATATTATATCTGTGGTTTTGTAGAAAAGGGGTAGGTAGATCTTGAACAAAAATATCGTATTTGCAAGGGTACATAATCTAAATTACGCATTTAATATCTCCAGTGAAAATATCGAAAAAAAAAACGGCCGAAATACAACCCTTAGGTACCAGCACGCCTCGTACTAACTTTATTTAATACACAAAACAAGTGAGATATGTATAGTGCGATGTATTTATACCTAAATCATTTTATTTTTTTATTTTCTTACAGTCTCGTTTTTAGTTTCACTAAAATCTGATCCTAACCACTTATGCTCTTCAATTTAAACACTTTCAATGTCAAACAACTGCAAAAACGGGAAACGATTTAAAGTAATAACAGTAATTTTTTGTATTATGCTCACTCATGAATTGAGAAAGTCTAGAACAATAATAGTACTTCACTATTTTCTAAATGCTGAATGCCAGTCTAGCATTAAACCATTTTCACATTTTATCTACTGGACTGTGGAATTTTTCAATTTCTCGCAATATCTCAACTATGTTAATTTAATAGAAGAAATATTTTCTTTCGCTGAATTGTTCAGTCAATATTATCTTCTGTAATTAGAGGTCGAATGTATAACGTACTTGTATCTATAATATAAAAATGAATCCCAAAATGTGTTGGTAAGCGCATAACTTTAGAACAGCTGAACCGATTTCTTTAATTCTTTTTTTATTATATTCCTTGAAGTACGAGGATGGTTCTTATGTAGAGGAAACGTGAATATGTACCACGGGCGAAGCCGGGGCGGACCGCTAGTTTTTTAATAAAAATTGACGCACCTGGGTAGAAAACATTCAAAATATCTAAACATGGTAAATAACTCATTCTAACTACATACCTCTACCTAACGTAAGCTACACCGTACGAAGCGGGCTCTTGTTCTCATTATTTATTAATAACACAAGCCCTCAAAGGCTGAAAAGTGAAAACACACATTAACAGTACTTAACGAATAATTGACGAATCATTTGCCGTAAATATCTGTGTTTTTAAATATCAAATATTACCTACCTATGGGAAATAAAAACATATGACTGTTAATTTCATTTATCACAAGAAAATTGTTCTAGACAAAACAAAAATAAAATTAGTAACCATATTTCAGATATGAAATCTCTATGATATCAGTTTTAAAATCGTGATAACAATGCGTTACCTTTGCCCTTTGAAATAGAATACGTGTTATATAAGACATTTACAGTATTATATGAACAATTCATTTTCTTCTTTTCTATTTATATTTCTCTTTGTAAAATAAGGAACAAATACATATAGCCTATTTCCCAGTAACTCTGAAATGCATTGTATATTTGTACTTATACATATTTAAATAATAATAATAATAATTTATTTAGTTATTTATTGTAACATCATTGGTCCACTTGTTAGTAACAATATTCTTATAACTATGTTAGTAACTAAATGTGTACTATATTTTTAGATCCAATAGTTATTTTTAAAGTATCATATAGGTAGGTCGAGATATTAAAGCCTTACTTGCACCATGCACCATTATCTCATTGTTTAAATTTATCCCAAAGAACTACATTATCCCCAGTAAACTAACGTTATGCTGCGTTAAAAACCTGGGTTAAAAGCCATTTTTTCTACATATTTCTTCATTACATTTACAATATCAATAAACTAATAAAAAAAACTTATTAACCATCCACTAAACAAACAAATATTTCACCTAACCATCGTTCTATATTCGTGTATATAATTCCCAAGTTTCGTAACATTAATGAGATTGTTTTAATAAACTCTATCAAATAGATAAACACTTGTTATCGTGAGAATCTGGTTTTTATGCTATCTGTACTGTTCGGATCGATATATCATCAATTATTACAACAGTCGGCTACTGAATAACATAGCGTATGATTATAGACATTTCAATATGCCTTTTTATGTGTGGTATGTTATTTTGGTTGTTTTGAATCAGTTTAAATTGACGTTAAAATAATTGTTTTACATATTATAACTTAGTTGTGCTTACGATGATTAGTTTATTGTAACAAAATACTTAAATTTAATCTTAACATTTTTTTTGTATGATTTAATTTCTTCAAGCTTTAAAGTTCATAAATGAAGCTCTGAAGTTTTATTAATTGTTCACTTAATAGCAATAAGAGTTCTTACAGACGACTTATCGACATACAGGCTGTCGATTTTGAATTGGTTCATCAGGATAAACCAACAAACAAACACACATTCGTAAAAATAATCATGAAAATTATAAATATTCTTACAAATAGCCATCTAACAAATTGTTATTGGGATTTCCTTCCATACATTGACTGAGTGAAATATAAAACCAAGTTTCAAATAACTCCATTCTCACTTTGTTTTTATTATATTTTGCATCTGATTTAAGACGCTTTTATAACTGGGTATATCCAGACTGAAAATAATAAAGGAAAATTGTTGCAATACATTCACCTCGTGAGATGATGCAATGTATAGAAATGATTGACCTATTTTTGATTTTCCTTATGTAAAAGCTTACAATTGAGAAATATGAATAACTAGTTTTCTACCCGCAGCTTCCCCCGCGCCGTTAAAGAAAACCCCGCATAGTTCCCGTTCCCGTGAGATTTCCGGGATAAAACTTATCCTATTTCCCGGGGTAAAAAGTAGGGTATGTCCTTTCTCGGGTATCAAAATATCTCTACCTATACCAAATTTCATGCAAGTTCTGTAGTTAAGGCGTGATTGAGTAACAGACAGACAGAGTTATTTTCGCATTTATAATATTAGTATGGATTAACAATGTTCTGAAATTAGAAAATTCACTTTATTAATTTCCATCTATGACCTTTGGTGTTCCCGAACAACTACGACATTGAGGCCTTCAAGATAAGAGCGTACATGTCATTAAAAGGCCGGCAAAGCACCTGTAACGCTTCCAGTGTTACAAGTGTTTATGGGCGGTGGTGACTTCTTAACATCAGATAGCCCAACTACCCCTTTACTTGTCAGAATACAAAAAAATGTAGATTGGAGCGGATCAAGTGACGGTTTTTTGAAGATAAAAGACGGTAGTTTTTTACATAACATAGCTTCATTATTGATTTTTTCATGGTTTTTAATCAATCATTTGAGATTCAGCATCTAATTGTACAATAACTGATACAAGGGTAATTTAAAATTTATGAGGAAGTGAAAAAAATCGCATTTGTGGGTATATGCAGTACTTCTTTCCTTAGTCGAAAGTTTCTTTATATCATTGGTCATAAGCAGTTATATAAATATAAAAATAGGCCAGTATATATAATAACCTATTCCACATTTTAATAAAAAATAAACTACACCCAAAATCCTTTAATATTTCATACTTAAGTCATGAATAGAATTTGTCGCGTATATATTTCTAGAAAGTACTGCACATGAAAGCTCGAGCAGTTTTTGACGAATATTTTACAAAGAAATGCTTGAGGTGGGGATTTTTCTGCTATGAATTTTATTATCCTTTGTGGATGTAAATAAGTGAGCGATATTTGTTTAGAATTTAAAAAATATTTTTGTGTTATACCTACAGCTGTTTGAGCTTTTTTTAATTAAGCTTATTTGAAACTAAATGAACTTTTTTGATTGTTTGTTGATATCCTGAATTGATAATGCTATAAAATTTGTATAACCTTCCTTTTTTGCTATATAATATCTGTGCCTCCAGTGAATAAGGGAATAACTCAAAAACAGCACTTTTCAGGAGAGACAAAAAACTATATATCAACACTAAATCTTTATAACTTCAAATTTTTAAGCTTGTATGGGTAAGATATGATGTTAGACTTTAATTTTACATATAAACAGATATTGTAACAACCCCATAAATGTACTTTTTTCGTGTTTTTTTGTAGTTGTGGCCTTATGAACGAGTACTTCATGGAATAACTCAATGTATTCACATAAATTTTTTTTTGCTCTTTGCAATATAACGACTTATGCCCTAAAGCACTATGTTCATAGTCGCATAACACGACTTATATTATTGCCAGTTTTGGTTTTATAGAAATAATGCGACTTATCATGCTTGAAATTTGTGTACTTTATGACTCAATTGAAGCCTTTTAGTGGAACAACCATGCATGTAGCTTGAAAAACGAGTGAAATCAACGGATTTTTTAACGTTATTAGATATAATAAAAACAAAACAACATTTAGGTGTTTATGTGTTATGCATTTAACCCTAGAAGTCCAATCTACGTAAATTTGATGTACACCGCGGCGAAATATCTTTGCCTTTTCTTCTATATTTTATTATTTACCATCGAATCACTTCGAAATCCAGAAACAACTCATTAGCCGTCGAGACCTAGCAGTACATAGTTGGCTCTTCCCGGTAAATTCCGCCATTTTGTAATAAAGAGGATGTTGTACGTCATTTTGACGTATAATTGGGCTTTTCGTAACTTTTACGATTGTTTAAAAAAAATTATTTTGTGATTTATGTGAATATTTTTTTTTCCAAGTCACGTTTTACATGATATAGTATTATATACTATATATTGAGTATAAAATAGGATCCAGAAAACTTTAACACTAGGACGAAAAACCTTCAATTTTAGTAAATGACTGTTGTCCTCCGCTGGATTTGGACTCCAAGAAAGAGGATTGGGTGGCTGAGATGTTGTCTGGTGGTTATAAACGAATATGTGTTATACATTGAGGATACAAGCACTATAAAGAGTTAAGAGAAGCTCGAAAACCATATTCCTGTATGTTCAGTTACCTTACAGGGAAAGTTATAGGTGGTCTGTCATCTGTGGCGATATTTTACGGCATGATATGAAATTTTAACAATTTCTATATCTTATAATATCAAAATAATATAGATAAATAAAGAAAAAACAATGAGCCGCAGAGATTTTATGAAAAAATTAAGCACAGATTTGAAGGTGCCTTGGATGCAAATACGACTTGAAGAGACTCTACAAGACTGGTTATAATTTTTTTTTCTATGCGTCTATAATTATAGTATTACTGGTTAGATTAAATTAAAAAAAAGATTAAAAACTAGTTATTTTTTAGAAAACTTACCCAATTAAAAGAAGAAAATATAAGTTTAACATTTTTGTTGGCTTTTTTAGATAATTCAATTATTATCGTTCTGTATTTATATAAACAAAGAGTATAATATCATTAAATGCACTTAATGCGTTTATTAAAACTGTATTTTTATCTATTGCAAAAAATAGTTAATTTCCATAGAAATATTATTAGTATTCCAAGTTGATTGATAAATACCTTTTTTTTTTAAATATAAAGATTTATTGTTGCATATTTATTGAAAAAACGATTGAAAAATATTATTAAGCAAAAAGAAATAGTGTCTGTTGTTTCCGTGCAGTATTCAAATAGACCAATTCTGTGCCTCCAGTGAATAAGGGAGTAAGACGAGTTATTCCCTTTGGTTTTTATTGCACCATTGGATTCAGCTCGTCAAAATACACAACATATCAAAAGGACATATCTCTAGCTGCATCCTAACCCATTTTTTCGAATGACCCAAACGGTATAAGTAGGGTGTGATTAACGGTATAAGTTACCTTATCCATCATTTTAGGCAATCGCAAAGGAACTATTCGTCTCGAGTCAAAATAACCCACGAACACAAGGACGTATGTGTAGTTATACTTTTTGAATAAAGACATAATTCATTTTGTTCCATCCGTGCTAACACTATTTTAGTATATAAACGCATTTGTGTCATTTTTCTAACATGAGCATAAAGGAACAACTCTTAGTGTCATTGGTTCAAGTGACGACATGAGACAGTTTCGCACTAATGCCGTGTTGTAATTGGTCTATTTGAATACTGCACGGAAACAACAGACACTATTTCTTTTTGCTTAATAATATTTTTCAATCGTTTTTTCAATAAATATGCAACAATAAATCTTTATATTTAAAAAAAAAAGGTATTTATCAATCAACTTGGAATACTAATAATATTTCTATGGAAATTAACTATTTTTTGCAATAGATAAAAATACAGTTTTAATAAACGCATTAAGTGCATTTAATGATATTATACTCTTTGTTTATATAAATACAGAACGATAATAATTGAATTATCTAAAAAAGCCAACAAAAATGTTAAACTTATATTTTCTTCTTTTAATTGGGTAAGTTTTCTAAAAAATAACTAGTTTTTAATCTTTTTTTTAATTTAATCTAACCAGTAATACTATAATTATAGACGCATAGAAAAAAAAATTATAACCAGTCTTGTAGAGTCTCTTCAAGTCGTATTTGCATCCAAGGCACCTTCAAATCTGTGCTTAATTTTTTCATAAAATCTCTGCGGCTCATTGTTTTTTCTTTATTTATCTATATTATTTTGATATTATAAGATATAGAAATTGTTAAAATTTCATATCATGCCGTAAAATATCGCCACAGATGACAGACCACCTATAACTTTCCCTGTAAGGTAACTGAACATACAGGAATATGGTTTTCGAGCTTCTCTTAACTCTTTATAGTGCTTGTATCCTCAATGTATAACACATATTCGTTTATAACCACCAGACAACATCTCAGCCACCCAATCCTCTTTCTTGGAGTCCAAATCCAGCGGAGGACAACAGTCATTTACTAAAATTGAAGGTTTTTCGTCCTAGTGTTAAAGTTTTCTGGATCCTATTTTATACTCAATATATAGTATATAATACTATATCATGTAAAACGTGACTTGGAAAAAAAAATATTCACATAAATCACAAAATAATTTTTTTTAAACAATCGTAAAAGTTACGAAAAGCCCAATTATACGTCAAAATGACGTACAACATCCTCTTTATTACAAAATGGCGGAATTTACCGGGAAGAGCCAACTATGTACTGCTAGGTCTCGACGGCTAATGAGTTGTTTCTGGATTTCGAAGTGATTCGATGGTAAATAATAAAATATAGAAGAAAAGGCAAAGATATTTCGCCGCGGTGTACATCAAATTTACGTAGATTGGACTTCTAGGGTTAAATGCATAACACATAAACACCTAAATGTTGTTTTGTTTTTACCCGACTGCCAAAGAAGGAGGGTAATGTTTTTCGAGTGTATGTAAGTATGTATGTATGTCTTTTCCTTTGTGACCACCTGTAGCCTAAACGGCTTGATGGATTTTGATGTATGAGGTATCGTTAGATTTGTCTTGATTACGGGAGTGTCATAGGATACATTTTATCCTAAAAGTCCCACGGGATAAAGACATAATTAAATTTTTTTTTCTAAATTTCCCTTTAAAAAAATATGTATGCGGTATCATTAGATTCATTTCAATCACTCTTTTTTTAGTGTGCAGTCGGGTATTTTGTTTTTTTAATAATTTACTTGTTATTATATCTAATAACGTTAAAAAATCCGTTGATTTCACTCGTTTTTCAAGCTACATGCATGGTTGTTCCACTAAAAGGCTTCAATTGAGTCATAAAGTACACAAATTTCAAGCATGATAAGTCGCATTATTTCTATAAAACCAAAACTGGCAATAATATAAGTCGTGTTATGCGACTATGAACATAGTGCTTTAGGGCATAAGTCGTTATATTGCAAAGAGCAAAAAAAAATTTATGTGAATACATTGAGTTATTCCATGAAGTACTCGTTCATAAGGCCACAACTACAAAAAAACACGAAAAAAGTACATTTATGGGGTTGTTACAATATCTGTTTATATGTAAAATTAAAGTCTAACATCATATCTTACCCATACAAGCTTAAAAATTTGAAGTTATAAAGATTTAGTGTTGATATATAGTTTTTTGTCTCTCCTGAAAAGTGCTGTTTTTGAGTTATTCCCTTATTCACTGGAGGCACAGAATTACAACACGGCATTAGTGCGAAACTGTCTCATGTCGTCACTTGAACCAATGACACTAAGAGTTGTTCCTTTATGCTCATGTTAGAAAAATGACACAAATGCGTTTATATACTAAAATAGTGTTAGCACGGATGGAACAAAATGAATTATGTCTTTATTCAAAAAGTATAACTACACATACGTCCTTGTGTTCGTGGGTTATTTTGACTCGAGACGAATAGTTCCTTTGCGATTGCCTAAAATGATGGATAAGGTAACTTATACCGTTAATCACACCCTACTTATACCGTTTGGGTCATTCGAAAAAATGGGTTAGGATGCAGCTAGAGATATGTCCTTTTGATATGTTGTGTATTTTGACGAGCTGAATCCAATGGTGCAATAAAAACCAAAGGGAATAACTCGTCTTACTCCCTTATTCACTGGAGGCACAGATATACGAGCAACTAACAATAATAAATACCATATGTTCATACTTTGTTGAATTAATAACTAAGGCTCTTGTAAAGCGCTAATTAAATTTATCAATACAATTTTTAACGACTAATCTATAATATAAAAATGAATCGCAAAATGTTTTGGTAAGCGCATAACTTTAGAACGGCTTAACCGATTTCGTTAATTCTTTTTTTATAATAGTTATTCCTTGAAGTTCGAGGATGGTTCTTATGTAGAGAAAACGTGAATAAGTAGGTACCACGTGCGAAGCCGGGGCGGACCGCTAGTTCACAATAAAAGCAAAAAAGTCAAAGTAGTAAGAAACCTTCAACTTTGTAATTTAAGTACCTTTTCTTTCCAATATTATAACAGGCTAACTTACAAAGTAATAAGTCAACACAAAATTAGAGAAAGTAAGCGAACGGTGTTGCAATACGATAAAATAATACAAGTTTGAGAGTAATTCTATTGTTTTAGGATTATGGCTGAAGGGAAATAAGAGGCTTTTCCATACTTCTGGTTCAGGGCTGTCACATAGGCACGCAATATAAGGCATTCGAAAGATATTTTGAATTATAGGAAACAAGGTATGCATCTATAGCTTATCAGTTTCGAACCATTACTAATACTATTATATATTCTGTGCCATTACATAGGTACATATAATTAAAAGACGTAAAACAAATATACATTTTTTTAATGATAAGGTATTTGATTATAATTTTTAAGCTAAAAAGCGAGGGCTGCTTGTGCTTTAAATGACATTCCTACAAATACAAAAGTATGTTTAATTAAATTTATATATTTTAATATATTATATCCTGCAAATATATAATATATTAAAACATCCTGTGATATTAATTAATTATAATTATTGTTATGTGGCAACCCTATCAGTCCTTAAGCCACAAACTTCACTCAGGGTGTGATCATGTACACCGGCGGTAAGTGCATTATGGTATGGCTGGTAGGAACATCGAATTTATATTCACTACTGGTTATTCAAATTTAAGAAAATATTCGGTAACAATAAATCCAAAAAATGTAATTGCATAATTGCACCAAAGTTAAACTGCAGCCTTTTACAAGTAAGCATATGAACCTGAAGTATTATAGGCATGTCTGTTTATCAGTGTCCCGAGAAATAATTCATTTATAGCTAGTTCTTACAATATAGGTCAAAAACACTTAAACTTTGTTCTCATAAACATCATAAAAGCGGAACAAAACCTTTAAACTAAATAATATTGTTATTATGACATACTTTACGGTGCCTCAATAAGAGCAATCCTTGATAAGACGCGGCATTTGATCTCAAAATAATTGTTATTTTACGAGAAACTACACTTTCGTGTTAGTAATAGCGTTGGATGACAACACTTCTTTGATGAAAACTTTTTTAATGTTTTCTTTTATATTACATTTTAACTGTTTTAAAGATCCTAGTCGTAATAACCACATCTTAGTCTAAATGCAAATTAAAAAATATTGAAAAATGCATTGTATCTTGGAATAAACGTATATAAGTAACTTTATTTTCCCTTCCATTATATACTATCTTAAGTTAAACCATGTTCAGTACAATTATTTTTATTTTTTTACCTTACCAATTTACCAAATACAATTATAGCAACGTAAGTCGGTTTCTTCGTTTAAGAGCGCTTATTCAATTTAACGCAAGTCAAAATCTCCGCGATCTATTACGATAGATCGCGGCTTGCGCTATCCTTTTACTATGAACAGCATAGGTCCACAGGAGAGCGCCGAGCAACATGTCCTCTCTCTGGGAAGGCTCGCTGCCGACTGATTTTAATCGGGTCGCGCGCAGTGTTTTATAGTACTTTAAAAAAAATTGTAGAAAAATAATAGAGGTACCTTAGTTGATTTTTTAAATTTTATCTTATAAGTAATACGTTCTTTTATTGCAATATGTATAAATTATATTCAACTAAGTCAAATATCTTGGTGAAAATAATCATTTTGTCGAGTATAATTTCTAAAAAAATTCACATTGTTCGGATTTTAATTTCGTAAGTTAGGAGTCCAAATTAAAAAAATCTTTTAACAAACTATTTTAATAAGGATTTTTGCAGTTAGTTAAAAAAAAATGTGTGTTAGATCTGTCAGCAATTTCAGATATTTTTAGCTTCGAAATTGACACTAAAAGTGAAATCAAGTAATCATCGGCTCAGTTATCTTGATGGTATTCACAAATACTGTATTAATTGAAAAAAACTCTTAACTAACTATATAGACAATAAAATTCCCTAAAATTATTAGTAATTCATATGTTTGTAAGATAAGTGGTTGATGGACAATCTGGTTTGAAAAATCACATATTTGAGCCAAACAGCGCACGGACCGCGTACACGGCCTTAAGGCTCAGCGTATTCAAATTGAGAGCTTTTACCGAGGTGGTGGCTCCAATACAATGTCGAATTTTATTAACCCCATTTGTTATGAAGTTTATTGCATATTTACAAACATATTTTAATGTCAAAATATTTTGTCTTTTTTTCAATTGTGTAGAATTCACACTCAAAGGAATCGGCTCTTGTTACTTGACTCCTAGTTCCTTGATAATTTAATATAATTAATTTTCTTCTGGTTGAAGATAGGTTTTATAGTTGCGTAATAAAAGTAACGATATTTAACTTGAAAGGCAATTAATCAATCAATTCGAATAAATACACTTTCACTACCCATTATTACTACCGCTTCGTACACAACTAAAGATTGTCCATCTACTTACAGTAGCCGAGGTGATAGCTAGCGGCAACATGTTGTCCTCCTCAGGACCGCTCCTCGTCTTCCTGGCTTTGGTATCATCATCAGACTCCGAGCCGTGCACAGACAGGCTACCGGAGAAGGTGCCGCTCAAACGCAGCCGCAGGCCATCGCGTCTCATTGTTCATTTTACTCTTTGGTTACTCTTTGGAATGTTACACTTGAAGTTTTTTGGTTTTATTTGGTTTGATTTCACTTTTTAAGTTTATTAAGATACTGGAAGATTTAGGATACAGGAAGAGCCTTAACACTTTTTGTTTACTCTTGTGAAATCGCATTTAGTTAAGATTAGTGGAAACTTGGTCCTAATTATCGTTTAGCTCATGTCTTATTCTAAAGTAATTTTACAAATCATACAATTTTGTGAATTACCTAATTAACCACTTTACTTTTCCCTCAATACCAATAAAAATATCATGTTCTTTTAATAATATTATCATTAACTAGCTGCTCCACGCGGTTTCATCCCCGTAGCTCCACTCCTGTTGGTTGTACCGTGATGATATATTATAGCCTATAACCTTCCTCGATAAATGAGCTATCTAACACCGAAAGAATTTTTTAAATCGGACCAGTAGTTCCCAAGATTAGCGCGTTCAAACAAACAAACAAACTCTTCAGCTTTATAATATTAGTATGGATTCCGTGAATAACATACTTTATGTAGAAAAGGTTAAAAACAATGATCATTAATCTCCAGGCAATTTGAATCGTTAAACGAGAGGAATTATTCCCCGGGGTTAAATTTGACGTATAAAATACGTTTTAAACCTGGAATGGATGTATAAAATGTGATTTCAAGATAAAATTCTAGTCATTCGCAGTTAAACATTTGGAAATCACATATAAGGAGATAAAATTAAAACTGAAATGGCAATAAAGATAATACAAAATGTAACCCACAGCTTTTAGAAGTGCGAAATTATGCGAACTTCAGAACGCCATATTGAATTTATTATGACGTCAAAATGCCCATACATAACGTTCGATCTCATTTCGATCTATACGCGTCAACGATATAATATCATTTGTATAATAATTCATTAGTATATTAGAAGTTGCCTTATTCCAGGGTACCGGCGAACTTTCTCACACAGCAGTAGGATCAAAACTCTGTTGATGTTGATTGAAACAAATAAACGGTAGGTTTTCACAAATTTTGATTGCAAGTACCCAAATATCTAAGATAAAAAAGGTTGCAAACTTTTATTATGTATATATACTGGACATTACTGGACTGAATTATTCACGAGCAAGCTGCATGAATTTGTACATGCAAAATATGATATTCTGTATGACATGAATAAAAGCGTTCCCATACTCTAAAGGGTTGTTAATAAAAGTTGAACATTTTGCCTGGTTTACCGTGAAAATTAGTATAAGTGTACTTATCTAGCTCGGCAAATGAGCGAAACATTACGCGGTATATTACATGGCTCAGTTGGCTTTAACTCATAGCGAGACGGGTGGTAACCAGACGTTTGGTTAATTGTGGGATTGTTTCAAATTACTTTTAAAATCAAGTAAATAAATAATGAAAGGTTTGATTAATATATTCAATCGTATCGAATAAAAAAACTCCTAAATGATACGTGAATTGTGAATAAAGTATTTTTGTTTGGTTGTGAATCTTGAACGATTATATATGTCCAACAAGATAAAACTACGTTATTAAATACAATTAAATAACACTATCTTTAATGCTAAATATCTCTTATACATCGCTTGGAATATTTCAAGACCTTAACACTCGTTAATAACTCAGATAATGTTTGTAGAAACTGAATGAAAGTGGAACTAGTGAAGTGAATGCATCAAACTTTGATGAGTGGTTGTACCTAACTTATATAAAATGCTTCCTTACCGAACATTAAATTATTTAATTTTTCGATTCAAAAGCACTTTTGTAGAAAGTCTAGTTGAATTAATAAATGTTTGAAATTAAACACACTGCATGGTTTCTCTAGCAACCCACGCAGTAACCCGACACTACAGGACTCGTTCCAAACTCGCCTATCACCAGATCCGTAATTTACTCATTTACAGGCATTTAGAGTGCTTCCGTATGTCTAAGTTAATGTTAAAGGTATATTACGTTATGTTATCAAATAATATGTCGTACAAATATCAAGTAGGTACGTCGATAATGAGGTAAAATTTTTGTATGTAAACGTTTCACATTGGAGACAATAATGTTCATTGAACTTTATTGAATACTTTCAATTAAATTAATTGCGTTAAAATGAAGTTTTAAATATACATTTCATCTAAATGTTGTTTATTTCAAAGAGTCAAAAGACAAGTGTAGGCTGCTCAAATGGTTGAATAAAAAAGAAAAAATATACGTCCAAGTTAAAAAAGTTTCAGCGCTATATTATGATATCGTCCAATTCTAAACGTGCTTAAGTAAATCTACAGTAAGAACCCACATAGAACATTTCTGTACAGAGGAAACAACAATAAAACCTGTGCTAATTGTATGCCATTGTGCATTTTTAATCACAAAACATAAAGTTTTCTAAAAGTCCCAAGTTAACAACCCGCATGGTCACCCACGCGGTGTAACCCGACACTGTAGTCTCACTGCTCAGGACGTCCTTTGTCGGTCGTTACCGGTTCTGTTCTTAACTTATATTGTATGCGCAGTTAGCGAATGTACTATACTTTTCTAGAACAAATAGTAAGCCTATTTGTTCTGGTATGGTGGTGGTAACTAAATATCAATAAAATATCATAGTCAGGCTGTATCATATCTTTCTCAATGTAGTGACAAAGGTCTTCTATGGAAGTTTAAGTCATGACCGAATACCATGACTGCGGTATTTGGTATTAGACATACAATATAGTTCAAACAAACAGATGTATGATATAGGTAGTTGATTATTGAGACCTAGTTGATTTTGTTTTCAGTTAGTTAGAAAAACAAATATAGCTAACATACTTCGTATTTTGGTATAAACCTCATTTGGAAGAACCACAACTAAATACAGACATTTATCTTTCGTATACTAAATAGTCAGATGAGATATCAAACCCTGAAAATCATACTACTACTTTACTACTAATACTACTGAAAATGAAATTAAAATCATACAAGTAAACGTAATTGTATAATGTATATCCCAAAACATGAAGAAAAATATTTTTTTCAAAAATAGAAATATACAACCAAACATTTAACTGCCTGTAAATAAATCGCTATAGCTGTGCTCCGCGGTTTCACCCACATTGCTA
This sequence comes from Colias croceus, assembly GCF_905220415.1. NCBI lineage: Eukaryota > Metazoa > Arthropoda > Insecta > Lepidoptera > Pieridae > Colias > Colias croceus. The sequence goes on along the minus strand of NC_059556.1, from coordinate 7,051,744 downwards.
CGCTCCTGTTGATCTTAGCGTGATGATATATAGCCTTCCTGGATAAATGATCTATCTAACACCGAAATAATTTTTCAAATCGGACCAGTAGTGCCTGAGATTAGCGCGTTCAAACAAACAAACAAACTCTTCAGCTTTATAATGTTTAGTTTAGATGATAACAAAAACCTACCACAGACGACATAAACTAACACACCACAGGTTATAAAACGTTTCAGAACGCAAACCAAGGCCACGATACAGGAAGCGTAGCGGAAGCCAAAATCCGAATTCCGAACCGATGATTATAATGTAAACATTACAAAAGACAAGTATTGATGGAATCAAAGGAACAAGGCCGGACTGAAATATCTTTTATGGTCCCTCTGAGGTTGTTTACAATTAACGATGAATAAAACATACATACATTGAATCAGACAAAAAAGTATGATAGAATGGATTGTATAACGGTGGAATTATTATAATAGACTAGCTTTCCGCCCGCGGCATCGCCCGCATTTTCAAAGAAAAACCCGCATAGTTCCCCATGGGATTTCCGAGATAAAACCTATCCTAAGTATTAATCCAAGTTATTTTCTACGTGCTAAATTTCATTGTAATCGGTTCAGTAGTATTTGCGTGAAAGATTAACAAACATACACACATACATTCTCACAAATTTTCGCATTAACAATATTAGTAGGATACATAATACATAATATTATTAATCAGTATGTAAGATTACATGCTGAACGTTTTGGAGATGTTGAAATTCAATGAACAGACAGTTTGTTGAACCGGAATAAGGTATAGGCAACTTTGCCTGATAGAAACTTGAAGATATTTCTGCAAGAATAAGCTTTATTAGAGTAATTCATTTATGTATGCCATTTGAATTAATCACAACTACCTACAAGGACTAAACCATAGCTCATATAAAATCATTGTTCAAAGTTCTTTACTTGACAGTGCAATGAAAGAACGAATAGAAAGTAACTGGATGTTCACACATAGTAAGACTTTGTATTAGTACTTTGGACCATTTTCAAGTTATTTCACAACAATATTTTTTTTTTTTTTTTTTACTACCTCTACAACCGACAAAGGAGCGGCCGGTATACTGATGAAGGTGATCACCTCCGCCCATAGCAATTGCAATGTTAGGTAAACTCGCGATTGTTTTGCCGGCCTAATTTTCAATTATAACTGCAGTTTAATTACTCTAGTCTAGTAATTACCAAAAAAGGACCTAAACTATTTATTAACTTAAAACAAATCCCAAATATGCCTAAAATGAAATTAATTTCAGCAATTTGTACCAAGCGCTAAAATAATTTCGTAAACAGTAGTTTATATTTCAAGTCCGATCAGTGTTAATGTCAAATTAACGATGTTTTATGAGACGTGACTGTACCTTAATTCCGTTTATTTCAGGAGTTTAATATTTTCATACATTATCTGATAATAAAGTACATAAAACATTCTCAGCTCAATTAAGAAGATTTGCGGGTATTTCTACATTGATTAGGTTATAAAAGCTGAATTATGAATTACAGTTTGTATCTATGTTATAGTCAAATCCCGAACAATCTCTTCGCGGAAGGACTGTTTTAACTGAGGCTTGGCAAAAGTCATAGGGCAATCCTCGAAATACATTTGAATTTCACCCTTTGACTGACGAAGTTAGCGGCAGTAAGCGGGCGTGTAAGCGAACGCATCATTAGGCATCGCACGCGCATAAGACGCCTCAGCTAGACAACGACTGACGAAAAGTGTTTATTAAGGACGTATTTACAAATTGACGCGCATCAATTTTAGGTATTGAGTCTTAACTACTACACGTGCACGGCTCACACACACATCGAAATGCGCGAAGCGGTGAAATTATGAGTAAACTAACACGACTTGATAATTGAGCTTATTTTTATTGCCATATTTTTTTAACTTTACTTTGATTTGTAAAGTTTGTAACGTTGAATGATCACAAAAGTAGATACCATTTACCTAATTTCATTGGACAGTGATTGTTTGGTAAACAAGTACTTGCCAAAGTGTACTTCGAAGACTGGTACTGGAACTCATAGACGAGTGGAGCTAGGTATGCCGAGTTTGGGCTCGTTTTGTTAGTTATGTTGAGATCTTACCTCCGGACTTGATGGAGTGACCTGCAGGTGTACTTCGAAGACTGCTACTGGAACTAATAGACGAGTAGAGCTAGGTGTGCCGAGTTTGGGCTCGTTTTGTTAGTTACGTTGAGACTTTACCTCCGGAATTGATGAAATGACCTGAAGGTGTACTTCGAAGACTGCTACTGGAACTAATAGATGATTAGAGCTAGGTGTGCCGAGTTTGGGCTCATTTTGTTAGTAATGTTGAGACCTTACCTCCGGACTTGATGGAGTGACCTGCAGGTGAACTTCGAAGACTAGCATCTATGATCCAAAATACAGATCCCAACAGATGCTTTGTTTAAGAAATTTCGCTTTTACAACATGTTTTATTAAGTTAGCAGGTGGCCTGGAAACGGGCATCTTCTGGGCGGGACACGCGGTAGAGTCGTAACCGTTCCCGCAGTTCCGTCCAAAGCAGCGCGATGGAACAGAGTGGGGTTTTAGTCGGTAAAAATCCGACATAACCACGGCTCCATCCCGGGAGCCGGGGGTATCTAAGAAGATTTCCCCACTTTAAAAAAAAAAAAAAAGGTGGAACCACGAGCTCAGGCTAAAAGATATGATGTAGTAGATGTATCTTCACAAATTTCTAATGTCTAAGATAATATATATGTCTAAGTTTTCATTCTTATTTCTAATCAGCATAGTTTTTAGCTACTTTTCCTCAATAAAAACTTTGTATTTAACGATCTGGTTGTAAATTCATTGAAAAAATTGATTCAAATAAATCTGCAAGAGTGTATTTAAAGAATATTCCGATTTGTTTTGATTTGGTATAATTAATTTGGTGTCTGTAAATTGACGAAATTCTAGTATATACTTTGTCTTAGAGCAAGAACTTTTCTAGCCACAAGATGTTTTTTTTTTCATTTCATTAATTTATAAACAATTTGCACCTAATGAAGTAGGTCTCCTATTATTACAAAGCCTACGAAGGTAGCCTTACTTTCGTAGGGCTTGTAGGTTCTTGAAGGTTCTTAAACCAGGTTTGTAAACCGAAGGCAGTAATTGAGATATTTTTTTTTTTTCAAATTAAAAAGAGAAACTTTTTAAAACGACATGAGTAAAATTTTGCTAGATTATAATAGATTATTTTATTATGTAAATTGTGCCTAATTCTAACTATAAATAAGCCCTTTCAGAATCAAGTATTCTGTAGTCCATGTAGTTTGATTTCAGAAATTCGCATACAAGTTTGTCTATGCAAACTAATTCAGTGATTTAAATGCATACGTCCTCACCCAATTTAGGACCTCAGAATTGAACCTCTTTGTGCTCTGCAGTCTGCGGTTTCTCGTATCATATAAATCTAGTAAAACAAAAGCCTCTTGATCACCTTAGTAATACTTGGTTAGTATACTATATTATAATAAATGATTACAATACTTTTTGTGTCATAAACGAGTATACCTATACGTGATTTAGGAAAATTCATGTAAAAGAACAACAAAAGAATAAGTTCCTTGTACACGTTACTTCGAACAATAAAATACATCAATATTTTGACAAAATCGCCACTTTCCATATAAATTTATGCCATTTTGTTGCTTCTATTATGAGGAATATCAAACATAAAAGCAATAAACAGTACAATTTTGTGTAAAAAATACAGTTAATCCTTCAAAATCGTTTACGTTATGCTTTAAGGAGTATTCAGGAACGCTTGAAATTGGGAGGGGACTGTACCTTTGATCTTTCATAATAATTTATGTTAAAAATCGCTGTGCTTTTAACCAAAATATATTTAAATCGCAAAGCTATGTATTTATACATACATGTTTATGTATTATATGGCCATTCGATTAATGATGAGTATAGTTCTATGGAATGATCTATTTTGCTATACCATTTCAGTGTAACAATAGTTTGTATAAAATCTAGTAAAATGTTAAAATTATGATAATTGCTATTTTATAAGTAGGTATACTCTTTTTTGTTTTCCTAATAATAATTATTAGATGTATATATGAACTTTATGCATTGAATGAAATGAAATTGTGTTTCCACTAATCTTAACTAAAAATGCTTAAAAGTTATCAAATATCCTTGGAATATCGTTTTATAAAGACATACGAATATTTTTTGTCTCTTAATTTAATGAATAGATATATAGTTCAATACCGGTAGGCGGTACAAACAAATCTGTGATATACATTTAAAAACAACGCAATTCAATTCGATACATAATAAAATCGATAATATGCTTGAATTTCAGTCTCAATCTAATTGGGGTAATTATAATTATCCCCAAATTCCAAGGTGAAATTTCCTAATAACGAAAGCGTATCGCAACAAGACGCCATGTCGAAAACACATGGAAACACTATTACATAGTTTACAATAATCATACAATGCTCACTGTATCGTCGATTATACATTCACATTAGGTACATTTGACTAGAAGGATTTGGTTGTTACATTTTTATATTTTATGCGCGCTTACAGGAGCGTCGCGACGCCCACCGTCGTCAGTGGCGCCCCGCGCGGCACTGACTCAAAACTACAGGGATACTTCATAATTCGTATGGATTCATGACACAATATGGAATTTCGACTTTATTGTTCTATACTTAAGGTGTATTTAAGCGTGTTTGTGTGTAGGAAGGTAGAGCTACGTCCCTTTTGTTCCAGCGTTCCGTTCTCGTGGATTCCGTTCCATTAGGGTTGTGTAATCATTACACGGAATATTATTATAGATATTTGTGCTTTTTGCTGAAGTCGCCTCATTATACGCTAATTGTTTTTATTAGAATTGAATTATGATTTATTAAGTCGATTCTTGAGAACTAGATAGCAGAAAGCAATGTATAGACTATCGTGTATGAATTTCGCATTACAGTTATTTTGTACTGAGAATTCAAATGTATATTTCTTATCTTATAGCCAATAGATAGGTACCTAGGTATTCAATTACTTGGTCTTGTTAAACTCAACAAAAATTGGATAATATTAAATATATTTTTATAAATAGTTTTTTTTTATTATTTATTTTTATATTTTTAATACCTATTACCTACTTAAACATTAAGTTTCACTTAACCTATGCATAGTACACGAAATTGTTTTCAATTTATCTTTTTACGTAAAAAAATTGCGGTATCATCAAATTTTCATAATTGCGTGGGGCGTCACTCGTACGGTAAATGAAAATTGACATGTTTCCCGTCACGACATTCTAATTCATGACAAATTGGAAAAAATAGCCAATAGCATTGTTATTGAATAATATACTTTTTGATAAACGATGCAAAGCTCTACATATTATCGTTATATATATTACAAATTTTTTTTTTATATAATCCATAGGTACTAATATTACATTAGTAAATAGTAGGTACTTATTTCTTTTCTTGTTTTCTTCAAACCATTGTCACCAGCATTAATAAATCAAGTTTGCAAGCAATTAGGATGCAAATTGCGATAATGCGCGAATATCGTTTTTTCTAGGGTTATTTATGCCAATAATAATGTTATTCTATATTTTATTATTTACTAATCGTCCGCCCCGGCTTTGCCTGTGGTACATGTTTACGTTTCCTCTCCTTGTGAACCATCTTCGTACATAAAGGAATTATAAAAAAAATTATTAACTAAATCGGTTCATCCGTTCTCGAGTTATATGTGCTTACCAACACATTTTTATATTAGGTCTAGCTGCGCTTCGCGGTTTCACCAACATGGCTGCGCTCCTGTTGGTCTTAGCGTAATGATATAATATAGCCTGTAGCCTTCATCGATAAATGGGCTATCTAACACCGAAAGAATTTTTCAAATCGGACCAGTAGTTCCTGAGATTAACGCGTTCAGCATACAGATATTTGATTTTTTATGAATTATAGCAAAAAATATTCCATACAAGAAAATTTCCCGCGTCTCTATAACGTAGCGTAATTTCTCTAACAGAGACAATCTTAAGATCATATAAATATCATGATTAAAAAATATATAATAACATATTAAAAATACATATATATAAATTCCAAGCCCTATATATAACAAACAGGAGCAAGTTAATGGTATATTCGTAGAACGGGCGGCGTTGCACCGGCCGTTATTGATTTTACATCTATTTGCTTCCTGGTAAATAGTGAAACCCCCCCCCCCCCAAGGTTGAGGGGAGGTGGGTATTTATTTGGAAATTGATGTTAATTAAATTTGCAAATTATTGCAGAATTATTCAATAGTATTCTGTTTATAGGCCATATTTGATAATATTGAAGACCAAAATACTATCTATATTATGCTATTAATTTATACTAATATTATCTATGGGTGTTACTCAAGAACGGCTCAATAAATAAAGATGAAATTTACCGCAAAGTTAAACAGTTTATCAGACTTGCGTTAAGCAGACATGTTCAATGTTCATGTAGTCGCTACCAAGGTTCTTACTTATTAATATTTTTCTACGAGTGTAGCTTTTTCTTGTAATCCAAAATCCGAATAATTTTATGCTTAAAAGTTAAATCTTTAAATCTACGCAACGGATTTTGATGCGGTTTTTTTAATAGATAGAGTAGAGTGATTCAAGAGGAAGGTTTTAGTATATAATTTATTAGGTTTTAGACAAAGCGGGCGAAGCCGTGGGCGGTAAGCTAGTGTATATTATATAAAGACAAAATCCTTAAAAGGGAATGTAGTTAAAACGAACTTATTTGAATTTTCTTCAGTATTACAAATCAGTATAATATAAACTGTAATTATGACTAGAAAATTATAGCTAGTTCCCAAGACGATCTCGAAGCTTCGAGAATACCTAATCCAATTCCGCGGGAACTGAACAAAGGAAATAAATGCAACCTAGATCATTTTCTTCTTCAGTTCTTCAGCGATTTCATTAATTGTAATTATTTCTCAAGTCTGTAAGAATTCATATTGATAAGTCGACTATCTGTGATCTGAAAATATTATGCTTAGTACTTCTATTACAAACTGGTCATTAGATTAGGTATATCTCAGGACCTACATTTTACATAAGTAGAAGTCCTGAGATATACCTATGCATCCAATTTTTTTTAGTGTCATATATGTACATAACAACTAATACTAGAAGTCTTGTAACATGGGTAGAAAGAATAAATATCCTAATCCTAAATTAATAATTTACAAGAACCTAATTCCGTAAGTTCATTATCTTCCGTAGTTATTTAGCTCTAAATCGTGTAAAACTTTCAGAGCTGTGCTTTCAGGTGCTTTCAGCTGTTTCAAAATATAAAAATCAGTTACTACTATATAAGATAAGACTATAACTTAATATTATATTGTGCAATATATATGTATCAATTCTAACATTTAAGATAGCTAACTGAACTTTTGAATAATTCTAATTTTAAATTTTTAAATTCTATAATTCTAACTAAGAATAATTCTATTCCAAATTCAAACAATAATTCCATCCATAGATTACAGCACAGTTTATAAACACTAGAGCGTCACAGATATAAAAATGCAGAGTAAATAAATCAATAAACGCATCCGGGTAACTTCCCCGCCTCGGAAATACTATTTTTAGCCTGTATTGAACTCCGACCTACATCCGGTGTCTATTAAATATCAGATGAGATTAGTATGAAATGCTGGAAAATATTACACGCAGATTCGTTTTAGCTTGCTATAAATATAACTGTTTATTTATTGCTTTTGCTAATTGAAGTGGTTTGTTGCATGGATTTTTAATGTGGGTTTCAAATTGAGCATCTAAAAAAGTACCTTAATTTTTTTGTGTATCTAAGTATCTATTTGTTTAATGAAAGGAATAACTTCTATATAGTTATGATAGCAAAAATCCTAAATTATTTATTAAATACAATAACCATTATTTTAATACCATTAGGTATTTTAACGGAATGAAATACGCTATGTTAATGACCCTTATTACATCATTATTTTTACAATAAAATATGTTATGTTAATAAGCATTATCGTTGATTTTAAACCGTAAAAAAAACATACAGTTTTAGAACAATAAACTTTATTTATCTATAAATACAAACTTATAACTCCTCACATCACCCAGTCAGAAGATACAGTATACTGTTATGCTAAGGATAATATTGGTATACTGTATACAGTATACAGTATACCAATATTATCCGTAGCATAACTTTAAAGTTCTCCAATATTCGCAAGCAAATATGCATTGGAAAACTTCATGTTTACACATTGAGTGATATTACATCATATCTCTCCAATATGATGGAATTGATAAACATGCAGATGAGTTTTGAAGGCTACTCCAGTAGTGTTGCCCAAATTCAGTCTTGGTCTTGCAGTCTTGGTCTTGGTCTTGCGTTTTTGCAAGACCAAGACCAAGAACAAGACCGCGTATTTTTAGCAAGACCAAGACCAAGACTGACCGTGCAAGACTTGAGCAAGAACAAGACTTAGCCTGCAAGACTCTTGCGTCTTGCAGCTAGGACTTTGATTTTCGAATTTCTTATCAAATCTTCAGTTATTTATTAATCTGCTTGATCTTTACCATGGCTATGTTAATTCAAGCTCACAATGTTCCAATTGAAATACGTTTTTCTAAGATTTAAAGTAAACTTTTTGCAAGACTTGCAAGACTCTTGCTGCAAGACCAAGACCAAGACCAAGACTGGGAGCGCAAGACCAAGACCAAGACCAAGACCAGGTGTATTGGCGCAAGACCAAGACCAAGACCAGGTGTATTGGCGCAAGACCAAGACCAAGACTGGCTAAGTCTCGTCTTGTTCTTGCATTTGGGCAACACTATACTCCAGTAAAAATCATTCGTGAAGAAGCATTTTACATTGTATAGATTTTTGTTTTGTAAATATTGGGAAACTACTTTTAGATTCGCAATGTGATTCTTTCAATATTATGTGTTGTACTGTCTGAGATTTTTTTGAAAAATAATATCATTTATATTTTATTCTTAAGGGGCGATTTTTCAGTCCTTGGTTAAAATTTATCCGTCAAATAAAGTATTACACGAACATTTTAAAATGTCACCTGTAAACTGTCATATACGCACAATATTCTTAAAATGGTAGTCTAATACGTTATTCGATGAATAAGTTTTAACCAAGGATTGAAAAATCAGCCCTTAATATAATCTATAGACAAGTCGTAGGTATTTAATTAATTTTCATCCATAGACAGATAAGAGTAGAACAAATTCCCGTTTCCTATATTAAATACTTTTACAATAAAAAATACTTTCCTGAGTAACATTTAGGGGCTTATTTTATGTATTTTTTAATCCAGGTCAATCCCATTCAAAACCGGGACAATCTGTTAGTTTCACTATATTCAAATAATTAGCATTCATACAATTCCCCGACTAATAATACCAGCATTAATATAATATTCAGAATTCCACTCGCAAACTATATTCATATCACGATGGAATAGTTCCTAACTTCAAGCCAATCGTATTCCACAAGTGCATCTAGGATCTAGCTAATGAAGTTTACAACTAACTCTGTGGCTATTAAATTGGCGGGAAATTAGATATTACAGACTTTAACGGATTTACACCGTGATTTACTTGTGACATTACTTATCAATGTTTCGACACTTTACAGCGAGTGTATTCGTGGAAATTGATTTCTTAATGTTAATTTTATAAAAAGTTAGTTTCAAAATTCCTACTTCTCAAGAAAATAACTAAGATAGAAAATTAGTTTCAGTGCCCATAAGCACGAGAACCGAGAACTTTTGATACTTGCTGTTTTGCGGGCTTATTTTTTTTATTTTTTTTTTTTTCACCTAATATAATGAACCTAACTACTTAGGGTATCATTATTGAAAATTACGATCTAGCCTTATACTATAGGCTAATGAGTAATATAAATCTAACTTAATTTGCTAGGTAAAGTATGTCTAAGAACGTGTCCATTAACACTTTTCTTAATGTCTCTATTAAGGCGAAGACACTTCGTTCATGTGTTCTTTATGAATAGCACTCACTATATTACACTAACACTTCACTAAACTAACTCAAAAGGTTTTGTCCTTTTCAGTCTTCTCACTATGTCCGTGTTGTCAAGGAGCTGGATAGCCTCGACGTTCACATGGTGATGAAGTCTGTGTTCGTGAGCTTCAGCGTTCTTTTTAATTATGTCCGTGACGAGATCTACTTTCAGGTCCCGATGTAGGTCGTCATTTCTAATGTACCAGGGAGCGTTTACGATCTCCCTGAGTACTTTATTTTGAAACCGTTGTATGATTCTGATATTACTTGGTTTGGTACAGCCCCAAAGCTGACTACCATAAGTCCACAAAGGCATAAGGACTTGTTTATACAGGAGTAATTTGTTTTGTTCTGAAAGTGATGAATGCTTCCCAATTAGCCAGTACATGGCCTTGTAGCGAAGCTCTAGCTCCTCGCGTTTCTTTTTGACATGAGCCTTCCAGCGAAGCTTTGCGTCAAGTGTCATACCCAGATATTTAGCTGTGTTTTCATAAGGTATTACATGATTATTTATGTATACCGGATGATAATTTGGCTTTTTGTTTGTGAAGTCTACATGAATAGATTTAGACTCATTGAGTTTTATTCTCCATTTTTTCGTCCAGACAAAGATGGTATTAACAGCTATCTGAACTTTTTCTACTGCTTCTTCATGAGTATCACCTGTGGCCATTATAGCTGTGTCATCAGCAAATGTTGCAATGGTGTTGTTCTCTAACTTAGGAATATCGCAGGTGTACAATAAGTACAGAATAGGACCCAGAACACTTCCTTGCGGTACTCCAGCTTCTATAGGCTTAAGCTCTGAATATGCATCATCTTGTCTTACTCTAAACATACGCTGTGATAAGTAAGACTCTAAGATGTCAACGAACTGTTTTGGGAGCATATTTCTTAGTTTGAGTATAAGCCCCTCGTGCCATACTTTATCAAATGCTTGCGCCACATCCAAAAACACCGTGGAGCAGACTTTTCTTTCTTCTAGAGCCTTTTCAATTATATTCGTAATTCTATGTACTTGGTCTATTGTAGAATGGTGTTCTCTGAATCCAAATTGATATTCAGGAATTAAGTTTCTTTCCTCGATTATGGGTTTTAACCGTTTCAAGAAGAGTTTTTCAAATAATTTTGACATGATCGGCAGCAAAGAGATCGGCCGGTATGAAGTAGTATCATGTGGTGGTTTAGGTGGGCTTATAAGAAACTAGCTGTGCCCTGTAGTTTTACTCGCAGTGCTCCACTCCTGTTGGTCTTAGCGTGATGAATGATGATATAGCCTATAGCCTTCCTCGATAAATGGGATATCTAACACCGAAATAATTTTTCAAATCGGACCAGTAGTTCCTGAGATTAGCGCGTTCAAACAAACAAACTCTTCAGCTTTATAATATTAGTAAAGAAGTATAGATTATTATAAAAGGTTCTCTTCTTGAAAATGAACGTTGTAGTTGTTGGGGATCACCGCATGTGGTATGTCGTGCCAGAGCTTTACGCCGTTAGTACACCAACGCATTCGCGAGCGGCAGCGAAACAACGAAAAATCTGTCAGTAGTATGGCAGGTTTTCGCATATGATATGTCTCACTCTAGCACATAGATAGATGAAATAGTTGCGTCCTTGTCAGTATTGTTTCGCAAGGAACTGCGAAATGGCCTTGCACAGACGCATTGCGAAGAAGTTGCGAAAACATTGCTGTTTACTAACGTTCCGCCGACATTTCGCTACGCAGTAGTTTCGCAGAGATTCGCTGCCACACGCGAATGCGTCGGTGTACTAACGCCGTTATAACAAAGAAATGCCCTCTTTCTGGTAAGAAGGTGGTCGACCCAGGAAAGGAGATTGATTGCTTTAAATTGTATTGCGTCACACCTCAACCTAACCAAAAAGCAAACACACAAAGTTTTAGTCTTTCTTTTACGATTTTTTTAACTTTTACGACCAATAGTTTATTTAAGAACACAACTGTGCGATTTAACTCTGATAAAACTACACATTACACAAATCACTTCTGTCCTACGACTATTTCCTCATAATACTAAATTTCAATAAATCCGCCATTTTACTAGCCTTGCCCTTTATACCGAATGGCACAAAACGAAAATCTCCAACTTCACGTATATAGATCAGATGATGACGTCACACTCTATTTCTAACACCCGCTTATTTCACGTACATTGTTTACAAATGTTTTCTATTTATAAACTTTAATTATATAGAGATTCGTTGAAAGATTGTTGGCGTTGTCGACAATATTGGATTAGCTTGAGAACGAAATATTTCAACCGGCTCAAATTGGTTTAAAAATGAAATATAATTAATAGTTTAAACTTTAAAGAAGGTTTTAGAACTTGGAAACTTATTAATGGATTTTGAATGCGATGTTTTCATATTATGTTTTATTTGACAAGCAAATGTATATTTTTTAGACTATGTAGAGTTAGCTTTCAGTCAAGTAACATAACATTTTTCAATTAATAATTATAGAATTAATATGTACCCATAGATTCATTAAAAGAATGCTTAGATTCATAAAAAAGAAAAGTCAATACCCAAAATTAGACTTGCCGGAATCCTAGTCAAACAGTACCTATAGGTATGAAGCAGACAAATGGGCACCAATAAACATTAGCATGAAAATAATACATAATAAAACGTAAAACCCCATAACCACTACACGTAGGTGCATATCAAGTAATAAATCGATACACTAGGACATATCACCCTTACCTATCAACCCTGATTTTAGAACTGACTCATACTGTACCCTTATCCTTTTTCAAACATGCACATTAACAATTAAACAAAATATGTAATAACATTACATTTCTGCATTTTTTTACTCTGCTTTTTTTTTCATTCTTTTTTTTATTCATACATATTTTGTGGAACGAAATTCTCATGTGTATTTTTCTTAGATCGTTTTAATTGTTGAGAAAGCTTAAGGTTTGTTTCAACTATAAACGTAAAATAACGTTAATTAATTAAATTATCTTATTTAAGATTATTTATTTAAGCCTGTGTTTTGTTACAACTTTTGATTGAAGTTCTCAAAATGGACGCGAACGGACGCAGAGCGGAAATTATACAAAATTTCATTTAATTTAGTATCATTGCTGCAATATCATTCGAATTTACATGATAAACAGAATTAGATAATTTATATAAATGATTCATAGAATTATTCGACAGGGAAATGGAATTTTGTTTTGACTCCGTGAAATAACTGAAATATATCTAATAATTTCTTGCTGTTAAAATAAAGAAAAATTATAACATTTTAACTCTAAAGTTAACATATAACATGCTAGCTGTGTCCCGCGGTTTGGTATGTGTGTAAACATATCTATAAACTAGCCGTGTCCCGCGGTTTTACCCGCAGTGCTCTTCTCCTGTTGGTCTTATCGTGATGATATATAGCCTTTCTCGAGAAATGGGATATCTTACACAGAAATAATTTCTCAAATCGGACCAGTAGTTTCTGAGATTAGCGCGTTCAAACAAACTCTTCAGTTTTATAATATTAGTATAGATAATACACAAACTATCCATAAGATTAGCACTTTCACGGAAGTAAATAAAAATCTAGTGTGCAATATATCGATTTATTAGCTTTTTCCGAACTATAAAAGCTCTCGACAAAAGTGCTGGCTCTGAAAGCTGTCAAATATATTGTTCGATAAGTGAGTGAGAGGTGGGATATTACTTTACCATTTCTTTTTTTTTTTCTTTTGAGTAGGTAAAACATGCATACGTATATTATACTCAAAAAAGAATAAATCATATTTACAATACTTCAGTACAAAATAAATAATACCAATTATCTATATTATATTAATGTATGTATGTATGTCTTCAAGACTGGCAAAAATATGTAGGTACTTACACTTATGACAAAATCCAGAAAGTAATGTGACTGGTAAGTAGCTAGTAATCAAACTTTTCCTTCAACAATTACAGACTGTTATAATAAACTTAAAATAATAAAATACGTGTGGCACTCGGGGACTGCCGCGGTAAAGCTATTGCATAGCATGCCTTCAAGCCACACCTCCGTGCCTGTCGGAGTGAGGAGCGTGAGGTTTTTCGTTACGCAATTTCTGGATTCTGTCCCCGCGCTCAAGGCCCGCGATAGAAGCTTTGCAATAGCTTAAAAAAAAACATTCAAATTTTTGCACACCCATCTAATCTTGATCCTTCGCAATCATTCTCGCCTTAACAACGTCTCAACATGTACGTAATAACTCTTTTATCGGAGGCCAATTAAATCAAATGCTCACCCAATAATTTATTCACATATTTATTCGCACCAGTTCAAACCATTAAACTTTCAGTTATACTTAACTCTGTGCATGATCATGACCCAAAACCGTTGGCAGTCACTCAAACACGTTGCTGAATAAACATGAATGTTGTGATACGAATTACGCTTTATTTCGACTACTACTGGAGGACATAAAACCCGGTTTATTTCAGCAAATTCATACTAATTTCCTCTATCCAATCCAGGGGGGAAGCTGGACTGGGAAGTGAAATAATTCAGTCAAAGATGTCCTCTAAATTTCCAATCTATGGGTTAACATGATGTCTTAAAGCAGTATTAATTATCGTGTGAGGGAAATGACAGAGCTATATCCAGATATTATAATGTCGAGTCGAACAAAATAAAATTTGCTCTTAGTTAAAAATGATTTCATCAAGCATAGGTACTTACGGCTATTTAATTTTATTCAAATTATATTTATTTGCAAGTAAAACATTTGTACAACAAGTATTGTTCAATTACTTAGGAGTAAATAGATCCATCAGCAGTGGTGGCTCAGTGGTGAGACCTCGGACTTCGAATCGATAAGTCCGTGGTTCGAGACCAGGCGAGCGCGCAGGAAATAAATTGATTTTTCAATTTATCTGCGCATGTTGTAACATCACCACTGCTCGAACGGTGAAGGAAAACATCGTGAGGAAACCGACATGTCAAAGAATTAAAAAGTTCGACGACATGTGTCATCCGCCAACCCGCACTTGGCCAGCGTGGTGGATTATGGCCTGTACCCTCATAGGAGGCCCGTGTCCCAGCAGTGGGAACGTATATGGGCTAATGATGATGTGATGAAATAGATCCTTAAACGATGTATTCAAAATCTATTGATCGTTCTTTGATGACAAACCAACAGATTATCAATAAATAATTATAAATTAGAATACAACTAGCTTACCGCCCGCGGCTTCGCCCGCTTTCTATAAAACGATTTGAGATTTAAACTATCCTATCTCTCAAGTTGGATCGAACTGCACATGGTGTGCGAATTTTATTATAATCGGTTAAGTGGTTTAGGAGTCCATTGAGGATAAACATTGTGACAAAACATTACATTTCTGGAACTTTTAAATTTTGAACATGATTCGCATAGATATAAAATTTAATTTTAAAACACCTTCCAACTCCCACTGTTGTTTAAACATATCCCGGAAAAGGAAACCAGAGTCACAAAACGTAACCATAAAGTTCCGCTAATTGTTTTTCGCATGAGATCATCCATCAGGAATCAAAGCATCAGTCACTGAACTATTTCTCTTTATACCTTTCTGTTGTTTATTTTTAGGGTAATAAATTTATATTTGCTAGTTTAATATGTGTAGACTGCTTTTATATTTATCTATTTTTGTAGGGTTTTGGAATTATAACAAGCAAACTTATCCAATAATGGTTAAATTTCCGGTATATGAGAAATTCACATTCATATTACTTACAATCTAGTTTATGTTTCTGGATGAGAATAAGATGTGATAAGATTGAGCTGTTTTACTGAAGTTAAAATTAATAAAATTCGACACATTACAAGGGACACGTCAAATAGATAACCATATATATGTAAATTTTTGCTTTTTGCGTTCAAAAGTTTTTTAATCGCAAAATAAACTTTTGACAATAATATGTTTATATGGGTTGGCTTTAGAAAGAGATGGATAAAAAACGAGGTTTTTAACTGTGTGTGTCAAATCAATAATAATATTATAAAGCTGAATAGTTTATTTTTTGTTAGCTTGAACGCGTTAATCTCAGGAACTGCTGTTCCTATTTGAAAAATTATTTCAGTGTAGGACAGCCCATTTATTAACTCCATATTCCATACCAATACCATCTACAGATGTCTCCTCGATAAGTCATTAAAAATTGGCAAACCTACCACGTGTGTGTACTTGACTTGATACATATACCTATATATCGCGTTATATAAGTTCAGACAACCCATATTATTCAGCCTGTTCAAAAGCTTCGTGAATCAGCTCAAAGACTTCACAAATTACAATATCAACACGCGCTATTGACTTTAACAAAACAATCTAAAAGCGGTGCCGTTATTTAAAGTAAAGCGTATTCTAACAAACCTGACTCACACAAATAATGTAAAACTAAAATAATTTAATACATACGCATTATGTAATGATATAATTCCTTGGCAGTGGCAATAGAATCTGAATAGCCGCGAATTGCTGTGAATTTTTTTCATAATATCGCGACTCTGTGGTTTTCTGTGTTCTGGTTTATTTTGAGTTATGACTGTTTATTGTGTAAGTGGAACTAGATGCATTAGTTTGAAGATTCATTAGTTATTTTTGCGTGAAAGTGGCGCTATGTTTCTATAGTAGAACTCTGACGATTGGGATTATCTCTTGGGACTATTTATCATAGGAATCCTATACATATCACTTATGTCATCTATGGAGACTTATAATTTGCAATAGACATTTCATTAATCATTGAATCGATTATGATACAAATACGGATATAGTTTTTTTCAAAAAATGAAATAATTTTTGTATAAACAATTGAAATTCAGAGTTAATTATAAAAAAGCCCTTTATTAAATGCACATGAGAATTTCTTTTCATCGTGAATGCGCGCGGCTTCTGTTAATACCTGCTTGAAATTCTTTATGCCTACAAGCAGTATGATGATGATGATGAGTATATTGTGGCATGAGAGTTGAATTAATTACGATATCAAAATATAAACTTGTTATGTTTTTAACTTTTAAAATGTTTTTGAGTAAATATTATGCTTATTTGTAAGCTTATTGAAAATCTATACTTACAATATTAGTCTCGTATCATTATATTTATAAAACAACACAGTTTGTTAGCATTGGAAAACAATGTTACATTTAATGCAAAAATATGTGAATTGAAACTATAACGCATCATTCTCTATACAAAATGTTATGTTGTATCTATTTTTCTTCATGCTTCTAAACACTTTAATTAACATTTTTATAGTATTTACACTGAATGCAAAAACAATCGCACATAAATCAAGTGAAATCCGAAATGCAGATAATGCGACATTTTATCAAGCACATACATCACGGAACCAACAATTTTAATAAACGATTAACCACGTGTACAACCTCCATAAATTTAACGCGTAAATTTGGTAGTTTATTAACTCAAAGAACAGTGAAAACGTCGACATTTAGGTCAGGCAATTGCCTCAACGTCTCTTACTTTGGGAATTAACAGGTATTGTTTGATACTGTTTATGTAATTAAGTACGATTTATGCCAGATCGGGATGCAAAACCAACATTTTGTTTGAGATAATAACAAAAATAAACGCTACACTGACCGTGAGTCACTCATCAACTTTTATAAGCCCTATTGGATATAAAACATGCCTACTAATAATTTTGAAATTTGTACACATTTTTATGAACGTTCGTTGCTCTTAAGTGTAAACTAGCGAACCTGAAAATTGTAGGAGGTTTGTAACAGGGTACACAAACATAATTATGTCAAATATTTGAATATTTAATAGATATTTTAATAATTGTAGCTACACTTAAGGTGCACCCGACTGAATCGATGCTCTAGATGAAATTCCTATGGTTACATCTGCCTCATTCATTAACAAAATTATTATTGAAGACAACAGAAACTACCTTTTCTGTTAAATTTACTAAAATTCTAATCTATACTAATATTATAAAGCCGAAGAGTTTATTTGTTTGTTTGAACTAATTTGTTAGGAACTACTGGTCGGATTTGAAAAAATCTTTCGGTGTTAGATGGCCCATTTATTGAGGAAGGCTAGGCTATATATCATCGCGCTAAGACCAACGGGAGCAGAGCAATGCGGGTGAAATCGCGGGGAACAGCTAGTAATCAATAAAATTAAAATCCATAGGCTATTTTCATCCGCTTTACGTCCACAGCTGCTAAACTGAAGTCTATCGCCTAAACTTTGATTGGAATACAATTTACGTAGAACCGACGTCATCAAAGCGTCACTCTCACTCCGCTAAAATATATAGAAAATCATGAATGAAATAATCTAATTATAGATACCTCAAAATGTTCCGTAAATAAATGCCGTTTCATTATTTACGTGAAGTATATATTGGGCTTGAAATATCTAGTGAATACGCAAACTGGGATGCATCTCTAATTTATGAGCTTGCATGTTACTAGGTGTAGAATTACAGTACCATTTTATATGAATTCTGAGCCAAGTGATAAGAGAAGTTTTGCTAACATGTACTTTGGCAATGTACCTATAGGTGGAATTGGAGAAAAAACTATTCCCCTAGGAGTTGTCCTCTCGGTCGGTCGATACTATAACAAACTTTTTAGATAAACTTACTTTTAAAGAACAAAACATCTGATAAAAAACAAATAACTAATGGGTAGATTAACAAAAGTTTAATATCCATAAAATTCATCTAGTAGCATAACCACTCATTCAATTTAAATGTAAAAATATTCTCCCTTTTAAATGTATCAAACTTATCCATTAATTAACTTCCTTTCTTAAATCTATCAAACCTTATCTCCGATACAAAATTGCGATATTCCGACAAAAGTAAACAAACAGACAGCCACATAGAAAGTAAGTCGAAGTATCAAAGATCTTTGCATCTATGGTAAAAGTTGTTTACGTTAATAACAATGGTTTATCAAAACATCTCGGATAACAGACAGGAATTTATAGTACCGTTAATTCATTTATACTATGCTCAATTAAATCAATTCATCGCAAGTTAAAGGTTAGTTTCTTTGTAAGTGTGAAGGTTCTTCAAACTAATTGTTGTTCTCATGAGTAGTATGTATACCTATATAGATCTGATGTAAGTATGTAGTTATTTAAAAAACGTGTCTGTGTGTGAATTCGATGCTAATGGAAAACTGTGTGAACATAGTTTCAATACCACACTGTACATGTATTTTAACTGAATGTATCCTATATTTAATAGGCATTGCATCTAGAAATAATATAATTATTAATATAGTATTTATTTTATTGTATAGAATCAAGATAAGCGCCCCAATAGGTACAATAACTAGGAGAGGAGCTAGGATATACTTATAAAAAAGAAGAAGCTTCCCTATTAGTAGCAATAAGTAGGTATTAGAATTAGATTCATCTATAATTCTATACTAATATAATAAAGCTGAACAGTTTGTTTGTTTGTTTGAACGCGCTAACCTCAGGAACAACTGGTCCGATTTGTAAAATTATTTCGGTGTTAGATAGCCCATTTATCGAGGAAGGCTATCCGCTATATAATATTATCAATTTATCACGCTAAGAGCAGGAGTGGATCAATGCGGGTAAAACCGCAGGGCACAGCTAGTATTTAATGATATTCATAACTATTTATCCATAAGAGAGAAAATACAAAGCACTCAAGAAAAATTTCCAATCATTTCCGACTCCAATAAGTAAATAAAGTAAAAGCAGAACATTTTCCATTAATGTTTAAAGTAAACAGACGTTTCGTTGAAACATTCTTTAGATTTTAAAAATGTCTACAATGTATACGTAATTGCAGAAATATTGATTTTCTCTGTAAGTTCCATACTGTTATTTTTTGTTTATTGAAAACTGTCTCCTCGAGCGCAGTAGTTTATAGAGCTTGAATATTACAAACGTGGTTTAGGGTTCGACTCCCGATAGATTTCGTATAAACTAATTCCGATATAGAACAGGAAGATTATAAATAAATAATTATTTTCAGGACAATTTTCACACACGGCACGATCTGATCCCATACTAAGCTTTCGCTTGTGTTATGGAAACCAGATGGCTGATAAACATACATACATACAGTTTTAAATAAATACTTATATAGATATTCAACACCCAGACACAGAGCAAACATCTATGTTCATCACACAAATATTTGCCCCGGGTGGAAACCGAACCCACGACCTCTGGCTTGGAAGGCAGGGCCACTATCAACCAAGCCAATCAGTCAGTCAACTAGATTGTAAGATAGGTAGTTGTTAGATGAGTGCAACTTATTTATTTTACTTGTAGTTTTGCGTATTTAAGAATTCATCACAGCTACTCAATTATAAAGTGACTAGTAATTCTCAGAACAAATTTTACTGATTTCTTTAAAACAAGTAGACACGTCATACCTCTATAATGCTACAGCCTACACATCTCAAATAAGTATTTAAAAATAGTTCTTAATGACATCGTAGAATAGTACAGAGTAGTAGTTAAGGTATATAATACTTACAACGAATTGAGAACCTGTTTTTGGCAATGTTGGTTGAAAATATAGTCTTCATCTCAAATATATGCATTTTATTATTATTTATCAGAAGAACAGCTTTAATCATTTGTCCCTCCGAAATAAGAAACTAAACACCTCATAGAAATCACCCATCATTTTCCTATCCGCGCCGTGTGTTGTGTGCTTACCCCGTAGAAGGCAAATCGGCGCTAAAGTTTGAATTAACATTAGCACATCATTTAATGAATCTATTAATTACTAGATTTCCGCCCGCGGCTTCGCCCGCGTTTGCAAAGGAAAACCCGCATAGTTCCCGTTCCCGTGGGATTTCCGGGATAAAAACTATCCTATGTGTTAATCCAAGTTACCCTCTATATGTGTGCTAAATTTCATTGTAATCGGTTCAGTAGTTTTTACGTGAAAGAGTAACAAACATCCATACATCCATACTTACAAACTTTCGCTAAATATATATATTAGATTAGATTCAAAAGAAAATATATATTAATATGTTTTATCTAATTACTAAAATTTTAACAAATCAAAGTAGGTATCGCTACGAAATTCTAAATTAATTTTCTTTACTATATCCCTACTTACTACCTACGTAGTTTCAGTTACTATGTAAACACAAGTCGCTATAAATATATATCTATTTTAATTATCCGGTCAAATAAGGCTCGGATTGGATCATGAATGAACGTAAACACTGGTTGACGCACTAGTGACGCGAGTGACGCGGTATAGTGACTGCCAACTGGTCACGCTTGTAGTATGTCGATATGTTACATTGTTTATAATTTTCTGAGATTCTAGGATCTATGAGAAATCTATATTTTCTGTTAAATAGTCATGGTAAATAGTTTTGGGCGGACTTAAAAACTGCACAACTTGTATTCCCTTTTTCAACCCCGTTAAAATTGATTTAGGAAAAAAGCGTCAAATCTATGTTAAAAAACCGCCCGAAATTAGCGGTTCAAAATACTTTCGGAAAAACGATAGCTAAGTAAAATAATATTTTTCAAAATTTTATTGATCAATTCGTCTTAACATTAGATCCGTGTGCCCTGCGATCACAAGCGCTTACTGAAACAAAACCATCACCCATCAATAAATCGACCGCGCTCTACATCGCTTAACAGCGCGTAGCCGTCGTGGAAAATTTATACTCTACATACTGCGATTCCTTCATCATTATAAATTTAACAAATGCAATAAATCCATACTAATATTATAAATGCGAAAGTAACTCGCTGTCTGTCTGTCTGTCTGTTACTCAATCACGCCTAAACTACTGAACCAATTTTCATGAAATTTGGTATGGAGATATTTTAGTACCCGAGAAAGGACATAGACTACTTTTTATCCCAGGAAAATGACGCAATCCCGGATATCCCACGGGAACGGGACAATGCGAGTTTTTGTTTGACTGCGCGGGCGAAGCCGCGGGCGGAAACCTAGTACTAAATAAATAGCAGGTCGAAGACTTAGTAAATAATCTAATGATTTTAATGCTCACTTGTGTAAAACGGCTTAACTATTGCCAACTGCCAAGTCTTCCTACCAAATGTGTTGTGGTAATAATATCGCCATATTGTGTTCGGGCTACACGGTCTGTCACAGATTCATGCATGCGCAAACTGAACTGAGTTAAGAACTTTAGAAATCATATTAAACACTTTATTGTTTATACAATTAGTAAATAAAAAATGCAACTGCAACTTTAAAAGTATAATTATGATTTTTAACTACATGGACACTCTATGGATACTTTCTGTAATTTACCTAGTTTTTCTTTCTCTTGTAAACAATAATAAAAGAAGGATGCTTTAAAATCGCAGCTATAGCAATTATAAAAGTCTAATAACACAATACACTCCTTACGTTAATAACATCATACATATTGAAAACAAAACCCCGCTCAAAATGAATATAAACGTTATCCAAAGCTTCATGCAAAAACATCGTCTGGCTCTACCACGAGAGATATATCCAACCCGATTTAGCCCATATTCGTAGACTATAAATAATTCAGTGGTCTCGACTTTATGTCGATTTCAATCTATCAATAGATAAATATTTAACGCGACTTTTGTGTTTCGAAGACGGGTTTATTGGAAATACATTTAGGTTGTAGCTGGTTAAAGTTTGAAGGACATTTGAAATATTTATTAATTATAGGAAATTATATTGACCCATAAAACGATGATACGTTGATAAAATTGGGACCTGAAAGCAATTATATACTTACCGGCCTTTGGATTATAGTGTTATAGTCTTTACTCTATAATATAGAGATTTTGTTTGCTTGTTCACATTTCAAAACATTCGTATAAAAATTTGTCGTATATTAACAGAAGTAAACACCGGACAATTTCGCTAAAACCTTTATTTTGTTTACAAATTTTGTGGTATGGATACACATACAACATGAATTGGCATTAAAATGAAAAGAAAACTCTTATTTGCACACTAGGATATCGTTAATGTAATCACACCCCCGAGACATTAAAATTAAATACAAATAGCTGTCACATATCATTGTTTACACACACACACACACACACAGATACCTCGCGTACACGCGCATATGTGTGCGTATAGTCTATACCACAGATATAATACTATACCTACTTACTTACTGTATTACAGAAAACTAAAATTACAAAATACAGCGCATACGTCATTAAAATCATATAGATTTTGCTTTCAAGAGGGTTGCCAGGATGCTACCTTGAAATTTTACTGTCAACGCGCCTAAAGAAGTTTCACTTCAAAAAAGGGTTCGTTCGAATGTCGTTTCTGTATGAAATATTATTACGTATTCTTTGCTAGAAGTAAAAACTTACGGATGGTTAGTTTGGCACGGTGCCAAAATGGTTTCGTTGAAAAACTCCGCGAATGCCGGCCGTTAGGCGACAGTACTCAACGATTGGAAATAAAATAAATATTCTGCTTTGGGAACGGGAAATAATAAACGGTTTAAATCGATTTATAATACGTGGGTTTTAAATGAAATTTGATGGTTATTTTTTATGACTGATCTTTTTGGATTTTTTTTATGAATTATTAGAAGCAATATAATTACTTAAATGATAATTTCGTAATATTATTTCTGAGGACTAATAGATATTATTCACAGCTGATAAGATTCAGTATATAGGTAGTATAAAAAGTAAAAATATCATACCTAATAATTGATGGAAATTATCAGGCAAGCAGTGCGGAAAATACGCGAGTTACCAATTAAATTCACATTTGTTCATCCACTCGATAAAAGAAACAATTATAATGTTAAATATAAACTTCTACTATACAATATTTAAAAATCCATTCGTTTCTTTCATATCAACCTACGTAAAATTAAATTTTCATGCTATCATTTCAAACCATTTCTTTGAATACACTCGATATCAAGAAAATAACCTATATTTTTATAACACTAGCTCGTAAATGTCATAGGTGAGAAACACTTTTAAGTATTTTATTTTAATACTGAAATATCAAATAATACGTTTATCTTATTATTTCTTAAACGTTTATTTTCCTTTATCTGTGGAAGTTATAGAATGAAAAAAGGCTCTTTCAATTTTAAATAAATTGACATCAGAAATAAAAAAACAGAAGAGTGTACTTACTTATTTAAAAATTTTCCAAAAAATTCCTAAGGGAATTCGAGAATCTAAAAAAAATCTTCCCCATCCCAATAAGTTGACGTCCTACATTAATAGAATTTGCAATTTTTATTTATTTAGTAATTATTGATACTAACATAGTTTTTAAGGTCATAGTACTAACAAAATCGATGAAGTAAGCAGAGAAGTAATTACACAAGTATTTTTAACAAACACCACGTGGTTCTTAATAATAATGAAAAGGTTCACATTACCTAATTACTGTGGAAAGTCAGGAAAAGCCAGTATTTAAAGACTAATTGAACAATAAATTGCTAGCGGAGAACTTAAGTGGTGCTATAAATTTTTAACTTGGTACAAGTGGAAAGTTGAAGAAAACTATATAATTTCCTTGTATGAACTTTGTGCCTAGTATTTAAATTGCTATTTCTGTTATAATGAAGTGTGTGTATATATTTTCTCGTTATAAAAGTTACGTACTTATTACCAGATTTCCAATTTGTTCTTTAAATGTTCCTAATAAATATTATTAAGTTAACGTATTATTTATGTGTATTAAATATAATTTATATTACAATTTAAAAGCGATTATTAAAAAGCTTATTTGTAGGAACAAAAAACTTATTGAATTAGACTTAAACTATTACCAAAAACAAAACTACTGCAAAATAACTCACATGGCGAAATTTAAAACTCAAACCCTACCCATATAGTTACAATGTAATAAATTACAGAAAAACCTTCTCACTTTTAGACTTATTAATGTAAAAGGTTACATTTTTGATCACGCGTTAAATATACGCCTTATAAGGCAATATAAAAACATGTGAAACTAAAAGGTTGAATTACATTTTACAATTCAAAACTAATATCGAATTATTTTAACTTTATCAATGTAGAAGAATTTTTATTATTTTAACTACAATAAAATTCGATACGCAAGTCAAAAAAAAAGGAGAACTGTGAAGGAAACAACGTGAGGAAACTAGCATGCCGAAGAATCATAAGTTCGACGACATGTGACATCCGCAAATCCGCACTTGGCCAGCTTGGTGGATTATGGCCTTTACGCTCCTGTGTCCCAGCATTGGCAACATATAATATATGGGCTGATGATGATGATTTATTTATAGATATATAAAACTTGGAGATAATATTTAATGAAAATTATTTTACGTTGTTTGAAAACAGTCAAGACACTTACTTTTCCCTCTTATTTCTTTATCTTCTCTCTTATATACTTTTACACTTACGATCTTATGCCATGTAGCCTGTCACTATAGAATATAGTATAATCCACTCGCATTCTAAATATTTCTCATACTAATCCTACACGATAGCTAATAAATATAAGGATTCGATTTGAATTCGGCAAGATAAATCAAATCCGAGTGCTTGTATGAGTCACACGAGAAATAGGGCATAGCGTCGCACTGCATTCGCCCGTCTATGTTTGTTTTTAGGTTACAAAGTAGACGAGCATGTCGATATTAATGAGGAATAAATAAATATACTATCTTCTCACTAAAATACTAATAATATAAAGGTGACGTTTGTTTGTGTGTCTGAATACGCAATTTAGAAATGCTTACTGGAGCGGTTTCAAAACTGATGGATATGTGATGATGAATAAATGGTCCACGGACGAAGCCAGGCAGCCCGCTTGTTAAGAACATTTATGGATTTGGAGATTTGTAAATTAAAATGCTGTAAATTACGGGGTTAGAAGTTGGATACCTAATCCCGTATAAAAATACAATTTATAGGTATGTAAACTATAACAAACACATGCAATGTATCTATCTATAAAAGACATTTTAAAACTTACTTTTCACAATATATGCTTTATAAGCTTTTTAAAAGACATTTTTAATAAAAAATTTAATATGGCAACTCATAATGAAATGCTTGTTCAAAGAAAATGTAGGGAAAGAGAAAAATTGTTCTTCGTGTAATGAACAAAAAAATGCCAATTTACTATGCTGGGTACTATGTAATAATTACTTTGGTTTTTCACAGCAATACTTCATGCTTTATAAAACGTATTCTATATTAGTCTTTTTTTTAAGTCCGCTTTATACTTATATTATAAAGAGGAAAGGTTTGTAATTATGTAAGTATGTATGTTTGGTTTTCACGCATAAACTACTGGATCGATTTTAAAAAATTCTTTCACCATTAGAAAGCTGCATCTTCACTGAGCAACATGGGCTAGTTTTTATCCCGGAAATCCCACGGGAACGGGAACTATGCGGGTTTTCTTTGAAAACGCGGGCGAGGCCGCAGGCGGAAAGCTAGTTTATCAATATATCTAAACAACTTTTTCCATTATATCTACCGACAGCATTGAATGTTTTGTAGTGATCTTCAGGATAGTGTTGTGGATGAGCCCGTGAAGATTTCGGTTTGTGTACGGCCAAATATAAATTTAAAACAAAATTTCCATTTTTTTGACAATCATCTTATGTTATACATACATAGTTGTAAGTTAGGTATGTAAAGTTTGCATTTAGTATATATTCTATGATTTAGGTCTGTTGCGATCGAATATATCTTTAATTTCATCGCATTTCACCCATTTTATTCACAAATCCATCTTCCAGCTTCCTAATAAATATATGTCATAATAAAACCTCTTAACCAAACATATTCAATGCCAGGTATATTATTTTTAAAATTATCGAAGTTTATTATTAATCTGTGAATGTTTATTTTTGTAAGTAGCGGTCGATAAAAATTAATCGTTCCGATTCGCGCCAACAGCCGGCGCCGCCATTTTGTATTTTTAATTTGGCGCCATTAATATAATTAGAGATGTCACTGTGGTCCATAAACATTGCGAATTGCAATGTTTTGAAATTATTTATACTCGTAAGAACTAGTTTAGATCTAATATTAAACTGACTTACTTATTAATACTGTTATGACTACTAGCATCTTTTCCGTTTAGGATTGGAAAACTCCAGGATAAAAAAATACATAGCGTGTAAGTCACTGACCACTGAAGCTTTTTTCTATTGGTAAAAGAACTTTCAAAGTCGATTACCTACCTAAATAGGTTGTCTTCCTTTAAATTACATTAATTCAACTATAATCAATTCCAAAATCAAAAGAAACATGCATAAATAATTTTAAGCAACTACAAAACACATTTCTTTAATTGTCAATAAATACTTAACTACACATACGTTCCGCCAGTTAAAATTGACGTATAACATTGTAAACACGTTTTGATGACTAGTAATGTTTTCAAAACTAGGTTAATTCCCATATTGACCTAATTTACCCCTTTACAAGGTCAATCGCATTCAACGACCTTCGCAGTATATTTACATTTTTCACATAGCTTCTTAGTATGTCGCAATGATTATTTCGATATATTTATCTTGTAAGGCAGTTCGGACAACCTTAATTTCATATAAATTACTTATAAATTATGATGATTGTAATCGTTTTATACTCTGTGGTGTTCATTCATGTAATTTGACAGATTAATTTGATAAGTTATCTGTCTCTTTCAGTGCGCTTTTTGACATGAATAAAAGCTTAATAAAAGCATGATAAAAGATAAAAAGTACCGGCTGGATAAAAGTTTGATTAAAAACTATGATTAAAAATGTTAAATAAGGGGCATGAAATAAATTTTACGGTTATTTTTTTAATATAGTATGTATTATGACTTATAATTCATAACTATAAAAAAACGCTGTAACTTCATAATGCAAAATGTTTCTGCATTCGGTAAGATTATTAAATTTGCTTTCGTGTTGTTTAAATTAGTTCCTCATCAAAATATGTACACCTCTCTCATTAAGGCACTATTTCAGTTTTTCTTAATTTGTAATTACAAAAATCAGCGACGCGATGCTGATTTGTGAATATTGGTGTTTATTTAATTTATTCAGGTAAATAAAATGCTTTAGTTAAACTAATTAAATTAAACAACAATTCACAATAACACAATTTTTCTTTTTCAAATCCAGTGTGGCGCGTTGAAACAAACAAACACTTCAGAAATATCACTACATAGTATAAAACAAAGTCGCTTTCTCTGTCCTTAGGTATGCTTAAATCTTTAAACTACGGAACTGATTTTGATGCGGTTTTTTTAATAGATAGAGTGGATTCAAGAGGAAGATTTTAGTATATAATTTATTAGGTTTTAGACAAAGCAGGCGAAGCCGCTGGGGGAAAGCTTGTAATATATAAAGGTTTGTTTTATGTGAAACATGACATTTATTTCTTACGAAACATTTTTAATGCAATTCATATGATACACAATACCATATAATTATAATTAGTCTACGAATACGCAACGGATCTGCAATTAAAATTGTTTTTATATTACGATTTTGGAATTGTCAATAAAAATATTTTGTAATCGAGAGCAGTGAAAGTCAGAAAATTAATCAGATACTGCACTGATACTTTTCATTCACATTCTTTATATTGCTTTAATAAGATTCATTTCTTATTCGATTTCAAAATAAGAAATTAATCGTGTAATAAATTCGTGTGTTGCTTCTGCTATGAATTAATTAACATACGAGAATGTACCTATTAAAAATGTGTATTGTGCTGCAACAATAATGTAGACAGTTTTAGCATAGCATTCATAAGTGTTTTAAACCGAAAGCCGCGAAATTTCACGAAACTAATAAAATAATGAAGTTCAGTGTTATATTTATATACAATTGCCCTCAAGATTTTTATGTTTTTTGAAACAGCTGTTGCGTGAATCATACGGCATTGGCCAGTTTGTCGAATAACGTACCGGCCCTGATACTGATCGTGGATTAAGAGGAACCGTAACAAAAATTATCCGCTTTAAACGAAATTCAATGACGTGCGAAATAATCTACTGAGTACATCCGTATAAATTTTGGCATTTATACAAGCGCAAATGCTATTTGCGTGGAAAATATTATGAAATAACGCAAATGCCTGCGCTGTTGTTAATCAAAATTTACTGCATTAAATGCTACCTACATAATGTAAAAGAGTACTCACGTTATGCTGGTGCAGGGTGAGGATGACGTTGTCAAATGTTGAAGAATTGGAGAGTGCTTCAGAGCTGCCGCGCAAAAGTTCGGCGAGCAGATCGGTTCCAGGTTTAACTCCAGCCAATTTGGACGGTGACGACGTCGCTCGTACGTGTGTGTGCGCTCCCTTCGGTCGTCCTGACGTGGGAGCCGCTCCAGCACTTATTTTACGACTTGGCACTGTTGCGTCTGAAAAACTCCTACGGCCCATTTCTACTGATCTGCTAGAGGGGGCTTCTAAGTTTCTGCCGAAAGGCCTCGTGAACTGCTGCCTCTTGGCTTCCACGTCAGATGTGTCTGAAGGGCTGAATGGAGATGGAGAAGCGGTGCGATCACGCGAACACGAATCGCTTTCCGCTTCTGAAGGCGAATCACCCCGTGACGTGACCCCATACTTTCTGCGTACTCTATACACTTCCTCCTCTTTTTCGTCCGAGCTTTGTTGCGAAAATCTAGCTCGCCTAGCTCTAACATCGTCCGTTTTCGACCACATTGGAGCAGTTTCACTTGGACTCGGAGGTCCGTTAGTGCACGAATCGTCTGATTTATCACCAAGTACAGATGACGTTCTCGTTTCTGCTGACAATCTCATGTCCTGCAGCGAAGCGTCACTGCTTTCTCTGTTACAACCATTAACTGGTGGCGGAGGATCATCACCCCCGTCATCACTAGCCGTTGTAATGTAAATGCCTTTTCTTCTCTTTGTCTTATCTAATGGCCTACGCCTCTCTCTAGTGCCAATAGGGGCGGGCGTACATGGGTTTTGAACGGCTGCTAGTAAATGGGCAACTTGCTCACTTGTTATGATTTCATCCTCTTTGTCACGGTCTAAAGATCCATCTGACGCAGCATCAGAACGTTGCGCCTCTTCTGGCTGTGTATCCTTCGACCACTGTTTCACTATGCATTCGTACACGGGTACGGGAATCGGCACTGAACTATCCAACTCACTAGCAGATTCTATAACAGTTGGAAAACTAGCACACTCACAGTCCACATTAGCACACGCATTTGAAGGAATTGCGGGAAGGGGTGGGAATGCGAAAGGTTGAGAAGGTTCTAAGGGCGAAGTGCCCTCACTGTGCGCCTGCGCACTGTCAGCTTGAGAACCGTCACTCTCTTCGCGAAGTTCGTGCAATACACGCGGTGGCATTAACGCGGGTAAACTGCCACCCGCATCGGTCGAGTCCTCCTCCCGCACAGGAGGCACGCGGCGCGGCAATGGATGCGTCAATGAACGCGCACCTAATTGTTTATGTAAAGCGTCAGGTGGCGGAGATCGCGCAGACGGCAGCGCATGCGCAAGTAATCCTTCATCCGAACCTACCGCGGAATCGACCGATGCGACAGAACCACCTTCGGTCACATTTTCTTCAGTTACACTCGCGGAATCATCACGACGCGCACTGTCTGTTTTCGAAACGCGTTTACCGAAATCAAAAATCGACGGCTGTTTACCGCGATAGTACTTGTCTTGAACAAAGTCCCCTTGAGAGAACGATGCACTTCGATACGGTATTGTTTTTTGGGCATATGAACCGACAATCGAACGAGGTTCGACACGCACTAGTGTAATTTTATCTGTATCAAAGTCATCACAACGGTCCACGGAGACACCGCGCGGTGGGCTGTGTCGATGTCGCGAGCGCGGCGGCGGGACAGGAGGCAGGATGGGCGCTGTGTGAGGAGGAGGAGGCGGCGGCGGAGGCGGAGGCGGCGGGGTCGGAGCGGCGTGCGAGCGGGGCATGAGCCGCTCGGTGAAATCCTTCAGGCGCTGCTGGCGCGAGGGCCGCTCATCGCGCGAGCCGCGGCCCAGGCGGCGCTGGAGACGCTCCAGCGTGCGGCGGTCCGGCTTGGCGCGGCCGAGGCACGCCGCCACCGCCTCCCCGGAGCAGCAGCGGCAAGGGCAGGCCCGCGGCGGAGGAGCTCGGCGCACCGTGTATCGCACCGCGCCCAGAGTCACGTACGGCGACCTGCGCAAACGCCGATATATTTAGCGTAACGTGCTGCCCGCCAAGCGGTCGGACGGCGAGTGTGACGGATTTAGAGCGGACGAACTTCCCCCGCAACTTGTGGCTGAATTCCGGGAGGATTCCCCGCGACCCACTCCAATCGAATTATATCGGAGCAGATGATTCGCATCTGCGTTCTCTTTGTAGTTATAGACGGTCGAGAACGGAGATTGAGGCGAGAGTTTTATGACGGACGTCGTATGTAAACTGACTGCTGAGATATTTGCGTCCAAGTGCAAGAATTCGCGGCAACCGCGTGAGGACGGCAGGTGGCAGACAGACAGACGGAAGACTCTTCGAGTATAAATAGGTGAACGTTGGCAATTTGGCAATAGGTCGACCTCGCGCCAATGTTTACATGTCATATCTTGTTGCAAGGGACAAAGAATCGGATTATTTATTGAATTCCATGAATTGTCTCGCCAGATACGCCAGGAAAGACAAATTGTTTTAAATCAAAGTGCAAACACTCGAGCGGTTACACCTCCATACTGCCTACACGTGAAATATCATTAGGATTGAAGTATTTATTCTTAATGCACTGACTCAGACATGTTATTCAGACGTTTGAACTGTGATACAAACATAAATAAAAAACATTTATGGTAACTTCCACAAATATATTATACTTTCAGCTTTAGTTCTTTATCACAGATTTTCAAGAATTTTACAGAGCAATTTTTCCGGCAATTTAGCAAATTTACAATGAATTACTAAATTTACAATAATGTTACTAAAAATAACAGTCCTTTTTTATAATACTAGCTGTGCCCGCGACGAAATTCGCGCGTGCGTAGATTCAAATTCAAATTATAGTCTATTCAAATGATGCCGACGACTAATAGCTATTAAAACATAAACTTTCATCAAAAACCAGTCCAGTAGTTTTACTGTGAAATAAAACAACAGACAATATTCAACAGTTTTATTATATGCATAGATTTATATGAATAAATAAAAATTGATATGTAGTGAAAATTATCCAGTATGCAATGTAAAGTATCCAGTCCATGTCCACTATTTACATTACAGTCAAATTTCTTTCGAACAAGACTAATCTAATAAAGAAATTAAAAAGGTTAATACAGGGGACCTGTTGTCGCGTCTCCTTCGGACGCCATCTTGCGGGGAGCGCGCGCGCGCGTCCGACGCCATCTGTCACGTGACGCCGCGCATGCTGTGCGCTATAACTGGCAACCCTGGAACAAATGTCAATGTCAATAATGCACAAAATATCTTGTTAAAAAAGACCTTGTGTGCCGAGCACACGTATCAGAAGTGAAACTTCTTTAGATTCAAATATACCAAAATCGTCGCCTAACTCCATGACGTGGCGGTATTGGCATGACGCGACATTGAAATTTAACTCTAAAAAACTCCTAAAGAACGTTTCTCTTCAAAAAAAGAGAAACATCTCATCCGTGGTTTTTCCTTAGCACCGGACGACGCTTAAACGATGCTACGACGCTAAACGCTGGTTAATCGTCTCCGATCATCTGTTTAAAACGTAACATTGACAGAATCCGCCCTCATTGAGTTCGGGAGTTGCCACTTAAGAAAAAAAAAATTGGTTGTCTGTAAAGTCGGTTTACTGACGATAGTTGAACGTGACAACGATTGTGCTTCTTTGTCGCTCGTTCCGCGCTCTCGCTTGCACTGGAACGCCTCAGAGCGAGGTAACGCCGCATGAGTCATATTTTTTCGGGCGTGCAGCCGGCTCTATCGAATTATAAGACGTTGTCACGTCAAAAAAGAAGAAAAACACTGGACATCGGCGAAATCGTATTATCGATTTCTTGCGTATCGACATAGACCTATCTCTTAAGATTGCTTGAAAGGATGAAAAGAAGAAAATATTATTTTATTTTTATTTTTATTATACGATTTTTTTTAATAGTCTTTTGATACATGTAGGATTTTAGCCTTTAGGAAAATTGTGTTTGGAATATAATAGTTTCTGCAGTCAGAGTTCTGTACGACAATGTAAATTTTAAGACCCTCACAGGTATAAACGTAAAAGCAGATGCACGTTATGCATAACCATCCCTATTGTTATTGCTACTTTAAATTATTAGACTTGAATATTTGCCTTTTTTCTGTTTTACAGTTTTTGGAAAAGACACTAACCAAATCTTTATCATGTGTGAAGTATTTGATAATCCATACTAATATTATAAATGCGAAAGTAACTCTGTCTGTCTGTCTGTTACTCGATCACACCTAAACTACTGAACCAATTTGCATGAAATTTGGTATGGAGATATTTTGATACCAGAGGTAGCCTATGTCCTTTACATAGGCTACCTTTTATTGCGAAATATGTACCACGGGCGAAGCCGGGGCGGACCACTAGTCGTATATATTTTAAAAATCCACGAATCCAATTCACAAGTTCACACCGCTCCGTGATCTTCGCATTAATTTCACACAAATGACGATTAATTATGAAAACAGTGAAATTGGAAATTGGGTCAGCAATTCTTACATCCGCCCCCATTTTATATTCGACAAGGTACAGTTTTATATAATTTGTCAACGTCAAACATTGGAATAAACTGAGACAGTGCTTTATTAACTACGAGATGTGAAATTTACTTTGAAATTTTCGTTTGTCATCAACGCAGTTATCATCAACCTATTAATAATAAGCTTCCAGACTGCCTTTGAAAGTGTATTTTTACCCGACTGGGGCACGGGAGGGTAATGTGTTTGTTAATTAAGTTATTACATATCACTGATATCAGTCATGTCTGCGTCTGGGTGTAAATTATTATACTAGTAGTCCGCCCCGGCTTCGCCCGTGGTACATATTTCGCAATAAAAGGTAGCCTATGTCCTTTCTCGGGTATCAAAATATCTCCATACCAAATTTCATGCAAATTGGTTCAGTAGTTTAGGCGTGATTGAGTAACAGACAGACAGACAGAGTTACTTTCGCATTTATAATATTAGTATGGATATCTATATAAGTATTTATTTAAAAATTATATAGGTATGTTTATCAGCCATCTGGTTTCCATAATACAAGCGAAAGCTTAGTATGGGATCGGATCGTGCCGTGTGTGGAAATTGGTCTGAAATATAAAAAAAAAAAGATTTTTTTTCACTTCATCTTACGCTTATGTATGACACGGGTTTATGGCAGAAAACGTGTACGTTGTACGCTGACTATCATAATTTATCAATTGCCATTTCCATATTTTTTGCCTTTTTTTATAAAAGAGAGCTTGTCAAAAAACACCTACTATTAAATTACGTCGGTGTTATGTGTTATTTGTCACAAACGTAAAGTTAACTTTATCGAAATTATTATAAGTCCAAACTGTATACGTGTGTTTTTGCAATGAAAAACGTTCGTGATTAGGTACCAAAAAACATTTTAAAATATTGTGTCCAAGAATACACCGCTTTGTAAACAGTAAACACTCATTCACGAGCGAAGCGTTATGATCGCTAATTTGTCAAAAATAAATCGTGCGGTTTATCAAATCCGCGTTTAATTTAAAATATAAATTATTTCGTTCAAATTATTCTTTACAGAAGTTTTCAAGTGCAAAAACCGCAGAGGTTTCAGTGACGCTATCGGATTACAAGCCAGAAGCCGGCCCCTTTGATCTCTTACAACAATACCGACTAAGGCATAAAATTATATTAAAACCAACGAAACAGAAAATTTACGTCCTGTGTTTGTGTATTATGAGAATTTTTACTTTGATTTAGGAAACCTGATATACGTTTTATTCGAAACGAATTGCGTGTTGGCTGGCTGATCTTTCTTTGTTCTTTTAATGGACTTTAAATCATTTTTAAATACATTTTTGAATCATGAAAAAGTATAAATGCGATCTGCAATGAACCTGATATTGTAAAGTAACAAAGCAGTAAAGTTACTTAACTAAATTTCCTGCTATTTTATGGTTTTAATAGAAAGTAGAAACAATTACAATGATAACCCGAATGCTATTCATAGCCATAAATACATACCTACTCTATGAAATAAATATGATATAGTTAGTCATTTAGTAAGTTCGTACGTTCAATTTCAACCAAATCTACCGACATTCAGACATTAAGTCACGCACACATACAAATAAATTATAAAGTTACATGCCTATTTTTTTTATCAATCTGAATTTTAATTATATTAATCCCACCAAATACATAAATGTAAAAATTGGAGCCGAGTTCAATCGTTGACTTAATTTGCCAAAAAAGAAATGAGATCTAATTAATGTGTGCCAAGTTCTGCAGACAGTCCAGAAATTTATTTATAAAGATGTATTAAGTTCTTAGGTTGACTGAAAACTCAATTGTTTTATTTTCCCTTAGAGAACAATGTTTATTCCAAAATATAACTTTTTTAATTTGAATAATATAATTATTTTCACAAAGCAAACAACTAATGACCTATTGAACCCCATAATTTGATGAGGCTAGTTTTAGAACTTCACAAAATATAAACAGTATGTAAAACTAGCCTCATCAAATTATGGGGTTCAATAGGTCATTAGTTGTTTGCTTTGTGAAAATAATTATTATACTTCAAATTAAAAAAGTTATATTTTGGAATAAACATTGTTCTCTAAGGGAAAATAAAACAATTGAGTTTTCAGTCAACCTAAGAACTTAATACATCTTTATAAATAAATTTCTGGACTGTCTGCAGAACTTGGCACACATTAATTAGATCTCATTTCTTTTTTGGCAAATTAAGTCAACGATTGAACTCGGCTCCAATTTTTACATTTATGTATTTGGTGGGATATCATTACTTTTTGTACAGAAAATTACTCTGCAAATTTGATTTACTTTATGAATATAATACTTTTTATATACGATTTTTTTTTATATTTTTTCTTGCGGATTCTTTGTATGGTTTGTTTAGTATTATTTTCTATATTTTCTTGTATGTTATGAATGTCAGCGCACATTGCCCCGTCATTATCTTCAATTTTTTAAACTCTTTTTCTGTTTAAAAGATTACATGATTTTCTAAACATCCAGCGTGAATATGTACACACACTATTACAAAGATGCAAAGATCGTTGTAGAAGAATCGTCGCTTTACTCCATGACGTTACGGTATTGCCATGATGAGATTTTGAAATTTTACTCTAAACGCGCCTAAAGATGTTTCACTTATATTAATATTAATATTACGCAAATTAAATCATTTCGACCTTCGACAAAGCCTTCTTCCATTACACTGAAATTAAAAATAAACTAAACACTCATAAATAAAGAATAAAGAAATGTGAATTTGTAAAATTATATATTATTTTTAACTGTATGAGCAATATTTTTATTACAATTTTCTTTTATTTTACGTTTAATAATAGTTTTGAATAAAGAAATCATGCAATCGAAGTAATCCGCCCTAGCGATACTAGCGCGAGTGTGATGTCAGAGGCGCATCGAATCTACAGATGTTTCGCGCTAAAATATGTAAACTTAAATAATCTATATCTCAGTCATTTATTGATGGATTTCAAAATTTTTTTCGGCCACTGACTAGTTTTGATCTATTTTTTAAGACTAGTAAGGTGAATATACTATTTTCTATTTTTTTAAACTTTTCCATTTTTCCATACAAACAAAATTAATGTCATTGAAAAAAAAAATAAATACAAATAAATTCAGTATTTTCTGATTTTTTCCTTTGTACACTCACTATTACCTAGCTGATTACAAAATTTGAACTTTCTAGGTCATCTGGAAGTGGGTTAGGTTTTGTATATGTCTATAAGTCAGTCAGTCTTAAAAATTGCGATTTTTGGATATTAATATCTACGCAACTGTTTAATCTGTATTTATGAAATTTAAGGTTCTTGTTTATCTTGAGGTCCTCTTGATATGTACCAAATTTGGTTTATTTAACTTAAATAGTTTTCGAGTTATAAGGGGGTGAAAAGTGGCTCGAAATGGTTCGTGTAAATATACACACGGCTGCTGCTCGCCAGTTCTCTTCGCTTGAACTCGGCTTGACACGCTGCCGCGTGTCTAGATATAGGGGATTTTGTATTATATATGTATTTAGTTACTTTTTTTTAAGTCAAATTCTACTATGATAAAACTAACAAAGCATGTAGCGACATCTATGACAACGAACAGGAAAGTAGGTTATTTCAGGATATTGTAAGATTTGGGCGGGCGGGACGACCATAGAATTCAGTAAGTTTCCGATAGATGTCGCTACACGCAATATACAATACCATAACATCATAAAAGAAGTTAACAGAGTCAGAAATCAGAATCATTGTTTATAGTGCCACAAACCTAACTGACCCGGTGACGGTGTCACTGATGTCAATTTTACTACTGGCGACACGTAGTTCCAGTTTTTTTCACCGGGTCAGTTAAGTTTGTGGCACTGTACATTATTGTATCTTTTCTCTGTCTGGTATATATGTACAATAAAGTATAAATAAATATAAATAAATAAAAATAAATAAATAAATAAATCTTTAAGTACAATCAAACCAGTACTCTTTCATTTTTAATTAAGAAAAAATTTCAAGCCAAGGAAGCGTCATTTGAAAGTTTCCTTATAATAATTGCATATATTTACCTTTTTCAGTTATCTCTAGAGGCCACGCATCTGCATTGAATCCTCAACAGTTTTTATGTGACAAGCGGATAAATAATTATAATTAAGCCAAGATAAAAGGCGCCTGCCTTATCTTTTATTTTGAGGAAGTATATGCAAGGATTGCAAGGTTTTTTGAATTGGCTCTTCTAGACGGATTAATTTAAATTTCAACAGTTTTCAGAATCAGAAGGTACTTAAGGTAGGAGTTTATTAGGTACTAACTTTCCACCCGCGGCATCGCCCGCGCAGTCAAAGAAAAACCCGCATAGTTCCCGTTCCCGTGGGGTATCAAAATATCTCTATACCAAATTTCATGCAAATTGGTTCAGTAATTAAGGTGTGATTGAGTAACAGACAGACAGACAAAGTTACTTTCGCATTTATAATATTAGTATGGATTTGAATCGAATAGACATCGATACCTTATATATAATGAAATAGATATCGAGATGATATATTTACTAGTTAAATTTTAAATAACCGTAGTTAGATACTGTATGGTTTTATCTTAATTAGCATCTGCATGTGACTGCAAATAAAAGTATCTAAATATAAAGATACTCACTTGTATTTTAAAATAAATGTATGATAATATTTTACCATTCAATATTTTTAAACCACCGAAACTTAAAAATAAATGTAGTAACACTAATTATTATTAATTATGATTGTTTGGATTCTGATTCTGTTTGATTTTTTGATTTGAGTTATTGGTTAAATCCTATTTATAATCGTAATCCGTTTAGCTTTATTATTACGCGGGACACTTCATCTCAAAAACCTATGTACTTTAGGCGATACTGTATATATTACCATCTAGATATCACAGTTCAGATATAAGATCTAGCCTTGAAGTGACGTACCACAGACCACAATGTCTAAGCGGACGATTT
The DNA here is from genome assembly GCF_905220415.1 of Colias croceus. NCBI lineage: Eukaryota > Metazoa > Arthropoda > Insecta > Lepidoptera > Pieridae > Colias > Colias croceus. The sequence goes on along the minus strand of NC_059556.1, from coordinate 7,012,965 downwards.
ATTACACGATTATAATTATTTTAGGTTAAGTTCTCTAGGCATGATTAAGTCTAGGTTTTAGAGTATTTTCTAAGTGGAATTTTATAATTATCTTGTATTAGCAACTAAGGGAAGTTGGTTCATAGTGGATGTGTTTTATATGTAGTGGAATTTAGTAAAACTAGGTCCTTAGAGTTTAAAGAATGTTTTCAATATGGTCATTATATCCTTTGATCGGTATCAGATTGGTCCGATGTAGAAAATTCTTTCGGTGTTAGATAGCCCATTTATCGAGGAAGACTATAGGCTATATATCATCACGCTAAGACCAACAGGAGCGGAGCAATGCGGGTGAGACAGCGGAGTACAGCTAGTCAATATTAATCATAAATGGAATGTTTATTCAATTTGGAAACTTTACCATTATTTCCACCAATATATTACAACCAGTTTTCAGTGTCTAAAACATTTTTTACAATAATCTATTAAAATAATGTCCCCAAAATAAATCGACCGCAAATAGAACATGCAAAAACCGAATAAAGTTGCGATACAGAGAAAATACAATTTGGCAAGTTGCCAATTAATACAGGCTACAGTAAATATACAACGAATGTCACCCGTAAACACATAATATCCCAAGAATTAGGTCATAAATTTGGAGATAAATGTAAATAAAATCATGTCGTAAAACTATCTATTTATACTGGTTTCCTAAGAGTTATTTAAAACGTTTTGTTTCAGGGCTTAATCGTGGTGATTAAAATAAAAAGGTTAATAGTGTATATTGTTTCATGGCGGTAAATTTATTTTACACTTGTTGGTTTCAAGTATCTTTTTAAAGCCAATAATTCAATAATTTATGAACCACATGGAATGAATTTTTTAATAAAAAATAGAATAACAAACACAAACTTTTCAACTCAAGGCCCAATTGTAACAAAAAACAAACTACCTTCAAATGGTCAGAAGAAGACGAAATTTTAATTAGATCAACCGGAAAGCACAGGCTATCAAATGAAAAAAAAATGAATTCACCGAGTCAAAAGTTGTCAGGTTACAAACACACAAAGAAATACACTCGCATTAAGAACTTGCTTTTTTTGAAGTCGGTTGAAAATGTTGTTTAAATATAAACGCTGTTTCACACTAGGATACAAATGACTAAGATTTCCTCATAATATTTTCATTTTATAAATATAAGCCTTGGTAAATATAATATGATTATGTCTCACTCGTATGTAGGTGGAAAATAGTATTGCAGGTATCGTTTTTGACAACAATTCATTTTAATATTTTATATTATTGCCCTTGAAATTCATGTAATAATCAGGGCTCGGAAACCGGTTTAAATTCTTAACCGGTTTCGGTCATTGACCCCAAACCGAAATTGATTTAGGTTAAAGGTTGCACTTTACCGGTTTTTACCGGTTTATGCGAAATACCGGTTTTTCATTAATATTGGTTTTGGTGGTGAAAATTAACCGGTTAAAACCAAGTTACATAAGGATCCTCGGCCCCCGCTACCCTCGCTCGACGGGCCTGGACGTTGCGAAGTCATTTAGTTACAAAATTCTTAATCGCACTCAAGTTCGCAATTTTAGTTTATACTAGCTTCCGCCCGCGACTCCGTCCGCGCGGATGTCGGTCTTTGCGTGGATGGTTTATTTCTCCATTTTGAGTAACTCGGACAATGACATCTTATAAATATCTATTGGACCCAAATACGGCTAGGTCTATAATAATACGCAACGTGTGTTCGCGGTACCTACTACAGAACAACGTCTATATAACTGAAAAATTGAGATTAATTTTTTTTCTACGTATTTTTCCAGGATAAAAAGTATCCTATTTTACGCCCAGGATAATAAGGTATAATTATACCAAGTTTCATCGAAATCGAACCGGTAGTTTTCACGTGATGTCTTCACATACACACAGACAGACAGACAGACAGACAAAAATTTTTTTAATCACATATTTGGGTTTGGTATCGATCCAGTAACACCCCCTGCTAGTTATTTTTTCAATATTTTCAATGTACAGAATTGACCCTTCTACAGATTTATTATATATGTATAGATTTGAAATTTGAATTTGATAACTAGATTTCCGCCCGCGGCTTCGCCCGCGTTTGTAAAGGAAAACCCGCATAGTTCCCGTTCCCGTGGGATTTCCGGGATAAAAACTATACTATGTGTTAATCCAAGTTACCCTCTATATGTGTGCTAAACATCCATACATCCATACATGTATACTTACAAACTATATTTTAGAATAGAATATATTAGATATATTAGATACTAGCTTCCGCCCGCGACTCCGTCCGCGCGGAAAAATTAAGATTTATTTTTTTCTACGTATTTTTCCGGGATAAAAAGTATCCTATTTTATGCCCAGGATAATAAGGTATAATTATACCAAGTTTCATCGAAATCGAACCGTTAGTTTTCACGTGATGCCTGAACATACAGACAGACAAAAAATTTTTTAATCACATATTTGGGTTTGGTATCGATCCAGTAACACCCCCTGGTATTTATTTTTTCAATATTTTCAATGTACAGAATTGACCCTTCTACAGATTTATTATATGTATAGATATTAGATTCACTATATCTTGTGGCAAGCGTTAAAAAATGAGGCAAAAATAATAAAGGAATTAACCGGTTAATTTGGGTGTCAAAACCGTTTGTGCAGAAGTAACCGGTAACCTTAATCATTTGGGTTACTTATAAACAGTTCACTTGTTTAACCGGTAAATGAAGGAACGATATATTTACCGGTATATAATCTAAATTAACCGCTCTTTTCAAACCGGTTCCGAGCCCTGGTAATAATAGGTATTAATTCAAATGCTTAGATTCAAATGTTATTCAGTCCGGATGTTACATTTTCATGAATAGATCAAAATTTGTGTTCTATAAAAACAAAGTGTATGTTTGTGGTGTTTCATGTCTTAAATAAGATAAAAAATATTTTAAATAATATTTATTTATTTATTTTAAAGGAAATAAAAATAATACACCTCCCGCCTACATAAGCAGGATAGGAAATCAAATCACTTCACTTAATTTATTCATATATTTATTCGTTGTTATAGCTTATAACAATCTTATTGTTTTAAAGATATACATATATGCAATCGAGGAAGAACAGAGCTCAATAACTCTTGTTTATACTTTTGTATCAGTTATAAGAAACTAGCTGAGCTCCGCGGTTTCACCCGTGTGGCTCCGCTCCTGTTGGTCTTAGCGTGATGATATAATATAGCCTTCTTCGATGAATGGGCTATCTAACACCGAAAGAATTTGTCAAATCGCAGTAGTTCCTGAGATTAGCGCCTTCAAACAAACAAACTCTTCAGCTTTATAAAATTAGTATAGATTAAGAATAACATCTATAATTCCCTTTAACGTAGCAGTATAGTCGATCAAAACACAAAAAAAATAATCCATTACAAGCCGACCATCTGAAATCCGTTACAATACCAATAGATAAGTACATATAAAATGATCAGATACAATCATTTGTGATCACCATCCCATTTCAACAGTTTCTCGTACAGTTAGAAATTACAATCCAAGATTGACGAGGCTTGCTAAACCAACCTACGTACACCCACTTGTTAAGGATTAGTATGGTTTACATACACGATTATGAGTCTACTTAGCGATTTGTATGGATAAGCTGCGTTTGCAGACCTCTTTAGACTGAACTTTATAATTGTTTTATTTTTACTCTGTGATAAAAAGTCTGTAGATTACATCATAGCTTCTTGCATCATATCATTCTTATGTCATATTCATAATATATTTTTATTTATTTATTTATATCACATAGAACTGACACAACGAACTCCTAACGAATTATGTTCTGTAGTTTTTATATATCTGCAATCATAGGTACCGTGTAGATACCTATACTTTACGATAATATGTTTATTTATATGCAGTAAAAATTCAGAAAATGTATTACAGGTATAAACCAAAATATCGTCCCTATAGCTTCTCATTCAATTTATGTACAAAAACCTTAATTTTTCCCTGTTTAATTACATGTCTGTATTTAACTTCGCTGTGATAAATAACTGCTAGTTTAACAGGCAGCTTACAATTAAAACGGTGTTTAAAACTGTGCCTATTTAGAGACGTATTCGTGTAAAAACACAAGCATTTCCTGGCGCGACACATAGTCTTTTTTATAAAAATCGTCGGTTTGAGAATTCTAGACATGAGACAAAAAATCTAGAATGTCTCAGTTGGAATATGCTAATTATTGCTTCATTGATGACCAAGTAGGTACCTACCACTGAACCTATCACATATTCATACTTACTCTACTCTTATCTACTTCTTATTTTCTATAAACATATTTATCTCGTGTAAGTACCTATTTAAAAATCAACAAAAAAATTGTAAATTTCACACTCACATTTTGGTATCATCACTTTGTATGTAGTATGTACCTAGATACATTTACTTATTAGTATTGACTTCTTTAATGGGAAGGTTTACAAATCGAGTGACTTCATTAGTCAACCCATTCATTTTATAATGAAGTAAGTGATAATAGTAGATATTATATTTTTTGTTTGAAATAGGAACTCTGGAACTGTTGAACAAATTCAATAGAAATTTCTCCGAATTTTTTCAACATATTTTGACAAAACGTACAAAAAACCAAACTTGTAGTAAACATACAGGAACAAACAATGATTGATTAAAACCAAAAAACCAGCGATGCGTCATCGAGTTATGATTTGAAGATTTGTCTGACGACGGTCGGGGGCACTCAAATGAGAGACGTTCACTCATTCGTCATTGCGCAGGCGCATGTACTGTTTAATTGTTTATGATCGTTACAAGTTAGAAATATTTAACGGATTTAAAACAGGAAATAAATTTATAGGTACGTACTTAGTATGCTTTTCCTTCACCACCACCACCCATCGTCCACTTAAGACTTGCTAGATATTGGTAGATGTTTTATATTTTAACTAGCTGTGCTCCGCGGTTTCACCCGCATTGCTTCGCTCCTGTTGATCTTAGCATGATGATAGCTTAGTCCATAGCCTTCCTCGATAAATTGGGCTATCTAACACCGAAATAAATCGGAATAGTAGTTCCTGAGATTAGCGCGTTCAAACAAACAAACAAACTCTTCAGCTTTATAATATTACAATAATAGTATGTATATCTTTCATGTATGCAGTTTGTTTATACCTAGTATAACCCGTCCGACTAGGGCCCTACGGAACCCTATGTGCGCGAGTCCGACTTGCACTTGGCTGATTATCTTATCTTATCTTATCTTATCTTATAATATAATATATAATATGTATAAATCTCGTGTCACAATGTTTGTCCTCAATGGACTCCTAAATCACTTAACCGATAATAATAAAATTCGCACACCATGTGCAGTTCGATCCAACTTGAGAGATAGGATAGTTTTTATGAAAAAAAAACCTAAACATGTAGGTACCACGGGCGAAGCCGGGGCGAACCGCTAGTTTACTTTTATATCTTCACCTCATTAGTAGTGAATATATTCAGAAATCGCTTCATAAATTCGTTTAAAAGTCTGTAATTTACTTGTCTCCATTTTTATCAGCTAATTAAAATATTTTAAGAGCTAATGAACATATTATGTGTGTATTATAATTTATAATGTATTCAATAGTGATACTGTAAACAAAAATATAGCCACACACATAAAAGTGAAAATAAATTAAGAATTTATACACATAGGTACCAAGTACCAACGAAATTTGTAATTTATACAATAACTAGCTTACCGCCCGCCGGCCGCGGCGCCGCTTCGCCCGCTTTGTCTAAAACCTAATAAATTATATACCAAAACCTCTTGTATCACTGTATCTATTAAAAAACCGCATCAAAATGATGTTGCGTATAGTTTTAAAGATTTAAGCATACAAGTGGACATAGGGAAATAGGGACAGAGAAAGCGACTTAGTTTTATAATATGTAGTGATTTAGAATCTTTTATTACAGATAAATAAAATTAAATAAGAAATGTTTTCCAACATTTTAAAGGGGCGAATTTTTCTCAGGAGCCAGATCTTTTGTTGGTTTTTACGTAAAAAGATGTCCACTGAAAAACGCTGACATTTTAAGTTCCCAAGTTTAATTTCAAGTTTTGGGTTTAGCAATCATTTTTTGATTTTTTTTTTTTCTTATGTCAGAGCAAGCAAAGGGGCAGGTGGGCTGATGTTAAGTGGTCACCACCGCCCATAAACACTTGTAACACTAGAGGTGTTACAGGTGCTTTGCCGGCCTTAATTGATTCCTTTAAAATTGATTGTTTCAATGTTTGACTTGTTTCTTCATTCAATTTTTAATCTAAATAGGTACCTTACGAACTTATATATTATAAACTAGTTATATCTGTATTTACTATACTTAGCATAGTCTTATTACAAATTGCGAAATGTAACCAACATAAAAACGTATAAATCAGTTTGTTTATAAAATCTATCCGCGCAGTGTCCGTGACCGCAATGGGTATCCGTTAAAAGATCTATTGGAGGCATCAATCATTAAATCATAAATAATTGCAACATTATCTGTTTTAAATAACTTGGTATTAACTGAATCTGTCCTGTGATAACTATTCAAAAATGCATGATAAAGTTTATTTGGTAAAAATGAAGTTGATTTTGCGTGAAAAATTAATACGTATTTACATGGTATACACATCGATTCATTTATGATAGTTTTGTGGTGGGTTTTTAAGTTAAATATAATTATTATTATTAACCACTTACGCGTGCACTGCACGTTTTGGTCGAGTCATTATTTCACTGGGTCAAAAAATATTTAAAAATGTATCTTTATCCATCTTAAATTTAATCAAATAAGTTCAGTATCCATAACTAAGACCCGGAATCTACATCGTCAACAGAAACGAAAAAGAAAAGAAATGATAAATTCAACTACCAAAAAATTATGTCCTTACTATAATAGCATGTTCTTAATTATAAATCAACTGAACATTAAACATAACCACAAACAAATACCAGCTTGTACCCTTCTAGGTATTGATAAAGGTCATGTAAGATGATATGCACGACACGTAGGCAACAGATAGTATAGTAATTGAACTAAATGCTACAAGTAGGGTCAGCAACATAGGGCCAGATAAAAAATTTACTGGCACACAATTATTGCCTACACGTGTTCAGTAGGTACATACAAAGAAATAAAAGCTGTTATCAACATATAATTTTAATAGAATATTAAAACTATAAACTATGTACTTAGTTTTCAATAGACACGGTTTTTAAAGGAGATCCAATTTTAAAGGTAAAATGTTTTTATTAAAAGAAGCGAACAGAAGACTAAAAGACTACTAAAAATGTGAAGAAGTTAGTATTTTTTATTTATTTATTTATAATATATTAATATTTTATTTATTTACTTCAGGTTTTTTTAATATGTGATAAAAATTGTTTCACATTTTTCTTTAACCAAGAACTACTTTTGAATGAGTGTTGATGCTGACTATACCAGTAGGTATCCTTTAGAAAGGTATTTCAAAGACATTTAAGAATTGATTCGGCTTGCAAATCATACCAAGGTTTTATTTGTTGTCTTGGCATAACTTTTTAACAATTTTACATTCTTCACTATTTTCTGCATATTTATTGAAATGATGACTTTTGGCTTACACTTCAGAATTTGTTCTAACTATATAAAATTGATTTAGAATGATTGCCAACTTATTACGTCCATTTTACCTTCATTTTACTTTTAAAATAGAATTCCTAGTTTCTTACACAAACAGATAAATCTGCTCAATTGAAAAATATATACTCAACAGCTACAAGGAAAACCGAGTGAAAAAGAATATCAGCATGTGTGAAGTATCAGTGTCACGAATAATTTGTAAGTGGAGTGTTTGGCTCAAACAACTATTGACATATACACCCACTCAAGATTATTTTTCTATTTATATTTGTACTTTAATTATATTGGTCTATTGGTTTCCGATATTTAAAAATGGTCTTGCCACAAAACAATTTACACACAGTCTAAATTTAAACAAGGGATCTGTCACTTTAATAGCTGTTCTCAACAAACCGCACAATTTTAAGGATTGGTATCTGCGATTATTTACACCGATCGAAGTAAATGTCAAAATGGACGGATTGGTTATTGGCAAGCACAAACTGTCACTTTCGAACAGAGGCCAACCTTTAATCTGTGATCCACCCTCCCAAAGATTGACTGATTTTTGAGATAGCAAACTCAATCCGGGGATCGCTTATTGGTATGATTTATGTGAAAAATGTATTGATATATCAATCAGATATGGGCAAAACGGGATCAAGATTGATTATTAATTTCGGGCGTTAGTGAAGTACGACAAAACCAGATTAAAGAGAACCCGCGCTTAAAGTTAAACCCTGTAAAATTTTTTGTTGTAAGACAGGTATAATCAAGAATATATGGAGATTTTTCAGTCATCATATGTAATGTTATACGCGGTTAACAATTTTATATAGGTTAAGTGTTAAGGCTACTTTAATTCTATTTGTACCTCTGTCTTTTACGGTTTTACGACTTCAATATAAGCGATATGAAATTTAAAAGCTCTCCGTGTCAACACTTTTTACAACTTCGCGAAATAATAAAAAGTACATAATATTCATGTTTACGGGGGGATCGGTGAAATGTACATATTGTACAACAAAAATGTAGTCCACAAAATGAGTGAATGAATTATTTATGTGGTGTGTATAGGGCATGCACCCGGGTTTACCCGGTTCCGAAAAACCCGGGTAAACCCGGGTTTTTTGAAGATCTTGAGAACCGGGTCTGAATAGCTTGAAACCCGGTTATCCCGGTTCCGACCAAAATATTAAAATATAAAGTATTATTTATATTTTGCTGCAACGTCAGACTCACGTGCATCGCGAATTTTCGTGCCACGCCTCAAGCGTGGCTCTGATTGGTTGTCTAACCTTAGATGCTATAAGTTTCCTACGGATGTATTACCAAAAAAAATTAGGCTTCAAAAATGACAAAAAATAGGCTACTGAAATATTTTCATTCGATTTGTCGTGAATTTGAAATGCTATTTCATTACTTAATGATCTAAGGTTTCATAATATATTGATCCTGTCATGTTTTTGTTTTTGGTATCAAGCTGAAATTTATATCGAATACTCAAGTCTTCGGTCCCTTGATGCTGTAAAAAAGTCAAACTCACAAGCCAACGCATCAAAAGATACAGACGTACTTAAATGCTGTAAATTTTCGAAAATTTCGACATTCGCATGGGACTCTAAACCTACAGGGTACTTCTCATGAACATAGAGCCTCTAAATTTGGTAAAAGTAACGTCTTATAACACAGATAAATAAAAAATTGCTAGAAACATATATTTTCAAAGTTACAACAATATAAAAAATAGCGCGAGTCCGACTCGCACTTGGCCGTTTTTTTGCTTTACAGTTTACAGTCATGGGCGTAGCTAGCCATGGGCTCAAGGTGGGGCAACAATAAAAAAATAATATGTAACTAGCAACTGTATGTACCCAAAGTCACATCCAGGTCTTCGAACCTCAAATGCCGGTGGCACGGCCGGCGGCTGCGCCGCCGGCATTTGCGAAGGCATTTGCGAAGGCATTTGCGAAGGCATTTGCGAAGGCATTTGTGAAGGCATTTGCGAAGGCATTTGCGAAGGCATTTGCGAAGGCATTTGCGAAGGCATTTGCGAAGGCATTTGCGAAGGCATTTGCGAAGGCATTTGCGAGGGCATTTGCGAAGGCATTTGCGAGGGCATTTGCGAGGGCATTTGCAAGGGCATTTGCGAAGGCATTTGCGTAGGCATTTGCGAACGCGCTTGCGAACGCGCTTGCGTACGCGCTTGCGAACGCGCCTGCGAACGCGCCTGCGAACGCGCCTGCGAACGCGCCTGCGAACGCGCCTGCGAACGCGCCTGCGAACGCGCCTGCGAACGCGCCTGCGAACGCGCCTGCGAACGCGCCTGCGAACGCGCCTGCGAACGCGCCTGCGAACGCGCCTGCGAACGCGCCTGCGAACGCGCCTGCGAACGCGCCTGCGAACGCGCCTGCGATCGCGCCTGCGAACGCGCCTGCGAACGCGCCTGCGAACGCGCCTGCGAACGCGCCTGCGAACGCGCCTGCGAACGCGCCTGCGAACGCGCCTGCGAACGCGCCTGCGAACGCGCCTGCGAACGCGCCTGCGAACGCGCCTGCGAACGCGCCTGCGAACGCGCCTGCGAACGCGCCTGCGAACGCGCCTGCGAACGCGCCTGCGAACGCGCCTGCGAACGCGCCTGCGAACGCGCCTGCGAACGCGCCTGCGAACGCGCCTGCGAACGCGCCTGCGAACGCGCCTGCGAACGCGCCTGCGAACGCGCCTGCGAACGCGCCTGCGAACGCGCCTGCGAACGCGCCTGCGAACGCGCCTGCGAACGCGCCTGCGAACGCGCCTGCGAACGCGCTTGCGAACGCGCTTGCGAACGCGCCTGCGAACGCGCATGCGAACGCTCTTGCGAACGCGCTTGCGAACGCGCTTGCGAACGCGCTTGCGAACGCGCTTGCGAACGCATTTGCGATAGCATTTGCGATGGCATCTTCTTTACCTTGAAAACTTTTTTATAACACTCACTTTATTCTGTGTAATATTTTCTGAAAGTTTTTTTTTCTAAGGCCCATATTTTTTTGAGTTGTAACTCACGTGACACGTTCTTTAGAACGTGAAACTTAAAACAAAATTGAAATTGGATAAAATAGTGGGGTAACTAACTGTACTACACTCATTTTTCTTACAGCTTATGTAACATAGAAGCCTCAGCTATTTTCTTTTTTCGTGTGTAATTCGTTATTCGAATTATTCTTATTCAAAACACCTTATTGTTCACCTACCACATCACGAAATAGATCCAAAATGTGTCCCTATCTTCAGCCGTTTGGTCGCTGGGCGTATGACAATTATTTGTTAATCAGTCATTGTAGAGGTAAATAATACTAATGTTTTGATCTCATTTTCTGTGTCGACTGTCGACTTTCGAGAATCGAGTGTGAATTTTCTTACGGATATTAAGCTTAGTAGTTAGTACCTGGATAATTCAATTTTTAGATTTAGTTAGGTACCTTCCAGGTCAAAGCCTGGGTGGGGCAAGCGCCCCACCCTGCCCCACCGTGGCTACGCCCATGTTTACAGTTAATGAATAAGGTTTAAGTTTATAGGTGATATTATGATAACAAGGTACTTTTATAAGACTGATAAATAAAGAGAAGTATTGAAATTTTGTTTCTTTATTAATTTAATAAAATAAGGGTTCATACGCACTATGCGGGTAGCCGCATTGCGGGTAGCCGTCCGGCTGACCGCAGGATGCGGTTGCGAATGCGGCCAGCCGGACGGCTACCCGCAATGCGGCTACCCGCATAGTGCGGTTGAAGAACCGTTGCGATTTGCGGTCATGTCGATCCATTTCAAAGATGGAAATGGAAGAAGTTGCAGCTATTTACTACATTTACACACGTTACGTATAGAAGAAAAGCAAAGAAAGAAGTACTGGGTGCATCCTTATTTGCAAACACGAGATGAGAGCAAGCATTTTGCAACCACGTGCACACACTCACTCAATGGCGGGCAGCCGCAGACTGAACCGCACAGTGCGTATAGCAACCGTCCGGCTGGCCGTCACTCGGGCCGCAGCTCTCCGAGCAACCGGAGCGGTCTGCGGGTAGCCGCATCGCAGTGCGCATAGAAATGAATATTACGTACATAATTGTGTTTGCGGTCAGCCGGACGGCTACCCGCAACGCGGCTACCCGCATAGTGCGTATGAACCCGACACAAGCCGCGTAAAATAAAAGGCCCATCAGGTACTTTTACAGTAACTTTTGTTTAATTTCGTTTTTTTTCCGAGGTATTATAAAAGAACCGGGTAACCCGGTTCTACCCGGTTCTGAGCTCGATTTGGAACCGGGTTTCAGAAACTTGGAACCGGACTCGGTTCTGCATGCCCTAGGTGTGTATTAGGTATCTATTCGTAATAATACTTATAAAGCTGAAGAATTTGTTTGTTTGAACGCGCTAATTTCAGGAACTACCACTTCCGATTTGAAAAAAATGTTTCGCTGTTAGACAGCCCATTCATTGACGAAGGCTATATATAGCCTATATATCATCACACTAAGACCAACAGGAGCGAAGCCCTGCGGGTGAAACCGCGGGGCACAACTAGTCTAATATCTAATATATATCTATTATAAAGGCGAAAGTTTGTATGGATGTATGGATGTATGGATGTTTGTTAATCTTTCACGTAAAAACTACTGAACCGATTAGAATGAAATTTAGCACACATATAGAGGGTAACTTCGATTAACACATAGGATCGTTTTTATCCCGGAAATCCCACGGGAACGGGAACTATGCGGGTTTTCCTTTGCAAACGCGGGCGAAGCCGCGGGCGGAAATCTAGTAATTTATAAGTTAGAAAACATTATCGCATAATATCATGAACACCGAGTAAAACCGCATGCAAAAGGCTATTAATAAAGCTCAAGCTCAAGCACATTCCAAAACTCCGTTCAAAATTAAACTATTCCCAATCACACATTAACATACAGATAAAAAATTAATAAGCAAAAAACTGGCTGACACTTAACCTAACATTATTTCTCATATACACCGGTAGCCTAATTGTTTCCTAAAAGTATTCGCCAAGATTTATTGGTTTTATCTACACGATTTCCTAGTGATGCGTAATTAATGTGGCCAAAACTAAAACTTTCGTCGACCTTATTCCTATGTACATATGAGCTACAATATTTATATGTAAAATTTTAAAGCTTACTTGTTGTTTATGCGAATTTGAATTCTATAACTAGGTATTAAAGTTGCAATTCGATTGTAGATTAGGACGAGTTAAATGAACTTACCTCTACTTGACCTTTAGATTATAAGAAAACAATTTGTTTCGTGTAGGTGTGGACGTCATAGATGCTGTGTCACAGTAATCTATCACAAATCACGATTATCATTCACCATCTCTATTAAAAGTTATGTACAAGCATGTACTAGTGAACGCACCCGTCTTGTACTATGTTATACAAGTCCATTTTAACGATTAATATGTTTTTTTTTTTTTTTACAATCGTTTTTGTGTTATCGCGTTTCTATTAATCTCTGTTATTTTGACGTTAACAGTTAATTATTTGATTGACAAATGAGGTGCTATAATAATTAATGAGCAAGAAGTAAAACTGCGCAAATATTATAAAAATAATTAATGAAAAAATTTATCATAAATTATACTCATCTATTTATAATGTAATGTAATAACGACCGCCTCCTTGGAACAGTGAATGACGCCTAAGTGTTGAACCGAGGGGTCCTGGCTTTGATTCCCGGTGGAGAATAAGAAAAAACAATGTCTCGGTCTGGACAGAGAAGGCTTATCACCTACTTGTTTCTAGAGAAAATCGATCAGTGAATCAGGTGTATAATGCATCTGCCCCTTACCCATTAGGGGACATGTGACTTCACTTTACATTATAAAACTCACTAAGAGAGAATTATCAAAAAAAACAAAACTATCTAATCTTACAGTAACAAAATACTACTATAATGTGTATTAATTAGTAGCTAAACCATATTTAGAATCTAGTTATAATTTATATTGTCATCTCTACATTGTTTTTGTCAATAATTCACCAAAACTTTATTAAAATCGTCCATAGCTTTCGATAACCGGTCATTATACGCATTATTTGTCAATAATTATGTCAATAGCTTTATTAAGTATTCAATTTGAATAATATTAGAATATTTTATGATTTTATTATGTTAAACATGTACAAGAAAATAGCTGTTATGATGCCAATTATAGAAATGGTATTTAAATTGTTATTTGTTATAAATCTTTTATACTGCCAAAAATTAAATTTCGTATAATGGACAACGAACGTCATTATTTCAACTACGTCTATAAAACGGCTATCATTAACTATAATGCCCCAAAACAAGAAGAAAGTAAAAAGAGTCTATGTTTAAACTGCTGCTTTTTAAACTACTTTTTAAACTAGTCAAATATGAAATAGGTACATATTATGTACACGACTGATTTCAGTGAATATAGAAATGGCAGAATCCGTCCTCACTGGGATCGGGAGTTGCCATTTGAAAAAAAAGAAATAGAGAATATAGAAATCTGTATCATTGTATTTCAAAATATCAAAGTTTAAGTAGATACTCTCTCTATTTTGTGATTGGTTGGAAGCCTAGATAACCTAGGGAGTTATCAGAAAATTTACCATTTATGTTCTTATAATACATATATATCTTATATTACAAAATTAATTTAATATTCTTATTATATATAAAACTAGTGGTCCGCCCCGGCTTCGCCCGTGGTACATATTTCGCAATAAAAGGTAGCCTATGTCCTTTCTCGGGTATCAAAATATTTTATAAATATTCTTATAATACAAAAATGTTAATGTGGTAAATGTTAAAAATATGTATTGACGTTTCAAAAGTGCTTCTCGAAGAAGTCTAATTGAATAAATAAATGTTTGAGTTTTGATTTTTTTTTTTAATGTATGTGATTTTATTACCTGCTTAACTTTCTTTACCTAGACAGTAGAATATTTCATTAATCGAACTCTTATATTCGCGCGCTTTCCAAGAAACCATTTAGATTAATAAAAAAGCTATTAGTTAATATTTATAATTAATGTTTTAAATCGTAACTGTATCCTTTATCTCAATAATCGGCACTTCAAAGGATTTCAAACTGGTTTGAATCCAAAACCGCTCGATATATTTTAATGATTAATCGAATGTATTTATATTAATTATTATATTTTCGACATTAATTAACATTATACATTGTTATGTTAATAAGAACTCTTTGATGTTTAACCTTTTTAATCTGTGCTACTATGCATAAATAAGCAAATAGGTATGTATATGTATAACTGGATAGATGAGGCAAAAACCCGACTCCACTAGAATTATTTATCGTACCTATATTTCCGATAGCTAAGTTTTGATTGCTTTAAAAATCTGTAAGTATTTTGTATTTCAAAAATATAAAAATTCAATAAATGTTTCAGTTACGGTAGTCTAAAATTAAAATTTATCAAAGGAGAATGCCCATGAAAGTATGGACCACAGTATAGTGTTGCGTCAATGCCGGAGTGGTTTTGGAGGGTTCTTCGATATTCAAAAGATTTTTACCAATTGATTTTTTTGTGATAAAAACAGGGGTTTTCAAGATATTGAGAAAAATGTGAAATAACCTCAAAACTTAAATAACCCCGATTTAGTTAGGTTTATCTGTTATTTAGGTAGTATTTTATCGTCCGAAGATTATTTTTCGTTCAACATATTTAATCTATGCGTAGAGCTTATGCTTTCAGACAAAGTCTACCTGTTCATCGTCTAGTGTAGGTAGGCACCAGAAATCTTCCGGAACGGATTTCAAGAAAACCTAAATATATATGTATTTAAAAAATGCCAATAGAGTTTTTATTCGGTTTACATGTTGTTGTTGTTGTTGTTTGAATCATTTTTTCACTACATATTCGAAGAAAGATAAAAATAAGAAATAACTGGTTACCTACCAAGCTATATGTCATAATAATATTTTTTTTTTATATATATTTCTATTATTTTACTTCACTATCTATGTTAAAACAACCTACAGTGTATAAACAATACCTTAAAAAGTGATTTTATGTAAATTGATTTTTTTGTAATTCAATGTAAACAATAATTGACATTAATACATTTAGCTATTTACCATAGTAAATGTCATAATAGTTACCGCTTGGTTACCGTGGTAACCGGTAATGGATACTAAATCTATGGTAACGGATCTAAACAATTACATGTCTTATTAGATTTTACAAAACATTCTCTGATCAAAATATATTTTCCGATAGTAAGAAGGCCTCTAAATTGCCGAGATTTTTTTTAAAAGTATTGTTATCTTGATACATGAGAAATTCCTGTACCAAATATGTGAACGGTAATGGACACTAAATCTATAATAACGGATCTAAACAATTACATGTCTTATTAGATTTTACAAAACATTCCCTGTTCAAAATATATTTTCCGATGGTAAGAAGGCCTCTAAATTGCCGAGATTTTTTTAATAGTATTGTTGTCTTGATGCATGAGAAAAACCAGTACCAAAAATGGGCATTCTCCTTTACAAAGGTTTTTGTTAATATTAGTTTAAAAGTTTATTGCTTTCTTTTCATTTTTATTTCATAGGCACGAAAACACATCACATACAATTTTTCAAAAATGACTCACTTAGGTATCACATATCATTTTTCTGAACACGCTGTGTATTTCCATATACCACCCATTAAGAATAAATAAAACATCGAAATACAAAATGAATTTAAACGACTGTTTACAATTGAATAATGACCAATCATAGAATCTAACAGCGCATTAAGTTTTAATGTGAACACATAATAAATCCCGCGTTTGATTCTCGACGTTTGACAAATTAGTATATTATGCTGAGTGCTTGTTAATTGCTAAACACCTATCACGATAGTTTTATATATAAAAATATATTTTAGGAAAGCAAAACGTTTTTAGCTGCCAACACCAGAGCTTTATTTCAATGTTCTCACCGCGTATAGAAATGATAGCTGTTACATATTAGGTATACATTATACATATTATGTATTATGATACAGAGTGAAATTTTGTGATAGCATCTGGTGGGAAAGTACCCTGAATAATGTAGGTAGACATAAAATTTTACTCAACGGAAACAATTCATTAATTTTGAAAAGAATGATAACATTTAAAAATTTTGGAAATTTGCTTGCCACACTTCTCAATCGTTAAAATTCCATCCCTGTATCACAGAATATTGTATAATAGTACTACGTACCTGTAATAATAAGCATTGGCATACATGGATTACAGTACAGATTTTATCCTATCATTGGCATACATGGATTACAATACAGATTTTTAGAATGTATGTTTTATCGTGAATTGTGGTGCGTGCAATGACAACCAGGTGCCAGGTGACCGGGTCTACAAACATACGTACGATGAACTCTACCTATGATGGTCCAGGATCTTCAATGTATGTAGGATGTTATGATTGATTAAAGTAACTCAAATTAAACAACCGTCCCTCAATAAGTTTGATTCACAAACGACGTAATCCACAAATTGGTAATTTAGATATTGAATCTTCAAAACACGAAAATTGAAAATAATTTACAATTGAAAGCAAGTCGATAACGATTTAACATTTTTTCTGTTTCATTGTTCCTTCTACTGGTACTTTTGTAAAATTGTACTTAGGTACCTATATATAAAATATGATTATTAGGTGGATGGAGTTTTACGAGTTGAAAAGTTAACCCACGTAAATTTATTTCACATCCATACCTCATCTTCTTATTTCTTTTTTCCAATATCCAAAAACCTCCCAAACAGCTTAAAAGAAATTTGTGTTTCTAACACAATCGCGAAAAACTCAACTGCTAATTTACATGTAGACCAAATTTTATTGGCCAATAAACTCATTTATTAAGTCTTATTTATGGCAGCCATCTTTTATTTATGAGTTTGCTTTACATATATATAGCATTTTTATATTTTTACAATATACCCAGTGTTATTTTTATATAGTTTTGCCTTAATATGGACATGCTAAAGACATAAAATAATACGCTCTAAGTTTTTTATTCAAATAGCCTTTTTATAATGCCAAGATGACTTAATTTATATTTTCCTAATAAAAATATCTGAATATGGATTAGGCCTTAGTTCTATTTACTTGTTATATTATTATCTTCATCATTTGACAAGTGATAATAAATAGAAAAAAGACGTGTGGCACTCGGGGACTGCCGCGGTAAAGCTATTCAACCTCCGTGCCTGTCGGAGTGGGGAGCGTAAGGTTTTTTCGTTACGCAATTTCTGGATTCGGTCTCCGCGCTCAAGGCCCGCGATAGAAGCTATAGCTTAATAAAAAATGATCATTATATTATCAGCTATTTTAGTTTCAGTCGAGTGGGAGGATTTCATTCAAGATTTTATCAGTCTTTAAAATTGGTAAATTCCTATAATTATACATTAATGGGCAAACGTTATCGTTTTCAATCGAATTTCGATGTAGTAAGGCCAAGTACACGTTAAAACTCTTAACTGAGTAATTATCCTTGATTTATAAATTACAAAATTGCATTAACATTTCTTTGGAATTTATTGAACGAATATGGGGATTACATTTAATTTAATTACGATAAAATACTTTAAAGTTTAAACAGGCCTATATTAATTAAACGATCCTGAATTTCCTTTTTGGGGGTTGACTTAATTAACTGACCTAATTTTGTATGTATTTAATTATATAACTTGTATATTACCTTTAAAGGGCAAAATTCTATTAAAATAATTCGAATGTCAACGTTTAGCCTTACAAAACTGTGAATGATTTTGATAATAATTAAATAAAAAAAGTAAGGCCATTGTTTATTTACTAAAAATAGAGTTCATTGAGCAATTAACGGTTCAAATCATTTCAAAAATAATGTAGCTCATTTTAAAGTTATAAGTGGGATCAGGTTTTAAAAGAAACGAGATTAAATGACCGAATCAATTTTCAGCCCTTACGTTGCTTATGTACAGTTTACGTGGTAGCAGCTTATTTACTAGTATCAAGTGGGATGCCGGATGCCCAATAAATTATTTCCTACAGATATAGATTTCAGAGCTTTAATGTTGGTAAATCTTTTTTAAAATTGGCGTTAGATATGATTTTGCATCTTCTTCCAAGTAAATTAAATCTTCCACGATTACGCACTTTAATTCAACTTTCGATTTTCATGATATAAAGAGTTTTTAGAAATTTTTAATACCGCAAATGAACTAAATAATAAACAACCGTATCCATATGTTTCTGACAGCTGAGAAAGTGCGTCGTATTATATTAGGTGTAGACAAAAAATATACAAACGAGATTAACAAGGCCTCTTAACATAAGATTTCTGATAAATAAGCTGTAGCACTTTTGAAGCGAATAATAATAAAAGATAGCTTGCCACCAAAAAGCGTTATAAGTGAAATTATAACTAAAACTATTATATTTATAATAGTTACATATTTTCAATAATAAAAATAGTCTTGCAAAAGGCGAAAGAAACATAAAACTTGCACTAATAAATTTAATATTTATATACATCTATCTAGATTCTAGCCCATAATCTACCAGGGGAACTCTTAACCATAGTGTGTGCAATCCTTAACATCCGCATCGAATCTTTATCCAAGGATAACAATATACCTACTGTACTGGCAAAAAACGAAAGAAAAAAATCTTCAAAACTCGCACCTCAAGAAAATCGAAGACCAAAAATCGATCTAGCCCATAATCTACTTGGGACTCATAACCACTTTGTGAATAATCCTTATATCCGCATCGAATACCCACTAACAATAAACGGTACTAACAAAAGAATTTGCGTAACCTGTGGCGCCGTAGAACATTAAAATGTGAATGTATTGTACTTTTAATCAAGACATCGACCTTATTTTGCAACGTCGCTCACGTTTCGACCAAATCATTTTGTTCTCAAAAAGGGCATATGCAAATGAGATACACTCCCTGTTACGACGTGAAGAGTTGTTATCAAACCTTTCTATAGCTTTCGAAACATCTAGAACTAATTGTTTGGTGGTTATAGAACCTTCCAAGGTTTTGGGACTGGTGTACCCAATGTGGTAATGTTAGTCCTGTATGGTGCAGGAAATACAAACGAAACAAGACCCTCATTTTGCAGTAATTAATTTAGGATAAAAAGTCTCGTGCGGTCCTACAAGAAAACTAACTATCTTCGCGCGGGCTCTTAACATATTTATGTCATACTAACTAGGACAGCTGTTCAACCATTCACCATACACCATACACAACATTCTCCTATTGCGTCCTTAAAAATATGTTAAGCTTTAGCAACTATTGTTTTTGTTTCCGTAAGAAGCAATTCTACTTGCTGATTGGCGAACGGATCTCCCACTATTCTGTTTCTTTCCATATCAAATTTTATATAAGTCCGTTCTCAGAACATAAATACAGATAGACAGTCACATAAAAACATTAGTACAAACAACAATATGTCTGGACGAAATCGCTATTTAGTGATTTAAGGCCGCTGTTTGTTACAATGTATCCTAGGTTAAGTCTTAACTTGCAATTTATCTTGAGCAATAAAGCATAAATAAATAAAATAAATATTGTACTTCTATTAACTTATTCTTTTCCTCATAACCAGACCAATTCATGTAATTTCACAGATCGAATATTTCTAATCGAAACGGTATGCGCGCGCGCAACCCGTGCCAACATGTTAACACGGCTGAATGTCCGTTTGAATTGGGTTATAAATTATTTATTTAATAAACCTTTCCGGCATTGATACCTGGATTTTGGTCCAGTGATTTAAATCAGATATATTGCCTGATGTTTAAAATCTATTACGTCTACATATAAAATTAAGTAGGTACCAACTATTTGCAATTCTTGTTAAGCTATAAGTAATTTATTGGTAACAAATTTCACATATTATGATTCTTATTTTAGGCTAGATTCTATTTCCATTATTTAGATAAGTTCGCTTATAGTTATCTAAAATAGCAAAGATTAATATAGATGCATATTAATTAAACACAAAAAATGAAGTCAATTAACGAGATGTCGCAATTCACACTTTATATGTTAATTAAATTTAACGGCGGTATTTGTATAGTTTTATTATTATTTTATTGGCCATAAACTTAATTGGATATGAAACACATTTGATTAATCATGTGAAGTGTTATCTTCCAAAATTTAATTTATTTAGAGGTAATAATAAATATGAATTATATTATAGTATGTTCTTGACGGAATAAGCAATTTTTATAGAGTTCTGAGTGGATTAATAAAAAAATCCGTATAAATGATAATAAATAGAACCGTTCAAAAAGTGCCGAACTTAAACATCTATGTAATAACTAAAACCTAAATTAGGAGTATGAATAATGAAATTAATAGGCGGATACCCGCATAGGAGGCCCGTGTCCCAGCAGTGGGAACATATAATATGGGCTGATGATGAATCAAATCAATTTCAATGATAAAAGGCGCAGATAGTTATTGCATAACATTTGGTTATTTAAATAGGTAAGTTAGGTATTTTATATACATATTGGCACTTGGCAGCATCTCAATTAAAAATACAAAAGATATAAATAAGGAGTTCCAAGAACATTATTAGATAGAGAAATAGTGAAAACAGTGAAAGAAGTCAAAAGAACGAACTCAAAGCATCATCGTGAAACATAGGTATTTCATAAACAACAAGTAGGTACTTCAATACAAAATCATGAAACACATACCCTACCTAAAAAATAAAACACAAAGTACAAGAACTATAAGGTACCGTACCATAGTCTATTCTCAATCGAAAACATCTGATAGCATTTGAATACGCGTGATTGATCTTTTGTCTATTAACACGTTGCTCATTAGGCACTATTCAATAGCTGGTAATGATTTTGCAAGTATTGCGTATTTTCTCATACTTTTTAATTTACTTCCTACTCATATTATAGGTACTTGATTCGAAAGTTTTTATGGTAAGAAGATTGTTTATTGTTATTTCACAAAAATGCGTCAGGTCGTATTAGCCGAAATTTAGTCTGCAGACTTTTTATCGGAGTTTAAAGTAAGTGATAGATTTCTTCTTGTACAAAAGCTAACTTGCTACTTGACGACTATTAGTTTGTCTTAACGTAAGAAAATAATTCAATCGTGCGACGTAATTTTTCAGAGCACAGTAAAATCAATTAACTTTACTTCAATCAACAGTAGGTACATATAAAACTATAATTTTTCTGTATTGCAACTTCGCGTTTCACCGCGTTCAACGTTCTCTCATTATAAACAACGTCAACGAACAGGCATTCCCAATCAAAACAGACTTATCTGCGGAATGCGGCCAAACAAATGCGAATCGAGACACTGACACTGATAACGTGTGCATACACTCCAAGGACAGTACGTAAGGCCAAATAGTTATGCTCGAACTGTCTTCTGTTCTGCGCTTTCCTTAGCCAAGATTGTCAAGAAAAATACAAGATTCTTAACAGGACCACGTCAGAACAGAACTTAAATACAATGCACGGTTCGAATGCTGTCAAGATTATGAGTCGTGATGGATGTTCGGGAAAAAAAAACATTTTTATTATAGATTTCTACCATCTCATCATTATATTACATAGTTATCTGCTGTTAATATATGGTTTAGTGTGTCTTACTTAGATTATTACAATATAGTATATACGATATTCTTTTTAATCTTACTAAGTAATGGCTACAACCTACAGGATCAGTTGATCAACAATGTTGATGGAAGTATGTTGAAGTATGTTGTTCACTCCTGCGGCGATATCATTTCAAAATGCCACCATCTCAGCAAAACGCATTGTTGCCGACAATATGTTGACAACAATTCTGCAAAACGTTGACTCAACTTTGTTGCTAAATAATTTGTATATGTATGCATGCTATACGTCCTTACTCCTTAGTAGGATCAGCAAAACCAATTTTCTGTCAGCAACTGACAGATAAGGATTTTTTGACAGAATGACATTAAGCCCAAGTAACGGAAGGCAAGATCCAAATTGTATCTACTGTCAACAATGAAATTAGCATTGAAATTTGAATAAATATGTGACAGACTAAGGTTACGGCTAAAGGGTATATTTAAGTGTGTATGATGATTATCTCCTGTGTTACTAAGGCAAGGCCTAACTACATAAGTACAGCCAACAAATAAACCAAAATTAAAACAAAAAATTGTTTGGAAACGGAGTTGGAGTAGGTACCGTACTGAAAAAAATTAACATGAAAACGAGTACGCAGTCATCAACATAAGAACAAATAAAAATTGTACCATCCTTACATTGAAGTCTTACTTAAATAATTAATAATATAATATGCCAATTACCAATCTAATACAAACGAAAACATTTTAAATGTCAATATGTCATTCATTGTCTCAAATATTTATGAAAATATCTTATTTGTCAGTTTTTAAATATTATAAAGTAAATGTTCAAAGTATTAATTGGAAACATACATTAAACAATGGAGACCCATTATTAGCATATGAACAAATGAATAATAAAATATACATATATACATAATATAATAAATCTGTAGAAGGGTCAATTCTGTACATTGAAAATATTGAAAAAATATATAGCAGGGGGTGTTACTGGATCGATACCAAACCCAAATATGTGATTAAAAAATTTTTTGTCTGTCTGTCTGTCTGTCTGTCTGTATGTGAAGACATCACGTGAAAACTAACGGTTCGATTTCGATGAAACTTGGTATAATTATACCTTATTATCCTGGGCGTAAAATAGGATACTTTTTATCCTGGAAAAATACGTAGAAAAAAAATTAATCTTAATTTTTCAGTTGTATCCATAGACGTTGTTCTGTAGAACCGCGAAAACACGTTGCGTATTATTATACCTTGCCGTATTTGGGTCCAATAGATATTTATAAGATGTCATTGTCAGAGTTACTCAAAATGGAGAAATAAACCATCGAACGCGAAGACGGACATCCGCGCGAACGGAGTCGCGGGCGGAAGCTAGTGAATAATAAAATGATAATCGAATAATTTTGTAAGTGAAATTGTCCGTAATCGTTTCTCAGACGCCATGCCCTTTGGCTGTTCCTTAAAAATATTTACAGTGTGTTGTAATGATTTATTGTGGCTTGTAAATAATAATTACAATGTTCGTCTTGTGGTTAAATAACTTTCGATTATAATATCGTAAATCATTGTTTACTTGACGTTTGCTTTCCGATGATTTTGAATGAGGAAACTCGAATTTGATTCGTTGTTAATGCGAGTTCGAAATTTAAATACGTGTTGTTTTGTGATCAACTGATCATGTTTTAAATTTTTCTTAATGACTGGTTAGAACCGGTTTATGTGGTGCATCGAATATTGGTGTTATTATTGTTAGGATTTAAAATATTTTTAATAAACATATATAATAATTATATATGTACTTAGGTCTACGTAGAGATTAATGAACTTATAACTTACTATACTTAACACGCTCTATTTTGACTTGTATATAATTAAAATTAAAAACTGAGTATTATCTCATCTCATCATAATAGGTATGTATTATCATAATATAAGACCCCTTTGAGATGTTCAATTAACGTATACTAGTTATATCTAAGCATCGATGGCAATAACTTTGGCTCAAAAAAACACAATCATCACCAGAATTATGAGGAAAATAACAATTTTATTTCCAAGTACAAAAAAGGGTTTGCACATGAGTTTTCGTATTGCCAGACACAATGAAAGAAAAAAGCGGGAAAAGAAACCATACAAGAAAGTATACCGTTTATTTTTTTTATCTGTACCACGATACCGGTATGCTATTAATATTCAATACTATGTACCGAAGTAATTAGTGATCAAACACCATACAAATATGTACCTATGTGTATGTATACACACTTATAACTAGGTATGTAGGTAGATAAATACATAAGTATGACCGTTTAAGGTCGTATGTATTGTGAAGAATTTTATGGTCACGCGAAATTCTGCAAAGTCGAAAACAAATAACTTGTGCAAATATTTGTTAGCAAATTTTATATTTTACGCCTTGTTGGTGGGCGAGCGAATTGGCGCCATTTTATGATTTGTTTATGTTAAGGATTATTGGCGTTTGTTGATATTTCAATTGTTTTGTCTTATATATCCGCTAATTAATTCAAATGTATAAAGTTGCTAATGTTTATATATAGGCAACAAAAAATATATGATAAGCGAATTCCTATTTGTCTAGGCCTGCTGGCTTGGTTTTTATTTGATACTAGCTTCCGCCCGCGACTCCGTCCGCGCGGAAAAATTAAGATTAATTTTTTTTCTACGTATTTTTCCGGGATAAAAAGTATCCTATTTTATGCCCAGGATAATAAGGTATAATTATACCAAGTTTCATCGAAATCGAACCGTTAGTTTTCACGTGATGCCTTCACATACAGACAGACAGACAGACAGACAGACGGACAGACAGACAGACAGACAATAAATTTTTTAATCAAATATTTGGGTTTGGTATCGATCCAGGAATACCCCCTGCTATTCATTTTTTCAATATTTTTAATGTACAGAATTGACCCTTCTACAGATTTATTATATGTATAGATAATATAGGTACTGGACTTATTCAGTAGCATAACAGTAGAAATACTGTTGTTATGTCAACTAGATATTTGAAATTTGAATCCATCTCACACTAATAATTAAATAGGATTTGTTAAATGTTGTAACCAACTTGAGTGGTAAAATGTCACAGAAATTAAAAATTTTACAACTCAGAGATACCACTTCAATTTTATATTTTTTAATTAAATTACCAACTAGGTAAACAAATAACTAGTGATGCAACGAATACGAATACGAATATTCGTATTCGCCGAATAGTAGACATTTACCGAATATTCGTATTCGGCGAATATACGAATATTTAAAAACGAATATTTTTGTACGCAACTCTATTTACTACAGATTTAAAAATCGCGCGTAAAAATATGACGTGTGCATAGACTGCTGATCCACTGGCCTTTTGGCGAGAAGATGTCCATTTTCCAAGTCAGAAAAAACTCGCCCAAAAATATTTTTCACTGAAGCCATGTACAGTCGCTTCGGAAAGACTTTTATTCAACGGCTGGAAACATCCAGACTGAAAAAAAAATCGCCTAAAACCAGAAAATCTACGAATTTTATGTTTTTTAAACAAAAATTTGCCTATTGTAAATTTTAATTATTATAAGAGTAAACATTCCTTAAATAAATAAGTCTTTTATTACCAAGGCGAGATATTCGTATTCGTATTCGCCGAATAGTAGGTTTGATATTCGTATTCGTAAAAGTAGTATTCGTTGCATCACTACAAATAACCACTGCATGCAATTGCACAGATGTAATTATTATAATAGCTCTTTAGTACAGTACGCAGTTACCTATCATAAAAACAAATGAAATTTCTTAGTATTAACATCTTGTTCACGTCACACATTCTTCGATCACATTACTGTTAACCAAAAATGGCGCATTAAGAGTGGGCATAAAGCCAGAGAATTTCTAAAGTTATGGGCCCCGCCCTAGCGCGCCATGCCGCGCGCAATCATTCTTCCATCATACACGGCTCACCGTACTTACGTAAAGTTCATCGGACGCTAAATTAAACACAATATTCTTCGCGCGTTCAACGCGTATTTTCGGTAGTTAGTATACAGTGAAGTTGAAATCATGGCAAATTATGTAATATGATAATTTATTATTATTTTTTAATTTTTATTTATAATTATTGATGATAATCTATACGTATATAATAAAACAGTAAAAAAAGTGTATACGTATGTAATATATTCAAAAAAACGATATTAGGGAAACAGTATAGAGCACGAATCCATAAAAAATTCTGTCTGTTTGTTTATGTCTGTTTGTTTGTATGATTTGAATGAATGTTAAATTGTTGTGTTTATACTTTATATTATATTTATTATATACTAGCTTTCCGCCCGCGGCATCGCCCGCGCAGTCAAAGAAAAACCCGCATAATTCCCGTTCCCGTGGGATTTCCGCGATAAAACCTATCCTATGTCCTTTCTCGGGTATCAAAATATCTCTATACCAAATTTTATGCAAATTGGTTCAGTAGGCGTGATTGAGAGTTACTTTCACATTTACAATATTAGTACAATATTAGTACAATATTAGTACAATATTAGTATAATATTAGTACAAGGTAAATTAGCTTGGAGAAATATTTGCATATCTAGTGGTGTGTATATTACTCAGATCTTAGAGCGCGTTTCCACTATAACGTTCAGGCCTATACAAAAATGTTTCGATATCCTTACATTACTATTTAATTTTATACTTATTCCTAGCAACACTCTGATTTTTGTTTTCAATAAAAACAAGTTTTTATTTGAAAGAAAATGGTTTTGACTTTATAAAAAAAAAATAATTATCATTCAATTTCACGTTCTTGAGCAAACGACAAAACGACTACCGTGAAACAATAAAATATCGTGTCCATAATAATTTGTTTCCTTATTAATATTTGACCATAATAATTACGAAACAAAACAAATAAATAAATCGTCACTTGATAGTTGAAAGTGGAAACACGCACAAAACCAGAATAAACCAGTTTACGCTGTCCGCAGGTACCACGTGCAGTCCGTGAGTCGCTTGGTACCGTTAGAACATAAAGCACACATTTCATTCAAAAGTTATAATTATTACGTAATTGTTAAATTTTGTATTTGTTGATTGTTGTTATTATTTGTTATTATTGTTATAATATTTGTTGAAGTGTTTAATTTGTGTGTAAGTGTTGTAACTTTATATTGTTAATTGTTAATGTAAAAGTTATACGTATGTTAAATGTGCAAATATTAAAATAAAGTTTCATCTTTTTCAGAGGAGAAACACATATAGTTTAATTTAAAATCCCATATACAGGGTTATTTGTAAAACACCGGCAACCTCGCAGGACAAGATAGCTAACATCATAAGTAACATTTGTTCTACGACTTTTGGCTGTTGGCATAACGAAATAAATTATTTTTAAATGATTTTTTAAGCTTTTATTGTACTCTCCTAACGTTTGTAAGTCTATGTTCTACTCATCATCGAAAGGACAACCGCGACGCGACGCCCCCTTTCCCCTCCCGTTCGCTTCTTGTTTACGTAATTTTTGTGATGCGCGTAGAGTTTATAATATTCAAACGGAAAATGAAATGAACATTTATTTTTTTATGAAAATAAAATCTAACAAAATATCAAAAGTCGTAGAACAATTATTAATGTTGTTACTTATGATGTAAGGTATCTTGTCCTGCGAGGTTGCTGGTGTTTTACAAGTAACCCTGTATATATAATAAAAACTAAAAATAAAATGTTGTTTTTTTTATTTGCTGACCATACACTACTACAAACGCAAAAATTTAGCAAAATTAGAAAATCCCCGAATTTGCATTCGCGAGTGTATTCATACTTAGGGTTGCCAAACAGTATTCTACTGTTTTTCACTAAATTATACTTTTTACTGTTTAACAAATAAAAAGTATTTATACAAAAGACTGTTTTCAGCATCAAAGTGCAGACACATAATATAGACAGATATAATGTGTTACATTTAGACGCTCACAATTTTTTTTTATTTAGTCAGACTACAATAAATACTGTTTAATATTTTTTTTTACACGGTCGTAAGAGACGCCATGGACAGAGACAGTGGAGGCAAATCATCCGCTCCAGATGCAACCCTGATGCTGACCACGATCCTCAGACATGAGGGACCGACAAGAGAGAGAGAGACCTGAATAATGAATATACGTACTTTATTTCTTGTAAAAAAAGTTGGCAACCCTATTCATAGTGTTTGTTTATAATATAGGAGTGGCAAGGTCGCCGTCGCGTCGCGCGCAATTGCTGCTATCACCGTCGCTTGAAACCGGCGCTCCAAAAATGGATATTCCATCTTTTGATTCACGCGCAGGACTGTCGCGAAATTTCTCTTATTGGATTTCGTATGTAGGCATTGTACTGAATGTTGTTTCATATGAGCGCAATCGAGAGCGCTCCGTTTCGCGTGTTACTTATGAATGATATATGTATTTTATTTGTAACTAGCGGTCCGCCCCGGCTTCGCCCGTACATTTTTACGTTTTCTCTACATGAGAACCATCCTTCATCCTTCAAGGGATACAATAAAAAAAGAATTATCGAAATCGGTTCAGCCGTTCACACGTGATACCGTGACAACGCGAAACGGGTTTCATTTTTATATATACAAATATTTAGACGAGTAAAGTTACTTATTTTATTTAATTTTACGATAGATTTCAAATAATGAGCAGGTATAACTTTATAATTTACTAGAGGTCCGCCCCGGCTTCGCCCGTGGTGCATATGTATTTCGCAATAAAAGGTAGCCTATGTCCTTTCTCGGGTATCAAAATATCTCCATACCAAATTTCATGCAAATTGGTTCAGTAGTTTAGGCGTGATTGAGTAACAGACAGACAGACAGAGTTACTTTCGCATTTATAATATTAAAGTATGGATTATAATTATTTATGGGAGTTCACTGCACCAGTGATTATTATAATACAGATTGTGAATATATTATATTATATATATCTACTATTCACAACCTATTTACGTTATTTACTGGAACAACCATAGGAATCTACAAATAGGTAGTAGGTAATCATAGTAGTAATGGTAATAAGTAATTAATAAAAAAATATACTAGGTACATATAAATCTTTCTTGATTTTATTGATGTAACACTATGAATGAAATATTTGTATCCATATAATATATACCTATATATATGTTTGTATACCTAAGATCGTCGCGTCAATACTCAGCCCACGGAAACGAATTTATGCATTTGCATAAATTCGTGTGAGTGTGATTAGATATTACATAGGTATTTATGTAATATATAAACTCACCTGCATAAAGTTTCTGAAATGAATCGAAAGTAGTATTTTTTATTAATACATATTAATAAATAATAATTATTATTATTTATTATAAATAATAATTAGGTATTTAATATTTATTAATATGATTACAATACTATACTTATCTTCGAAAAATAGTTAGATATCATGTAAATACGAATCTCATTTAGTTCTCGTTTCTGAAGTTTCAATTTTCTTTTGTTGTTTACCATTTTCAAAAAAACAATATTAAAACAATATTATTAAAAAATCGGCGCGCGGCACAGCAATTTGAGCACGGTCTACTCGTCTCAACGGAGCGATAGCGTCTGATGTATGAAATAGAATTATGTTTGAAGCTCCTAGAACGTGCGATGCAAGATGATTTCTTGCGTAATTAAAAATATAGTAAGCGCCAAAAGTGTTTTATCGTGATTAAATCAAAACTAAAAGTAATTAGACAAAAGTGGTATAACAAAGTTCTCACAAATGTTTCAATATAATTGTTTATGAAAAAAATAACATAATAGGCATAACCATGTCAAGTAAAAAACGTCAAAGTGTGAAATTTAGAGGTAACTTCGTGAATTATTTCTATCGAGTCAATTTCAATATTTTATGTTTTTGATCAAACAGGATAATCGAAAATATCATCAAGTTTTACATATATTTTATTTTTTATATTTGGTCTTGAATATTACACGTATCAACTAAATGTTGATTGGTGATTTGACTTTAGTCGCGTTCTTAATACTAAATGCTTGTAAATAAAAAGTTGTTCATACGAAATAGGCTTGTTTAGTGTAATTTGATTATAGAGTTATGTTGTAGGATGGGTTTAAATATAACTTACTTGTAATCTAAATAAAATTACGATGTACTACATCTTTTAATTAAATTTAACATTACTTATAAAGAATGAATTTAAAATACAAAGTCATAATTTGACGCCAAAATTGGTTTCTTAACAATTTTAATACACCCAGTGTAACTCAGACTTAAGAGTAATCTAATGTAGGTAACTCAAGCTGATTCAAGTAGGTATAGTTTTATAGTTATCAACGCAAACTTTTTTCATCAAGACAAGGAATGCCTTCGCCGAAACGTAGAAAGTGAAGACGATATCCTGTTCTTTGTCGTTCTCTTTCTTTAAACATTTTAGAATTCCTTCAAAAATTTCAGTCATAAACTGAACATAACTAGTATCTTAATTATGAAAGACTATAAACAGGTTACTACATAATTTGCCAGACGAATATTTCAGACGAATAGTTACATACTAAATAACACAACCAAATCTCGAGCAAAATCTACGCTAAATGAAATATTATTCACTTTATCCATTGACATAAATATGAGTCCATTTTTTCCGCATTAATTAATATTCAAGATGGTTATCTAAAACGATAGTAATGGCCTTTAATGTATGTCGTACATCTAGATAAAATGTTTGAATTATTAGCTGGATAAATAAAAGGTATTTGTGGTTCTATGAAGTCAAACGTAGTAGTTAGGTACGTGTTGGATCACCGGATGGTGGAACGGGGATATAATCCATCATCCGGTGCGGCGTGAGAAGTGTTCCACTCACGCCGCCCCCCTAGGAAGGTAGACCTGGCGGCCTCCCGCCACATTCGCGTTGGGCCTGGAGATAGGCTGCCGCTGACGCGCCCGCGGACGCGGTTCTACCGAATACCCGCGGCCCCGTCTATAAAGCGGCACGGCGGAACACAGTGGAGTTTAGTCGGTAGGTCTCTGCACTCAGCAGGGTGAGTCCGACATAACCCAGGGCTCTTTCCCCGAGTGCCCTGGGTATGCTTAAATGCATTCTCCACTATAAAAAAAAAAAAAGGTATGTGTTGGATTCGGCGAATTATCGATTTTGTATATATATTTATGTTTAAAAGGAAGCTGATCAAGAAATTGACTTTCATTTTATATCATTTCCAATTAGAACATAATATGACGTAGGTATATACGATGAATATGTATA
The DNA here is from genome assembly GCF_905220415.1 of Colias croceus. Classification (NCBI taxonomy): domain Eukaryota; kingdom Metazoa; phylum Arthropoda; class Insecta; order Lepidoptera; family Pieridae; genus Colias; species Colias croceus. The sequence continues at coordinate 6,981,368 of NC_059556.1, read as the reverse complement.
TGGTTTTGTAGGGTGCTATATTATGTTCTTGCTTATACCACATAAGGTCCTAATACTGACGTAGCTGGCTTCGGTCTTGCAGGCGTCATGAAGTTTTGATAACACAAAAAAATACATACACAACAGTCAACACTGATATGTATAATTAATAATAACTCACGTTTAGAAGAGGTTTAAAACGAGGAAATATTATAATCTCTATACATAGGTATATTGGATACACCTACATATTAGTAAGATAATATTATAAGTAATTACATAATTTATATACTATGTACAAAACTACAGATATCTGATTCTTTCATTAAATAAAATAAAGAACAGCACTCACCGAGTTTAATTAATCAAATTAAAACTGACACTAACAAAAATTTAATGAACATTTAAATGAAACACGCAATGAAACGTGTTTGCCACTCGTTTTATTTTAACCGCGTTCGAACGATCCATTTTTAAAATTGTGCTTTCCGTTTGATGAACTGAAATGTGCTGTGTAAAATCCATTTTAACAATTGCAATAATTTTACAGAACTTAGTCAAATATTTCAGAGGCTTCAGGTCCATAAAAATGTACGCTATTAAAGTAGCGATTTTTTTTTTTAATGTACAAAATTTCAAGTCTATAGTGAGTTAGAACTGGGCTGCTTTATAATAAATAGATATACTTATGGTATTTGTTACACCTAATAACTATGTATAAAATTATACACATTCATTTACATTTACCAACCTACCTTTCAAGCCAAACAGTCACAGTATATGATATATTGCCAAAATAGTAAGTGACTTCAACCGACAACCCATATACGAAATCATTTATGGAGACCCCTTAGTCAAATTTATCATTAGTATAACTTTATTAAATGTCTACATTACATAACATTACGTAACATTTTTAGTGCCCAACTTCTTCGTTACGATCCTTTTACACAGGAAAGTAATCATTTTATCATTAGCAATAATTATTTTGACAAGCACTGGCATAAATACTCAATAACCCAGCCATTGTATAACATTGTAACCGGTAGCCATATTATGTAGATCAAAACGAGTTGTATGATTAAATCTTGAATTAAAGTTTTACGTTACCTTTCCTTTTATTTAAGGAGCGCGTAAAATTGTATGTAATCGATATGGACATTGGACAGTATAGGTACGACGGAAGCGATAAATGTAATAATTTTGATATGGAAAGGCTTGTATACTTTTTTCATATCCTTTATATTATAAACGACTGTGTTTGTTAGGGCTGATTTTTCAATCCTTGGTTTATACTTATTCGTCGAATAACGTATTAAACTACCATTTCAAAAATGTATTCTTTGCCCGTCTTTGACAGTTTAAGGGTGACATTTCAATATTACCGTGTAATACTTTATTGGGTGGATAAGTTTTAACCATGGATTGAAAAATCGGCCCTTAGTGTAATAAAAAGTAACAGTCCGATATTTTAATTTGGTACAGAGTAAGTTAGTAATTTTAACCATATTATAAGATCTTCACCTTATGATACTGGAACAATCTTGATCGTGAAATATTTCAATATTCATTATTAAAATAACAGGTTGTTTTATATAAAAATAGTCTTACAGCTCTATATTTCAACATTAAATTTGAGTCTTATTATAAAACGATTAAATTACAATTTCACACATCAAATCATGATAACAACAAACCTTTACATAACATCATTCTGTTTAAATCAGCGCTCGCACTTTACACTATGAATGTGAGCTTGGTCTAGTTAAAATTGGTTAGTATCAAAAGTTATGTGTTCCACTGTAAGCTAATAATAAAATAAAATCTTTAAATTTGCAAAATAAAGTAGTCTTCTTGTAATACCTTAGTCATTAGTGTATTTTTTTGCAAAAACGTAACAAACATTTATCCATCGATACACATATTTTCTTGCTTGTATATTTTTTCGCTACGAGAATATAAAAAAATCTCGTGTTATAGTGATGTGTGTCGCACCGAAAAGGCGTTACCGATTTTATGATTTTTTTGTTTTAGAAGTAGGACCTATAAGACAAATAATATTTCATGCCACTCGATGTGGTGTATTCTCATTTGCCGGATCAGCTACCTGCAAATTTTTCAGCGATCTGCGATAGCTTAGCTTAGCTTGCAATATAGCAGTACCCTAATATTCTTTCCAAATACATAATATCAGAGATATCACGTTACCGAAAGTCGAGCCGAGGCTTTACCGTCTTAAATCATTACTTTGTATGAAGTGACCTCAATATAACCGCAGCGGGTCAATATTTTGGTATTTTGAATGGTTTTAATTATTGTACAATATTTTGATTTCAAGTTATAATTATTATGAGTGTTTCAAGGATAAGTTATTATTATTTTAGTTAATGGAACTATTTTCTATTTCCCTCTCGTGTATATTTTACTAAAAAATCAAAGGTCCATTTCAACTTAATATAAGGTATATAGTTATACGAATTAATATCGATATATGTATATAGTTATACGAATTAATATCGATATATGTATATAGTTATACGAATTAATATCGATAGAAAATACGCATGTTTTCAGATACTTATTAGTAGTGCTATATTTTTTTTTTTTCATTATTTTAGGAAAAGCCGTGTTTAAAGTATTTTTGGCTTTGCAAATGTTTTTTGTCATAATATTATAATCACGCAAGCTGAATGACGTTAGTTATTTAATTATTTATATTACAATAACGCATCTCGTTAATATATCACGTTATTATCACATAAATACCTATTAGCTTAAGATTACGATGTTTACATAATTCAATACAATGCAGTGAATAAATACGTACGTTCATTATCATCAAGTCATAGATAAGATTTTCAGGATCGAGTTTTCTTTGAATTTAAAAAATATATCATCTAGGTTATGTTCGTTATTTGTTACCTATTTAGTTACCTACAAAAATTAATTCACAATTTGCGAGTATTTTAACTATCCCCTTCTAAGTAGGTACCGGGGTTTGGCTTAGATTGATTTGATTTGTCTTGTCCATTCATTTATTTATTTATTAGTGTGTAAGCTTACCTACATCTATTTGTTATTTTTTTTTTAATAAGTAATTGGCACTCTGTCCTTGGGTAATATGAGCCACACTTAAAAAAAACCTGTAAAAAAAATTTAATACTAATTTGCTAAAGACAATGTAGTATGAAGTAATAAATAAATATGCGACGATTCTTTCGTAATTTGAAAATGCACTGAAATCAACGTATTTTTAGATAATTTAAATATATTTTCATAGAAACTTCCGCACGTGTGTTTATTACGAAAAATACGCAACAAATTATGTGTTTAATTTAAACTATACGCAATTAAATGTCATAATACCTTAATAATAATGTGTATAATTGCATTGTATATGTACCTACGTATCACAGAAACGTGACTGTTTTGTATGTGAAACTCATAATAATGCTAGTTTGTAGCATGCGTGAATTAAAGTCATGATTTAATCAATTTATTGGGCGTCTGACACATTAATTAGCAATAGTTTACAGCTTTTGTCGTGAACCGACTCTTAATTGCGTTGAGGTGCATTTAAAATAATTTGTTGACATTGTCTTGTAGGTAGGTATTACATTTGAATTTCATTTGTTAAATTAAAACACAATATGAGACGTAGGCGTTCGAAAATGGAATAGTAAAAAACTACAATGAGATTTTTTTAAATAGTTTTTCCTACTGGCAACTAGAATGTGATCATATACCTAATTAAACGTTTTGAAATACTTTTTATTTTTTTACAAACGTTTCCAAAAACGAAGGAGCTTTTCAGTTAGACTGTATTTTTATTTTTTACTCGATAACTAGGTAGGTAGGTAGGTAGGTAGATACCTACATAATTATAATTATTAATCACTACATACCTACCTACCTACCTAGTACCTACCTAAGTTGTACCTATAAAACAAAGTCGCTTTCTCTGTCCTCATATCCCTACGGAAAAAACAATGCAACAGATTTTGTGGGGTTGTTTTAATAGATAGAGTAATTAACTGATAGAGGAATGTTTTAGTATAAATATAATTAAATACCTACCTAGGTAGGTTGTAGACAAAGCGGGCGAAGAGGCGGGCGGAAAGCTAGTAGAAAATTGTATCCTTTCCTTGCTACCTATCCTTACTAAAATTATTAATATGCGAAAGTGTATTTGTATGTCTTTCTTTTACATCGTTATGGACCTAGTACTTACCTACCTGGTTAGGTAGGTACCTATGATTCTACATGTTAGGTACTTTTTACTGTGGTGAAGTACGTAGGTACCTACATCTCCTTTTCATGGGTAGGTATTTCATTGGGCCACGCGGACTATGCTGGGGTTAACAGCTTCATAAATAGTTATGGAAATTTGAAATGCACTTTTGATGATAAAATCCAAACGGAAAAATAAAATATATTTTTTTACTCAATATCAGAAATCTCAGTTACATTTTGCTCCTTCAATTATTATGAAATACTGTAAACAAAAACAGCCTAAAATATAGTATGTAGGTATATCCTACCTACACATATTATTATAAAATTTGCATGAATGCACATTACGAAAATCAAGTTGCCAATAAGAAAAAGACGAGTACAATACATACAATCATAACTTGTTTACCTACTTACAAAACAAAGCACTAACTTATCTCCCAGTCTAACCAGCAATAAAACAAAGTTAGGTAACTATAAATACTTACTATGTGCAGCTAAGATAATTAAGACTTAAATCCAGTCACGAAGCCAGATCTAACTGGACTTCAGATAAATAATACCTATACGGTTAATCTATAAAAATTTAGACATTAATTCCTATAAGAAACAAATGAATATGTCCGAATCACGAATCCACTTACCAGTATTTCAATCAGATAAAAAGGATGACAATGAACTTGACTCAGAACTAATTGGTATCAGATACCACACTCAAGACCAATACCGGTACAATTTCACTCGTATCAAACTTTTTAACACAACACAGGATCCGATGCAAGAGTTGCAGTATAAAAATTATATGTTCTTTTATTAAAATGACGCACTTATTCACATACACTGACGAATTTCACATTTTGGTTAGACGGATTGTAAACCAAAAGTTGCGTGGTCGGGTCGTGTTTAAAAAAAAACGATCTCAAATCTTGCCGGCAACAAAAATCAACACCGCGAGTGCGCAAACGCGGGCGGGACGTTCTAAAACTGAACCAACGAGTATGAAGTTCGCTCAATCAGAAACCCGAGCACGGTGCACGATCAGGCAAAACGTGACTCACTTCACAACATATTATTACGATAAAATATTTGTAGGCATATTTAATTTATAGTGCACGCCCAAACTCTACAATATTTTTATCTAGATTACAAGTCATATAGACAGTGTAGAATGTTTTTCTTTTGCAATAATAGGTACCTACCTATATGAAAAAATCAGTCTTGTCAGACGGGAGAACGTATATCGAAACTTATGGGTCAATGCTCTCATCAATAATGCACGTTATAAAAATGAACGAAAGAATTATGTGACACACAATAATGATGCAGTGTTATTGCCTGCAAAAATTATTTAAAAACTGTCTTGATGATAGGTACCTACGGTAAAAATGATATAACGAGGCGATTACAAAGTCTTATAATCTATAACCCAGATAAAATCTAATTTCGTACAAAGAAGTTTCTTTTGTTGCCAAAAATATACTCTACTTATAATAAAGCTTAGTGTAAAGAACGATGCTGCTTTCAAAAAATAATAAATAAAGGGCTTTGGTTTTGTTTATGTGTGTTAAACGTTTTTATACTCGAAGTAAATAATAAAGTTAAGCTCTTGATAATCCCGCTTTTACTTCCTTGGAAAGTAAATATCATATAGGTAGATACCTATATAAAATTAGTTTAATGGTTGTGTAAGTTGTAGCATTCAAATATGCACCTACCTACCTACCTGTTTTCATCGAAAGTTTTTATTTTATAAAAAACTACCTTAAGATATTATTAGCTAGGAGTAGAATAAAACATACTTTGCGTAGGTACCTTTTTATACGAAAAAAATATCAAACGACACCAAATTATTTTACATTAGGTAGGTACCTAGGCAAATAAGAATTTTATAGACGAATATGATTGTTTTCAAAATGTAAATTTGAACTATTGAAAGAAAACTAACTTTAGAGTAGGTAAGTACCTATAACCTAAGTAGGTTAGTTTAATTTTCAATCAAAAATATTTTTGTGTGAGTTATTAGTTATTACTTATTACAATAATAGGTAATACTTTTAATTGATTTACGTAATAAAAACATATTTAAATGTGGGTTCACACTTATATCGCCGTTTATAAGTAAGTAAAGCTATTATACCTACATAGGTACTAGCTTGGTACTAGGTACTTAGTTTATAAAAATAATAAATAGGCTGCCAGTGATGTCGCCTTTAAACATACTAAAGTATGTTATAATAAGATATTATGATCTATAAAATATAAACATAATAATATAATATATACAATCATGTACATACCTACTAGAAAACCATAATAATACCATCGTTTACTATAGTGTTATCATATTGACATTGCTCATACGACAATCGACAACACTTGTTTCGCGATCAGTCACCGATAGGATAGAGTTTAATCATTGATTTCTTTATCGATTTTTATCGGTCATTTACCGATAACATTCATTGTAATAGCATAATAAACAATCTGACGAATTAACAGGTTTATCTGTGACATTCCTTGAAACATTTGATGCTGATTTAATAGTAAGTGTAGGTAATCGTTAATGAAATATTTAATATTCTTCTTTTTCGAGATTTTACCGTAGAATATAAAGAATAATGCGAAAGTAACTCTGTCTGTCTGTCTGTTACTCAATCACGCCTTAACTACTGCACCAATTTGCATGGGTATAGAGACATTTTGATACCCGAGAAAGGACATAGGATAGGTTTTATCCCGGAAATCCCACGGGAACGGGAACTATGCGGGTTTTTCTTTGACTGCGCGGGCGATGCCGCGGGTGGAAAGCTAGTCCGATATAAGTAGGTATAACCCAAAAAGAAATGGAAAAATATATTATTATGTACAGTACCTATGTATTAAGTCATGGATTTAAATATACCTACCTATAGACTGTAGGTTTTTTTATTTTTTTACAATATTAAGGTCCCTGAAATGCTAAACCGAAATAATAACAATAATCGACATTAAATTTACATTTTTTGTACGTTTGAATTCTTTCAGTGATAGTCAGTCTAAAAATGTTATCCCATCTCATTCACGATTTTATAATAATTATACCTTATGCAGGTACCCTTAGTAGGTACCTATATAAAATTTTAATCACTTTTTTTGACGTGACAACGTCTTATAATTCGATAGAGCCGGTTGCACGCACGAAAAAACATGACTCATGCGGCGTTACCTCGCTCTGAGGCGTTCCGTGTAGGCTTGAAGTGCAAGCGAGAGCGCGGAACGAGCGACAAAGAAGCACAATCGGCCTTAAGACGTTGTCACGTTCAACTATCGTCAGTAAACCGACTACAGACAACCATTTTCTTTTTTTGACGTGACAACGTGAATGTTATGCAATATGTATTTAAATTTACAATTTCATTTTATTGCTTTCGTAAAGAAATATTTTGCAATGGCAATCGTTTAAAATCCGTTGAATTTTTTATCTGTGACTGTGACGTTATTGACGTTTGACAAAAGTTAAGCGTCAGCTTTCAAAAGTCATTTGATTTGAATTTGAAAACAAGTTAAAATTAAGTTTAATTATATAAAACTTTCTGATAGTTATAATGAAAAATATATCTTTTAAAGATGAATAAATATTAACAATCCAGTTGACGAAATTATACAATACCTCGAATAATACGAAGGTAAAACAACAACGTCTGTATAGGTGTGGCCCAATAAAGCTTCACTAATTGTAAAAGTGTTCAAACATTTGTTTTCTATAATAATATTCCTGTTTCAGTGTACGAGACTATAGTGTACTCTTAACTTGGTAGGTATACACGACGTAAATAATATACAAACATCATGCCGGTATTAGATTCCTGTTGGTCACCATGTATTTGGTCTTCAAACGTAAAAAGTGGGAGCAGAGCTGTAGCCGTGTATACCGCTGCTATGGGTATAATATTAATAACGTTTATAGCCTATCAAATGGATGGAGGAGATTCTACACAACTCTGGAATCCACTATTTGAGGCTGATGTGAGAGGATGTAAGTAAAAACTTTTCTAAATTGTTTCATTTGTATTTATGTTGGAAAATGTATCATTAATTTTAACCGCAATGTTACTATTGTAAATCTTATTGTAATCTTACATTTTCCCTAAGTTGATTATGATGCCCTGTAAAAGTTTTCAAATCACTACATAGTATAAAATAGTATATGCTTAAATCTTTTAAACTACTGAACCGATTTTGATGCAGTTTTTTAATACATAGCGATTCAAAAGGAATGTTTTGGTTAAATTTATTAGGTTTTAGACAAAGCAGGAGTAGCTGAGGCCGGACAGCTAGTACATAATAAAGTACAGTACTTAAAAAAATTACCTGATTTGTAATTTCACCCTTATGAACTTACTATATTTCTGCATGATGGACTGTTAAAAATTTGATGAGATAATATAAAAATATTTATTATTTTCAGCTCTGCAAGTGTTTGGAATAATATTTATTGTGATTCTTGCGATACTGATTGTGTCTTCAATCTTGATGGTGAGTAATACCTAATTAAAACCTTTAACAAATACTCTTAACTAATCTTTTAACGGTCTTACTAATAAAAAGTTTAACAATGGATAATCCTGCTCTTGCTCACATGAAACATCAATCATAAAAACAAGACAGGCTATTGCAATAACTAATCCATTGCAAAGCGAATGGGTAACAGTTTATTAGTAAGACCGTAAATGCAAAAGTAACTCTGTCTGTCTCTTCTTGCTTCAACAACTGAATCAATTTACATGTTTTAACACAAAGTTTGTTTGTTCATTTGTCTATTCTTTCTTTTCACATCATAACAAGCAAATTTATGATATGTTTTTTATTTCTGGATATGAGCTTTTAAAGAGTGGTAAAGTTTACCTTGGTGAAACATTTTATTCACATAAAAATTTCCTGTTACATTTTACTCAATTTTTTCAATTATATTCAACATTGATATAGTACATAGTACATTTGATATCAATTGAATACCCAATTTCTCTTAAATCTATACTATAATATTATAAAGCTGAAGAGTTTGTTTGTTTGTTTCAACATGCTAATCTCAGGTACTATTGGTCCAATTTGAAAAATTCTTTCGGTGTTAGATAGCCCATTTATCCGGGAAGGCTATAGGCTATATATCATCTCGCTAAGACAAACAGGAGGGCAGCACTACGGGTAAAATCGCAGAGTACAGCTAATCACCAATAAAATGTATTCTACCTTATACAATATTCTACTGATAGCTTGACCGCAACCGCTGTACCGCGCCCTAGGTATGTGCGGTGAGGCGGGGTTCGGGTAAGAAAGAGCACGAGTTAGAAGTTAGAAAGAAACTGAATGGGGGTCTTCAAGCGAAGAGTGGACCGGTACCTGCTAGGGAAGCGCGTAACATCTTAGACCACATCTTAGCTTTCCATCAGGCGAGATCATGGTCAAGCGCTTCCCTATCTAGAATAAAAAAAAAAGTTTGGTACTCTCCCCCGCCTCGCCGCGCACATACCTATACAGCGGTACAGCTGTTGCGGTCAAGCTATAGTTATTTAAACAAATGTCTGTATAATTTTCAGGTTATCGGCATGAACATATGGATGCGAGGATTAATGTTGCCCTGGATGATCACAATGGGGCTCATCATCTTGTTTCAAATTGTATTCAGCCTCTGGCTTATTGGTGGTTATTATATTTATGTAAGTAGAATCGTAATAAGGAATAAGAACATTAATTTTTAAGAAATTTATGGTTAAAGTAGCCTTCCGCCTGACGCTTCGCCATTAAATACTTACTAAGGCTCTCTTCGGACTCTATCAAAAAAATGCCTCAAAATGTGTTGTGTAGTTTTAAAGATTGAAGCATACAGGCACACAGATGGCAGAAAGCAATTTTATTATTTGTGTTGTGTTGACAATAACAATGACTAGCGGTCCGCCCCGGCTTCGCACGTGGTACCTACATGTTTACGTTTTTTTTCATAACAACCAATCTCGTACTTCAAGGAATAGATTCCGCAGCGCACGCAATGACAGAATTTTTTACACCTTGTGTTACATTATTGCATTTTTGGTAAGGATCTCTAATTTGTTTGAAAATGCAATATAGCCTATGTTGCTCAGTGAAGATGCAGCTTTCTAATGGTGAAAGAATTTTTGAAATCGGTCCAATAGTTAATGCGTGAAAACCATACATACATACAAACATTTCTTCTTTATAATATTAGTATAGATTAGTATAGATAGTATAGATAATAACAAATTAGAATATTATTTATATAAAGCATATTATAAACTGATATGTAACTGGATGTTATTCAATTTAACTCTGTTTTATTATGCTAATGGTCTATGTACATAATATGTATAAATCTTAATATATAAAAATCTCGTGTCACAATGTTTGTCTTCAATGGACTCCTAAACCACATAACCGATTATAATAAAATTCGCACACCATGTGCAGTTCGATCCAACTTGAGAGATAGGATAGTTTAAATTTCAAATCGTTTTAGAGAAAGCAGGCGAAGCCGCGGGCGGTAAGCTAGTATGGTATAAAGTCTTTTGAGATTTACTTAAAATAAAGTAATGGTTATGTAGTTTTTGAGTTATATCACACAAAAACATTCAATATGTACATATATGTTTTTTTTTAATTTGGATTTGCTTAATTATGAATGCTTACGAAACAATAACAATGCATTTTGAATGTTGAGTCTGCTTGTGACTACATTATTTTATTGCAAAATGTTCGGATAAATAGTTAAATCATAAATGAATTAATTCAGTCTTTTATTATTACTACAAAGTTTAAATGCTCACGTAAAATAAAATACAAGAAAGTGCTGTTTACATTTTTATTAAATTGTTCATAAATTTATCTGTTTACAGTTGGACGCCACATTTGCTGCACTGCTAAACTTCCTCTGGGTGTCATATAACGTAAGTTATTAGTTAATACATTTATTTTGTCATTGCTTTAAACCAAAACATTTTCACCCCCATTCCCTTCACATTATGGTGTGAAACCTGTACATTTTTATAAGGGACTAGATTTCCGCCCACGGCTTCTCCTGCGTTTTCAAAGAAAAACCCGAGTAGTTCTCGTTCCTGTGGGATTTCCGTGATAAAATGTAGCCTATGTCATATTCTGGGTCTTTAGCTACCTACATTCCAAATTTCATTATAATCGGTTCAGTAGTATTTCCGTGAAAAAGTAACAAACATCCATCATCCATCCATCCTTACAAACTTTCGCATATATAATATTAAGTAGGATGACCCTTCACTTACATCAAGTTAAGTGTATTGATCAAAATTTGTTCAGTAGTTTTCGCGTGAAAGAGCAAATACATACAAGAAGATTACATTACTGACAAGTATCATCAAAATCCGTTCAGTGGTTTTAACGCGAAAGAGTAATTTATACATACATACCTGCTAAGAATCTTTTGCATTTATAATACTCATATAGCTTTCCGCCCGCGGCTTCGATTTCCGAGATGAAACCTATTCTATGCGTTTTCTTAGGTTACAAAATGTACCAAATTTCATCAAAATCGGTTCAGTAGTTCAGAGACACACAGACAGATCACAGAGCATTTATAATATGTATTTGTTAAGATTAGCAGGATTATAGGAGAGTAAGATTTTCTTTGTAATAAGTAAGATTTTCTTTTGGGAACCGGGCAATTTTATATTTCCCTTTAAGTACTTAGTTATAAAATTATTTATTACCAGCAGTCCGCCCCGGCTTCGCCCGTGGTACATATTTCGCAATAAAAGGTAACCTATGTCCTTTCTCAGGTATCAAAATATCTCCATACCAAATTTCATGCCAATTGGTTCAGTAGTTTAGGCGTGATTGAGTAACAGACAGACAGACAGAGTTACTTTCGCATTTATAATATTAGTAGGGATACTACTAGTTGTACCTGTATTATACTACTAGTTGCGCTCCGCGGTTTCACCCGCATTGCTCCGCACCTGTTGGTCTTAGTGATGATATATTAGCAGGGGTTCCCAAAATTTTTTAGCTCGCGGCGCATGTTAAGTTTTCTGTCACGGGTCCCTATTATATGAGAGAGTTCCGAGATTCCTATTTAATAGAAATGTCTAAAATCAATGTGTTCTATTTCAGATCTATTGTTGGTTGTGTGTGCTGTCGCAATACCAAATTATATTGGAAATGCAGTCGCCGAATATAGAAATATTAGTGGAATACTAACCTAGTTTTAAGATTTACCCCATTCCTATATTAAAGAATTTTTTTCGTAATTTTGATATTGTATAATTGTATATTATAAAAAGTATGACGAAATCATTAAAAAAAAATAATATCTTGGATTTTTAATATAGGGATGGGGTATTGTTTCAGTGTTATACAAATTTATGAATCAACTTTCATAGAATTTACAATACCAGTTTAATTAAGCAGGTCTTAGAATATAATGGAGGGTATTTTCTCAAATTATATACATAAAGAAATGATGATGTACAAATTAAATTTGAGTCCTTGTAAGATCTACAAGAAAACTGAAAGGAAACTTCTTATGTATTAGTGAAAAATGCTTGAAATTCATCAAAATTCCTTGCAGATTTTCTATTACATGCAAATTTTTGTCCTGATTTACTAATGTGTAAGCACAAAGTTAATTAAAGCATAAAACTGTGTATTAATAAACTGATTTACCATTATTTTACATATAAATATGTATATTCGTATTAAGTAGATAAGTTATGCAATAATTTAAGTGCCTTTAATGCTAAAAATTGCCGATCAAAGTAACTTACAAGCAAAGATCTTTTTAAAATTACATACATATTTTACAATTTATTCTTGTAATTTTGAGGGGACAATATTTCATAAAAACGCTCATTTATTTTGATTTGTGTATTTTTTTAAAAGGCTGAAACGATAATTGTATTATTTGCATTATTTTTTATAGAAATAATAAATATATCAGATTTTTACACATTTTATGTTTATAAAACTTAGATATAAGTGAATATAGGTTATAATAGGTCCGTCCAATAGTCCGTCCGTCCATATACCCAGGTCCGTCCAGTGTCGACTGAATATTCGTATATTTTATTTGTATAATGCTTTCACTTACATTGTAAGTAATTTTTACAATTAATTGTGTTCTTAGTGTAATAAAGTAATATAGATTTTAAATGTGTGTTTTATTTTATATTCTAAACTATAATAATAGATAAATGACCTTTTATAATTATAGATATTCATTGACAGGCAAACATGTCCATCCTAGAGCACGCTTGCCGCTTTCCATCAGATGAAGCGATGATCAATTATTGCTTGCCTAACCTAACTAAAAAAACACATGTTGACTGATAATAATGACGATCATATTCGCGTCCGCGTTAAAATGTAGAAGCCCTTCTGGCTAACATTGAGAGACACCACACAAAAAAAAAAAAAAAGACGATCATATTGAATATCGAATGAAAGTTGCAACTTTTTTACATCGCCTTATGCGATTTATTACATCGCCTTATTATATTTTATGATTAGTTTAGAAATAAATAAAACTAGATTTATTTGGCGAAACTATAACGCGTAATATAATAATTAATTTTAGTACTATACTATCCAGAGAGCGTAGATAATCTGAATCGTTTTGATCACAGGTTTTAATTGATATTAGCGCCATCTACCGAGCCACAGGTAACGAAACGATAGTTTATAGAAGGAGCCGACAACTCTTCATTTTGTTCTTTAAGTTTAAATTGTGTTCCAACTTCCAATAGATGTCACTAGACATATAACAATGAACACAGACAATGAATTAATATTTTATGCACACAGGTAATATATTGTTCATACAATAAAAAACACGAAAACTATTTGAGTAGGACGTAGGTACTTATTAATAATTAACGTGAGCTACAGCGAAAGCTTTTATGAGTATGCTTGAAAATCTTCCCAGAATACGATTTGGTGATCAATATTTTTTTTGCAATAAGATACTAGCAAATCGATATACTTTATATACTTATAGTAGATAAAAAAATAGCAACTTTTGTCTATTTTTCAACAAGTTAACTTTGAAAGCGTCTCCAACAATTTTAATAAAATGTAGTGCAGCATGACATTTTGTGTGCGTTGGGGAAACATCGATATAGGTAGCTTATTGGGTTTGGGTTGATTGTTAGCAAATATTTAAAAATACAGAGGTCTCAGGTCGGTTATTAAGATTTCATGTGCTAACTTTGAATCTGTGATTTCTTAATTAGGTTATTAATTTTTTTTCACAGATTTGAGAGGCCGTATCGATTTTAAGAGTGATATTGTCTTGTTTCTGTAATTCTTTAGGAGCTCGTCACTTTCCTTTATTGATTATATGAATAAATCACTTTGAACTAGGTACCTACCTGATTCATTTCAAATTTTCTCATGAAGTTTTATTTTTGATAATCGATTAACTAGTTACTTAGTTACTTAGGTAAAAAATATATAAAAAAAACATATTGCCGTCCCCAGAGAATAAAATGATATGCCTATGACTGCCAACGATTTATTGTTTTGCCAAGTAGTTAGAATTTTTTTGTAATTTTTCTCCTTAAATCCACAAAGTTATAAGGAAGTTATTACAATAATATTCACTGCTTTTGATGATAATCCAGAACTTAGATTTTAATTAATGTTTACTGTGTTCATTTATATAAAAATAATAAAAAATTAGCTACCACTGAGCCTTTTTTTATCTCTCTACGCTATTGCTTGGCAATTTACAGTTACTTATCGATCGGTCATTTATTTTTCCTGAAAAGTTATATTTTTGCAGTTATCATTTTATTCTCCGCGGCGTTATCTAACCATACTTTGGTTTTGTTTTAATAGGTTATAGGTAGTTGCTTATAAATCTAAAATAAAAACCAGGTTTGAAAATTCTTAATAAGTATTTTATTTGGACAAATAAAATTCACGTCTTCTCCATGTAAAATAAAAAAAAAATATCCTCAGTTCGTAATTTGAACGCAAACAACAGATAATTTCGATACATACTTAATACCAATTAATTACAACTTTACAATTTTATAATATCTTAAATTACGACATATTAACGAAGCCCTTTATTGAAATCAACAACTTCATATTGCACGCGATAGCATTAATTCAACGCCTTAATATTATTCAGTTGTATAAAAAAACAACAAAATTGTTTCGAAACAAAAAACTATAACATGGAATGTATATGAGTATTTCACAATTATATTTGTCATGACAATACATTTAGGTCACGTTAGGTGTTAAAAATAATTTAAATTGCTTAGAGAGGCTTCGATATAACAAATTTAATTACGGCGAACATATCCAAAAAGTTTAAATTAAACATAATAATAACCTAACAAGAGAACGTAACAGAAGTCTTTGAGCATTGTCAAAAAACTAAAATGCTATTTAAACAACGTATGTACAATGAAATCTTATTTCGAATAAAATAATATACAGGACTTACGAATCTACTTTAATTTACAAATTACATTACTCGATTAGAATATAAATCTAAGTACAGTCAGGTGCTAACTATTGTACATTCATTTACAGAAGCTTAAGTTATGTTTTAAAATGATATGCAAGAAGCTAATATAGCCAATACTATACGGGTAATGGCTACTCGTGTAGCGATCATTTACCTACTAATTGTGTAAAGAAAAATCTCGTAAAATTTTATCCATTATTCGTTTAACCATAGTCACTGCAAAACCGCCGCAGTTCTTCACATGAGTATTGACGAAGTCTTTCCGTAAATTATATCTAAATTGGAATGTTATAAAATAAATTATTTACACAACCACGATTTTATAGAGTCATAAACGAGTTTGGTCGACAGACCAACATATTGGGAATGTATTCGGACGCTACTGTGAAAGTTTGTCATCAATATAGCTATGAGCTAGCTGAATACCAATTAGTATTTGGTGGAGCTGATTTGTCTACTGGTTGGTGCGAGTGAGACGGGTGAGCGGAGTGCGCCTGCGGGTGATAGAGATGGAACGATGGTGCCGGGTGGAAAAACTGCGACTGGTCCAACGATGACGCATAGTCTAATGCGCCAGGGACAGCGGAATACGCTTGAGGTTTCAATGGCAATGTGGTGTCACTCAAATAGGAGTGCCTTAGCGCTTCGGAATACGCGTTATTATCGTATGGCAGCGCGTACTGTTGTTTGTCTCGAGGTGAAACCGAACCCGGTGGGGTCATCGCGGAATGATAGTCTGCGTAACTCCCATACGCTAAGGAACCTATATCGGTGCCTTTGTGTCCCAATTGTTCGCCGTACCCCGATCCTTCGCTTCCTGGAGGTGTGGGTAGAGGTCCAGACTGACCGTCGCCGGAATAATATCCGCCCGTTCTCGCATCTCCTAAGAAATTGCTTCTAATAACACTTTCTCTGTTAGCGTATAATTGTCTGAGTAATGCGGATGCAGGTGTGGACGAATGATTTCCAGGTATTTGTCTATTAAGATGATTCAGAGGATGATTTTGTGTTCCTATCCACTGTATAGTCGACTTCTGTTGCTGTTGTTTGAGCAAAGCATCCGTTGAAAAATCTGTTGGGCGGTGAGAAATTTCTTTGCCATCTAATGCGGGTAAATGTTTAGACATGGCATTTTCTAGATCCCTTACTGAAGTCGCGTCTGTATTTTCGGGCATAGCAAGGGACGTTTTGGTCATATCTCGTTCAACTGGAGATATAGTTGCGCCTGGATTTGAAGAGCTCTTCCGTCTTTCTTCCTCTCTGTCAGCTTCATCTTCTTCTGTAGTGTGCTTTCGTTTCTTCAGTCTTCGAGCAGGCATTGGGGAAGTTCTTTCTGGAGTTGTGTGAAGGGGTATGGGTTGAGTGTCACTGAGTCTGGTAAGGTGTGTGACGTCAGACGTTGGTGGGGCGGTTGATGCGGAATCGTTATTGGATGGAGCTTCAGTTCTTTCATTTGCATGTCTCGCTGTAGGGGGAGGTGCTCCCGGAGCATCAGCATCTGGAGGACCATTTTCTGGATCCCCAGTAGTTTCTTCTCTCTTCACACCTTGTACACTTTCTTCTAGTTGACAGCAATCCATTACTGTGTTTGGATACTCTCGACCACTGCAACAAAGTATAGATACTTAGACATACATCAAGGCATAAAGCGTACGATCTAGACTATTTTCCTCACCATTGTATGCTAATGATATGTTGCATTGATGCTATTGATACTTTAAGTTCAGGAAAATTGTGTTTTATTGATAAACAATAGATAGGTAGAGCTCATTACTCTTTGGCTTAACAAAGTACCTTGAAATAATCTGGATTGAAATTTAGTGGTATAAATCACTAAATTTCACTGAAATACTTGAAAATTTTGATATAGTTCCAGTAGTATAAAATCTTAATATTAATCTAATATTCTATAAATTAATGAGATCTAAATGAGTAGTGAAAATTTACCTAATAACATAATTGACGCAGATAATATTTTGTTCTTCAGCGTTCTTGGAGGAACAGACGACGGTAGCACATGTCTGCATCCAGGTGTAGCCGCCGAGCTTGTTCATTATTCTATAGTAGTGCGTCAGGACCTGCCCTTTGTTCATTACTGTAATAAAATAAGAAAACATTGAATTTGGTTAAAGATTGAGATAAAGCGGACTCTGGACTGGACTAAAAATTCATTAATACGTTAAACTAGAAGAAAAAAAAGAGCATTTGTGCCGAGCACACGTGTCAGAAATGAAACTTCTTTGGCAAGATTCAAATGTACCAAAATCGTCGCCTTACTCTATGACGTGACGATATTGTCACGACGCAAACTTGAAATTTTTACTATCAACGCGCCTAAAGAAGTTTCACATCAGAAAGAAATTGAAAGATAAATATTATTGATGAAAACAAATTAACAATCAATATGAACACACTTTTAATCTACACTAATCAGGATGACCTTGAATTAGTTACCAATAAGTTTATGGTGTTCGAGTCTAATTAAAAGCAATAGACGCATTATATTCTTCGCATTCAAAGGACAAAGTGTTTGACATGTGTATTGTACTACGTGAATCATTAGCAATTTGCTTTTTGGTTTTGTTGTTTTATTGTTTATTGTCAATTCGCTGCTTGAATCGCGATACGTTGGAGTCACGCCAGGATATTAGGCGTCATTTGCTAACCGATCTATTGTTGGCTTTTAAATTACGTTAGGTAATGTCGGATTACCTTAATACGCAAGACTATTGTTTTTACTTATGACTATGTTCTGTGGTTTTATTGGGCTACTGTTTTTAATGTTACTTGCAAGTTATAAGCAATTTTTCTTTGAGTTACTGGTTCGTTTGATTATTAAGTTGATTGTCTTTTGATTATATAATGATTGTCAGGTGTAATATGTGTCATTTTTTGTGAATAAATGTTTGTTTAAAGTCTATGTTAGGATCGAATACTTCAGTTTTAAATTGTATTTGTCCTGCTCGAATTGTTCGATGATGTGTCCACCCATGACCTGGTATGTGGTGAAATCTATCAAGTGTCGTAACGTCACTTAGTATTCAGGCACCGACTATAGAAATCCATGTCAAGACGTCTGCATCAAGGTAGCAGGAAAATTTACGGTCCTCTTTCGATACTAAACTGTAAACAGTAACGATTATTTTCGCGCCCTTCGAATTTTAAATTTTGATTTCTGTTCTCGAATGTCGTTCGATGCATTTAAATTGAAATATCAGCGTTCCAAACTTTTAACGTATTTTCACGGATCTTTTTTCGATTAAATCTTAGAATAAAATATTCAATTAAAATCAACAAAACAAGTTTACAGGACTTTACAGGAATAATTAATAATAATAACATGTTTCCTATAACTAAATCTAGATATATAAGATCTAAACCTTTGTTAGCGAGAATATTTCATATGCCGTAAGTCGTAACGATAACATCTTTATATTACACTAGCTGTGCCGCGCGGTTTCACCCGCGTGGCTCCGCTCCTGTTGGTCTTAGCGTGATAATATTTACTCGTGGATAATATAGGTTTCGAATGGTGAAAGAATTTTTAAAATCGGTCCAGTAGTTTATGAGCCTATTCATTACAATCAAACAAACAAACAAAGTTTTCCTCTTTATAATATTAGTGTAGAAAAGTAATATAAACTTCAATATACGCAAATTCATAAAACCTAGAACTTAATATAATATCTCATACCTTCTATTACTATTATGGCATGTATAAAGAATACAATTTAGAGCTAGCGCCGTATGGTCCGTCTTGTCTGTGATTTGAATAATAATTTCTTTGCCATCATTTCGTTTCCTTTCCCCGGTTTATTCGTGGGAAATGTCGTTCCTTAATGCTCTTTGAGATGGCTTCAGCTTTATAGTAATGACGTATTTTATCTCTTTTATCTTTGTTCAGGTTTTACGTAGGAAGTGTATGAGAATTTAGGAAAATTGTGATCAATGTTATTATGATATCAAATAACCTTTGGTAAATTTGTCTCTTAAAATGGGAGCATCCCAAATATTCGGGTTAAATGTGTTTCTAATATAGGTATATCAAAACTTAAAGAATATTTTCAGTCAAATTCAGGATTTCCATAGATAGTATAATAAAGTTACGTAACAGAAAATTTTCGAGCATCGAATACAAAATGGCTGACGATTCGAACACGAATCACGATCGCGTGACGTCATTTATAAACTTTTTCACTACCAACCGAACCGTTGATAGTTTTACGAGAACATTAATTTGAATTTAAAATACGGAATGTCTGTCAGATGCCGGTCAAATGTGGACGGACAGAGGGCCAGTAGAATGACAATTGTTTTATTAACATAAAACTCCGGGTGTTTGCTAGAAAGCGGGTAATTTGGATACAGCCGTAAACGCGGACGACATTTTGATGTTCAAATTGACGACACTGTATATAATTTGTACAGAGATAATAAAATGGGATGATTATGTTCTAAACTTCCGTCAGGGAGCGGCTGTTGAATTTCAAAGCGACGTTATTAAGGTAAAAGATGATAATTCACAATGATTTTCCTAAGTGTGTCCGCCAGGTGTTTGTTAATAGTCTATTAAAACAATAGTCCTTTTTAATGTAGTCACCGCAAACTCGACAATACACATGTAGATATGAATACAAGATGGCGGAGCAGGGGCTTAAAATATAAGAACAGAAGAAATTGTTATGGAAGAATTTAATTATTAATATGATAACTTTAAAATTATCATTCGTCTCAGATATATTCGGCTAATACATTTAAGTAACAAATTTTATTAGCATTATATTTCACTAAAATCAGCTGTTAATTATGAAAGTACTTACAATCTACATGGCATTTTCTTAGTTTGTTGGCGTCCTCTCCATGGCACAGTGCATACATATTCTTGCCCGTTAATTCTTCTGCTGTATATCCGAGCAATTCTTGTACCCTGCTGGGAATCAAAAATAGCAAAATTAATAACATTTACTAAATATGTAACTAATGACGATTCATGTAGAATGCTCCATAATTATTTTTCGGGAGTGGGAACAAGTATCTTAGATAATTGGGATTGTTTAATTTTAATAGTAGTTTTGTTCCAGTAGGAAATTGAATTAAAGTAAACGCTTCATACGTTTATTTAGAAGGTTTTATTACAGAAAATATGAAGATTACAACATTATTAGGAACAATACTTAAACGTTTCATATATTTAATAAAAATATTTTATTTCAGAAAATATTAAAGATTACAGTTAATACATTACTAGGAAAAATACAACACAGGAAAAAGAACTAATAATTAATTTCCAAATACCTGGGCTCGCAGTGGGCTATCCTAAAGTCGAAGTTGATTCTCGTAACAAACATATCAGACTCCAGTCTAATCTCGTGAACTGATGGTGGTGGGAGTGCGATCGCCAGCGCCACCATCCCTAAGAGTGATGGGGGCGACTTCCGACTGTGTGAGAAGGTGTATTGCGGTCGTAGTCTGCAGAGCATGAGCACCACCTAGAAAGATGGAAACAACTGTAAGAACACTGAAAATAGCTGTCAGTTTGGGAACAATAATTTACGTTCTGTAGGTACCTACTGTATTAATCTCCCTTTTATCTATTAGGTACTAAGTAAAAAGTAGTTAAATTACTGCAGGATGTTGTGCTGAGAAGGAAAGAGAAATAGGAACAAAATCAATTCAACACATCGTTTTTAAAATACATTTTTTATCCACATTGTCTTTTTTATTTCCATATATTGGGCTCCAAATTTAATTTACCACAAAAGAGGCTAAAAATATTTTTTTATGGCCAAAAAAGTAATTTTCTTTATACTTTTGTGATAATCATTAATTTTCAGCCATTCGCTTCATAAGTCTTATTATCAGATCATAATAACACCGCACAGTTATAGATCTAACTTCGAACAAATTATGTGACTTCGCAATGTTATTTTTCTCGAAGTTACGGAGCGAAATTCTATCAAGAGTTCGCAAGCTGGGAGTAATACGATACGTGTCGATAATGAGGAATGAACTGCTAAAGATTTAGCCATAAGAAGCCGAGAGTCACGTCTGCAGGTAACTCTTAATAGCCCGTTTAAAGTACAGTTCTGCTGCAAGGCAGCTCAATTGGCACAAACTCACACAACCCTTTTCCTATTTGCAATTAAGTAGGTATGAGTGGCAAAACGATAAAGTATGAACTTTGACCAAATTCGAGCAATAATATGTAGCCGTTGGCGTAGAATCAGTAATAAACGCTTTTCTCTAATCGCTTCGTCGATATTTGCGAATTGTATGAGCCATTTAGATGTAGATAAATTGAAATTATGGGTTTAATTTTCTAATTTGAACTTAAGATTTGTTCACGCTTCGTGACTTGGTTGCGAGTGTCATAAAGTATATTGTTTACAATAATAATCTCGTAATACCAATAAAATTCATTTTAGACCTTAAGTACCTATACAGGATTGTTTGTAAATTTTAAAGGATGTCCTATAATAATTTGTATAAATATTATAATGAATGAAAATATACAAAACAGTTTCCACAAAAGCGTTGACAACCTGTAAGAACGTGTATTCTCACAAAAAGTGACCCTCCAAAAGAAATTCACGGGCTATATTTTATCTCACACTTCTTATCGTAGTACTAAATAAAACAAGAGTACCGTTTCCACCACGGAACAATCTATTAAGAACAATTTTACGCACCTACTATATAATACTGCGAGTTAAGATATAATCACATTTTATTTCCTAACACCGAGTTAAGACAAAAATTATGGGCCGTGGCTGCTGCCTTGAGGCACCCCACGCTGTGCAATAACTCTAACAATAATATTTGTGATCTAAGTCGGATAAAGCGACTGCAAAATTGTTCAGCGGTTATAAAACGTATATTAACTTCGTGTTTAATATATCCCTGTGTATATTAAACGGGTGAATTAAGTTTTCTCATTAAAGGTAATTTATCAAAAGATATGAATAAATCTTTAAATAATTCCTAATTAAGAATAACATTTCATATAGTTAATAGTTAATACCTATATCTAATTTATGATCAAATTAAACAAAGACAGCAATTATGAAGTCAGTAACCATAGACACTAATCTAAATCACGATCATAAACATGAACAGAACTCTTTTATTCTCGTTAATCTGTTGTCTATGATACCCACCCGCCAGTTACCACCCTCTCCATATCTTGCCGTATCACCCTCTTTGCTTCTTCCAACCTAGATTGAAAATGAAAATTCAGAGTACATTTTTATCTCAAACACTAGATAAGAGAAATGTCCACAAATTTTCAGTCCCATCTACTAATGACTCGGAAATTAATAAATCTTTATGATAAACATAGCTGTCGTGTCTTATTCTTTATCATTTTTAGCAGGCTTGTTAATGGGAGCGAAATGTTTAAATAACTAGAGATTTAGAAGTATTTTCACATTTACAATTTCACGTGTGTGTCATTTTATTAATAATACATAGGTACATATTATATTATGGTTATTATGTCTCTTTTATTTTGATCAATGTCTTTGATAATTTTGATTTCACTTCTAACTCTTTAGTTACTCTAATGTTATCTCTCTTACCCTGTATCCAGATGACTTGAAGTGGCATCCTCGCTTTGTTAAAGTGCTCTTCATTCTAACACAGAAGGCTCTATCCATACCGCGGTACAGGGAACCGCTCGCTGCTAACGTCATTTGTGCTGATACTGTGGAAATATAAACGTTTTAGTATGTTCGTTTATCATTTTTAAGAATTTTACATATCAATTAATAGCTTTTTATCGACACAAGGTTGCCTGGATGAGATCGCTTCCAAACGATAAGGTCGCCAAGTTGAACATTAGTTATAAATTTTTCTTTTTGTAAATTGTTATTTGCATTGTACAATTAAGTATTTTTTATATCATTAATTTATAATTGTCGACTGTGTTTTGCATGAGTCGTACACTTAAATGATTTGAAACATTGCTACAGTATATAAATCTTGTAGAGTAGATAGTATTCAATTACCGATTTCTAGAAAAACTCGTGTCACCTATTTGGTTAGATTGCCAAACACGAATCACCCACCTCGCAGATACCGATCAAAAAAGTCTATTTACGTCTCAATAGATAGAAGATACGGCTTTAAAATTCTATTAAACGTTAAGTCATTCAAATATAATTCTGATGGCTTGATTGATTAGCTCGCCGGCTATCTAATTAATTCGTGAATGAATCTTTGGGATCGGTGAAACGACATCACGCCTTAATCGATTTAACGACTATGTTATGGTACCTGAGAAATTGGTCAGTGACTCCCAAAGTTTTGGTGATTTATTCAGTAATATATTTCCATAACGAAAGGGTGTCGATTAGTGTTAAGCTGAAGAAAAATCCATACTAATATTATAAATGCGAAAGTAACTCTGTCTGTCGGTTACTCAATCACGCCTTAACTACTGAAGCAATTTGCATGAAATTTGGTATAGAGATATTTTGATACCCGAGAAAGGACATAGGCTACTTTTTACCCCGGGACATAGGATATAGGTTTTATCCCAGAAATCACACGGGAACGGGAACTATGCGGGTTTTTCTTTGAATGCACGGGCGAAGCCACGGGTGGAAAGCTAGTAAGAAATATTTCCACATCAATTTATTTGAAGTAACATTAGAAGTATTCTCATATTAGTTTTCTCGAATTGTCTATGTTTAGATTAGTGTACTTATTAATTCTACGTTCTTAATATTTGCATATGTTTTATGTTAATCGTCAGTACAAAGTTTTAAAATTTAATTAGACAAGACAATTCAGTATGTATCTAGACAGTGAATCATACTGTAACCACCAAATACGCATTAGTTGACTAATTACAGAACTATCGTAACCTTCGTATATCTTGGATTTTCCTGAATAATTTTAAAAGACACGTGGTTTTACAAATCGTCCTTGTAAGCTTACTCATCGTGTGTTTTACCGAAAATTTTCGAATTTTTACTTCTGACTTTTATGAAGAGTTATATTTTTTGCAAATTGTGAAAATATTTAAAAGGCATTTGACTGTATCCTGCCTTATAGTAAGTAGTATTGAAATTTATTGATGGTCATGATTCATGCTAGTCTAGATGGAGCCTATTCACTCTATTCAGTCATGCCCGTCTAGATAAGCCATTTCACACACAAAGCTGAAATGTTATCGCAAACAATCAACAAGATTAATAATATCGCCAAGTTCATCACCCGTTTTTCAACAACCAATCAATACCAAACTTTCAACACGTTTTCCATAAAGTTTAAGAACCGTCGTTTGCATCCGAACATCACACGGAGCATTTCTACGGCCATCAAAAAGACAATTCACAATTTAATACGCTTTTCGCTCTCAAATCTTCCTTTATTACGCCATTCCACATACAATGATCAGCTGTCACAACGGATCCTGATAGAATTTTTTCCAACTACCCTCATTTTTTGAACGGGTAAATTGAAACTGATTGTGTCGCTAACAATGAGAGGCCGTTAGCTTAGAATCAATTTGTGTAAACTGCCCCGGAGGTTGAGAAACTTTTGGTGTGTTTTCAATGTTAACAAGGTTTTTACGTAAATTGGTACATGATGATTATCAAATTACCTCTTTGAATTAAATTAAAAAAGACACATGGGTAGAATAAACACAAAAAAATATGCGAGGGTCCAAAAATTACAATAAAAACTGTCACCTAAAAGTCAGCAAATTGTGATTTCACGCAGTTACGTAACGTCTTAATAGTTGCTCTATTTTTTCTCTTTGAATTTGTTATAGATAGAGATTACAATCAATCAGACTCTAAACAAGTGTAATATCCGGTTTTCTTTTTGTTAAGAGATTTTGATTATTGAATTTACTTAAATCGGTTTAAAAGTTATAAAGCTATGGATATAGGTGTGTTGTGTATATTAACAGTATTTTGCTACCATAATATTTGTCATTTATCTACGTATTATATTGAAGAACATGAAAATTGTCTTATTTATTTTGCTATAATCGTGTTTCATGTATTTTGTATGCTAAATAAGGCATACAGTGAAAAGTATCTAATAGTATGTATATTGTGTATGCGATAGAAGGCCTAAGAAACTAATGTAAATTAATTAGGAAAAGATTAGTGTTTTTTGTAAATTTTAACTGAGAAGGAAAACCATTTACTACTACAGAGATCCCGAGCTTCAGATATAGCTAATGAAGAATGTTGCAAATATATTCAGACTATTTAAAGATAAGATCGATCAGACAAAATATAGTTAAACACATTGAACGAGCGAAACCTGAACACTAACGAAACTTTAATTTTAACAACAATAATAAAAACCTCGAGTGCACTGGACCGAGAACTGCTATTTGTCAGAGAAATTATATACAAGAATTTTTTGCTCATTACAAATTTTAATTGAACTTAGCACCTATCGAGCGAGAAATGATTCCTAGAGGAGACGGAATTATGTCCGCTGTGGCGCCCAGAAATTTAATTTTTCCCATAGCGAAGAAATAAAATATTAATCGAAACCATAGAGATGGCACTGGCTCCCCATTGACCGTTTCATAAGTTCTGAACACGGCGTGGCCAATCCATAATCTAATTTCAATTTGATTCAACACTTATTAAAGTAGCATTGATCGATTCGACGTAGTGAAATAGAGCAGTATGGACTGTACCAACTTCCTATGGCGTAAGACTTTACGGGACATTTTGAACCGGCTTATATTTTTCTGTTATCATTTTTCAAAGATAGATAATTGTTATCCTTTATAAAATTGTAGATTAGATTGTAATTTTAAGGTTGTAGAAAAAAAATAAAATCGATCTAAAATTGAATCTAGACATTGAAGAAATTCAGCCTAAGTTTTTATATCGAAGGCGGCATAGTTTATTTTCAAATTTTCATTAAATTTTTGAACTCAAAATTTCAGCTAGATAGATTGACTAACGGTCAATTTGTCTTAATAAATCACCAAGACTTTCGTACTTTTTCTTGATTTTCTAATTTATTCTGTCCGAATAAATCTAGGTCTTAATCTAAATTTGTATGTAAAAAGTAAAGCTATGTTAAACGAGTATAATGAACCTGCAAAAATACGACCAAAGAAATACTTTTATTTCCTTCAATCGACTTTTTGCGTTCGGCATCGTATGTTTGACATCAAAAAACAGTTTTTTAGGAGATCAGAAAAACGTTACTGTTTTTATATAGGTGTTTTATAAGTGGTGTTGTATTTAAATTGTATAAAAATAAGACATTAATTAACATTTTATAAACCCTCAGTTTTATAGATCACCTATTACTTTCTTAAGGAATACACGAATGCGGGGATCAAGTTCAAAAACATCTTATAATGAGACTTATTATAACCTTCGTTGCATTAATAACTTCAAAATTAAAGTTGCTGATTTTATTTTTAAATCCTACCGTAAAACGTAGCATCTCTCTTTTGTGTGTATTTATTTATATGTATGTTTATTAATTTTTATTATATTCGTTACCATATAATTTTCTTTTACTTATATGTATGATATTTTTAATGTGTAATATATTTTGTTTATTTTTTAATTTTGAATATTATTTCCATTCTTCTATTTCGGTCTGTAGCTTTTCTTCAAACAAGGGGGCCACTGAAAATCAGTGCTGTGCCGTTGATGGCACAGCTAAATACTGAGTTGGTCCCTTTTTGCTAAAGGTCTGCCACACTTTTGTCTCTTTCTCTGTTTTTGTATTTCTTTTCTTTTATTATATCTGTTGTTGGCCTTTGGTAAATAAATTCTTTCTATTCTATTCTATTCTATTCTACTTATAATAATTTTTTTTTTTTCATAAAACGTATAACTAGGTACGTAACAAATGATTTTTATTCAAATACTCACCATCAGGGTTGTTAGTACCATGCTGGCTTCCCTCTTCACTCCCCGAAGCTGGGCTATTCAACCCCGCCCCTCCTCTCCCCGCGAGAGACAGCCCTAGCTGCTCCGCTATTTCTGCATGATCAGCTTGATGCACGTAGTCGAATATACTACTACCAGTCATTTCTACCTGGTGAGGAAAAGTCACATGAGTACAATGCCTATACACTATAAATAAAAAATTCAGGACATTTTTACACACTGCATGATCTGATCCCATACTAAGTTTTTAGCTTGTGTTATGGAAACCAAATGGATACTTATATAGATAATTAACACCCAGACACAGAGCAAACATCAATATTCGTCATACAAATATTTTCCCTGGGTGGGAATCGAACCCACGACCTCTGGCTTGCAAGTGCAAAAACGTGTCTAAAATGTATCTAAACCTATATAAACTATCCTCTAGTATCCTATAGATCTGATACTAACTACATATGGGATAATACTATGAAATGACGTCATCTTACAGTCGGCATAACTAAAGATACGAGCATTTATGCATCTACTGTGAAATTGTAAACAGCGTTTCTTAATTAGGTTAGGTTTGCTTCCATTGATTACGGAAGCTTCTTTTCCTAGCATCGCAAAACTTCCCTTATGTCATATGTGCCTGTTTTAAATGCATTTCTGTGTATATTTCACTTAGGGTGATCCAATGAGTATTTATCAAGATCTTAAAAAGTTAAAATCCTCGAAAAAAAAATCATATTTTTCCCAAGGAAATCTGTTGCCACCCGACTTTCCTGACCCTTTCACGGCGTATGCAAATGTTCAAATGAATTTATCAAATATAATTGTGGGACCCTATTAGGCATTCAGGTGCCGTGTATCCGTAGTGATGTGTCGCATGTGAATAGCAGAGACAATAGTGACGTTACGGTGGTCGTTTCTTAGAAAGATCCCGAGTTTATGGTGTTTACTGATTCAACGATCGGCCGGCCACAAATTTGATTCGTTGACAGCTGTACTGATGTTGAATTGATGTTCGTGTCATACAGCTTTTGATTTAGACATCCTGCAAGCTATTTGAGTATGGGAAAATGTTCAGGAGGAAATCTGTATGAGATTGCCAGGGTATAGATAATAGCAAATGTTAAAAAGTAAATATCCATATTTTAAAGTGTTATTGTATTAATGATGTTATGCATTAGCAATGAAGTCGGTCAATCATTACCTACATAGAAGACGTGTCTACGTGGTGACGAACACGTAGCGAGTTATCTTTTCCTCATAAACAAAATCTTAGCTCTGCCCTCACGTAAATAATTTCGACCAGAGGGTCTGTACATGTCAAAACAAAAAATAAAGTATCCATTCCCTTGTCTATGAACGAAAATACGATTTCCCATTGTCGGCGTTATCAACGCATCCCGAAAAAATGGGCCTAACAGAATTTAATATAGCTAAGCCTGGCTATAAGAAAGTTGTATGTATTTACCAGGAAGTTTGTGTGTTTTATGTGCACGCACACAAGCGCGGCTCATGTGAGGTGTTTGGAAGTTTGAAGTGTGTGTAGCAGCAGCATTAGGATGAAGAGCACGCTCGTGCCTTGCCCGAGACGTGACCGGCATCTCTCATTCCTTTCCCCCCATTCGCTGTCTCCCTTGCACCACCCTACAGCCATTTTGGATCAACTGTTTCCCAGTTTTCAGATCTTTCCCATTTCCCTTCAATTTGGGATTTTTTAATTCTAATTTCTTTTTGTATATTTTGCTTGAACGTTAATGTCATATATTTTTTATAAATTCCACAGCGAGATTTAATTTACTTTTTCTTTACAGATACGAAAAGTGAGCAAGATTTCCAAAGATCCGAATTTCATCATCGAAGTATAAAATATACAACTTATCTTTTTAATGTAATAAATCAAAGTAAAAGTTGAACATTGAAAAAAATCTCTGTGCCTGAATTTTTTTGCAGTACCTAATCACCTGTCTACCAAATAAATAAATAAATAACACGTAAAAGCTCACTACCGTATCACGGATAGAACAATAATTCCCATACAGATCTTGTCTTGATTTAAAGAAAGGGGTAGTGCGTGGCAGCCAACAACACGTGTCACGATGTTATCTCTCCGGATGTCTTGAGCCGACAAAACTGTGATTGCATCTAACGCAAGCTCTGAATGAAGATGCTGTATACACCTGCGTGGAGATGCGTCCACTAATCATGCTAGTTCATTGTTATTTGTTAGGACGTCACAAAATATGGTTTTCCAGAATATCAGATAAAATTGCGTTAGCTTTTGTCGAGCTTTCTATATAGGTTTAACGTGAGTGTAGAGTCAGATAAATAAATATGTTTAATATCGTAAATTTTCTACTATTGATAACCTACCCTCTAAGCAATATTTAGGGCTATTAACTAATCCGTCTACCGTAGAGTCAATGAAACGACCAAATAATATATGGTGAACAGCTCATGCCCATAAACACTACCTTTAGTTGTATCAAGTTGTCGGAGGCGCCTTAATCAATATTATCAATAATATTTTTCGGTGGCTTCCTTTAATAATTTTCTCTAGAAATCTAACTAGAATTTCGCCCACGGCTTTGCCCGCACAATCAAAAGAAATATTCATGGGAATGAGTTATAAGATGTTGTCAGGGATCTCATAACTATTCTAGACACACAAAAATCATACCATTTTAAACAAGCAAAGAAACATTTAGAAAATTATTAAGGATAAGTAAGTGGATATACTTACTTGTGATAATCCTAAATATATAGACACAGTTTCAGATATGTACAGGAACCTCCCGTCCGCGGCTACAGACAGCGCGAATCCGTCGAGAGACTGGAACAAACAAATTAATTAACATCTAATGATTAAAATATTTCTAGAAGGCTTCTAGAATGTTCTTTGCGTAAATTTTCTTTTTATGTTTTATAAAACGGGGTGTGAAATAGCTTGCATTTATTGGACAAAACGGGATATGATCTGGTCATTTTCATTGTTTCATTAGAGACAACAACATTATGTGTGAATTTATTGTACACGTTATTATAATTTTTATAACAATAATTATTTATTAATAATCATGACCAATAAGCTGAAGCTAAACAAAAATTACTACAATAACAGCCTCTCAAAAATCCAATCATACTACAACCAATAGGCTAATCTAAACTAAAATAAAAAGAGACACTATAATAACCTTGCACAACTTGCATTTACATCACACATAGTTTTACGAGAGTTAAGAAATGATTTAGAAACGTCAAAAAAATAAATTAACCGACCTACTGCTTTACGCGTCAAGTCTAGCGCCACAAAGCGTATTGTTATTGGTAAGGTCAGCAAAACAAGAACATTTTACGCTCGTTTATTTATGATTGGAATAATTTAACTGCGTACTACGATAATGGATTAATTTTAAGAGTTCAAAAAAATGAATACAGGGACAAGATAATAATTAATATGTGTAACTTTATAACCGACTGCGTAAGAAGGAGGGTTATGTTTCTCTTAATTGAATTTAGTTCAGTATAAATAAATAGTTATATGTACTAAAGAAGGAGTAAAAGTTATGAGTCAATATGTAATTTGGTTTTTTGATAAATATCATATAAATATACTAATAACATGAGTTCTGTTGGTACATAAAGACTGTATAGTCAATTTTCATAAATATAGAGTAGCTGTTATGATGATGATAAAAAAACTATATTACTTTCACCTGTTGACCGTACCTTGAATAAAAACTATAATAGCTTCATATCCATCGATACTAAATAGAAGGTAAAAAACCTAAACAAATAAAAGTAAGGTGATGAAAAACCTTCTATAATCAACTACCAGATACGCAGAACTAAAGTGACTCTAGATGAGACAATTCAAATTATAAAAATTACTATGGCATTTATGACAAGATAATTTTGTAAATATAAGATGTCATCTTCGCACAATGAGTATCAATATATTTACACTGTTTATTTTTCAATTCATGTAAAGGCCTATGGCTGATTAAAACACATAATATGATTAATGTGTTTTCTAATAATGCTAATAAAATAATTGAAAAGGATCGTAAGAATTAAAAACCGATTTGGGAGTAACAGATATCTGCCCTAAAGACTTTTCAAATTCCTAATTTTATAAATATTCTGTTCTGAAATACTTCGATACTTATAGAATGTTCTGATGGAAGTTAGAAATAAAAAGCACACAATAATTTGTCGATTCCATTTCTTTATGTCACAATCGACTTTTTAAATCCGTTATAAAGTATTTCATTTTTAAATGGAACTTGTTATTAATCTCGACGGGTGACAATGTACTTTTTATGTGATTAATGAGTTATAATTTACTGTTAGATTTGAAGAAAACTTTTGTGGATATTAACCTGATTTCTAGCGACAATATTCCTACAACTTTTGAAAAACTAAAAAATGTTTTTTTCTAATCGCTGATCTTTTTTTAGTCACGTCTGAAAAGTCACTCTACATCAAATTACGACTCAAGGCTGTAACCTTGCAATAGTTGCATGGACGTCCCTATTTTGTACAAAAAAGTACAATACAAACGTTCCCGCTATATTGCATAAAAAATACCTTTTCTTTGGAATCACGTATTCGTATTTTCAATCAGAACCAAACCGCAACACCCGATATTATCAGAAACTATTGCAAAATGATAACGTGATCGAACGACGGAATAATCGATTTTTTTTAGTATTCCACACCAATTTTGTGATGCAATCGATCAGCTGTGAATAACGTTTTTTCATGACTAATAGGTGTAATTGCTTTTTGTTATTTTTGGTTAGGTGCAATTCCTTGTCTGGTTATGTTCTAATTCCGCAATTTTTAGGTTATGAATATATTTTTTTGGTTACTTGGTTTTGTATTTAATTGCGTATGATGTGATGTTATTAGCGGTTTACAATATAACTGAGTAAAAACACAAATTAAGAAGATTCATTGTTAGACTTTTGTACATAGAGGAAGCTTTAAGATATATCTATTAGAAGCAGTACATTCGAACATTATAATATTTAGTGTTTAATACGGAACCACAACCGCACAGTTCGAACTTGACCGTGTTTTTTTCGTCAACCCTTTTACAAATTGCCCCAGAAAGTATATATTCGATTAATTTTGTTATGAAATTTGTAGCGAAATCGAGTAAATATTAAATAGATGTTTAGTAATAATAAATTGGAGTATCTCGTTGTATTGTACGTTGGTTATTGTGCATAAAAAGCGTGAAGGTGTTGCGTAAGGCAAAGTCAAGTTCACTTTTCATTGGCTCTCCATTGAAAGTAAACAGAACTGACATAGTTTGTCTGCTAATTATTTTTAAGCTAGTTGTTAGTTTTTGTTGTAGAATCCATTTTACTTACTTTAAAACTGATAAATTATTTGTAATTTTGTAAATATTAAGTATGGGAAATAAAACAAAACCCGTCAAGAGGACTAAAATCAGTCTAAAACCTAAAATCGTGATCTCCATCAACCGTCGACGCGAGTTACTCAAGTTCAGCTAGCTCTTGTAGTCCTCCTAATGTGATTATTGAAAGGTGGTTTATAATACATAATGATGAATGAAATTACATAAAGATAACATTTTATGATATTCCAATTGATGGTGGTTATCAAACACCATTAGCTCGGATAGTTTGATCTAGGTAATTAAATTATTTAGGTAATTTAATTTGATATTTTTGGTTTTATGGCATTCAAATGCTTTATAATTTTTTAGGTACTTAGTGTTTAAAGTTTTTTATTATTTTCTATAGAACTTACCTGAAGAATATGAGTGCCTTGATGCTGCTCAAATAACTCCATCGCCATTCCAACCCCCGTTCTTCTGTTTTGAGCACCTGCAAGAGAATAAAAAATATTAAAATAAAATTGTTTAAAAAATACGATATTTTTGGACTTCTTGAATTGTCAATGAGGTTAACTGGAAAAAATATCGTCTGATATAATGGCAATTTTCAGGTTTTTGACGTAAATAATGGTAAGTAATATTCGGAAAATAATAATTTTCGTTTGTTAAATTTTTGCAAAATTTTATCAAGCATAAAAATGTTAGTTGGATATAAAATTTTACATATTAAGTCTAAAATCATAACCTCAACGGCTCAAGGAAAACCACAACAAAATAAACTCACCCACTATCGAAAGAGGAAGATAAATTAAATCTTTTTAAGAATATATTTATTACTCAAACACATATAAAACAAAGGAAGTGTGTGTAATATGATACACACAGATACTATCAAAGGGCTTGTGACACACGGACAGTAGCTGAGAGAACTTATATTATTTATTATCCTACTAATAATATAAATGCGAAGTTTGTGTGTATGTTTGTTACACGTAAAAACAGCTAGACAGATTTAGATGAAACTTTACAGTATATTAAAATGGTTATACAATGAATATGACACTACGATAACAGCTAATAAGCTAAATATATATAAATACTTATTTATTTATGCTTTATTGTGCATACATACAAACAAACTTAGACCATAATTTTATACAATAATAACATAGGTACAGACTAGGAAAGGGCGGCCTAATTGCTAAAAAGAAATCTCATTCAGGCAACCCTGATTTTGCCCAATATTGTAATACTTGATTATGCTCTTGATATAGATAGTGTTTTATACTTTTATTTAAGTGCGTCGAGATAAAAATAGAAAAAAAAGCTAAAATCTTAAGTATAACAGCGAAAGTAGACGTTTTTCTGTAGGCTTTCACTCATTTTTTACTTCGCCTTTCACGGTTTAAGTAATTTAATGATCGGATGTGCATTTTCCTTGTAAAGTAACCGTGTAATTTGTATTTTACAAAAAATAGTTATAAGTTAAAAAAATAAAAATAAAATTTAATTAACTTTGTTACATGATAAAACTTCATGAGGAATAAAAATTAAAAACAAAAATTATACGATCAGCAAGCTTTCCTAAAAATAATAAAATATGGCATTGGAAGGTGAAGTAGATTAGAATTAAAGATTCCAAATTCACTTAGCCTTATAAACTGAACGCAGGTGAATCATCCAGTTTTTTACTTCCTAAAAATAACTTTTTTACTACTACTCAGCTAGATATTATAACAAATTATTTATTTGTTATAATATCTAGCTGATTTATGTGAACTTTTTACAGCAGTAAAAAGTTCACTCTCTAGCCTCCTAACTATTTCTTGATCCAAAAATTATACGATAAAATAGGCCCTCTTCAAAATGGGCAGCGTTAGGCGAGTAGAGGCAATCACGATAGTGTAGACTCTACACTGTAGAGGGCCACCGGCCATGTCTATGATGTTCATTCATAATCGTCGTAATGGCGGCAAACATCGACGATCATTTGATGGGCCAACGCTCTCGATTGTGAAGAGGGCCCATTAGTTATAATTAATACAGTATACAGGTCAAAACGTTTGTCACAAAGCCACGTCATTGCTATAGCAAGGACACGCATGTCCGTCCGTCGTGACGTCGGCCACGGACAGACAACACGACCAGCGCAACACTAGTGCACACGTTTTGAATTACTTCACGTTCACGAGTACGCTTTTTATGATTTCAGTGTGTACTGGGCTTTTGAATCGGGATTACCGGTTATACAGGGTGTAATCGTTAAGTGTGCACAGGCGATTATTCCGTAACTATTACAGATATCAAAAAACTTTAAACTGATATCGAAAGTATTTAACCTAATGAGTAAAATGGCCATAATAATTTTTTAAAAATAAAACGAGAAATATCTAAAAAATTAACTTGAAACCCTCCCATACATTTAGTATGAGATACGAATATCCCATGTACATGGGTTGATCCAAAAGTAATGATAATCAATATTAAACAAGGTCATTACAGTTATAATAATTATGTAATTCTCTAGATAGTCTTCTAACTAGAAAATATACTTCAATATTTTTTTTCCTAAACTTAAAAAAAAAAAACTTTGACTTCATCCACAAAAACCCCTCCACGCGGCCATCACTTCGCTGTCGTCTTAAAATAATTTATTGCTAAGAAAGTGTTTCTTGTGCCGAGGATAGAGATAAAAGTAAATAGGAGCAAGATCTAAAAAATAGGGTAGGTGTTCAAGCATTTGGAATGCCGATTTTTGAATGGCAGCCATCGCAACTGACGCTTTGTGATCTGGTGCGTTGTCTTGGTGAAACAGCGTTCAGGTCCGCAGTTTGCCATGTCTCTTTTCCTTGCTAACCTACCGCAATCTTTTAATTTTGTCTGTTTAGTAAGAGCCCAATAAAGTGGCTACCTTTTTAAAATATTCCACCATAATTATTCCTTCAGCGTCCCAAAAAACTACCGCTTTAATCTAACCTACTGATTTTCACTTTCTTCATCGTCACTTTGGAAGCTCGCATCCAGGACATTGATTGTTTTTTTGGTTTCAGCATAAACAAGGTGAACTCGGGTAACGTCCATGATCACAAAACGTGACAAAAAATTATCCTGATATCATTAAAAATTTAGAAATTTACACTCTACATGTCGAATCGTTGTTTTTTCTTTTCGTCGGGAAACATTCTGGCACGCACGGTTCACATTCAAATTAATGTAAATAATTGGAAACGTGGTCTGTTGATATGATTTTTTTGTGATTACTTAGTGAATATATGAGCAAGCAAAAAACATTTATTTTATATTTTTATGTGCACAGGAAATACCCAATTATCATTACTTTTGGATCAACCTAGTACATTTAATATGAAAGATTTTAGCTTTTTCTTTCTTTTTTTGGTTTTCTGCTTTAATTACTTCGCAAATTTGAAGGGAAGTTCATTTAGAAACTGTAAATAGAGCTCCTCATTGTATTGCACAATGAGGATATCACTTCGAAAATCTGCTATGAATACAAAATGTATGGGAAATAAAATGTATGGGAGCGTTTAATGTAACATTTTTGGATATTTCTCGTTTTATTTTAAAAAATTTATTATGGCCATTTTACTCATTAGGTTAAGTACTTTCGATATCAGTTTAAAGTTTTTTGGTATCTGCAATAGTTACGGAATAATCGCTTGTGCACACTTAACGATTACACCCTGTATATTGAAGGATTGACGTTTTCTATGGCATCTTCCTACCCTTATTGATAGTGATTTAAAAACTGAACTGATCACATCTACCTAGGTACCTATATTAAAGAGTTTTTGAAGTCTATCAGAGTAAGTCACTAGAAAGTTGTTGGCATTGCATGTGTTTTTTTTTTTAAAGAACGTCATTTATTTCCGTAATTATTGTTAAAAAGCATGATCGCAGATCAAATAGCTAACTATTTATAAAGATAAAAGTAAATAAATCCATACCAAATCATAATTAATGACTTATCTTTACGAAACATTACAATTAACAATCATTGAAATGATTGTTAATCTAGAATATTCTAAAAATTTACAGTTAGCGAAACAATGTTTAAAATACATTGTCATATCAACCGGCTGTAACATAATAACAAAATGAAATATCCGTTTCTGTGACTTTATCAAACGAGGGTTTCCATAATTCTGGTTTGTGGCGCAAACATAATTAATAAAAAAAAATATAAAATTAAGGCAGTTTAATATTTATTTATTACTCATATCCTAAATGCATGAATTATACGTAGAATCTAAATATATTACACGTATAATTGTTTCAGTAATTATAAGTTTTTAGATTCTGTTTGAAATATGCAACATATTGCTCTATTTATGTAACTTTTCCCATCGTCATTGGACAAATCCTTGCATTAACGATCATCTGTAGGACAATACCCAATAGAATTACTGATATTTTAATTAATAAGGAGACGTCTTGTTCTCTATCATTCCTCCTCATTTCTCATCTCTATCATTCCTCTTCATTCTCTATCATATCCTCGTCATTTCACTATCATGCGTATTCGCATTACGAAAATTTTAAAGTTTGGAGCTGTTAACGAAAAGTAAACTTTGTTTTACAATTCTTACTCAAAGCATATTACAACTTTATTAATACCCATAGTTATCTACTAGCCATTACCATTATATTATCTACTAGCTGCGACCCGCGGTTTCACCCGCGTGGCTCCGTTTCTGTTGGTCAACGTTATGAAGTATAGCCTATAACCTTCCTCGATAAATGGGCTATCTAACACCGACAGAATTTTTCAAATTGGACCAGTAGTTCCTGAAATTAGCGCGTTCAAACAAACAAACTTTATAATATTAGTATAGATGCTATAGCCAAAATCCCACAAACCACCAAATAGATATACCCGCTAGTCGGCAATATCAAAGACAAACTCTCTCTGTTTTGTTGAATTAAATCGTAATAAAGCACACGGCTCGGGTATCTCGCATCGCTTAAATATGGCTTGTCCTAAACAGCCATGTGAATTTTATTTTTATCAGTGTAAAGTCACATGGCCATCTGATAATGCCTTACCTTATAGCTCAGATAATATAATACAGCTAAAACTTTATAGTTGTATCGCTTTTGGTATGTTTGGTACGTGAGTTTCGTTTCACGTTGTTTATGGTGTTAATTTTTTGCGATGTTACTTTTCACGTTGAAATAAATAGAAAAAAGCGCGGGTGGGCCGAGCACACACGTCAGAAGTGAAACTTTGGCAAGACTCAAAATTACTAAAATCATCCCCTTACTACTGCCGTGATGGTATTGCCATGAACCTTAAAATGTTACTCTCAACGCGTCTAGAGAAGTTTCACTTCAAAAAGTAAAATAATAGAAAAGAACAAACATTGGTTGTGT
The DNA here is from genome assembly GCF_905220415.1 of Colias croceus. Classification (NCBI taxonomy): domain Eukaryota; kingdom Metazoa; phylum Arthropoda; class Insecta; order Lepidoptera; family Pieridae; genus Colias; species Colias croceus. The sequence goes on along the minus strand of NC_059556.1, from coordinate 6,943,006 downwards.
TTGTATCAGTTTATAGTCTGTAGTTAGTTTTAAATGAACCGTTTAGATCTTAATGAGGCAAAATGTAAAGTAATGACTTTTACTAGGAGTAAGTCTCCACATCTCTATGGCTATAAAGTTTCGGATAGGATTGTAGCTAGAGAGAATTCGATTCGTGATTTAGGCGTATTATTCGATCGTACCTTAAGTTTTAATGCCCACATAATTGACTTATGCCAGAATGCATATAAAGCCCTTGGATTTATTTTTAGGCAGACTGCTCGTTTTAATGACAAAACTGTTATCATTAGCCTTTATTATGCATTTGTACGTAGTAAGCTCGAATATAACGCTATCGTGTGGAGCCCACATGAAAAAAATTACAAGTTAATGATTGAGAAAATTCAACGTAAGTTCTCAAGATGCCTTTTCCAGAAGATGTATGGATATTATCCCTACTTATATCCATCCTTGTACGTAACGGGGATGGTTGGAATGGATACACTGGAACTACGACGCGAGCGCGCGCTTATGGTTCATTATTATCTGCTGTTAAATAACAAAATTGACAATCCCGTGGCACTGGGGGCCTGTGGTGTGTGGGCACCGAGCTGCTCCGTGCAGTGGCGCTCGCGTCCGCTGTTCGCGGAGAGCCTGCTCCGGACGCGAGCCGCTTGGAGTGCACCCACCCATCATGCACTCAATTTGTTAAATAAATTTTTACGTGCTAAATCTGAAGTTGACCTATTTAATGTTAATATTGTATCGTTTGTCTCTAATTGTACCTTATTTTTAAGTCAGACTTTCTAATAATTGTTATCTTTGTGCGTTTTGGTATGTTTTGTACTGTAAGTCAAAGATGTATAAATGAATGAATAAATAAAATAAAATAAAAAAAAAGGATAGCTGTTATCGTAAGTTATGACGCAACTAAGTGGATATAGAAAATAGAGCTTTTTTTAAATATGTAAAAATAAATAAATACATTTTATATTATAAATAAATTGTATATTATGTTGTTATTTTATTTCATTTTTTTTATAACTCTTCTTGTTTTTATTTTTGTTCATATATTTGTTTATGCTCTGCTCTACTCCTATCCCTTACTTAATTTCTCTCTGTACAACCGGTTGTCTGGAAGAAATCGCTATTTAGCGATAAGGCCGCCGTTTGTTACAATGTATCCTAGTTTAAGTCTCAATTTGTAATTTGTAAGAGCAATAAAGTATTAATAAATAAATAAATAAAATAAAATTGTTTTATTTCAGGAAATATTGGGTTCCCATATGCAAGTTATGTAAAGCGAACCTTTGAATGATTTTAATTTTTTTTCAAATTCGCATTACACCTTGCATTGTTAACTTTACCTTCATATTAGTAAAAATATTTTCAAAAGTTGAGCGTTCAATACTCATTTACACATATTTTAAAATACATATCTTTACTACGACTATCAAAGCCTCCAAAATCCAAATTCGCATTCCGTACGATCAATTTGTTATTACATAAGGTAGAAATGCCATTTATTTTACTCGATCGACCCCACGAACAAATTTTTATTAAGGCAGCTAAGACTGCGTATAATTTTCTCATTATGGTATAGCGAGGTATTACCAAAAGACGGATCTTGGTGTTATTATGACTGCAATTTGAGACAGTGTTAATAAAGTCACATTAACGTGGCAACGTTTTTGGGTGCAGGGAATGGCTATGTTGTATATTTGTAGGTTATGTTGATATTTCATAGAGATTCATGTATTTGTTAGTATGTTAATGTTAAGGAGTATATTATGAAGTATATGCACGTGCAAGTAGCTCAATGGAGTTTGTGCAAAATATAGTCGACTATTTAAAATAAAATTAAGAATATTTAATGATTTTTCATTATGGAATTAAATTAATATACCGGTTTCTAATTCCTCAAGAATTAAATAAATAAATATTCAGGACAATTTTTCACACACGGCACGATCTGATCGTATATACTAAGCTTTCGCTTGTGTTATGAAAACCAGATGGCTGATAAGCATACATAGATATATAATTTTTTTAATAAATACCTATAAAGATTAACCACTCAGACAAATAATATCTCCCAATCATGGTGAAATTGCACCTTTCAATTTAAATAAATATCGCCACATTTATCTCATTAAAATTCTATTTTTCTTTATATTTAACCAAAGACAAAATTTACCAAATTGCGTATGGCGCGGTAAATTCTCATTTTTATTGCAAAAAAGCAATAATTTATCCGTATTTGTCCATCGGACATGTGCGGGCAGTGCTAACATTGACTGGGGGTGTTTTCTCAGTGCCAAATTAAATAAAACTCACGCCTAATAGAGGGTTCGGTTATCAATAGTTTGACCAACTGTGAAAGAAAGTATGCGGTTGAACTTTTTAACAACCAATTTAAATTTTAATGGCTATTGCCTTTCATACATGTAATAGAGTGATGTTGTAGTAAATTAATGTGTGTATGTATAGTATACCTAGTTGTTTATGTTAAAACATAAAACTGTAGAGTGTAGAGTCATTTTTGTAGTGTTGAAAGGTCTGCACAACGTACTATATTATCGACAATACGATATTTGTAAAATATCTAGCTTTTTAAATCAACTTTTTTAGAATTACAATAAAATTATTAACACGCTTTATAGGAATTTGAAAACTATATTCTTTTTAACGGTAATCACTACATAGTATAAAACAAAGTCACTTTCTCTGTCTCTATTTCCCCTTTGTATGCGTATATCTTTAACTACGCAACGGATTTTGATGCGGTTTTTTTTAATAGATAGAGTGATTCAAGAGGAAGGTATATAATTTATTAGGTTTAAGACAAAGCGGGCGAAGCCGCGGGCGGTAAGCTAGTTATGCATATATTAAACATTACAGATACATGAAAACTTTTAGCATTTCAGTATCTGCCAATCTAAACACCCATACAATAAAATATAAATATGGCACAGTGTGTCCGACATCTTAGAGGAGCAATAAATAAAATGGTCTAGTGTTGATTGGCAACCCCCAGAGGCAACACTTGACCGACCCCTAATGAAGAATTACCTCCCTTTGTCCGCACTTGAATACACAGACTTGAATATCCATTTATTGAGAACTTTATGTTATATTTATCAAGCTTCTTAGAAGATGATTCTGATGCTGTGTAATCTGTTAAACTTAAACTTTAGAAGTTTAGATGGTCACTTAGTAAGAAAGATACGTAAGGGGATCGTAATGTACCAGGCTGCTGCTAATAAATAAATTGTAAAACGATAGGCCAATGAAAATGCAATCGAACCAAATCTTTTTCTGTGTGCTCAATAGCTACACATTTTAATATAAGAATCTCCATTAAAATAGAAGAATCTCTTTAAAATAAACAATGAAACCTCAATCCTATTTCAATTCATGGACATTTAAAATTACATAACACCAACTTCCGATACATTAGATCGATTCTATCAAATATAAAGTGAGAAATACCGAAAAATCACTACAGCAGAACATAATGAATTGTAACTAGCCAATTATACGGGCGAATAACCCTTCCATCGTCTGGGGTCGGACTGACCGGACGGACGATCGATACTAAATAAAAATAGCTGCAAAATCCCGGAAAAGGGCACATTATTCAGAACACGTACTGTCAATATAGATTCGCACAGGGCGATGATTGTGATGCACCGACGAGGGAAAAATGCTCCCAAAACTATACATTGAAAATAATGCGTATTTTGAAGCGCTATGCGGCATATTGACGGGAATATTTGAAAATTTTATTGCTATAATTAACGTTATTTTACACATTTATAATGTTTTAATGACTCACGTAATAATACGTGTAGACTGTAGAGTTATTTATTTGATCGTGAACAATCAATTGTATTCTAATAGGTGGTTACAGTACGAAAAAGTTTATAAGAAAGGGGTTTACGCGCATTGTTAAAGTGTATTTACGAAGGGTTAGGGTTGAGTTCATTATGGGCCGGATTAGCAGGTTAACTCGAGAAGAGATCAAGGAATTCAGCGAAGTATTAAAGGGTTAGAAGAGACGTGCATTTGCCACTGAGAAAGTCTTAATTAAGAGTTTTTTCTTGACATACTTGTTACAATTTATAGTTCTCTTAGATTGTATAAAAATATGTTTATATGTTTGTCTATGTTTTAACACGGTTTATTATCCTTTATTTAACTTACGTTATGACAAAAACATCTCAATAAAAACTTTTCACAAACCAACTGAATAAAAGGTCTCTTTGACCCAAACTTTCAGATATTCGCTACAGCATTGGCGGGTTAACAAAATTTCCAATATTTCGTAGCGGGTGTCGTTTTGTCCGTGTTCCCTTTATTTATTGTTATTTTTCTATTTTGCCGGCAGATGTGCCACGATATGATTTACAACGGTCTTGTATTAAGGACACGGGAATTACAAGAAAAGTGAGGTTATGTTTTTCTATGGATTAGGGTTATGCGAAGTTTATCTTCTTTTAGGGAAAGTAGAAATTTGGAATAGATGATAGTTTTAGAGGCAGATATTTGTACGTGATTATTAGGTTTTTTGATTTCCATTTAATTCAACATATCTAATTATATATTATTAATTATGTACGTACATGGAAATTTTAAGCTTCTTTGCATTCTTATAAATTTTTACTGGAGAAGTCTATACTTTCTTTAAGTTCAAGGGATATCTAAACGCTTTGCATAATAAAGTAGGAATGCCCGCCAACGAATTTTCTTAAAATATCATATAAAATAAATATAAAGGAAGGAATCAGTATCATGTTCAACACCCCATACCATAAATCAGTGCTGCCACCACGCGGCAATATGGGGAACTAACATGTGTTTACCACGTAGTTTGTCGAATTTATCTGCTTGTCTCCTGTTATTATTGAGAAATATGGCGCTTTGTGATGTATGAGCTTTATTCTGGGTACAAATAGCGAGGATTTTTTTCTTATAATCTGAAAGTATCACTGAAGTTACAGGTTACCTATACTTATCCTACTAATATTATAAATACGAAACTTTGTGAGGATGGATGTGTATTTGTATGTTTGTTACTCTTTCACGTAAATACTACTGAACCGATTAGAATGAAATTTAGTACACATATCCTCTATATAACCTATCCTATGTGTTAACTTGGATTAACACATAGGATAGGTTTTATCCCGGAAATCTCACAGGCTCGGGAACTATGCTGGTTTTTCTTTAAAAATGCGGGCGAAGCCGCGGGCGGAAAGCTGTTGTTTAGATAACTATTATACCTATTATATTCGCGATTTTATTAAAGAAGTACATATTATAAGTTCAGAAGTAAGTCCGACCATAACTTTTGATAGAGATAGATCATAGACCATAACTTTTTCCAGAACGTTTGATAGAGCCATGGAATATTTTATAGGCTTGTGTACAAACTTTGTACAAGGAATAGTTAACAAAAAGATCTAATAAGGAATCGAATTTATACAGTAGTCATATAGAATGTATCACTGTAGTCATATAGAATGTACGTAAGAGAAGCGGTAAGAGCATGCTAGTTTGCATATAAATTTGATTGAATTATGCGACATTATTTAAAAGAAATTTGTGAAATTTGCAGCATGAGTTAGGAACACTATTAGGAACGTATCCAAAACGTTTAAAGCTTAAGCCTAGCCTACGCAAATAAATTATTCCACACAACCGAGAGAACTGTCAAATGTAGCCTATTATTCAATTATCCTCATTACAAAGTGACAATACCAACTAATTTGACATCTGTTGACAGTCGCTAATGGTGGTTGGATTTTGAATCTGTATGAACTACGAGTTATTGTTTTATTACCAAAATATAAGCTTCATTTACTTCGAATATTTTCCTTCGAATAATCATAGCCTTGTTCTTTGACTCTACATTTTTTTAAATCTATTATTACTTAATATTCTTTGTAAATAGAATGAAAATACAAATCAGATAACCACAGATAACCAAAAAAGATAACAACACAAATCAGATAACTAAAAAAGTTTACATTATTACCCAACCAAATTCCAAAATAAACAAGACAGCATTTAAATACGCTTATGCAATATCGAATTACATCAGGCAAATTGTAAAAGACACCGACATTAATAAAATGTATAATTATTCAGGCAACCCCACTGTAACAATAGGCGGGGAATTGGGCCAAAATTTTTAATCTAATCAATTAACAATCACTGCTAGCGATACAGCGCTTGTTAGCGCTGCTTATTTGACGAACGTGACTTGTTTTATTCAAATGGGGTTGGTTTGACGATTTTGTGGCGCTTCATTTGCTGGAAGTTCTTGTGAGCTTTTGGGAGTGCTGCATTATGTATAGTGCGGTATAGTTTAGACATGTCTGTCTTGTTTAGTGTTGAGAGGGTTCTAGAGTACTGCAATGTTCACAATACACACACATAGAGTTATAAGATTATGAAGATACAATCACAGATAGAGTTATGAAGTAAGTGGTATTGGTTAAATTCATAGCAAGTAAACTTGACGTTTTTTGATACTCATCTCTTCAGATCATATTATTATGGATTAGGATAAGTTAAAAAAGCGAAATATTCGCAGAAATTACGAGAAATTATATAGAGAAGCTTTAACAAAAATACAAAGAATTGTTTTAACCAGTTTAAAAACTGTTTCATCTATAAATCATCAAAAAAAAAATACATAAACAAGTGTACAATATAATGCAAGATAGGTTTTATTTATAAAAGACATGTGGTGAGTCGGTATTGTTTATAATTTTCCTTTTAATTAAGATAATAGATCGCTATTTAAGTGGGAGTGGATAGAATATATGATTAACCAATTTGCATACTACAGTGATGAATGTCAGTACTATAATTACATGTTACCTACTGTTTTGTTTACAGGATAAATAGCATTTTAAATCATTGTAAATATAATATGTAAGCACAAGAATATACGTAGGTAGGTACTTTTCTTTAAAAGTTACTGATTTTAGTGATGTGGAAGACAATTATTAATCATTTTGCAAGGGGATTATGCTGTATTTTGATTTCTCTTATATTTTAAAATAGCTTTCCACCCGCGGCTTCGCCCGCTTTGACTGAAACCTAATAAATTATATACTAAAACCTTCCTCTTAAATTACTCTATCTGTTAAACAAAACCACATCAAAATCCGTTGCGTAGTTTTAAAGATTTGAGCATACATAGGGACAGATAAAGCGACTTTGTTTTATACTATGTAGTGATATGCACTTAGAAAATTCTATAAAACATAAAACAAAACACGAAACATATCAAAGCATTTCCAAATAGATGTACTATTTAAAGTACCCCTTCAAATCGTACGTGAGGCAAGAAATACCAAAATTACCCCAAAAAATGCCACACAATTTTGACACCCTAAACGCTCATGTTTTATCGTCGAATATTTTTTTATTTTAATACAGCTTCTGACTATAAGGTGGGTTTGAAATCGAGTTAAAATGACAGTGGCGTATGTAGTGATTCTCTTCGTGGCCGTATTAGTCGCAAGGGGATGAAAATTGGATTTACTATGGGGCATGTTAGTACACTTGTTATGAATTTGCTGTGTAAGCTTTTGGGCTTTTTGTCTTTTTTAGAGATAGTGAGTATTGATTCAGATAATATTAAGAATTATTATCTGAATCCATACTCGAGAGACGAGAGACGAGAGCCTACATCCATCTTCGACAGCCGGTAACAGCCTCACAAAGGTAACTTTGTCATTGCTCATGGGCGGTGGTGTCACTTCATTAGGTGATCCACCTGCTCAGTTACCTGCTCTTACATAAAAAAAATAAAAATAAAAATGGAAAAGAGAAAATGAAAATTATGATAGTAACATGGTATTACGACGAAATATTAAAAAAAATTATTTAATTGATGTAAAATAAATATCTTTAATTATCTTATTTGAGGGATTTCAAATAGCTTTTATTTCTAAAAATACTCTCTACAATTTCGTTTTCGCAAGAAAAATCTATTCAGCTACAAAACAGAAAAGAATATCTACTAAATCTTAATCAGTTTAAAGAATGCACAAAAAGAGAGTTAGTTAAATCAAATGAAGCCACATGTGCCACGTTTGTTTTATAAAACAAATGTTTATTTTACGGCTATAGCATAGGTAATTTATTTATTTGAAGCATTGCGGTGTCCCCACGGTGCATTTATTCGTGTGTACGCTTCGCTTCGCTTCGTGATTTACCCCAAGCTTGAAGCTTGGGTTCTTTATTAAATTCGTTTTTTTGGCAATTTTTAGTTATTCGTAGTGTTGAGAAAATGCTTAGAGAGCTTAGAAGAAATATATCTATATGCATATGGAAATATAACGTTGTATCGATTTTGCAAACAATTTAATAAGAAATTAATTGTTTGTTCTAGGAAGGTACAGAATCAACATTCTTTTCATCACAGTCTATATAAGTAATTATATTTTTCTATACGGATGATAAATGATAATGCAAGTATACCTACAGTACCTAATATAGTTTTATTTTGATAAATTTCAACGAGGCAAATGTAAAAGCCCATAAAATATATATACCTACACATAATACGAAAGTACCTAAACATGAATATATAGGTATCGAATCGATTTTTCCATACGGGCATTACAAATTCTTATCAGGCGTGTTTTGTTCGTTGATGAATATTATCTAACTACTTATTATAAATACTATATTGCTAAAGTCAGCAATAATTAAAAAAAAACACCGATAGTTTCTTTGCACATTACTATCATATCTGAAAGTGCAGTCACAAAATAAATACCTAGTACAAATTCAGTATTAAAATAAATAAAAAAGCATTCACAACTTAATTTGCGCACCGTACAGGAGCGACATAACACGGTTAGCGCCGACAATGACTTGACGAAGGCAAATCTGATTTGCGAACCCTCCTCAGTTATTTTAAGGCACTCACTCATTTTGCATAGGGTGTACCAATGGGCTATTTGTGCCCACAATATGCTCTCGTTATTGGTTTTGTATCCTTTTATATTTATTAATAAAGTTAAATGTGGAAAGGAGTTGGAATATGAACATGAACTTATTTAAGAAGTGTTATTGCATGCGTTGAAGATGTACTGTAATTTTGATTATTAACTAGACTTAACTATGCTAAAGGTGGAAAAGATATTCGAATTCAAAACTCTTGTGTCTTGGTTTTATCCTATTAAAGTTTATCATTTTTTAGTCTACTAATGCCAATAGTATAACATAAGTAAAAAAAGAATACATCTAAATATAAGCTTGATTCTTCGTAAAACTGTCTCCGTCCGTACAGATCACATTACAAATTCGTACTACTAAACATTATTAAAAAATACTACATGATTTAAAAGACTATTCTTCTATACTACTATTTAAGAAGATATTTCAATAAACCTCACCTTTCAAAGCCTTGCTAGTCGGCGGAGTATCCCTGCTCCACGGCGGATCACCATGTCCGGAGAAATCCCTTAGCTTCAGGTAGCTGATGGTCAGCCTGATGATGGAGGCTTTATCCAGCTGGCTGGTAATAGCAGCTGGGAGGGGCAGCATCTTCGCTAGCTCGTAGAACTCGTAGTTTTCCTTCCCGCGCCGTGAGCGAGCCGCATCTCTGCTTTTCTCTTTTCGGAGTTCGAGGATGCTGTAAGGAGAGGGATGGTTAGGTTTCTGTTATAAATTATACTGTGTATTGCTCTTGATAGAACTGCGGTTTATGGTTTAGATTTTGAATTAAGCACACAAGTTAGATTTTATAAAAATGAAATAAAAGTGGAACTAGTGAATTGTGTGCTTCATTTCAAAATCAAGTGATTTTAAGCTATTGCATAGCTTCTATCGCGGGCCTGGAGCGCGGGGACCGAATCGAGAAATTCCGTAACGAAAAAACCTCACGCTCCCCACTCCGACGGGCGGAGGTGTGGCTTGAAGGCATAAGCATGCAATAGCTTTACCGCGGCAGTCCCCGAGTGCCACACGTCTTTTTTCTATTTTTTGGTAAGGAGCTTGATGTAGGCATTTATTTGAAGAGACCAGACAGATTTAATTATATAGCCTTAGGCCTACTGGCTAAAAGCTTTCTCTATTATTGTTTAAATATAGTAACTTAATTTTGAATATAAATAATTTTTGACAAAATGTTTTTTGATTTTTGACGATTTTGTATGAAAATAAAAATATTTTAATTAATCATCTGAGAAAGATATTAAAAGACGACTCTCAAATTTAGTGTTAAAATAATTAAAAAAATATAATATTTACACAGATAACATAATAAAAAAAAATGATTCGTTCTGATAAAAAAATTCTATTTTTCTTATAAGGAGATATTATTTTTGAAATCATTTCCTTATCCTTCTTATACAATATCTATGTAGGCATATATAATTATATATATTATATTATATTGTAATTAATAAATCTTACTACAAAAATTTGAACAGTACATCAATATTTAACTATAACAAATACGAAAAATTCTATAAAATGCGCATGCGTACAGAAAATTACACTTATCTACACATCAAAGTGGATATGCTAATAACACAAACACAGGTTATATTACGTATAAAACAGGTTATAACTTATAAAGTACGTATATATTCATATCGAGTGAGTGTAGCCGCGCCCTAACCCGCCCTACGCCCAGTCTAATGAGCTTATTTTAATCACTGTGTATTTTATTTTGTTTTTTATGGTAATGGTAGGTTTTATTTCAAATTAGCATGGTTAAAGGTGTTTTATAGCATTCTATTTGGGAATGGATTAAGGAGGCATTTGTTTCGATTAATGTAAGTGCACTAATTAATTATTATTCATCATATCGATATAATTTGATTACAAATTAATTTTTGAATGAACTTTTTCAGTAATATCATATTAATTATTCAGACTTCATTAAAATTTTTTTAATGAATATTCTAATAAAATAATACGTAATAGAGTAAATGTAGAGTTTAAAATGAAAATCTAAATTAATAATATTACAACGGAATTGCAAAGTTTATGCAAAAATATTAGCCAAATTTATACTTATACTTTGCTCAATTTTTTATTGATGATTGGTAGCCGGTAGTCGGTAGGGTAAGGTTTTTATTAACATTGATAAATCGAAAAAACGTGGACAACAATGTCCATACTTATATTTGATGTAGATACTCAATATACCTAAGACATGAACTATCCCTACATGATTATATATGCCTTCAGTATTCCTCAAAAGCATTTCTCATAGCCAGACGTAAAATTACCAATTTACAATAAACAAAGGTAAGCATTAAGACAGGCAGGGGCAGTAAACCTTTGGTGCGGCGTAAGCGATCCCGTGATGGGTTTTGTTTTACGATCGAGCTCGATTACAACGCTCCCGAGAGTGCTTGCTTTATTGTCACCTGAGTAAGGTCATTTGGAAACAGCCATCCCGCACGTTACATATAAAGGCCTCTTTGAAAACATAGATTTGTCCACTTATTCCAAAATATGACATCATTATTAAACATGAAAGCCAAAGCTTACGTAATGTTATTGCCTACGTTTATACCCAATACAATAACCTTATCAAAACAACAGCTTAGGGACTAATAACTCTTAAAAATAAAGAAAACGTAAGCGGACCTTTGTACGATTAGATCTAAATTTCCGATAAACGGGTTCAAGTATAAAACAGCGGCTATTTCGTCTGATTTAATGTTCCTCGAGGGTCAGTGAGCGGACGGCATTAAATTGTTTAAAATAACTTTAGAGTGACCGAGGGTTGCTTGCCCCTGGCTATTGTATTGTAATCTTTAATGTGTAAATCTGTAATGTTATTTGATGGAGTTTGCTTAGGTTTGTAAGTGGTCAAGAATACTTTTGTAAACGCAATTTTTAACAATTTCACTATTAAAATATGATTTAGTACCTAATGATGACTTTGGAATTGTTTTTTACTTATTTGAGAATTCCTGATATTCAAAAAAGATCGAATATAAAACGCCTGCCTGACGTTGTATGCGTTTAGTTTTAAATTATTAATTATCTGTATAAATAGCAACGTTTCTTATTACTATATTAATTATCTGTTGTATTCCATCATTACATTAATGAATGTTAATTATGTAAACATTAAGTCATATCAATATAAATCAAGTGTGATTTAAATATTTATTATGGATAAGTATTTATTAATTATGCGGTTGACGTAATTATTCAAATACAAACAGATATGTTTTCATAGAAAAAAAGTTATCTTACTCGTACTTATTGATTGATCCTTTCATGTTCTTGGTCAATTTTCCTTCGATTTAAATTTATTATTTATTTCTGCTATATGACCCTTACAGTTTAACTTAAAAAAAATTATATCAATAAAAGCACCGACAGTCTACTTCAATAAATTTCGTCAGTGTTATGACAAACCTCCCTTCATCTTAGAAGTGGCCGTCTTTAACTGTTATCGGACGTGTCTCGACACCCCGTACACCTGGGAATCGAACCCACAACCACTACAAAACGTCAAGCGAAAATACACCCTAACTACTACACATAAGACACAAAGTCAAAATCTATATCCCTATAATATGGTCAGTGATGATTGGTGACCATCGATCGAAAAACGGCGTAACTCCCAAAACTTGCTACGCTATTCTGAACCTTAAAGCCAATCAAGAAAGAACGAAAAGAAATAAGAATTGCAAATTGAAATAATATAAAGTCGGGGAGCTGGTCGTAAAAAGATGTCCACTACGCAACCGTGTCGCAGTTACGGTTAATATGTCCCGGACAAATTGAGTTGTCCCGGGCAAGAAAATTAGTTTGCCCTGGGGAGCCCGATATGACGGATGAGCGTTGCAGCATCCCATTTTAGTGTCCTGTGCAATTGTATTAATTAGTATGATTGGTTAGAGATTTGGATTGGTCATAAAATTGGTTGATCGTTGATTCCTCTCTTTTGTTATCTTCGTATCAAATGGAGCAAAATAGAACAAGGAATAGTGAAGAAAGTTTCGAAGAAGACAACACTTGAAAGCTCATCAAATATTACATTTTTTTTGCGATGTTTTATATAAGTAGGTATAAGAAATACGTACGACATATTTTTTTGTCTAAATTTAGAATTTTTATCAATTTTACAATCAGTAGAAAAATCTAGAGACTTTCTCAAAAATACGTTTATTGGTGAATATATAGAGCATCTTTCTTAACATTTCTAACCCATTCTATTCCCTCAATCAATAAAGCACCACATTTACCCACGAACCATAAAATCCGTAACAAGGCGCTAATAACTATCACTCAACACTTAACCATTGTCACGTTAGCACAGATTAAAAATACTACAAAATGAAGCTATCCGACCTTCTTGGTTAAATTGTTAACTGTCACCTTTGCTACTATTATAGTATTATATTATCTATAAAAGGCCGACACCTAACCCTCAAAATATAAAGATTACAAGCCATGGGAATTTTCGAGTATTTTCTGGATGAATAGACGTGAGGCAAAACATTGGTTTTATTGTATTGGTATTGGTTGGTTTGGGAGAAGATTAATGATTATTATTATTGAAAGATGATGATTTTACACGTTAAGTTTGCGTTTTGCTGTTTTTAGAATTAAGGCGAAATATTGATAAAAGAAAAGTCTCTTTAATTGGGACAACAAATAGGTATTAAAATTGAAAAAACACGTGTTATTTTTGATAGAGTTCATACGCAAAAAAATCAAAATAATTCTGCCCATTAACCACTAAAAAGAAATTTAATTGTGTAGTTTGAAAAGGCTACTGTACCCAGCGAAATGATTGAATGCAATACAATCTTATAACATTTTTGTCACATTAATAGGGTCTTATAATATGACAAATACGTCATGTAGTATTGTTACTTCAAGTGGTTATGTCACTGTTAACCACTTCAGAGCAGCGGGGAGCGGTACAATAAAATAGGTATGAAATATTATAATTTAGGGCCAAGTACTTATCTTTTGTACGACTCTTGAGATACCGTTCGTTCTTTTGAACTTTCAGTAATCCCAGGATCTTATATGACTGTTTTTTGCGTAATTTTATCTTTAAAATGCAACGTTGAAACATAATTGCAGTGCTACATTATATCATTTCGTTTAATTTAAACATGAGACCGTAATCAATTTAACGCTCTTACAAGAAAACGTATCCCCAAAGTAGGGTCGAAAGTTCGAAAGAAAATTGAGTACATTCTTGTCAAAAAGAAGTGTAAGTTTCCAAAGAGGAATTCACACCTCATGCACTTAAGGGTCTGCTAGTTTTCTTTAAAAGCGCGGACATTCGAGCCGTTGGAGTTAAGTCAACCGTTCCCTCCCTAGGGCCTCGCAGACCCTACGCCCTACGGTCACTCACGGAATGCGAATAAATTTTCGCACTAATAGTCGTTGCTTACAGAAAATTGGCATTCTTTGTAGATAGATGCTTAAATGACTTGACAGTTGTATGATTTAAACGTGTAATGGTGGAAAATGTGCTCTACAATATTTAAATCTATTTATATACGGTTTTAACTGTAAAGATGATTAGATATCTACTTGGTAAAAAGTTTTTACTACGGTATCTAGGAACGAAGATTTCGTGTAGATGCAAATTTTAATCTCTTAAAATTTTTCGAGAATTTTATCATGTTATTAAAACATTAAATAGTAGGTATTTTTATGAGCATAGGTATAACGTAATTCTCCTTTTTATTGATCTTTAATGGAATTACATATGTATAGAAACCCTGTACATAACAAGTTAATGAATTCATTCATTAATCAAGTGATATCATCACAAATATTAAGTGAGACGGAGCACAGATAAACATCAACACGGATATATTAGCTAAACGATTGGACTTCATTTATTCGAAGGGCAGAAATAAATACAGCGCAAGGGGCGAACATATTTGATGTAGGAAATGAAAATGTCATCGACTTATTACGCCTCAGGATTATTGATATAACTAACGATTATTTTCGATATAATCTGTGGCTCAATGTCACAAGTCACAAGGCGCCAAAATGAACAATATTTGAATTCGGAATGTGATTGCTTTTTTTTCTAGTTGATGAGTTTGTCGAAGATAATGTTAATATGAATTTCGAATTTTTTTTTGTTTTTAATGCAGCTTGTATTACGAAAATGGTACAAACATTTAAGGTCATCAAAAATTTAGATATAAAAGAAATGTAACGGCTTCGTCACGAGTTTAAATTTCTTGTCTTGGTTTTGGTGTTGCTGGGGTAATAAAAAGCATTCTTTTTAAAAATATACGTAACCAAAGAGAGGTCACGCGGTCACTAAAATTCCGAATATTTCTTATTTTGTCTGAATGACACAAATGATATTGATGCTTTTATTAATTATTTAATTTTTATAAGTGATATCTATATACTAAGTATTTTGATAAAAATAGAATTGATAAATGTATAAGGAAATATAATTAGTAGGTAGGTAGACAATGCGTGATCATATCCCTTATCTACTTATCAGTTAAGAAATATCACTATGAATAAAACCTTTATGTGAATATTTTTTGTATTTAATGATTACTTACTTTCAAGTTTCAATGAAATGTTTTTAAATCCTCCTCCTAACAAAAACTATACCTAAAAGTCTGTCCAACTAAAAATTCAACTATCAAAACCGTTTATGCCAATCGGAAATAATCTAAAGGGCACGGTCTCTCGGGGCAACTATGCCCTAAGATGAGCATCGTATGACTCGGCAAATTTGGAGAGACCCTGTCGACATAGAGCTGCTGTGACATTGATCATAATAGCTACGTGACATTACAATTTGGTTGGGTAATGTGTCGTTATAAGTTAATTATAGTATGGGATGAAGAATTAGCAAATCAACCAAGTTTTGTATTGTATTGTTACGCAAAACTGAGCAATTTCCCAAAGTTTCTAGGTTTTAATTGTGAATTATATTTAAATTTAAAAACGTCAAAATATTATTCAAGATGTAATTTTAAGGAAAAATCATTCAAATAAATTTTAAGGAAAAATCATTATTTAAACATCTTTAAATATTTGGTCATCACACTAATTTTTCTCTCTTTGTTACACTATGTCTTCCTATAAATTTTAACCAACAGCATATTCTTCACAATTTTATAATTCTGAAATTTAACATAATACCTACAAAATACGTTTTACCGTTACGTTGTCTCGTTGAGCTAATTTGGATACAGAGTCTAGATAACTTATCAAGCAAATAATGAACTTTGCTGAGTAACCGATTGCGCAAAAAGTCACATCTATTAGGCGGTATGAAAACGAAACAGAGTAAAAAACGCGGCAAAAACTGCAGTTAAGGTGTAACATAACAATTATAGTGTCGTTTTTGTGACTGACTTAAGTTAAATATTATGAGTAAAATAAATGATTTTATTAATATTTTGATTAATATAGACTATAGAGTCAAAGTAATTTTAGTATGTCGATATTATTTAATTGACAGATCTATAAATTAGTTCGATTATTTTCAATATTTTTCAAAATTAAAATAACATAGTTAATAGTCAGTATTTAAATAATTATATATTTTACAATCACATTTAAAAACGTATTTCGCAAAACTATAACCTACTTACTGCTACTTCTATAATTAATTCTTCCAACATCTTTAAAAACAATACTATACCTACCTATTTATAAAAATACGTATGTTTGTCTATTTCCAGCAACATAACAAGTTGGACACCGGGACGGTCCCCGTGGGACGAACGATTTGCGCGCGGGCCAAATTGCCGCTCTTTAGCTGGACTTTAATAATCACGCCATATCCAATTTTCCGTTGAATCTGCTCGGAATACGAATGGGGAAGACATTTATTGAAAACGACTTTATATGTATTAATTTAAGTTAGTATTTCTGTAGATTAAAGTTTTAATTTGTATGCATATTCAATTTGGAATTCACATTTAATAAGGCTTTTAAATTTGTCAATCTAGGTACAAGAGAAAATATCATCATTACATTTTTAGTTAATTAGGAGTCTAATTTCATCTCATTTATTTCTACCTAAATAAAAAATTACATACCTATACATAATCGTAGAAAGTAAGACAAGTGGATAAATCGCGTTCAGAAACCTTTTGATAAACGTCTAAATTTCAAAACTGACAATCATTCTAACTTGAACGCACCCTAGCGGCCTTACATTATCTGTGGACAAAAAATGACCAATCTATGCGAAGCGTTGATACGAGGATGACTAATGGTCGCTCCGAGTTAGCAAATAGCCGCCAGAATTGGAGTGAAGCTGGAAAATTGTTTTATTCATAAATGCATGGATTGGACTTAGTGAGGATTTACGAAAAATATATGTTTTTTTGCGTACCTACCTACCTAGTGTTGGTTTGTGACTTTAATGATGAGATTGTATTACGGCAGATTTAAAATAGATTTCTAAATTTGGATGAACCATATTCATTGGAATCTTTAAAAAAAAGGATTAGGTATAGTCAAAGGTACTACCAGTATTTATCATTTCTAGAGAAACTTCCAACGACCATCAGGGATCATCTAAATCGACAATTTAGAAGAAATTAAAAAAAAAAACAGTTCTAAGCGGAAAAGAGGACTTCGAGCTCAACACCAATCACAATAAAAATTAAATTCCATTATCAAAACATCAACAATAGCATTGCAAGAACTAAGTATGTGCAACGTAAAATTCTTTACCATTTGCGAAATACGACTAGAACTGCGTCTCAAATTAGCAATACAAAGAGAATATTTCGGGCGGCAATTGAAAGGAGAAGCAAATAACAGTTATTTGCTATAATCGGTCGAAGGGACGGCTGATTGCGCCCCGGGCTGGCATTTTTCCTATTTGGCTGGATACTTGCACTTTGCACTGCTCGTTAGTTAATACGATTTTACTGGCCATTTGGAAATCTTTAGGGAATAAAGATTCTCTGAGTCTAGATTGTAAGTAGTTCTACTATTTGTTAACATCTACCAAGGGGTATAGCCATCCTGATGGTAGTGCAAAGAAATTTAGCATGGAAACTGTATTGAGCTATTGATCTTAAATTAACCTATCATAGAATATGATAGAATGATAAAACTTAAGAAATTTAGCAGGAGCTAGAAATTTGGCTCATTGACATGTAATATCAGAACAGGAGAAGCTTTAACTCATTATTGACGTTCTTTTTATTGATGGCTGAAGTCCTATGAATTTATAGACCTTTCGATACTAATAACTTTGTTTGTAGGACTATCGCTATGGATTTTTTAATAAGTTTATGATACTTTATGACGATAAAATGGTCTCCAATTGCAATTGCTTTAGAATTGCTTCAATTCATCCTTTTTTTATACATGAGCCAGGTTTATAGTTACAAAAAGTATTAAATAGGTTCTCACCAACTTTTGAAACTCATCCAAAACATTGATGTTTAGGGAAACCATTGCCATTTCAAGCATATTCCTATTAGGGTGACAATCGATCAATCGCTGGTATAAATGGGACAAGTCTCCCGAAAATGATGCATTATTTTCCCCTTTACCTCATCAGGGAACTTTTGTACTGACCCCTGTTGTTTTAATTCCTTCTTTTAGGGTTGAATTGGCACCGAAATTGACTGAGGGTTGCTAAGGATGTGGTTTAGTACTAAATCTGTATTCATTCGAAATGTGAATGAATGAATTAATGAATAAATTCAATTATATGTATGAAGGTACAATATAAAGTAATATAAGATGGTCTGCGCGCAAATAGAATTATTATATTTTTGTAATAAGAGTTGCTGGTTGACCTGTAGTCATTCCTATGAACCTAGGTTTCTAGTTTTTTTTTCAAAAATCTTATTCCTTGCACAAAACAAAGTTTCCAAATCTAGTTTTAATCTGTCTTATACGTTAAAATGTACTAAAATTGCGCAGTCAGAATGTCTTAAGATTACCTACATACAAATTTAAATTTTTATACTAAAATATAACTGTTAAAACGTTAACATACGATCTTAAATGCTCTCTATTAAGACATTGTTGAAGAATTTGATGAATTAACGCGATAACACACGACTCTTATATAAATGTTAAAGCCGGTCTACACGACTTGTCATGCTTGCGCAAATATAATAATATCAAGTCTGTAGTACTCTTATCACTTAGCATTAGCAATCTTATTACACTGATAACCTGTTACAACTATGATACAGTTTCTTATAGAGTTGAAGTTTGGCAACAATTTTTTTTACAGTAGGTAGGTACTAGAATTATATCCATGGTCGAAATTCGAACTTCTTATGCTACCTAATAGGTTTTACAATAAGACATTTCAACTTATACTTGTACGATTATTTACCTAAATTTTACACTAACGTATATAGTTACTGTACATGAATAATAATATGTATCTAGATTTGTCTTGAGCTGAATTAAAACCAAATGTAATGTAACCAAATGTGTACATGTCTCTGATGAGTTATAGATTTTTAGCAAGCTCCTTGCGCAATTTTATATTTCGTGTAGACCGACTATTTGTCTTCAAAAGTATGTTTTATTTAAACATTTTATATTTCTATTGAGCAAGAGTTTTTATTGCTTGAATAAAATTAAAGAAATTACGACCTTAACAAGGACTTTATGTGAAAAAAAGAGAAATTTATATATAGATACGTAATAATTTCCTGCAATTTAAACAAATGTACCATCAAGGGGCGTGTAAATGAAATTTGATTTCCTGAAATTGCCGACCGTTGCCCAAACCGCAGACAGTTTGATTGCATCATAATACATTGATTATAACACTTTCAATAGCTTTTATTATTTTATCCTATAATATAATAAACAATAAAATTACAATACATTTATAAAATTACAATTATCTACATGTATCTACATATTATAATTACAACTAGGTACATGTACATATTGTAATTAGAACTACATGTACATTTTGTAATTACAATTACCTACATGTACAATTCGGTCTATAAATTTACCTTTACGGTATTACATTCTTAAACGTGTAATACTTATAAAAGTTTATTTTATGCTAAAAAGAAATGTATTCAATTCCGTAAACTAAAATTTATCTGACCAATTAAATTTATACTCGGTAGAGTAGAGCATTGCAAATTTTAACACTTTATCTTACATAGATATTTAGCAACATAATAATATGTACCTATTTCAAAAAATGTTTCTCAATGTTCAATGTCATCAAATATTTAACCAAGAAACAGTTATTGTATGGTATACATGTTATCAGTTTGGAAAAAAAAAACTAGATCAAAAATTAAATGGACGTAGGGCGTAACAAATTCTAATGAGTCAGCATTTGCTTGCGGCCTTTGGATACAAGTAGATTCAGTTTTTAGTCGCAATTTAATAAAAATAATCAATTATGGAGTAATTATACAAACTGAGATTAAGTTTTAATTATTTTGAGGGTTAAGTGTATTCGATATTTATGATAAATATTAATTAAAGGTATTAACTATTAGGTAGGTATACAAGTTTTACAGAGTTAAATAAATCGAAATATTCCAAAGGATGTGGTTTAATATCGGACGGACTAGTGATTTCTGAGATTAGCGCGTTCAAACAAACAAACAAACTCTTCCACTTTAAAATATTATTAGACTATATAGATTTGATATTATTTTAATTGTAAAATCAATTATAACATGATTTAAAATTAACATAATTATTAATTAGTAACCATTAGTTGTTAATTCATTACGAATATTATAATCTATTTACATATATAAAAACTTGTTTAAAATAAACATGTTATATATAGTTAGAAAACTAATTGCGGTCGCACAAAAGATTCATGTTTTTTGTTGTATTTTTTGTGAGATCAGGTGCATCGATTGACTCAGAAAAGCTATATTTATATCGGTGAGTTCCAAATGAGTTGATAGCTGGATGATTATTTCTTTATATTCAGTTTTTGTACTGATTTCTAGTTTAAATTTCGTGCAGGAATATACGGTTTCGCAAAGGATCAGAAAACGTAGGCAATTAGTGTTTTATAAAGCTCGACTATATACCTATGTTTCACTTATTATATTTCCAAAACAACATTGTTATACCTACATACGAAAATTAAACATTATGCATTATGAATTAAATTAAAATAAATATTATTAAAAAGTCCCTGATTTTATAATATTCCGGATAAAATATTATTTGTATCTGCTTACCAAATTCCATCAGTTTCGCCTTGCAAGGGCCACGAATACCTAAGTAAATTAAGCACTCATTATGTATTTTAATAAATTTGAATAATTTCATATTAAATAAATAAATATTATGTCTTCCATAAATTATGTAACCACATTAGCGCATCTACAAAAACCATTTCTTATTACTAACAAGACTCATCTATTCACAATTATTCTTCAATAAAAAAGAAACGATTTACACCAGACGCTAGTTAATAGAATTTCCATGAAACAAGTCTATCGTCGGAGTAACTTAAGAGTGCCTTTGTTCCTTACCTGCATACATTCATTTTATTATTTAGACACGCTCCTTATTTTTCAATCAAAATGTCTGATACAGGATGCTTTTTGCTGTACCTTTTACGATGGAGTTTGACGAAGTGTGAAAGTGCTTTGATTCTAAGAGAAAGGGTTTTGTTTAACACAAAAGTTTTTAAAGAGCTCGATGTTTTTGAAATTTATAGTCTATAGAAAAATTCATTATGGTGTGAAGAATTTTATATGAATCACACATGTTGTCTTTTCTATCGTTATCGTATTATAAATATATAAAAGTAAATTAAAACACTGTTTTTACTCTAAATACGTTGATACCTTTTCAGGATATAGTTTATCGTAATATTTTGTTTCCTTTTTTCTATAAAGACGGTTTATTATAGAAACGGACAGAGATCTTAGAAACCTTTCAAAATATTTGAACTAATTGTTATTTGAATGACTGCTTACTAATAAAATTAACCAGACGTTGTTTAAAATATTGCTCTATGTCTTATAAAAAACGTACTAAAATTAAAAAAAAGAATGAATGAATAGTTGAATTTATTGAAAAACCATCCATAATAACGACCTACAATTGATCCACATATAATATGTAAGAACAATAAAACCAGTCAATCATTTGCAGGTCGATTTGCGTATCCAATCCAGATTATCTGTATAACGGTAGACTTAACCACGACTCGGCCATTCAATAACATAATCTGTGGAAAAAACAGGCGGCAAATTGGTAGCTTCCTCTTTAAATTCGATTGTAAATTATGCTGGGAAATGTTTTCTTTTTTCTTGCTTAATGCTATTCGTAATTGATTGATTTTTGTTTAAGTTCTCTATTGTTTTAATTCAATTGGAGTAAATTTTTTATGGAGGTAATAAATTGTTTTCCAATGAGATTCAAATAATGTGCATTAGTAATAGAACAAGTACCTAGAAAAGGTTGCATGCCAAAGCTCAGAATATAGGTAATACTACTTATACCAGAAGATAAGTAAATAAATTATATAAAACCGTTGACTGAAAAACAACTCTCTATCGTCTTAACTTAACTTAAAAACAAGAGATTTTAAGAAGAACAACTATTGTCATCATCAAAGATTTAACAACCTACTTTATTACAATAAGAACATCATTTTATCTTCTATCATCCAAGAAATCAATGTTAAATGAACCGAATTCTCATGCCAATTACTCTAAAGCGAATAAAATGAGTTAAAACATTCGTTTACATGTCTCATTACGAATGTTTCTGGGAAAACGACAAATTACGAAGGCCAACTTGATGATATTATAAAGATTACAAAAGTTGTATTGTCTCGACAAATTATAGACTTATGTGATATAGATCTGCGTTTTTGCCGCGTTTTTTTTTAATTTTTTTTTACTGTCAATTGTTTGTCGTACCTATGATTGATTTTAATTTTGTAATCTGTGGTTTGAAGTTTGTATCTATTAAAATTTAATCCGAATTTGTATTATTGTTGTGTTTGAGTATGAAATTGCTTATTTTTATATTAATTTTTGTCAATGTAATTTTTTTTTTCCTATTATTGCCAAATGTAGAGTCAATTCCTTTATATTTTTAAAATGTAAATTTTTGTCCAGTTTGTTTTCATTTTATGCAAATTATAATTTAATTCATAAAATAACATTGAATATTATATTTATGTCTACACTTTCTTAACACTGCAAGAGTTGTAGAGTCATGCGAAGATAAAAATCTTAATTTAAACAACTCGTTTTGTCCTCAGTTTTATGTTTTATTTAAAAATAAAATAGTAATATTGTTGACAATTGAAATAAGTTATTCAAGTTCGTTGTTTTTAAAATCAAATTTTTTATTGTTTTTGTAGAAATAATTTTATTTAAAAATATATTTATTTTTTAATAAAAAATAGTTATCAGTTTTTCATCACGAATTTAAATGAAGTTATTCTTTTAACTGTAGAAAAATCTGAGTATCAGTCATAAAATTAAATTATTCACAGACTTCCTGTCCATACGAAATAAAGCCAAGTATGATGACACACCCAGAACAATAATTACAATCGCTACATAAACCAGTTCCACTGTATCATAGAGATCTCTATCTAGGACAATATTTTGGGTAATTTCACTTCACCAACAATCTTACATAATCTTATAAAATTATTATTATAATGCCCACTCTTATTTTCATCTCAGTTTTATTCATACACTAAAAAGCACATTAAAAAGAAGCACAATTAAATAATGCAAACAAAATTGACCGCATCATTCAAATACTAATTGACTGTTCAAACTTGTTTCCCATTAAAGCGTAACATGTAAACAGTCAATTAGCATTAATCTATAAAAAGTGTAAATAAAAATAAAAATATAAAGAAAAAAATGAAACGTGCCCAGGTTCGAGATGCGATTGGTTGGATGCTTGTTGCTGCCGACAGATATCCGGGCTTGTCTGTACGAACCAGGAATGGGTGAAGGCAGTGTTCAAGCCCGGGTTGAGCCCCGGCCCCGGCCCGGGCAGGCCCATCACCCCGGGCAGCCCCCCGGGCCGCTGGTGGTGCGGAAACCCCGTCACGTAGTCCATAGCCACCGCTTGATATGGCAACATGCTCACACACTACTTCAACAAGAATCAGTCCTATTTGACAGTTCTTTTCGCGTGCACACACATTTCGTCAGTCCAATATGAATAAAAAATTATGTCCAACACACAAAACTACCGGGATAACTCGGCTCTTGTAGAGTTCTCAAACTTGAAACATTTCGGAAAAGTTCAATATTCGCTCGCGCTCACGCGTGATGCGAGTTTTCGGCGGCGCTGCTTTTCAGTTATCAAACAAACCGCTCTATTTTCGCGACCGATCATTTACGGGGATAGCTATTCACAGGGGAAAAGTCACGCACAGCCACCCACTTAATAAATATTCTGGGCATATATCCGTTTTTACGCAGACGTGACTGGCTGTGAACTGTCCGATTTTCACGTACGGAACGCGCGGCCGATTATCGAAAACAGTTGCACGCGTCCCCCTCTCTCGACCTCGGACGTGCAACTGAAACCAAGCACGCGCCAAACGAGACTCTATTACCTTCAGCCTAGACGTCCCGGCTCGGTACCACAGAGGGGGACGCCGCTCTATAATAGAAAGAGACGGCCGCGCTCGTCGGTTATCGTCGCGGAGTTAAAAGCCTGCGTCGTTACACGCTTCGTAATAGGCGGTTACGTGATTGGGCGTGGCCAAAGCTATTAAGTTGAATTGTCGCGTTGTGATTGGTTAAAATTACTAGTAGTAGCCTACGTGATATGTTCAGGAATACGTTTATAGCGTCCGCTCGTGGAATATAATAAGTGGAATGTTGGTTGGAGGTTCGCCAGTTGCGGCCGGGTTGCGGTTCGGTTCCCGATTCGTGTATGGGTTTAATTGTAGGACCGTTAATTTGTTTGGGCGAGGTGAATATTAAGACGATGGGTGTGGCCGCACCTGTAGGTATCGATTGTCATTCTACGAGATGAGCGGTTTATGTAAACATTAATCATACGTCATTAGACGCTGGCTGAATCGAGGCAGACAGCAAAGAATGGCGTAGAAACTGTTGTATGGTCTCAACAGCTGTTCTAGTATCGACTGACGTAAACTGTTTGAAATAACTTAAACTTATGGTAAAATAAGGAAATACTGAGAAATGTAGAGACAGTAATACCAATATTTTCCTATGTTAATAAATGTATTTTAAGATAATCATTTTGGTTTTATAGAATCTCATAAATAAAAGTAGGTAAATTACCGCTCTATTTTCGAATACCTACCTATATGAGCTATACTAGCCCAAACATTATAATGAAATATTAAACTTTTTGGGAAATAAACAATGTCTCTATCACAATAATTATCTCTACTTAAACTTAAAAATTAGCAAAACCCGTTACGAATCCCAATAATTCAAAATTTTTGCAAGTCAGATACTGGTAAAAGAATTCTGTGCCTTGGCTGTATCTACTGCTAAAAAGGAAATAAACGCACATGTTTTAGAAATATTTTATAAAGATCATCATGTTATACCGATTTACACATCTGTATGACAGATTGTGTGAACCGATTTTAAGAAGCTCTAGGCTTGTAATAGTTGTATAATACCAATTTATTATGATAAACCAAAAACCAAAACATAAGTAGATGTAGAGACGATCCAAACTTTATTGATTTCTGTCGAGGCGTGGCGCAGACGATACCTAACCTAATATTTATGTGCTATGTAACCTTGGTGGTGCGAATATCTACTTTGTACTCAATTTATTGGTATTAGAGTACATTTTTGGATGATGAATTGATGAGTTTAGATATAGGATGTTATTGGCATATAGGAAAATGTCGAATCTTTGAGGTGAGCTTCAATAAGAATATAGTAATGTAGAGCTCTGACTCTACATGTATCTAATTACGTCATATCTTAACTAACTATACATAGCCAAAGAGAACATGAAAAAGTTATTTATTGGTTTTTTATTACTGGTTTTCTTAACGCAGGCTATGCCTAGCAAAAGAGACAGAGCCTCATATTCGTTATTGTATATTCAAAAGGTGAAATAAAGATTTATTTGTTACCTATGTGCAGAAAAGTACCTAATACATTTTCACATTCAATAATGCTTTGTACAGATTTGTTCTGTATTCTGAGTTTGTAATATAATAATATGCTTTTATTAAAAGATTAGATCCCTAATTGAATCTAGGTAGGTACAACAAATTTCAATATCCATTTGGACACACAAAATATAAATCTAAATAAAAACTACCTAGTAGGTATCAAATAACGTTATCACAGCAAACAGCAATTGCATGATAATTGTCCAATAGAAATATAATTGACCAATCGAATGTCATTGGTCAAATAATCGTAATTGGTCAAATAATCCCGCTTAGGTCAACCCGGAAGTGGTTTGCGACGTCCGGTACATTTGCAATTTGACACATTTGACGTATTGTGTCAAATACAATTCAAATGTTCTAAACGTATGTGAATAGGTGAATTTTCATTGATGTTCTGTTTGCGGTAATAATTTCAATGGCTTGATGTTGGCAAACTGTAACCAAATAATTTAGGTAACTAGCCTATTGAATTTGAATTCACTTTTATTGATATTCTAAATATTATAGTGGGTACCTGTACCTACTTACAATATTAAATTGTTTAGAATAATATTTAATAGGTAAAGATTGAGTTTGAGTTAGCCTTTGACTGCATCAATGTTAAAATATTTTAAAACATATTATAAAAAGCACCTAATATATAAGATGGAAGCTGCATATTATCACGATTTATTTTTTGAAAATAACCTAGGAAACGGACCTCTTTTTAACACCAGAAACTGGTGAACATGGTAATATGTCTAAACTAAGTTTCAGATAAAACTTTTCTAAAATAACTACATTTTCACATAGGTAATAATATGTAGCTTAAAATTAATTCGTCATATTAATTTTGCGTAGGTATATTCAAGAATAGTGTCTCTTCATTATATCTCTATCACTCATTAAACCATCACACGAACAAATACCCAAAAATAAATTGAATTTAACAACAAAACACGTGTTAAATTATCGAAAGCTCAGACAGTTAGCGTTTATAGGTTCGTTTTTCATTCCACAAACGTTTTTGTTTTGTAGGCGGTTACGGTAAACATCTTATAATCAATAAAGAGATCGTTTCAATGGACACGGTCACGTTGTGTCGCGGACGCGATGGTACGCGGGGGAATGTGTTCATGAGCGGCGCGGGAGCGGGAGCGGATTGTATACTTGCCTTACTTTGTCTATGGTCGCCTAAATAATTTAGTGTCACAGTTAAAAAGTCTTTGAATATAATGAATATTGGATTAGAAGTAATAAATATAATTAAACAATTAAGTAAGTAGGTAGGACCTACCTACATAAAGTTTTCATGCAACCCTATTAAAAATAATGTAACAATACTCATCTGATAATACTATATTAAACGCATGAACATATTTGTTTTAGAATTGGATAAATTAACTTTTCAAAAAAGTAATAGGTACGTTCTAAATCTAAAATATTAAAAAAATATTATATTAGGTGGTCTTAGCGTGATATATAAACGTAGGTATTACGGAATATATGAACTACCTATTTGAGAGAAATTATTAAAAGACAAATTCATTTGTATAGCTGTGAGCAGGCAAAACGTAATCACACAGAAGTCAGTACACGCATCAACTATAGTTAGAAATCGCGTCGCTCATCACCAACGCATCTAATCGGGGGAATCAACCAGAAAACTGTCGTCCATTGAATAATTCGTGATTTCCAGTTTTTCTCGACAGGTTGATCAGCGGCCGTGATCTTGGTATTGGGATTTCAGAACTGGCCATTGAACCCCTGAATTGCTACAGTTATACCGATTTTATACTATTTACTGATTATTTGGGTGTTAATGTACTTAGATTCTGTTAAATGTTTTTGCTTTTATTCGATGTTCACCCCAGTTTCGAACAGGTTACCCGAGATAAGAAATAATCGTGCTTATATTGAATCGTGATGAAATCGGGCTCAGATGTAGTTTTTTTTTAATACTAAAACCGACAAAGGAGCGGGCGGTGCACTGATGAAGGTGATCACCGCCGCCCATAACAATTATTGCAACGTTAGGTAACCTTGCGATTGTTTTGCCGGCCCTTGAGGGACGCGTAGGCTCTTTTTTTGATAATAAATCGATAGTGTAGCTTTTTAGCTTTTAGTAAGGTACATACAATGATACAAAGTAAGAAAATTGATATTACCTCTAATTAAGCTTGTGCTTGAGTGAAGAGATTTATCAAGTGTATATTTTTGGAAACTATCGTCCAACCCTTATTTTCGTGTTCGATTGATTTTAAATTAATTTATCGGATAGAAGACGTACAAATTTCTATGAGCATACCCATTGATTCAAAATCAAAATATGAGCATTTTTACCATCCAAATTAAAAACTAATCAATAAGGCTAGTTTACAAAATCTACAAAATAATTTTACTTGCCTATTATTTGCTATAGTATAGTATATTAAATGATAAGAAATCTCCATATATTAAACTCAAACATTTATTTATTCAATTAGACTTCTTATAAAAGCACTTTTGAACCGGCATAACATTTTTTATCATTTAGGTACCATTATTTCATATTGCCTCATTATTATTTCATATTCATTATTAACATTTCACATTGCCTCATTAATTACCCACTAAAATTGTTTACATCCAAGCTATTAGCTTACTGTTTACAAAAACGTACCAAGACAGCCCAAGCGGGTACGTGCGTCCCTTCGCAATGTGGGCCAGCCGATCGATGCTGATTAACATTCAACATCTGCACTATCGTAGGATTAGTGACGTCACCATTGCTTCGATCGCGCCTTTTTTCGTTGTATGGGATGTGGCTGCTGGTCTATGTGGTTATAGTGACGTAAGTTGCTTATCTGATGATACCATTATTAACTTACCATCATCATCATCATCATCAGCCCGTTATGTTTGAACTAGCTGTGCCGCGCGGTTTCACCCGCATTGCTCCGCTCCTGTTGATCTTAGGTTGATGATATATAGCCTATAACCTTCCTCGATACGTGGCCTATCTAACACCAAAAAAATTTCAAATCGGACCAGTAGTTCCTGAGATTACCGCGTTCAAACAAACAAACTCTTAATCTTCGAAGATTAGATAGCCGTGGTCTGCGTGGATAAAATAAATTCTTATCAATTATGCCTATACTCTAGTTACTAGTACAACAAACCACTTAAATTCAATTATCATGTACACGGGTAAATTTACTTACAAATAAACATGTCCAAGTTTATCTCACATTACCCCAGAATTAGGGAAGCACACACGCATTAAGATTGCAACCCTGATACTTTGATGCGAATTAAGATATTCTAATTTTAATTGTCCCGCGCTTTATGGGTGTAGGATAAGTGTTGCCTTGTACAAAATTATGGTTGTAGGTCGTAGGAGTTTAGAACATAGACATTATAGAGCATAGATAGATCTCTTCCATAGCATTCCTAACCTAGGGATAAAATCGTGTCCAAAACCGTTAAGGATTACTATAATGCTGCCACAATTTAAAGTACCTATATGCTGAAATATTTCAAAATAGCATTACAATAAACGAATATTATAGGTATTTACAACTTTTACTTTACAAATTTATATTTTTTTAGCAATTTTAAATACAAAATGTTTTATCTAAAAAAAAAATAATAATTCATTTTTCATACACATAAAATTCATTAAAATTATTTCACAAACAAACGACCTAAGTATCATTCACCTTTTTAAGCATTTAAAAATATATTTATACACATAATTTATTTAAACAACAAATCATAAAGGATAAGGATATCAAATCTTAACCCTTCACTAAGGGGTTGTTTTATTAATTTATTTAGACTGGTATCGCGTAAATTATACGAATTCTGGTATAATTGGCCCCATATGCAAAGTTTAATGTTTCGCCTTGATTTTATCTTTGTTTAATACATTCCTTGATGGAGGGTTGAGCAAATATAATCGCAGGTTAGTTGATCTGCTACTTTGTTACTTCAAAATTGTAATCTACACTAATATTATAAAGCTGAAGAGTTTGTTTGTTTGTTTGTATGAACGCGCCAATCTCAGAAACTAGGTACCTACCTACTGGTCCGATTTGAAAAATTCATTCAGTGTTAGATAGCCCATTTATCGAGGAAGGCTATAAATCATCCCGAGCCACGCGGGTGAACCAGTGGGGCGCAGCTAGTATTTGATAAATATAAGAAAGTACTGATTGCTTAACCTTTTGACCGCCAGAGCAAAAACGCATCGCCGTGCCCTCCACGCCAAGCCACAAATTCAATGAGATAACCTTGAAAATAGTAGGGAGTCCAAAATGTTATCGATAAACATAATAATTCACGTCTGAATATTTGAATAAAGAGCTTATAACACAAAAATAATATTTATTTAACCTCATCTCCTACTGTAAAAACTTAAGACCACATTTATAGCAACTATCAACAAAAAAAATCAACCTTTTGAGATACAAAAATACATATAAAATTGCAGCAAGTTACAGCACTATTCTCTATCAGTTACGCCCCATTGGCATGTATACATGCCAATGGCGCGGGCAACCATCCTTTTTTTTATAATCTCTCGCTTCTGATTAGGGATGTGTAGCTGTATATTATTATAACTTATCGAGTTTATTTATTAAGTTTATATGAACTATAGGTATTATTGTGGAGTGTTTATTTGTAAATATCAAAACAACTATTACCTTTAAATAAAGGGAATTGCATTAAAACTACATATTTATTTTCCAATCATTTAGTTTAATACTTGAGTTATTACAAATACTAATAGATTTTTAGAGATATTTATACATTTTGGACCTAAGCGAATTTTTATCATTACATGGACAATAAATATTATACTAGAACGCATACATTGTGTTTGTGACGATAAAATAAAAAATAATAAAAAATCAACAATTGTATATAATCATTATGTTCATTAACAGCCTTGTATTTACCTACCTATCTATATAATTATTATGCTCATTAATAGCCTTGTACTTATTTGATTATAATATTGGTAGATACCTACTCGATAAAATATTTTTACAACTTTCCGCACTTAACAACACGGCACGCGCTTACGACGTCACCAGTCCGACATCTATTCATGTCAATGGCGCAGAAGGGATTGCATATCGATACTGTGCTAGGGATGCGCATGATTGGCGAAAAGGAAAATATTCAAATCAACAATATCCACAATATAGACAATATGGTATTTTACCAAAGAATGTAGTATTTACCTTTTTTCTTAGTGACTAAGCTTATATATTTTTTTTGTAGTTATTA
Source organism: Colias croceus (assembly GCF_905220415.1). Taxonomy (NCBI): domain Eukaryota; kingdom Metazoa; phylum Arthropoda; class Insecta; order Lepidoptera; family Pieridae; genus Colias; species Colias croceus. The sequence continues at coordinate 6,911,655 of NC_059556.1, read as the reverse complement.
GTTACAAAAATTAAGCGAATTAGAGTAATTTCGCTGTAATTTTAATGAAGTTACTTGAATATTACACTACATCACTAGTAGGCACGTATACATGTCATTGGCGCGAGAGAACATGCTTTTTTAGCCATTAATTAAGTTATTTTTTGTCATCAAATATTTGAATAACTACTTGGCAATTTTGTTTACTGTGTACAATTATGTAATAACTGGGGATTCAGTTCATAAACTGTATAAATAAAACACGTAGAAGTAAAGGTTTAATATGTTTATTTTGTATTTATCTATGATCTGTTTCTTGGCATGTATAGGTGTCGTTGGCGCACAGGGCACGATTGCGCATGACATCTATAGATGTCATTGGCGTTCAAAAGGTTAAACACAGATAAAGCTTTCTATTAACCTATGTACTTTGAAAAATCAGTAGTTCTAGACTGGATGTACTAAAAACGGAAATTGAATTATCAGTTTAGGACATTGTATAAAATCCAGCCAATGATTTAATTTTTGCATTTTATTAATTCTGTTCAATTTATAAATTTAAAATTAATTATCATTTCCAATACTGCTTAGGCTATTTTTTTTGTGGATTATTCGTATTTAAATAATCTCTCGTGTGATCATTGTGTCTAAATTATTACAATCGGTACTCCTTATGAAGCGCTAAATTGCTAGCAGCCTCTTTATCCTCAGGTCAATATTAAATTTTCTACTCATAACAACGACAGACCCACAACTAGTTCTTCAATAACGCGACGCCATCAACACGATATTAATCCAGCTAAAAATATCGTACGGATATGAGTTTGTGAACATTGCTCATTCGGAGCACGATCCCTCCCCTCCGTACAGTCGGCAACGTAGCTGCAGTACAGTCAGCAACTATGGTATGGTAACTATATTATAGGATCAGCAAGTACGGGTTAAATAATAATAATGGACAATAAAGTATCAAGTATGTAATCCATACCAATATTATAAGTGCGAAAGTAACTCTCTCTGTCTGTCTGTCGGTTACTCAATCACGCCTAAACAACTGAACCAATTTGCATGGGTATGGAGATATTTTGATACCCGAGAAAGGACAAAGGCTACCTTTTATTGCGAAATATGTACCACAGGCGAAGCCGGGGCGGACCACTAGTAAGTAGTAACTAATATATTGTATAGGATAGGCAGAATGTTGGCAGCATGCATTACGTATTGGTGGTAATTCAAATTTTGGGAATAGCTTGTAAAAAGGGGTGGATGCAGGGTAGGTATGTGTAAAATTAATTTGGATACGGATAGCTATAGTTTTTGTTACTGCAAAATCAGAATCAGAAAGTAATGCATCATAACACACATTCAATTTTTAAACTATCGGCAATGTTGCCATCGTATTTCACAATTTCCCTCCAAACACGACATTCACAATATTAAAAAAGCGCTTTACAATATTAAAAAGCGCTTGTAACAAAAGTGTAACAGCGTTAACACCAATTTGCTTCGCAAACGGCTACTTACACTTTAAAAAAGTCAATTACATTACGCCCCTTGCTACATTTTTCTTGCTCTGTTCCCGTAATAAGGGACTTTCTTCAGAACCTAATAACGCGGGTAATTTTTCAATTGGCAAGGTTGGCAAGTTAGGTGTGGACCGGATTATGCAGACTGCACTGTGCAGTAGGTAATATGTTTATGTGTAATATAGTTATTAAGTATAATTTTAAGTGAATTGTATATGTACTTTATAGAACTGTTACTGTGTAGAAGTGTACTTGTTTCTGGTTTAATTTTCCAAACTTTATTCTTAAAAGTAGTGCTTATTCCCGTTTAATCTGCAATTATTTTGATATTACTTAGGTATACGTTGATTGTTATCGTACTGAGGACAGAAAATTTTGATTTCTTTCGATTCCAATATTTTTAAGTTGTACGCCATCCCAGAAACAATTCGAATAAACATCAAAAACATCATCAAATCGATCCGGCTGTTCTTAAAGTGAGTTATAAATACTTAGTACTTTATTTTTGTAGGTATAAAAATTGCATATTCACAAAATAATTTATTTATTTAATAATTCTACATAAAATAGTTCTTTGCAGTACATGTTGCATAACACCGCCCTTAACCGATTTACATACATAAACTGTTGACGCTGTAAAAATACAAGTTGAACATTCGTCTTCGTCTCACCCTCCAGACAAGTGCAATACGTAATCTTATTTATTGTACTTTTTACGAAGTAATGTTTAAAGTCTACTATAGAAATAGTTCTTATGTTTTTATATTGCGTAGGTAATAACATGTGTGAATAATATGAAGGCTTAAATATTAATGTTATGTACCTAGTAGGTAGTTTAGGTTTGGGGATCAGCTAGGTAATGATAACAGGTAAGTACCTACTTGTTTTTTTTTTCTAATGAATGGTGTCTTTCAATTAACTTTAAAAAGTGTTCAGAGAATTTGAAACAGATACATAACCAAAACAATACTAATTAGTAATTACAAAACAAAATAATAGAAACTATAAATCTTTACTTTTAAAAATACAGATTAAGGCCGTTATTGTTTTCATTTTTTGTTATTATTTACTACAACAACTTTCTCCCTTTTGGCAGATTTACCCTACAGTCGTGAACATTGAAAAAAAAAAAGATTTTTTTAATTTTTTGTAATTCGCAAAAAGAGCATGTCGCGGACGTGTTGACAGGCGACAGCGTTTTAACCACCCACAATTGCATGCTTCGTTGCACAGGCATAAGAACATATAGACAGGATTAAATTTAATTTTCTTACTGTACAATTACTACTGTACCAAACCTTATCTCAGTTCACTTATGGTCGGCTCTTTTAATTTCCTTACTGTATGTACTTAGGTACATCAAAAAATAGGTATTTTTGATAATAAAATCTCCATAATTTTAATATTGTGAAGATATTTGTGTATAATATTACAAAAAGTCGGATATAAAATTTTACGGAGTACTTAAATAATAGATACGATAAGATAAGTATAGAGGTTTACATTTTATAGAATAGAATAAATTGTCATTGCCTTCTAAGATATTCAATCAAAAAATCAATACAATACATTGAGATAATATTAATATGGAGCAGACACCACGAACAAAATCTGTGCGCCAAGCGCGGCGGCGCGGGGCGCGCGAATGACGGCTAGACAGTCATAGATTATGCGATGTCACTGACTCACCGCTATAGAGGCGACACTTTGTTTTATTCTGTCTATTTTATTGGGTGCCACTCCTTACATGCACGTTGACTTGAAATTTTCTTTGTACTTACTTAATATTTATTTTAGGTATAAACTGACTTTACTACGCGGGGCTAACAATATCTGGCATATAATATAGGATGATGTAAATAGTGACGTTTTAGGTTCAGTCAGGGCTATGGGAAGTTTTATTCCTTACAAATTGAGCCTTTTTTAGAAAAAAAATAATTTTTCCCTTTCTTCACGGCCCAGACATGGAAACCTTGAATAGAAAAAATATTAATTACTTATCTCTGAACTAGCGGTCCGCCCCGGCTTCGCCCGTGGCATATATTTCGCAATAAAAAGTAGCCTATGTTCTTTCTCAGGGTCTTAAGATTGTCTGTGCCAAAGAAGAATGCCCATGAAAGTATGGACCACAGTACAGTGTTGCGTCAATGCCAGAGTGGTTTTGGAGGGTTCTTCGATATTCAAAAGATTTTTACCAATTGATTTTTTTGTGATAAAAACAGGGGTTTTCAAGATATTGAGAAAAATGTGAAATAACCTCAAAACTTAAATAACCCCGATTTAGTTAGGTTTATGTGTGATATATGTAACATTTTATCGTCCAAAGGTTATTTTTCGATTAACATATATTTTAATCTATGCGTAGAGCTTATGCTTTCAGACAAAGTCTATCTGTTCATCGGCTAGTGTAGGTAGGCACCAGAAATCTTCCGGGACGGATTTCAAGAAAACCTAAATATATACTTAAAAAATGCCAATTGAGTTTTTATTCGGTTTACATGTTGTTGTTGTTGTTTGAATCATTTTTTCACTACATATTCGAAGAAAGAAACAAATAAGAAATAACTGGTTACCTACCAAGCTATGTCATAATAATATTTTTTTTATATATACATATTTATATTATTTTACTTCACTATCTTTGTTAAAACAACCTACAGTGTATAAACAATACCTTAAAGAGTGATTTTATGTTAATTGATTTTTTTTGTAATTCAATGAAAACAATAATCGATATTAATACATTTAGCTATTTACCATAGTAAATGTAATAAGTTACCGCTTGGTTACCGTGATAACCGGTAATGGACACTAAATCTATAATAACGGATCTAAACAATTACATGTCTTATTAGATTTTACAAAACATTCCCTGTTCAAAATATATTTTCCGATGGTAAGAAGGCCTCTAAATTGCCGAGATTTTTTTTAATAGTATTGTTGTCTTGATGCATGAGAAAAACCAGTACCAAAAATGGGCATTCTCCTTTCATCAAAATCGGTCCAGTAGTTTATGAGCCTATTAATTACAATCAAACAAACAAAAAAAGTTTTCCTCTTTATAATATTAGTGCAGATAAATAAATAATAATTCAATTATACGTTCAAGTCAGTAGCTTATACAATATCAATTAAAAACTTGATTAAAATCAATTAACAAAAAAAAATTGGTGATTGAGTAATTGATTTTCATATTTCATGATTTCACCTGTTTTCAATTATTAACAACCAGTCTATGCTTTTCTAAATATGTAAAATTATTATTTTATACTATAAAAATATACGCCAGCAATTATTACTAACAACACTTATTTCATGCCCAATGTCATATCTTAAATTTTTAATCTATGACAAAATGTCGCCCGCCAAAAATTTTTCTCTAACTAAGTTTTAAAAATTATTATCTAGTTACTAAACTGATGAAAAGTTATTCTTTTGCACTTTTCCGTATTCTTTGTATTATTTGTGCAATATCGTAACACACACGTAGGCATATTTGATGCGTTTCACTTTAAAACAAATAAAAAATGAGCGTGACGTTCGCGCCAATGAGCAAGCAAGCGACTGAGTGCAGTTACGCCACATGACGTATGTTGAGTGGAACATAAGTGATGTAGGCGGTATCGTCTCCATATTAATATTATCTCAATGATACAATAATTATTATTCTCACGATAGGTAGTGCAATATTAAAAAATAGTGTGATTAAAACGAATCAACATTTACGTATCTATAATTTACTAGCTCTATGGTCCACCCCTCGCGAATAAGTTTGTGAATTGTGGGTGACTTCGAATTGAAATAAAAAATGTTAAAAATTACATGACTTTTACATTACGGTGAAGAGACTTTCTTGTCCAATACTCCATTTAATAATAAAATAATAATTTATAAAGAGTGGTCACGGTTCAATTCCATATTTTGATAAAATAAGATTTAATATACTTCTATATAATTATTGACACTTATATTTGAGAGAGATCACAAAAAAAAATACCTACTAAATATTATTCTGTTTATGGTTTAACATGAGTGTTTAAGATTCATTTTCTTTTCATTAGAAATATCACACAATAATAAAATAATTTTCAGAAATTAAGGATAAATAAATCCATAACAAAATTCACCAAATCAAGGGGAAGGCCCGTTTACAACAATTAAAACCGTTAAAATTTATATTCCTATTCCATTTTTAAAATTTCAAAACGTCATCAAGCAAAGACAAAATACCACAAATGTCTATGCGCATCAAAATAAGATGAAATCGTAATTCGTTTCGTCATCCAAACGAAATGCTACTAGTAAAACAATGAATGAGCAACGAAACAGTAGACGAGGTATGCGTCCATTCTACCTGTTAAACGCCTACCGATGTGTACTGCGACCTAGCGACTTGATACTTTAAATAAAACTTGAGATTTTTGTTCATGTCAAGTTTTGCAATTAGTGTCTTTGAAATTGTGAGGTCATTTCGAATTTCTATGGAAATAAGTGTGGTTTAAAAATCGTATTGGTATCATTTTATTAAAATAAAATAAAATGCAATCTTTCAATCACGGACGGTATAATAATTCTCTTCTTATTTCGTAACGTGATTTATATAAATTGTTATCGAAAATATGTAATTGTAATCGTAATGCTTCAAACTATTTTATTCATTTCACACATAATTACTCTATAGAGCTGTCTGTTTACATCCTAAAACCTTCAAAGTGACTATCCACTACAGTCTACCCATAGCTAGCTAGCTAAGCATTATTTTTGTTTGTTTGTCCCGATTGGTAAAATATTTCACCAGCAAAAAGCTATTCCCGATAGACAATATATATTTTATTTTGTTCCTAACCTAAACATAACCGGGTAGCTAGTTAATCAATAAAGTATCAAACAGCATCAACCACACTACCAAACCGCCGAAGTCACGTAAAGGCGCGGTCGAGAACGCACGTACACCAATCATTTGAATCGCGCCCGTGACCGCGCAACCATCTCCCTCATACACACAGCACTTGCTATCCTCTCTCTCCCTCCCGCATCATCCACCGGGAAATCCGAATGCTCAGCTAGAGCATCAAATTAGGTGCTTTGACATTACAGTAAGATGATAGATTCTGTTTGAAATCCTCTGGGCTTTGCTAGGTGAAAATGTGAAATTTACATACGATATAGACGCCCAAGGGAAGAAAATATTCGAGATTGATACAGATATTGAAATTTGCTTTGAGCTGGAAATTTATTTTTAATCGAGTTCAATAAATATGTAAATACTGAAACTTTTACCTAACGTATGCTTAATAAGACGCCTCATTCAGAGATTTCATTGATTACAAAGGAAGAAAGGAAATTTCATTGATAACATCTTAATTCATAGTATATTAAAACTGCAATTTATTTAAATACCTACATACATTATATGATTTTCAGAATCATGGTTCATTGTTATGTTTCTTTGTACTACAGTATTTCTTTTGTCTGTCCTTGTGGTTCTCAGAAATAATTAATCAGATTGTGACCTTATCTCTATCTGGTAACACACGCGTGTTATAAGGTCATCATGCGTATCTGTATGTTTGTTTGAAGCTTCTTCTTTAGGTTGGAGTCGTCCCTTATGAAAGCATAAGTCTCTTTTCTTCTTTTCTGTTTTAATAGGTGAATATTATGATTAAAAGCAAATAACCTTAGAACAACATATTTACTTTTTTATAGATCTTTTAACGTACTCTATAAACTTACAAACGCTTAGAGATGCATCACTTGACAGCAATATTAGGATTACTAAACTGTAAACAAAAGGCATAGAAATAAAAAAATACTAACAACCAAATTAGTAGTTAAGTATTAAATTAATAAGCAATCATCGGCTACTTATTTTTATAGGTTATAGAATTGTCAGCCTGTAGTCAAGTCAGTCATCCACAAAATTTTCAAGAATTCACTTGAACTGACCCTATTTTTAATTCCACGAATTGCATAAAAAACTATTTATCCAATATCTTGGTCTCAATTGTATCTATCGAGAGAAAGCTATCAACTCTGTGACTCCGTGCGTTATGGCTGCCAGAGGGTTCCGTCAACTGCAGTTTCATTTCCTCCGTTTGAACGATTAATTTTTAGCTAACATTTGTTTTAGAATGTGTATTTTCAAGTTGTTTGGCTGTTTTGTTATAAGTGGTAAATGACAATTTTAGCGGACAACTGAGACTACTCACTACAGTTAAAAACAACAATGTTAGTACTTCATAGTTGCTCGATTTTTAGTATCTAATAGGTATGTAGTATGTACACGTACACCTACTTTGTACTGTTCAATAATTATGATTAATAAATAAATTGACATATCAGTAATACAGTAAACTGTATTATACTCTTCTTTGCTCTACCACTCTATAAATTTAATTAATCGCATGTATTATTATGGTCATAGTTTTATTACCTGGTATGGAATTTAATTTATAATTATATTTTAAAACTGCTATATGCTATTCCAGCAGAAACTATAAACAAATGGCGTCTTTTACATGGCTTTCCTTTAAAATATAACAGGTATTTCTTTCCCACCCCCTGCTTTATATCCGGTAGATCAAACATACATTACATTCTACATTTGACCCTTGGACATCAAAGAAATCTATTTTTCTGGTCAAACGAATCCCCGGTCAGTCCATCTATCGTACATGCGAGGAATCTCAATGACCAATAGTATAGCTTCAAACGGACTTATGACTCCCATTGACGATTTAAAATTCAGACCAACCACTTTTGTTTTACAGATTTAATTCGTGTTCACTGCACATGGGTTAAGTCTACTATTCCACTTGCAATTTAGGTTCTATTTCAAGGAGTTAGGGTTCAATATTGTTTGTGTACAGTATCAGTATATCAACCGTTTATTGCGATTTGTTTTGAGAATATAAACTATTTCCTGTTAATGGACGAAAGAGTCCATTGTTGTTTTCTCTTCGATGTGATGATGTCACGCTTTTACGAATCATAAGTCACCTACTATGTAATAAACATTTGGATGTTTTATTTGGCAATTGTCGTTTTAAAGAATTTGAATATATTGCGATGTTGAATTGTGATTCATTCTTCAAAAATTCAAAGACATCATGATATTCAAATTTCTTGAAAAATTAATACCAAAGATACCCATGTTCTCTGTTAGAGCTTATTTTTATAGTTCATTAATTTATTTACATATAACAACATCCATACTAATATTATAAATGCGAAAGTAACTCTGTCTGTCTGTCTGTTACTCAATCACGCCTAAAGTACTGAACCAATTTGCATGAAATTTGGTATGGAGATATTTTGATACACGAGAAAGGACATAGCCACATAGGCTACTTTCTATTGCGAAATATGTACCACGGGCGAAGCCGGGGCGGACCACTAGTAATAATAACTTTCCTACTAATAGGTACGTAGCAGACAATTCAGAAAATATGGCTAGGTCGTTGCATAAAAAAATAATATTTCACGTTATTAAAATTGTCAAAGCCATTTGTAAAAACAACCCTTCATTGCAGGTGGAATAATTTATTCAAATAAGTCTTTCGTAAATTTCAGAAGCGCGATGTAGGAGGCCCTTGGGCGCCATTTTACATTCTTTTAACAGCACCGAGGAGATTCTTTCTCGATATTAATGGAAATGCTTATAAAAGGTGGTCTGTCTTGAATATATTTCTCTTTCTTATAATTTTATTGTGAATTCTCGTTTATATTGGATTTCTGTATCTGCATAATGCATATTTCTTTAATACGGGATACCTAGATATAAAATGAAAATAAAACCCATAGATTAAATTCTAGTAGAACCAAAACCTATATTTTTAAGGCAATTGAATCATTACTTTTAATTCACAAAACAGAATAATTCTGCCTTATGAAAAACAGAACTTAATTTCCCTGCCTTCTTGTACCTAGTTTTTACCTAGTCTATAAATAAAACCCAACAAACCTTCCTCGCTATAAATAAAATGCAGATAAAAATAACATTATCGCACTTATTTAATTTCAAGGAGCATTAATCATCCGAGTGTCGCGGCCATTTATAACGCTTTTAATTTGCGCGGGGCGAGTCCTTGTTGAAAAGATTAAAGATTTCGAATTTGGAACAAACAATTTTTGAATTTAGAACTATGTGTTCTATTTTGTTTGCTCTTTTTTGTACCAGTATACTAATTCTGTTTGATTATTAATGTAATTTATCAATTGAAAGCGTTAAGTTTCACTAATTGAAGTCAAACTTCTTTATCGGGGTTGGAAAAAAAATTGTGTAACATTTTTTCGTTACGCGTAACATTTTTTGTTTCAAAAATCTAATAGCATTAAGCATAGGTAGCATAAAAAGTTTACATTAACTTTACAGTCTACACCATTTCAAATTTTATTTTCTCCCAATAAACTTAAATAATAAGTACTTATGTAAATATAACAAAAATACAAGCAAATGGTTAATTTTTGAAATGGCTTTAAACGGTATTTACTTAATGTTTATCTAAACAAACCGTTATATTATTTTCTAAATAAAACCTACACAATAAAGTATCTCAATCGTATCTTAATAGGAATCAATAAATATGGAAAGACGCTACTGTCCTCAAGTTAAATATTAAGTAATAAAACGTTTAAGTTATTGGTTTTCAATAGTTCGTCCGTGTGTAGATGAAAAACTGCCATCTTTTGTTCAGTTATTATAGTTTTTCTATATGGCTAGAATAGAGTGGATATTCCTTGATTCAAGTTTTAGTTGAGAAAGAATTTTGGAAAGATGCGATTTAATTATTTCTTGTAGGTAAATTGTTACTTTTATTATTATTAATTTATAATATCTAAGGAACCTAATTTTTCAGTTTTCGTGCTTAATGATGAATTGAATGATCAATACATTATAATTACCTACCTAATTATGCACATTCGCTTGTTTACCTTTGATGATTGATGATCAATTACAAGTCAATCAGAGACAAAGTTTTATATTAATTGAATTTGAAATTTTTAAATTTAAATTAGACACTCTATATCTAGATAATTATAACTTAACACGCATCTCATACATCTACAATTTGACTTACACAACGTTTTCTTAATAATTTATCCCTATAAGACTTATAAAGGCGTGTCCACACAAACCAATACACAACAGAATACCGCGTAGGCGCCCGTGTGTCAACAGTCCATTGCGGTGTGGGGCAGCTTGTTTTACGACGCCATAAATCCGAACATGCATTATGATCTCTCGATAATCAGCCGTCAAAAATCTCAGGTGTGTACCTGGCCTTACTGGAATCTGCTAGACGGTGTGGAAGCGGCCGCGTGATGATGAAAATTATGTTTTTATAATATTTTATAGTGTAAAGATGTTTTCGTTAGATTTATGAAATATCAAACGAAAATATTTAAAAGGTACATTATCCCTTGTTTTTGAATGAATTTAAAATAATGTTTATTTTACGTAATAAGCATTCGAAATAATGAATTCGAATGAAAAGAACATAAGGTTCTATCAGTATTATCAAAATATATTCAGTATTACCATAATTCACCAAATTACAATAAATTATTCTTATAGTCAATAACCTCAGTGTGCAGGCTCTTCCACTTTTGCAACTAAACAGAAACGCCAGCGGCTTCACTTGCGTATTTACTGAATGTTCAATAAATTGTATCGCAATATTTTTCAACTGCTTATTTCCGTTCTTTTTAATAAAAGAATCAGTCATCGCCTTAAGATTCCTATGCAAAATTTTAAACAACAAAATTGCTTCGAACTAAAATGTTAGTTGACAGAGTAAACGAACCGCACATTAGTTCACGACTCTACTGCTTTTATTCCAGTATTTTGGTAATACCACGCTATTGCTCCAATTAACCGCCTCCACAGTCCACACCAACACCTACGGATGTTCTGACGCAATGAATCTTATCAACCATCTTCATTCATGAACCCACACTCGTCATAACACGTTATCTGATGGAAAATGTACTTTTGGACTTAGTACTTTATGTAGGAAATTGTCTTTATTGTCCCAGTTTTTTGCCCTTATTGTTTTTGTAGTTTTGTTGAAGATGACTCTTTTAAAGTTTACGCAGAGATTACAATTAGATTGTAGGTAATGTACAATGATTTTAATACATTTACTGTATTTGATATTTGCTTTATTCATATAAGCATGAATGTTTCCCCATAAAATTCCCCTAAAATCTAATCTTCAAGTTCAAAAGCACCATGATAAACAGAATACGAACCTCCAAATTCGGATAAAAATACAGGAAATCTATGTATCTACATATTATCAGAATTTAATAAGCCACGTCAGTTTGTAAATGTATGAAAAAAACAGCAAATGAAGTCGAATTTATATTTTTGGTTTTATGGCATTCAAATGCTTTATAAATATAAATCTATAAAGATTAGAAAAAAGAGGCATCCGCCCCGGAATGGTGCGAAAGGATGCGGGTTCGAGTCCCGCCTCGTGATCGAATTTTTTCTATTCTTTATAAATTTATAGCAAATGAAGTCTTCAACTGATATTTTAAATTTATAAAAGTACCTACTTAGAATATTACTAGTTCAGGATACATCGCCCATTTTTGCAAGTGACTACTATCAAGCTAATTTTCCGTTTGCAGCTTTATTTTGATGAGACGCCCAATAATTTCGTGTACGAAAGTCTCGATTGTGGTAGCTAACAGAGATAACAAGGATAAAAATTTTTGATTTGATGGTTCTCAAATATTTATTACTAACTGAATTTTTTTTTGTTCAATCTCAAGATAATTACCTAAATTATTCGAAAAAATATTTGTCCTACAAAATCTATGGTTGGTTCAAAGAGTCCCCCTTTCTAAAGTGTATCGATAACAATGACCTATTATACTAGTAGACGCGGCATACGCCAACATCATTGCACTAAAAAACAGCGTAATTAATACATACCTACTTACTAACGCATTATCACCAATACAGTTGTTCTCTCTTTCACTCTCACGCACGAGACATAATACATGTCTCACTCATGTACTTTGTAATAACAACTGCCGATTAAAATACAAAAAGAACGTCCAGCCACGACGCTGAATGGTGCGTGACTAAGTGAAACTCGGGCACTTAGCTGAGTTTTTTCTTGCCAAAATAGAGAGCGGGTAACGTATCTAGCTCTTTTATATATCATAGATCGATAACGAGGTCATCATAAATGATTACTAACAAGCTGATTTTTTTGTTTTCACTTAGTTAATGTTTATATAATTCAACAGACATAGGTATTGTCCTACAAATTGCGTAATAAATATTTGAGAACCATCAAATCAAAAAAAATTATCCTTGTTATCTCTGTTAGCTACCACAATCGAGAGTTTCGTACACGAAATTATTCGGTGTCTCATCAAAATAAAGCTACAAACGGAAAATCAGCTTGATAGTAGTCACTTGCAAAAATGGGCGATGTATCCTGTACTATACGATTTGAACACCTATAAAGGATATGTCACCTACGTTGTTAATTTCCAAACACGTGTGCACACACACACAATCACATTTTATATCGGTACACAATATTACCCACACACGCACAGTTACTAGGAACAAGGTAAAGAGATACACGTAGATTGTCATCTTATTTTTCTTTGAAGTACCAAGTTTTGGGGTAATATTGAATATTAATAGCGAAATTATAACCCGCCCCGGGCGTTCGGGATTTTATTACTTTATTAAGCCCTTTTTCTTGTTAATGCAATTTAAACAAATCGTCGTGTAGTTTTATGCGTTCGTAGAAAGGTTCTAGTGTCAAAAAACAGTAGCCATTTTATAGCTTAATCGTTGGCGTTTGTTTTGTGTTCTTTATTTATATTGCTCGTTTTTGTTGGTCGCAATAAACATTTTTGTTTTGATTCCGATGCGAGATTGCCGCAACTAATGTTTTTGGGAGCGCATATTCATAGTTGTTATACTTATAGGTAATACCTACGCGCTTCTAAAGGTAGGTTAAAATAAAATATACATCGTTTAAATGAACATAATATTTGGCATGCCATCTTTACAATTCCTTACCTACATAAAGATCAGTACTTACCTCAGTAAGTAGACTCATCTACTTAGACTTCTTACACATTCTCTATTTTAATCGCACTATTAAAATTATTTATGTGAAATTATATTTTTATGTTACGAATTTAAAACATTCAATATCATATCCTTGACGAAAATATATTTTGTACAAGACATAAATAATTATCAAAAAACCGCTATTTCCAAAAAGACGTGATTAATTTCCCAAACCATAAATTAATATAACGCTACTCCTGTCAAAATAGCACAGATAATCACTAAAGAAAAAATAACAAATTGGCAATAAACATCCCAAACCTTTGTCTATGATTTACAACACTTTTTCAAGGGCTATAAAAGTTAGGTCGACTCACGATCGTAACGATTAAGTCATATTTTATCCGCAAATAGACATAGATTATATCTGTGTTGGTTTTCTACATATTTGCTATAAATTATTTTTTTTAAGCATTAGATTTGGTTTTTGGTAAACGCTTGGCTAAGTTATCAAAACCTAATAGCGTGAGAGAAATGCTACCCATTAGTTTCTGTGATCTGTGAATGCTACCGATGGGTATTTATTTATTTTTGTCATTTTTAATTAAATATGGAATTAAAATATATACCTAATAAATATTGGGCTTTAAAATATAAATTTATTTATGTGTAATTTTTTTTATTAAAATTCAGAAATAATTAAATACGATTACCTCATTATTTAGGGGCCATATTATTTTACCATTTAATTAAGGCCATCTAAAATAGTTAGCTTGACAACTATTTTAGACAAACTAGTAAGTATTAAAATTAATGTAAACATATTGATAAAAATAACATTAGTGCTAATAGTGTAGGAAACAAACAGGCCGAAGTCATTATTCACAGAGGAAAGTTAATTTCTAACTTGTCGTTTTTCATCCAACCCTAACACAGGGCTAACATATCCGATATTATGTAGGGCTTGACAAATCGACAGTACTTTGTTATGTAGTTATTTATACATTTTTGTTATATTGTTCTATGACGATGTACGAATGGATACTAATTTAAGATTACTTTTTTAAGCATCTTCGATTATGATTTAATCTTGTATTAATTTAATTTTAATTCCTAAGATTATTTTTGTTATCAAGGTTTAAATGGAAGCCACTGAACCAACATATTTATTTGGTATAATTTGTAAATATAAAGATTTATGATTTCAAGCAAATACACTGCAATCTGTATAATTTGATTTTGTTTAGGGATTGTGGAACCATTTTCGATAATAACAACAATGATCATTTAGTAGGTAATCTATCATTATCCATAATTCCATCAAAATATTATGTTGATGTAATTGAAGAGATGTTTAACAGTTTAATAAGGCCTTAACGGCCGTTCAAAAATTGCCATAGCGGACGGTATTTCACGTCCACACGGCGGGGTATTGGTAAAGTTTTCAACTAGCAATAATCGCACCTCGGATTAACCTCATTGGTTACGATATTGCCTCTGCGCAAAGTTAACTCGAACGGCACTCAAAAATTATTATGTATCCTCGCGGAAAAAACTTCAATAGCGCGATCTAGCTAGATAGTAGCGCCATCTAGCGGCATCATATCGCAACATTGATAAGTGTACAGTCAGAGAGAATAACATAAAATTCCATACAATTTAAATATTTAAAAAGAGAAACGATGCAAATGGCGCAGCGCGTAGTTCGATTGGTCAACATCCGCGGCCGAATTTCTCCGAATGTCAAAATACAAATGGTACCTCGATCACGCGCGTAAACCGTTACTGCACATTTCAGAAATAGGACACGCCGGCCATACAGAGTGCTCCGCCAGTAGCGAAACATGCCCAGCTTATTAATCAGACTATTTATTTTATCGAGTGTAATAAAATATGCATAAGGTGCGTTCCGACCGACTACGTTACTGTGAAAATAGCCATAAAGTTGAACATAATGGGGCTCTTCTATGACACTCCTTTATATGGACAAACCTCCGCTGTTATGTCTTTTTAGAGTGTGTGAAACATTATTTGAATACTAGTTTTAGTTCCTGACATTGTATGTTTAATAATGGAAAGAAAAATGACGTTTAACTTTTTTCAGTGCGCAGAATTGCATTGGGATCGAATTGTTAGAGCAAATTAATATAAGTATATAAAACAATACGATTTGTAATCCACTAATATATATAAAACAATACGATCTATATAAAACAATACGATTTGTAATCCAAATTAATATATTATATAAAACAATACGATTTGTAATCCACTTATTTTCTTCCATTTTATCCCATATAGAATCGTGGAGAATTAACATTTATTAACTATACGATAGTGCAATCGTTTGTCAAACTCCCCTTTTAAGAAGCCCACCGACCATTGTAACTAGACCCCTCGTATTCTACACGTTCATAATAATTGTTATTACGATTCTGGTCATGACGGGTCAACGTAGGCTGGTCGCTGGTAGCAGCTGTCATTTGTCTTGTCAGATTTTTTGCGATAGAACGTCAAGCCGCCTGATGGACAGAGATTTGTGTAATCCGAACTATGAATATTTTTGGACATATTTGATACTGATATTAAAGTGGATACCGTGGTTTTGCCTGTAAAATAAGTCGATTTGCTCAGAAAATATATTTTGCATTCTAGGTTAAATATAGTAAATTATATGAAAACTACATAATAAATTTATGAACATTATAATTCTATCTTTTTTAAGATATTTAATTGATATAAAAAATATCATCAACGATCTACATATTATTATCTCACGACACCATAACCACAAATCTTGAAGAACGTCAAGTTTCACACTCGCAATTTGTTTTCGAACGAAATATTAAAAAAACATACGAGATCCTCGAAAACGTACCTAAACCAAAAGTCGCGATAAATCAAACAAACCGGTATCTCCAATAGCCATTAATATTAACCCCTCACATAAATAAACATTAAAACATCCCGCAAAGAAAAATGTAAAAAATTCATCTGCCGTGATTTTTCTTTGAGCCACTTGGCACTTGTAGCCACTTAGAGCACCTCAGAGGGTTTTCCACTTTTTCGCTGTATACAATTTACATATTTTATTTCTGCTTTATTTGTCTTCAAGTCGAAGATTACAAGTATGGAAATTTGTTACCACTGGGAGTTGTCTTCTATTTGTTTGTGTTTTTATAACTAGCTGACTCGATTAATGCTGTTAACATTTTTTATGTTTTTTTTTTGGTAAATCAAAAAAGACTGGACGTGTATGTGACATGTCTGATGCTTTGAACGGATTTTCATATTGAGATGAAACTTCTTAAAGGGCATTGGAACATTTTGATCATGAAAATGAAAGTTTACGGAAGAAAATGAAAAGAATGAAATAATTCTTAACATAAATCAGACATACTATTTAAGTTAATTGTATTTTTATCATACAAAAAAGAACCTATATGCTTGCAAATTCTAATAAGAAACTATTATAAAGCATTACATAATAATATAATCAAAGGAAACAATCGCCTCTAACAAAATATGTGAAATGTAATTACTATGTACACTCGGCTAACTTGGTGACAGGGTTATTAATTCTAGTCAGGAATTATATCGACTACCGTTTCCTGCCAACAGTTGGGCAACAATTTATTACACCTTAGCTGTTAGATTGTAGATAGTGTATATATATATAGAACTATAAATATATTTTTGATGACTATATTGATAAACAATTTTTATTTATGTAGGTACCTATACGAGCAGGTATGTACACAATTTCCAAAAAGTTGCTGTCAAATTGAAAATTACTTACTGCGAACAAATCCGTTGGACGGTAATTTTTTTTTTAATAAGTAGCCACCTTTTGAAATAACTACATATTTTTACCCGACTGCCAAAGAAGGAGGGTAATGTTTTTCGAGTGTATGTAAGTATGTATGTATGTCTTTTCCTTTGTGACCACCTGTAGCCTAAACGGCTTGATGGATTTTGATGTATGAGGTATCGTTAGATTTGTCTTGATTACGGGAGTGTCATAGGATATCTACATTTTATCCTAAAAGTCCCACGGGATAAAGACATAATAATATTTTTTCTAAATTTCCCTTTAAAAAAATATGTATGCGGTATCATTAGATTCATTTCAATCACGGGAGTAATTAATATAGGATTTTTACTCTTTTTTTAGTGTGCAGTCGGGTATTTTGTTTTTTTAATAATTATCAACACTTGTTAATAATGAGATAATAAACAACTTTTACAACAACTATCAACATTCCACTTATTTAAATATAAAACAGTGTCATACGTTTTTTAAATTTTTATCATTCGGCACAGAACAAATAAAAATACGCAATAAAAATTCCAACCAAAATTTAGAGACATTTAAAGAAGTACATCGTATCCAAGAGATAAAAACGCTTAAACTAATCAAAAAACATTAGAAGATAGCACACCCCTTGTAACAACCCTTGAGCGAGTTACTTTAAAACGCCCCCGCAGATAATAAAAATTCGTGTCTATGATTCCAGTGCAATAGACAATAAGGCGCGACATTACAGCGACCAGTGTAAAATGAACTCCGAGTTTTATTGTGCAGTTTACTTTACGACATAAATGTATGGTGAAAATATTTTTATTATCGACTTTATTTAATTCAAAATTACGTTGCGCTAATACATCATAATAGATCGAAGTTTACTAATTTATTACTAAACTATTCTATTTTTTTAAATACCACAGAATATTATATAATACGAAAGTTTTCAAAGAATTCATTAAAGCACAAGTTGATTCAATTGATCTATATACATACTTTCTTCGTGAATTCACATTTACATATTTTATCAAAACTTTTTTATAAATCCCGATTGACATAACCAACACACTTTAAAAAGTTTTAACGTTTTTCAGCCGCATTGTACCGGGAGGTCTTCTTAAATTGGTCGTGTATTTAAACAATACGGCTGGCAAATGGCGCGGATCGTGGGCTTTAAACTGTCATTACACGGGTAACAATTTTTGTACGCAAGGTGCTTCGTTTTACATATTTTTGTATTGTTCAGCTATAAACGGGGTGTTTAAAATTTGGTGGGTAACGTTTATGAGTGAAAGTTTGGAATTGTTATGTATTTTTTTTATTTTTAACGTACCTATTAATTAGGCACGTGTCGACTGTCGGCTCATAATAAAATTGTTTTTATGATAGTTTTAGCATTTTACTTCTTGATATAATATGGTAAATGTGAGCATTATGTACTTTATTGAGCATGACAGCTATTTGCTATTACGCGGATAAATAAATTAACAAAAACAAGCCAATAGAAAATATCAACTTATTTGATAACCTAAAAGTAAAACTTAAAGATTTTTATTATTTTCTGTACCAAAATTTATTTCTGTAAAATATAAAATCACCAAAATTTATCTAATCACTAACATTTTTCATAATTTAAGCTCCCACACCCTGTACAAAGCAATTGAGAACAAGAGATAGCTAATAAAAATAATAAAACGGGCAATCCTTTTTCCGCAAGCATAAGGGCGCGTACACACTCCCCGGAGTGTTCGCGAATTACGCACCTGGCTGCACTCGGCCTTATTTATTAGTGTCGTTTGTACACGCTTCAATAGGTAGGATTTTTTTTATTTGATCAAAAATATATAGCGTGTAGGTATTATGTAACAATGCGTAAATCTCTTATACCAGCTATTTAACGACAATTTTTAATTATCAAAAATTTTAACTCGATTCTGTCATAACTATTTTTTAAGACGTGATAATCTAAAAGTTTATCTACTAATTTTTGATTCATAGTAATAAAATAGTCACTATTAAAAAAAATCTACTGACTATATTGTATGGCAATGTGGAGTTATAATACCCCTAAGAATTGTACAAGTCGATCAAAATGTTTTCACGTGAATTTCTCCGCATGTAAAATATTTATTTGTCAAAAATTCTAAAATAGTAGCTTCTAAAGAACCTATAAAACTAAATTATTAAATTTCCAATAAGATCGATCAATTGCGACCAAAAACCTATACGAAAACAACCCCTAGATACTTTAACAAAATGACATTTTTAAATTTAAACTAATGTGTTTTCGCCCTCTCGGCATCCGAACAAATAGTCTGAAATGAACTCAAAATCTCCGAATTTGTTTTGGTCCTGAGAAAAATCCTTTATACTTAAGGACTTTGATTTGATTTATTGTTTAGAACGCAGTTTGGTTTGTAATACACGAATTTTATGAGAAAATTATCGATTATTAAGAAAACTTCTGCCTATCACTACCTACATAGTATACCTAAAACAAAGTCGCTTTCTCTGTCCCTATGTCCCTTTGTATGCTTAAATCTTTAAAACTACGCAACGGATTTTGATGCGGTTTTTTTTAATAGATAGAGTGATTCAAGAGGAAGGTTTTAGTATACATAATTTATTAGGTTTTAGGCAAAGCGGGCGACGCCGCCGGCGGTAAGCTAGTTTAATAAGGAAAGAATCGTTGCATAAGAATTCCATATAATTATTATTATTTTTGCGTTGGTATAAAAAAAATATCGTGCTCAATTAAACCATTTAGATTTTAACTCTAATTTAGCACCTACAGGCTTTTTAGTCTCGGAAAATTAAATGTCATTGATCTCTATGCTTCATGAAACTTAAATCTGACCGTAACTATAGCAATTAGGTATTTTAAGCTAAATTAGTTTTGAGAAAAGCATTCATTTATACTTAGGTACAAGATAATTCATCTTACAGGTATAGCGAACAATCGTATAGATTTTCGATGAATACCATCAAGAGTGTGTTAAAGTAGTCACTTAGTCAGCCTGCAGTCAATTGGTCATTAATTTTTATAAGCATATTAGAATATAACTATGAATTATATTGTTTTGTTTTTCTTCATAAAATTATTTATATATCCTACTTCATCACAATATGTCTTTGTTAAAAATCTTAAGCCTTAAAAAAATTAAGAACTTTTTGCCAATTAGGTACCTACCATCTTGTTCTCATAATAACTAAATGCCTACAATACGTAGTCTATAATATAAAAATGAATCCCAAAATGTGTTGGTAAGCGCATAACTTTAGAACAGCTGAACCGATTTCTTTAATTATTTTTTTATTATATTCCTTGAAGTACGAGGATGGTTCTTATGTAGAGAAAACGTGAATATGTACGGGCGAAGCCGGGGCGGACCGCTAGTAATTAAATAAATACATACAGTAATAAAACTTGAATATTCAACATTTATCTAGCTATTATCACTAATAAAGTTCTCCAGGAGCGTCTAATATAAGTTGAAATATTAAAATCTACTCAGGTATGCTTCTAGATGCCTGCATTTGCATTTAAATTGGCTCCGAGTCGCAAGATAGATGCCTGAACACGCGTACGCGGTTTCAAACTTTATACTTTAATGAGATAATAATATATTTATTTTTATATTATTTAATGATGAGGAATACATGATTGGGTATTATTCTTTTTATAGATCTAAATCTATTTTTAATAATTCTAAAATTAGAAATAAATTACACTAATACTTAATAAAAAAGCTGCCGTTGTTCTTGGGAGCATTTGTGAAAAATATAAAAATGCTTTGTGCTTTTCAATGTTTTTTTAATGGTTAGAGGAACAAAATAATATGAGATGCACAACGTAAAGAGAGATTTATAATAATAATATGTAATTATGTATTATTTTTGTTTGATTTTGTTTTCTTTTGTGTGTAGGTACTGTGTGCAATAAAGTGTTTTTTATTTTATTTTTAATAATGCATTTTACATTGTTACTTTAGTAATTTTGCTCAAGGCAGTATTTATGAATTTTCTACCTACGTATTTAAATCTGAATCAATATCGGATTTATAATAGAAAAAAATCGCTTAGTCTAATTATCCTATTTTAAATAAACAGACTAAGACCATACATTATTTCTTACTAAAACATATATTTTAACAAAACTTAACACTTCTAACGCCGTCAATATAGCTGATCCTTAAATCATAACACGCGGTCTATTAAGCCCCTCGACCAATGTGTCTATCCATTATTATTAACCCTGTCAATATCGCGGGGGGTGGGATTGCTACTGCATAAATTGGGATCAAAGATGTCGATTTATTTGTGTTGAACGGAAAACGTATCTGTGTTCTTTAAGTTCTCCAAATTATCTAAGTTCTCCAATATAAAGATCGTGATATGTTTAAAAAGTTTACAGAAAATTAAAGATTTAAGACTTTATTTCAGCAATGAGTTCGTATTTTTTGAGTTCTTTAAAAAAAATTGAGTAAAATTAAATGTAGTTTTCAACAATGTATTGCTAGACGTCTATATTAAAATGTGTGTGTGTTGACAATAATTAGCAGTCGCCGTAGCCGAAATCGGCAAGGAGTGATTATTATTATAGTAATATGTCAAAAAAAATATTTTCTACTCGGACTAAAACGGAGCAGATAATAGGTATAAAAATTAAATGGAAACAGGATCTTAATTTCAATTTATATTATGGATTTGCTTTCATTGTATTTGCAACAAGGTAAAAAAACAGAAAATAAAAACATTCACGGCACATATAAAAACGCTCTCGAATTTATAAAACGTTTAAATGCTACGAAAGAGCGCATCTTACAATTATACTTAATTTAACTTAAAAGTATTTGTTTCAAGGTCCGTTAAGTGGCAAGCCTTCCATTAAACGAGCACTGTCTTGAGAATTAAAAGTACTTACAGCATCAGAGGGTTAAATCTTACAGGTCCGTAAACTTCAAGTTAACTGCCCATTTTATAAAAGCAAAACTCGAAATAACAAACCATAGTGAAGGGAAAATTTTATTTTATTTCCTATCTTCGTAATATTATAATTAAGGTATAACTATTGGCACCACAATTGGCACATATCTAATAATATTGGTTAAAATATCTAAAAGCAAAAATCGATGGAAGTTTCTAAAAAAAAATAGAAAATTAAATTTAATTTAATAAATAAAGTCGTTTACCAGTTCTCTTGTGCAAAGTATCTGAAACAATTTAATTATAAACATTAATAAAAATCAAAACTTTTCTACATAATATGTATAAAGAACACGGGTAATATTTAGTACGTATAGCTACGCTGGCGCCATCTCTTTTGTAGTAGCGGAACTAAACTGAGCCGCTGTCATGTGTAGTTCATCTTTATACCAATAGATGGCGGTGTGCACTTCTTACGTTTTGTGTGATAAGATATTTTATTTTACTTATTCTTAGTTTTTCTTCACATATTATTGAGACAATATAAATATGACATACTTAAAAAAATAAAAAGGGATTATTTAGAAATGTAATCTTTTTGTAGAGAAATTTACCGAAATAATTGGGTATGATCAAAATTTAAAACTTCGTCTACAGCTGGTACTAACTACTAAGGTTAGCTTTTACCGTTCCGTAACTACAGTTTTTCAGGAGGTGTAAAAATAACTTATGGTAATAGATTTCCATTATCAGTTATTTACTTATTTTTATACTTTATCAACGTAAAACTTTTTATTAGAGCTGCACACAGATCACAGAAACTAACTCTATGGAGCTGCATTTATAGTGACTAAGACATTTTTTCAATATTGTTCTTTGTTACTTTGCTCACTAATTTTTTTCCATCCATCTATCCACATATCTATTCACTATATAAAAATTACAACAATTATGTAATTTTACTTGTATATCCCAAACTATTCTTAAAAACAGAACCTATTATTTCAACAAATATGTACCTAGCTAAGTACCTAGTTACCTAGCTGTTTTTGATTCGTAACTTTATATTAAAAGCTTTGTTCATAGTTAATACAATATCTTAAACAAGTTTCGGTATTTCGATGTGAAAATTGAAACAATATAAATCACAACAGAAGTAAGACGTACGCAATATGCAGTACAATGGAGGCGGCGCGCAATTCCAACTAGATTATTTTGCTTTCGGCTTCGTGTAGTGACCGTCGCCTCTAACGTATTAATATTTCATATTTAACTTATTTATTAATACTACGATAATTATTAATTAATGAAGAAAATTTGTTTCGTTTGTGTAAATGGATTAACCCTAATTAACCGAGTATGAATGTTTTTCATCAATTGAAAGCGTAATTAATGAACAACAGGCGATTTGTTAGTTTTCGTTTCGATAGCTAACTATTATTTAATAGTTAAATCAATTTATGTTTAAACAAACTTTTACCATGCATGGTCATGTCAAAAAAGTGAGTGCTATTCACTTAGAATATTAAAAAATATTTGAAATCATTAATTTACGTCGTTGTCCACTACATAATATATTTTAGAAACAAAGCCTTAAAGAATATCTCATTATTCTTATTTAATTTTTAAATATAAATTCCAATTTGCCACTTGAAAGCAACAATATCCATAGCTCAAGAGCATCGCTGATTTATATCCGCCGATATTGCACGCACTAACCCCAACTAATCATTTAATATTAACGTATTGTGCACTACGAAACCTTCCTATTTAACAACTGTTAAACACCGAAGGTTTGAAACTTATTTATTTCGTATTAATAGTTTGTCCTATAGAATTGTCAAGGAACATTTTAGAAGTGAAACTTCTTATAAGTACGCGTTGAGAGTAAAATTTCATGGTCGCGTCATGGCAATACCGTCACGTCGTGGCGTAATGCGACGATTTTGGTATCTTTGAATCTTGCCAAAAAGTTTCACTTCTGACACCTGTGCTCGGCAAACACGCTTTTTTAAATTGTTCGTAATAAATACATTTTGTTTCTAAAGTAAGATTTAATGGTGAAGCAATCGACAACTAAACCTAGGTGAAAAGTGGTAATTTTAACATAATTTTTACAGCAAATTTTAATAGGTATATTTTGGAGCAACATTTTATTTTCCAAAAGATCCTATCTTTTGGAAAATAAAATGTTGCTCGGCAAATAGATAGCTGTTACATGAAAAAATTTATTGAACCTTACTGTAATAAATCATTTGTAATTGTTACTTATTTATAAAGAAATAGTCTACAGAATCCTCTAGAAATAGAATAAACAGGAATTGTTTGAGGTCACATTGAATACGAGGTCGTGGGAGAGACTCGTCTTGCGTTTCATAAAATCATAAACCATTAGCTAGGAAATGGGATGCTTATTGGGATATGGGAAAGATAATTATTATATTTCTTAATATACGTGGATAATATAGAATACAATATTATATGCATTGTTAAATTATTCATTTCAGTACTCAGGTACTTTTGATTATTTTGATTTAGTATTATAAACAGCACAATAAATACTAATACCAAATAGAAAAAAGATATTGTACCATAAATTCTAATAATCAAATATAAGGAAACAGATTTAAGCTAAAGAATAAAAAAAGAAAAACTAATTTAAAAACATAATACGTCACGCGTTATTTAATTATCTCGCGCCATTGCAAACAAAATCACCCGCCCATCAAACAGACATTATGAAATAATAACGGGAATACCTTAATCTTATTACATTATAATATCTTGGAATAACTTACATCTGTTTTCCCAATCAGATTTCCCGAATCCCCAATTTTTTATCAATGGAAGCTACTAGAAAATTTGCATCGCCGCTAGCGCCATCTATGAGCGAATATCATTACTAATAACAAAATTGTTTGCGCTTCTAAAACAAGGTAGAAACAAAATGAACTAAATTTTCTATGAAATAAGGTTTAAAATAATAGATTCGATGTGTGCGGAACGCAGTCTGTAAGTTTGTGATTGGAAGTGTAAGATTAGGGTACAGAAACACCCTTTTGAAAAACAGTATGAATAATAATTCGATTTGCATAATATCGTTAGCTGATCTAACAAGGTTGTTTGCTTTTATAAGATTATTGGAAATATTTGATTAATGTTGAAGAAATATTTCAAGATTTTACACAATATCATATTAATATTGTGTACTTGATCGTAGTAGAGATAAAATGTCTATTTTAGAGGAGTAAAATGATTAAAAAATTTATTGGTATTTGAAGATACGATTCTTTTAAAATCCTCTTTAAATAATAAATAAATCTAGCCAGGACAATAAATTCACCAATAACTGAACTCACATCTAACTAACTTTAATTTTATTGCATTCTTGAATTATTTTCTTCTATTTTTTTTATTCGTAACTCTCGAATGGAGGACGGATTCTGCCAAATTCTCCTATTACGATAAACAATAAATCATCGATACAGATAACACACGAATCTTTTCCAATATGTCAGCTGTCAATTTTCCCGCCCTTTTGACCATAGATAAACATAAGAATGGAATAAATATTGCGTTCGCCCTAACAAATAACGCGTATTACCATACAGATACATTCGGATCAGTCTGCGTAAATAAATAATTGTAATTCTTAATAAAACTACCCTCAATACTGACCGCAGTAACCCGCACGTGGCGAGAACTACTGTTTGCACAGGAAATGTTTTGATACTTGATAATGTGTTATTTTGTAAAATCGTTATTCCGATAAATATATCGTGTGTGAAATATCAAGTGTGTAGTCATTACAGGTATTGGCTTTTATGACAATGAACTTAATTTGTATTTAATAGCCATAATAATGTGCAATTATTTTTTGTTTTAACCCTGAGAGTTTTATAAATTTTTGTGTGTTTATAAATTAATTAAAATATCATAAGTAACGCTGACAAGTAATTCTTCTCTTATATATTTTTGAAAATGTATATATATTCATAATTTTTCGATACTAATTCTTAGATTTGACAAACGACTTGCTTGCATTATAAAGCAACCAATACCAAGAATTTTTTATTTAATATTATAAAGTATCAAAACGTCTAAACCGCAGTACATTTGCTAAGATAGAGCGGTAGATGTCAGTAATGACCGGACACTTTGCATAATTTGCCGATCGACTGACCCAGGGCCGGGTTTACGAGACCCGTCCCCACATAATGAATAGAAATGTGTGTTATATTGGATGCGGTATATCAGGTGCTTTTTATTTTATTGATAGCGATTTTAATAAATTATATTTGCGATATTTGATCGATGAAGTTTTGTTTATGGAGTATGGACCTATAGCCAAAATGAAGAAGATAAGAGAATCAAAATATTTTTTACATCGTTTGTGTTACATAATTTTCATATTAATAACAAAAATACTAGCTTTTCATAGGATTGAAATCAATGAGATTTATCTAGACTCCACTTTTATAAAAGTAATTAATAGAAAATTAAAACCTAGTTGATATTAAGGGAAGAAATATTCAGTCAGAAAATCAAGAAAAATATTTGCAACATGACATTTCTGCATAAAGTCCTATACACCAAAAAAAATTCGCCCCAGGGAATTATGACTTCTAATTGCCAAAATTCAATACTATAAAAGAGCGTGAATACCACCAATCACTAACTATTATAATCATTATTCTGAAACAATGATGTAAAACTAAATACAACGTGACAATTCCACATGCCTACACCATCAAAACATTTCTATATACCAATTCAAGTACAATTTTATGTCCAGGAATTCCATTTAAGGTCCCATTTAACTCACCATCTGACCTTACAGCTTATCGGGACTTCCCAACATTTTATGAGACATAACCGTCCGTTTGGCTATCTGATGCATTTTTAGATGCTGTTTGGGTTAAGACAATCGGCTGGTTGAATAGAGCAGGGTATAGGCTGATGCGATTCCATGAATTCACTGGGTATATACCTATATCACTTTTTACCTGGTTATAGGTATCACTTTTTTCATTCATTCGTTCAAATTTATAGATGTCTTTTGGATTTTCAGGATTTTTTTGATACTTACAGACTCTTACAGAAATTATTTTTTACTGATTTATTTAGATGTAAAGTGAAATTTTTGTAAAATAAAAAATTTACAGGGAAATGTTCTAGTTTATTTATTTGAGCACACATTACGGAGGCATTCTGGAGTTGTATATTATAAATAAATTTCCTTTTTAATAGCAAAACGACTTATTCACGAACCTGACTGCTGCTATATATTATATGCTATGTGTATGTTTTGCTGTATATTATAGCTTTCCGCCCGCGGCTTCGCCCGTGGTACATATTTCGCAATAAAAGGTAGCCTATATGTCCTTTCTCGGGTATCAAAATATATCCATACCAAATTTCATGCAAATTGGTTCAGTAGTTTAGGCGTGAATGAGTACCTAACAGACAGACAGACAGAGTTACTTTCGCATAATTATAATATTAGTATGGATTAAGATATGTAACGAAAATACTTTTAAATGAACAACGTTAATCGCTCGTGCGTGATTCTTGTACTCCAACCCAAAACCAATTGTCTCAGAATATAGGTGATTGGATTAGGATAAACGGTAGTTTTGGGTTTGACGCTGAACATTGGATGACCATCATTGTTTTACGACACTTTATTCGGATACGATATAAGTACATTGCAATTTTATACGCACTATTGAATCCTGCTTACTGGTAATAAAAATCTTTGTACATTTGAAGATGCTTTTGATGCAAAAAAAAATTGTTTACAGAATGAATTTTTGACAAACATTTTGCATGAAAACATATTATGTTGAAAATGAAATTAATGAAGTAACTTTGCAAAGCTCTGCTTGTTAGTAAAGAGGTTGATGCCGATATTTTAATAATCTTAAGAAAATTGAATACCTACCTGACCAAATCAATTCCAATTTCCAAACTTCATAGAATTTATTGTTATTTATTTTTACTGATATTAATTATTCAGGTATATACTTATGTAAGATTTCGCAACTAACATAAAGCGAAAAATAAAATCAAATTATTTGAACATCAAGATTTACAACTAATTCCAACACAATATTTCCTTACTCAAAAAGCCATTCACCTTCCCAAACTCAGAAGCAAACGTAACGGAAAATTGTACCCGAATGTGGTCTATAAATCCTGATAGAGAGACATCGCTCGTAAAATGACCCCTACCCTGGGGTCAGCCAGGGATATGATCCAGTAATTTATACAATTGATAAATAATATATAGGCCACAACACAGACGGTGCATGATCGAATGTTTTGGCAATTCTTGAATTTTTGAAGAGGAATATTATATCTAACAATATGTATTATATCTATATCTACATATAATAAATCTGTAGAAGGGTCAATTCTGTACATTGAAAATATTGAAAAAATAAATAGCAGGGGGTGTTACTGGATCGATACCAAGCCCAAATATGTGATTAAAAAAATTTTTGTCTGTCTGTCTGTCTGTCTGTATGTTCAGGCATCACGTGAAAACTAACGGTTCGATTTCGATGAAACTTGGTATAATTATACCTTATTATCCTGGGCATAAAATAGGATACTTTTTATCCCGGAAAAATACGTAGAAAAAAAATAAATCTTAATTTTTCTTAATTTTTCCGCGCGGACGGAGTCGCGGGCGGAAGCTAGTCTAACAATATGTATTTATAATAAAAAATGTAATAGGTATTCTTAATTCCGACTCAATCAAGACTCTGAAGTAAGCTTATTATAACTATTAGGTAGGTATAGCTAGCGTAAAATTTAATGCTCTGGCTACACGATTTTGACTTATTTCTTAGTTTTTTTTTTATTTCTTTATCGTTGCCTCGATATTTAGTACTGGATAGTCAAATCCATACTTCCATACTTATATTATAATGCGAAAGTAACTCTGTCTATCTGTCTGTCTGTTACTCAATCACGCCTAAACTACTAAACCAATTTGCATGAAATTTGGTATGGAGATATTTTGATACCCGAGAAAGGACATAGGCTACTTTACTTTACTTTTATTGCGAAATATGTACCACGGGCGAAGCCGGGGCGGACCACTAGTACAGATATATATTTTAAAACCATTGAAAAATGTAACGGTTGGAAATCTATAGTATAGAAATATTTTTAAGTTAATTTCTAATCGTTTTTACAATATTCAGTCAGTTCTCTGTTCTGATAATATTCAAGTATTGTATTTTATTATCTATGATATAACTAAATCCAAGAATTCGAAAGCCATATAACCAATGCAAATATTTCCCCAAAAAACTTAACATCATAACATCCCACTAAAGATGGCCTCACTTCACCAATTTTAAAAGAACAATTTAGCTAATAAGAACAAATTACGCAAGTTCTAAGTAGAAAGTCATGACGTCACACTCATTATCACCATCTTACCCGGGAACATCATAAAGTTGGTCCGTACGACACGCCAGGGGATTTTTCCCGCCTTCTCGAGAATTAACTTGCTTCTTACTAATTTAGTTGTGTGATATTCAGGGCCGTCTTAGACTATGCCGGGGCCCTTGGGCACACAAGAATTGGGGGCCCTTTGAAATATAAAGAAATCAAACTAGGTACGCAAATTTTTTCCCACAATTATATATGTTTTTGCCCTAAATTGAAACTTAAAGAAGTAATAAGAAAACTTAAAGAAAATTTCTATGTAAAATTTTTGCTCCATTTTTTTATACATTTTACAAAAAAGTTACTTCTGACCAATCTTGTATTATAATATGGTCTTTTGAGGAAACTTTTTTCCTTATTTTTTTTTATATAATTAATTTGAAACGCTGCTGCTGTAATGGCGCTCCAAAGTTGACTTTAATTAAATTTAATTAAGAAATATTTTAAGAATTACTTTTTCAAATTACCTTTCTCTTTGAATTTATATTTTAGGTTTTATGGCACTCAAATGCTTTATAAATAAAATATAAATTCAACAAAAAAGGTCGTGTTCCATCGTTACAATATTGTATTCACTGAAAAGTGCTTCATATTGGTTGAGATGGTTGTTAAATCATCTCAATAGATGGCGTGCGGTGTGTCCCTTAAGACACATAAAACTGAAGGAATAGAATAAATTCGATTGCTCCGGCGGGTCACGAGTGGCTGAGGTGGTCAAGCATCCGCCCCGGAATGGCGCGAAGGATGCGGGTTCGAGTCGGTTCGGTTCTTTATAAATTTATACCTTTCTCTTTTTCAAATTTATCTTTTTAATTTGCATCTGGATTTTTTCTTTCGTAGCCGTTTCATATTCATCAAAATTATTGCGTGCGTTATTAACATAATTTATTCAAAGCCTAGGCAAATGGCAAAAGTCAAAACGCTTGTCATCTATTCGTATAGAAATGGTCCGGTGTGAACAGAGTTCACTAAATTCTAGGACCTTTAAAACTACAAAATTTCATATCCAGCAGAAAATTAGTAAAATTGTTCAAAGGAATAAGGATTACTAAAAATAAAATTCAAAATTAACTGTCATTCCGGTACGTGAATTAAAAAACATATTCCAGGTTATAAATAAATAAAAAAATAGGTGATTTCGCGATTTATACTGAAACGATAAGTTTTATCATAAAATCATTTAGGTGTGAAGTGATTTAAGAAACGTGTGCATATTATAAGGATGGAATGAGTTTATAAATCGTTATATCTTAGAAAATGGTAGGAAGCTACATCTTAGGAAAATAATGTATTGATTCTTTTGTATAAGTAGATAATTTTATGATCTACAATTTGGATAAAAGTGGTTATATGATAAAACTTACCTTTTCGGTAAAAATCACGAAAAACCTATATTAGCGGCCTTCACACGTACAGTTTGGAATGCCGTTCCTGGGACTGCGCGCCAATCTGCGGATAAGTCTGTGTAGATTCGACCGCGCGCTGATCTGTTCTTCTATTTTACGCTATAAATGTAACTTCAGTTTGAACCACGGTTCAAACTATCTATTACGCTTTCCTGCAGATAAAACTGTACGTATAAATGCTTTTCGAGAGTTTGGATCGCAGTTTGGACTGGTGCGTGGAATGTCTTACATTTTAAAAGTTTTCTTTCAGTTTTGAACTAGTAGAGTAGAAATGGATGCACGTCTGGTGATAGCATTAGCTGGTTTCGTAGTGGGTTTTAATAATAATGTAAAAAGGAGACGTGTATGGGTTATAATATAAATATATAATGGTTAATAAGGTATAATTATACCAAGTTTCATCGAAATCGAACCGTTAGTTTTCACGTGATGCCTTCACATACAGACAGACAGACAGACAGACAAAAATTTTTTTAATCACATATTTGGGTTTGGTATCGATCCAGTAACACCCCCTGCTATTTATTTTTTCAACATTTTCAATGTACAGAATTGACCCTTCTACAGATTTATTATATGTATAGATTTGCCATAAGCATGGATGTTCCCGATTTAACCTTATAAAACCCGTCACTGCTTCCACGCTCCAAACCGCCATTTTCTAATATTTGCATCCACACGTGGCATCCGCGGAAAACTATAAAGATGTGCGTACGCATCGACGCAACGCATCAAAACTGTCACGCCACCACGCGCTCATCGCATCTACACGCACGGATCGGACGGCAGGATGGTATGGCGCGGGGTGTATCGCGCGGTTTAAAATGTACGTGTGAAGGCCGCTAATATCTGTTGACTTTTAGGAAAAAATTTTTTCGTAGTAACAGAAGGTCGGGAAATTTTAATATATTTTTGAAGTGAAACTTCTTTAGGCGCGTTGAGAGTAAAATTTCAAGGTTGCATCATAACAATACCGTAACGTCATGGAGTAATTCAACGATTTTGGTATCTTATAATCTTGCCAAAGAAGTGGGCTATTTAGCACCGAAATAATTTTTCAAATCGGACCAGTAGTTCCCGAGATTAGCGCGTTCAAACAAAAAAACAAACTCTTCAGCTTTATTATATTAAGTATAGATTGTGTTTTTAATAATTTCACCAAATTTCGGCTGGATGGGAATTTTGGTCGTGGTCGTCGTCGTCCTTGGTAGTGTGACCGAAACATTAGCAAAACGTCATAAGCTTATATCAATTAGTATCAATAGTGGATTCTATTCTCTAGCTTTTCTGCCACTTGTCTAGAGGCCCAGAGATTAAAGTTTTGTCACAACGCCCTTGTATGCTATTCTGTAAACTTAGACTTGTTAGTAATTTTCATAAATCTCAAAATGATTCAAGTAAAAATATATTATATTACGTTAATAAGTAAATAAATAATTCGAGTAAATGTCTGATAAGTTAATTATAATGGTGTTCGAATCACTCGAATTATTCCATGTAATAACCTTGTAATGAGATGTTTTGATTCGAATAAATCTGAAAATGATCTGACGTTCTGGCATTAAAAAGCTGTATTGCTTTTTAATAAAATATTTTGAGATTTATGTGAGAAAAATTGTCAGTCCTACATCTCCTCCAGGGGGGCCCCCTGACGATGGGGGGCCCTGGGCACTGGCCCCCTGTGCCCCTATGGTAAAGACGGCACTGGTGATATTCGTATTAGAAAAGGCATTAATACTTGGCATAACGTAGCAAGAAATAGGATACAACTCCCAGGATAAGGTAGTTTTAAAACTTAGATGACAAAATAGGATGCAACTCGCATGATAAGAGTTTTAAAACTTAGACGACATACAAAACAAATTCACAAACATTTTTGAAAACCAACCTGCCTTTTGTAATTTCTACTAAAAGTATTTAAATTGATTAAAATGATCCATCATGTCAGTAACATGTACCAGAAGTTATAGATACAGACTAGCCTGTAGTTATATTATAACATTTCAACACATTACCACTCGATTTTTTACGGAATTTAAACGGAGAGTATGGAAAAGTCCCCACTTTTCTTTAAGCTCTTGTAAGAAATCAATCTTTATTTCAAATCTTTAAATGATATCAGATAAAACGAGATACCATAAAAGCTTCACATCACAATAAGGCCTTCAACAATACAGATTCTACAATCGAATCTAATAAAATGGCGCATCAAAACGAAAGAATTTCACGCGTTTTTCTCATAAGATATTTCCTACTCCAATAGTCATGGTAACAATGCAATCCTACCATTATTAAAACCTAATACACCCTATATGAGTCGCAACCTTTTTTCGAACACTTCATTTAGCAGTATTTTATCACAATGCAATGTAAAATGAACTCTATCCACGTTGGATAAAGCTTATATTATAGAACTTGAAATCCTTATCAAGATCGTTTCAAGTGTATTCAATTTTGAAATTTATGACCTGACGCATACGATCGATTATTAATTAACGATAAAAGAATGGCATTCGAAGTCAGTGTCGCGTTTAGCAATATAGAAATGAGTTGAATAAAAAGATATCGATATTTATACAGAGACGTTGTTAACGCATTGTGTTGCCAAAAAACTGGCCAAGCGCGATTTAATGTTCAATGGGTCCAAGTTAAAAGTAATAATTGAATATTTAAACATGTCCTGTATTCCAAAATATTATTATCGGCTCATTATAATTGGCGTACGTTTTTTAATCAATTAAAATGTTTATGTATAATTATGACGGCTCCATAATTCATGTGATGAATATAAAATAACAACAGTAAGCTGCAGAGAAATTATAAATTCCAATTCATGCTGTGTAAACAAATAAACTTGAAAATGTAACTATATACTGTCTTACCACAAAAGACTTTAGAAAGGGTTTATCTAGTTTTGTCGTATTTCACATAGACAACTATTAAAGTGACAGATCCCTGGTTTAAAGTTAGACTGCGTTTAAATTGTTTTGTGGTGATACCATTAAAGTTTATATCTACAAATTACGAAATGTATCAAATATAAAATCAGAAAACTATTTCAAGTCAATACACTTAATTAATGACCGAGAAACTCAATCCAACTCATAGAAAACCTCTTCCACACTTGACAGCTTAAAGCGGCATTACGCAAAACACTGCATACTAAGGAGATTCCACAGTATGGAGGCAGTAAAAGAAAATTGGATTTTTTCCCGTGACCCCAGCGGATTTAATTATTGTTTTATTGTGTGTTGAGGGGCTGCTAATGCTGATCACGCTCAATTGTCAAATATGCGAACGGATAGAGGTTCAAAATAGTTAGTGATAAAATCTTAAATATGTACCTATGTGGAATTAAAATTGTAAAAGGTCAACGTAAAGGAAGAAAAATTAATTAATAATAAGACAAAGCAGCAAGGAAATTCCGAGCATGTTGCAAGAAATTATTGGTAAACATAATAATTAATTTACGTTTAATAAGGTATGATGGAATTAGAAAAATAATTTTGTTTTTATGCGCTCGTATTTGTTTCCAAATTTTTAATTGACATTAAACTCTAGTTTAGAAATGGATAATAACAACTGAACAACCACCAATATAAATTATAATCCACACATACGAAACTTATGTAAATAAATAGCTATAAAATAAGAAAATTTACACTTCAATCTAGATAAAACATATTTCACAAAATTATCTATTACAAGTTGATTACAAGTCACAACTACAATGACACAATCTAAAAAAGGAAATTAAATTTAAACGGCAGTTACCGTTTAACAGAAGGTTAACGGCGCGTGCGTTCACAAACCATTGCAGATCCTCTAATCAGAGTTCAACTTAACTGAGAGATTTGCATAACTTCTTTCGCTACATTTAACTAACATTTCAAATGTGTATGGAAATTATGTTCTACATATGCTGTCATATTGTAATGTAAGTAAGTAAGTGGTATCAGGATTGTTCGTTTAGTTTGAGCTTTAAAGCTTTCTCACTGTAAGTACTTATTGGTTTTGTTATTAATTATAGGTACTATACTTGGTTTAAACTTAAACTTACTTAATTTATTTTGTATAAAAGGCTCTGTATCAAAAATAAATATTCTTTAGAATTTCATTATTTGTAATTCTTTTTTTAAATTTATAGTACTTGCTAAAAAAACTAAATTATTAGGCCAGACCAAGAAGCTTATAACTAATACACTGGAGATTGCACTATGAACGTTGACTTGTCACGGGAAGGTATGACCTTGAATGACGCCTGGTTGTTCCTTCATCCCTTTCATACCAACTTGCCAAGTTAGGTGTGAAAGGGACAAAAAACAACCAGGCGTCATTCAAGGTCATACCTTCCCGTGACAAGTCAACGTTCATAGTGCAATCTCCAGTGTATATTAGATATAAGCTTCTTGGGCCAGACAGCAAACTTCTTCTTCTAAAATAAATAATAAATTACAGCTTATTCAAAACTAGCTATAGGCACAGAATATTAACTAGAAGCTTGCTATAGGTTAGATCATCTTTGACCAATAAGAACGGAGTGCAATGCGGGTAAAACCGCGGAGCACACTATACAATCTCTACTATTAACTATTCTGTGCTACTTGTAGTATTATATTATCTGTGCTATAACCAAGAACTATACGCCCTTCGACCTCTATAAGATGCACCCTCAATAAATAATTTGGCAACATTTACATATGTCGATTTATTTGAGTATTATTTATGGCCACCCTGCATATCTTCCAGACTTAGATTAGGGCTATGAAAGGATTACGTAAAGGGGTTTCTTGCCTTTCATCTGATTATCCGATGTATACGCACGTTTTTTAGCAATACACCATAAAACGGTAGATACATATTTTTTGTGTGATGATAGTAAGTACTTTTTGTTATTTCTGTGAGCTTAGCTAAATAAATCAATGTCTTTAAGTTCTGTTGGGAGGCATTGAATTACCTAATAAATTAAATTTTGTTTACGTTTTCTGTACAGTGTTAAAATAGCTCTATTATGATAATCTAATACAAAAGCTTATTCGATAAAACATTATGAATATAATACAATAGGTAAATTCGTGTTTAACAAAACATTGCAATTGTTGGAATATTTGACAAGGCCTCGGCCTAATATTTTTATAGATCGTAAGAATTAAAAACTTAGTTTTCGATGACTTTAGTTAGTAATATTTAAAACATTAGAAACAAATATATGCATCACGTTATTATGAAAACAGATATTGAAAATCTTACTCCATCTTTGATTTCGCGTCAATCACGTCGCGCCGGGGGAGTACACTTTGATTATCCAAGTTTGATGTCTCAGCCAATTCTATGCATTGGGATTAGCCAATTTTGTAATATGTTATACCATGCTGATTTACATACAAATATGTATACATTTAATACATTGTTCACACTGATGTTTTTGCAAGCATGTAAGTCTATATGTATAATTAGGTACTTAATATAACAACAGTGACTGGCCTAAAATACAGATTCATAAAAAAAAAATTTGAATCTTTAAATTCCATATTCAAATTTGGCGCCAACTCTTCACATTAGCTAATAAGGGTGCGACAAGATAAAGCGACGGCGATTAGCACTGACGCGCGACACGACAGCGACTTATTAATACCGTATCCAGTTAATTAAAATCAAACATTTAGATGCACCTCAAGGGTGATGAATCTTGTTACCTACGTCTTACAAATTGAGGACTGTGTTGAATTGAGCGATGGTTGTTTTCATTTTCTTTATTTTTTCTTAACATCGTAAATATGTTTCTCAACTTAATAAGAGTTTTATTTATTGATGGAAAATGATACACACTACACAAGATATATGATCAATTGATCGGTATAAGGAAGTACATAAAAAATAACTGATGACTTGTTTATATTCTTTCCTATAAAGTATTTAAAGTTGTAATTGCACCATTCATCTTGCAGTTTAATTAAAACGTAACATATGTATTTTAATACTATATTAAAAATAAACCTTTATGGTTATGTAATGCAAGTGAAAGAACTCAGTTTAGTCATATTCTAAATAAGTCAAAAAATCATACCAACCTCCTCCAGCTGTAACAATAGTAACTTCTAAACGTTGATATCCGTCACATCAATGACAAATAACTCCAATAAAATAAAACGAGACAGTAGCATCGCGTTATCGCGTCAGTAAAAAACGTCAAAAGGCACCGCCCGAACAATCGTTGCGACCTCCATTAATCAGAAGCCGAGGGTTGAAGACACTTAATCAAAGTATCACAATATGACGACTATAATAGGTACATGAATATTTATAAGAGAATTAGGCTCGCTCAAGACGGAGCGACGCGTCGTTTTAAACGGTGTGGCCTCGCCTTAATAATTGTTTGCAAGGAGCCGGCTCTTCTTATTGTTTCGTATTTAGAAAGTAGATAATAATGCTGGGATATTAGATTTTTTTACAGTGTTAGTAGGTTTTGAAATGAGTAATTGAGGACTGAATTGAAGGACATTACAATAAGGTTGTATTTTTCGAATACTATGTCAATATTATATGGAGCTTTTCGTAAGTCAGTTTTTGGCTTATCAATCATGCAAAATTTACAAAAACTATTTTAATATCCTGGTAGTTTTTGCGAATATCACCGACCACAGATAATTAAAAAGAAATGCTTTGCTAATAAATTACTTAAAAAGCAACCCCTCGTGCTTTCATTCTAATTATATTTCTATTTTAAATCTGCTACGAGTATTTCGGCAAATTTCCTTTCCAATGTTAAAATTCCATACACAAAATGGAACGTTCTAGAAACGGAGCATTTTCAATCGAATCGGGGGAACGAATTAGTATTACAAGTGACCAAATCCCGGTTTAATGTGACGTTGGTCATCCGATCCCGGGATCAAGTTATAAGTCCTGGATTAAAACTAAGGGACAAGCTGACTTTGTTACATTTTGTCAAGGCAATTTAGACTCAAAGACGTACTGTATAAAGTACATTTTTCCTCGTAGATATTGTTTGCAAAATAATTTTTAGCGCCCCCGGAATATAAAAGCATTTCGGTGTAAGATTATGATATTACGAAATATATAATGCTTTAAGTAATAGTTGTGGTTGTTACCAGTATATCATGGGATGAAAGTGTTTTTTCTATGAGTGTTCAGATATTTTTGACAGCTGTACAATTTTTTTTAGTTATTATTTTTAAAAGCTGGTATTAAGTAGGTATAAATCATTCGAGAGTACCATATTTATTTGGCTTTTGTAGTGTTTTCAATTTTAATGTTTACGATAAAACTAAAACATATTTTTAAATTACAGGAATATAAAAAAAGTTTATGGGAAAGAATATTACTCCATCAACATTTTTAAAACTTGATCTCGTTTACCGAATAAAACATTGCTTTTGCCATTTTACTAACAACACGATACACTAAAAACAACCACTAACATCAAAGAAAACCGTATTACCTTATACGTACACTAATCCAATCAAAATCCACAAAAAAAACATGAAATCTTCGAAACAACCAATTGTTCGAGCAAAGTAAACAAAAGAAATTTCCAAATTCCTATTAAGACGAAATAAATTAGCCCTCCCTACTAATTGGAAGTGAGCATTTTTGACGCAAAGGAATTTATGCAAAACATTCGCCGACAAATTAAAAGTGCTAAGAAAAAAGTATAAATTAATGCACCCAGTACGATTTTAATTGTCGTTCGTAAAGAATTTATGGACATACCGAAAAAGGAAAGCAAATCAAACATGCTAATTCTTTGCAAAATTGTACTTGACGTTTCTCAATCTGGATTTATATACGCGTGTGGTTAGGTAATATATTATAAAAATGAATACGTTCAAATTAAAATAGAACAAAAAAAGTACATTACTAAACACCGAAACCTATTTGAGCTGGAATTTGTTTCGACTTTAAATAATATTTGTATTTTTCGTTTCAATACTTTTCAGTAGGTAATTTGACGAGGCTCTTAGATATGTATTTTAATATTGTTTTTCGAATAATTATCGTTATTTGCGGAAGATTAGGGAATTTAGCTGCTTAAAATAATGAGCAGAAGTTTTATAGAACCCTACTACTAACTATGTATACTGTATAGTGCATAGTTATACGTATCCTCATTATTACAATTGAATTCAATTTATTCGTATCGATATTTATTCCAGATTCAATCAGATATTGAATAACTGTTGTCATAATACACAAAAACATGACTTGCTTGACGGACATAAGTATTCCGATTTTTGATTTTATCTCTTATCGAGACAAGAACTTTTCTCGGAATATTATTGCAAAATTATTGTAGAACAAAAACATCTTAAAATCAATTTTTAAAAACATAAGTTATGCTTATTGAGACCTGCAATTAAAGTCGAATGTTATAAATATTAAATATCGTAAAAATTAAAAAAGCTTGACATGAGACTAGCTGTTCGCCCCGGTAGGCATTTTTTTCCAATTTTATAGGGATAAATAGGTTCTAAGCTACCTCCCCACAAATTTTCAGCCAAATCAGTTCAGCCGTTCTTTTGTTATAAATAGTGCAACTAACACGACTTTCTTTCATAATATGACAACGATTAAAAAATTTAAATACTTTTTGTGGCATATCCATATTAGCTTTACCTATGAATATATCTCATTGAGGGTCAAACGGCGTTATAATCGACACAATAAATTTTATTCATTCGTTAATTACAATTGCAATTATTTGATTCTTTGTAACTCATCATTACGAAAAAAGGTAAATTATCAGAATATTAGACATGTCAATTTAATGTACCTATCTGAAACTTAATTCTATTTTATAATGATTGTTAAAAGCTGATTTCCTAACATTCTGTAATATTTTTAACAAAGTTAAAATGATAAATTTTCCTTACAAAAACGTTTCGTGAAAATAATTAAATAAAGCTTGTTCAATGTAATCATACTTACTTTTCTACATTTACAAAGCACATTTTCGATTACGTATAATAATTGTAATGTTGATAAATGAGTTTACCTTTAAACACAGCTAATACCTAGACAATTGCTAAGTTTATAATATTACTATCAACTACCAAATTATATTACTATCTTCTACCAAATTATATTATTATCTACTATCTAATCATAATACTATCTTCTTCCATAATTTTGTTCAGAAAAGTGCAGAGTACGATATAAAAGCTCATTTAAGAAGCTTAAAGTTCACAAGCAGGTGAAGTTTCATAAAAATAACTATGTACCTAGAGCTGCTGAAGAATATGATAGCTAGTTTGTTCTACCAAAATTCCTACTTAATAAGTGCAGGTGCAATAGGTATTATGTAGGGGAGACCGAGGGGATTTGAAACAAAGGTGAGTTGAAACAGTCCCGATTTCTCGGAACTTAAAACCTTTAGCGATCTGGCAACGTCTTTTTTAAACATCTCGTGCCACAAGCTATCGCGTCAGTTCACGCCGGTGGCGTCATTTGTGCAGTTTTGTAGTTCTGAATGACATGTGCCGAAAATCGTAAAAAGTAAGTATTTCATGATTTTTTACGATGCTTGTACTTTAATATTGGTTTTCTTTTTTGGGTTGAGTTATATACGTTTTAAAAACTTATTATCTATAGATTCTTGAAATATACTTGGTAAATTTGATTTCTGTCTATTTACTGCTTGATCGAGATTTGAGTAAAAATTGGGAGGTTTTTTCTCACCGAGGTGATTTGAAACAGTCTGTTTCAACTCTCCTTGCTTTTAATTTAATATCTGATTATAGTTAAAAAGTACGAAGATTATAGGATGTTATTATTGATTTAATATGTTTATTTGTTTAAGCATGCCAACTGGAGGAACTAAAGCAAGAAAAAGATCAAAACCAGGCTGTAAAACTAAAAAGGTTAAGGATGTCAAGAAAAGAAGATAGTGATGAAGAAGAAGAGGAATCCTGCTGCATTTACTGTATGGAATCATGTTCAAATAACAGATCCAAAGAAAAGTGGGCTCAATGTCTGAAATGCCAATGGTGGGCTCGGGCTCATGAAACTTGTGCTGGTGGAGAACTTTGCTTTTGACATTTTTTAAATTATTGTTCCTTAAATAGTTTATAGTAGGTACTTATTTTAATACTTAAAAAACGACTGATTATTAACTATTTTATGTCAAAGATTTAGTTTTTAACATTTTGTTGATTTGACTAATTATAATTGATGTTACGCATGTTAATTTTTATTAATTTTAGTGTGTATTATTTGTATTAGACCTAATTGACTGATATGTCATTAAAATATTACTTATAAAGGTCGTTGATTACTTGAAAATATAAGTTTTAATTAAAACCTTTGAATCAGATCAACATTTTTATTTTGCAGCTCCTATTACTCCCCAGAATCATAATGTTTCATCTCTCCTCGACCTCTGTTTCATCTTACCTCGGTATGAGGGGAATTGAAACAAGTTGACTTGTTGCGATTAAGTCAATTTTTCACCATCATTTTTAACGCTTACCGTTTATTTATGCTAACCATTCGCAAGTGTATAGAATTACCTATCGATTGGTACCAGTGCCATAAGATTTCTGACAATAATATGAGTAATATTAAACAAAACGTAAAAATTGTTTCAACTCCCCTCGGTCTCCCCTACGTGTGTCCGTCTATTTGCCAAAATTTGCTGAAATTTATTTTTTAGTAAATATTAAATACTTTAGCTATTATTTAGTTTATATACGTTATAGTTTTGGATTTAGTCAGTTTGTTAAAAAATCTATGGTAATAATACAACAGGGAAAAAAGAAGTTAATGTTTCAATTCAAAGTTCTATGAAGTCTCGAGCACGCAATTTCTATAAATAGAGATTTAAAACAGTAAAACATGCAATCGATATTGAAATCGATATTGAAAGAAAAATTGTAAGCAGCTCTTAGTCTATAAATTGGGGTAACTTTTAGCAACTAGTACGCTAGTCACGTTTGCAAGAAAGAAAGGGAAGATTACACTTACACAAATTGCATGTGAGAGAACGGGACAGAGTTTAATGCGAAAAGTGTGCTTTTGCTCACCTTCTGCTGATCACCGTATTTTATGAAAATTTATATTATAGTTTAAACCATCCTAATTTCTTAATGTATGAAATGATTAGGTACATTAACGACCAAAAAGTTAGTATAGTAAAACATATTCAACCTATTTTATAATAAGGTTCAAGCAAGTCAAGTGATATAGTGAAAAAATATAAAGTATAAGTTTGAACAAATCACCAAAGAAAAAATGTTCACATAACTTTAACTGTTATCCTATTAATCTTATCATAACGACTTTATACATACAGGCTGTACATTTCCTAATAGTTAATTCCATACAATGCTAATACCTCCCCTAATAAAACCAGCACTAATAAAATCGATACAATAAATAATCTTCCATTCGAATAGCTCGTAATGAATCGAACTCATAACTATCGGATGCAAATTCGTTTTGATTAAAACAATAACAATAAAGCAGCTGAATCGAATAAGGTATCGATACATCGGGAATCGATCGGATCGTCTCGATTATTGTCCCTTACTAGGCAGCGAGTAATTACTCGCTACTATTGTGTTATGAGATTTATCTGCGATATAAATACTTGGTATAAATCGTAATGAGGATACAGGGGTACAGCTATCGATTCTTATCGATATGTTAACGATTTTCAGTAATACGCACTCGTTATAAGTCATTAATCATTATATAAAAAATGGAATATGCTAACATTTAGATATGTATGGATTGCCAATGATTTATTTTAAATACCATAACACGCTTTCCATAAAAGATGAAAATATTTAAACTTTGAGCATACTTTATGCATTTGCTACAATTTCTTGCCAACCTCTATGACGGGAACAATCAGTCTGTTTCATAAATAAATAATCTTTTACTTACACCGATATTCTAGTACTTTCCAGAAGTATTAAACCTTCTTTGTATATGTTAGGAGCACAGGTTAGGAGCGAACAAAGCAACCAAATAATGTCCTTATCCAAAGCTTTGTCCTAGCCCACACACGATACGTAATTTGTATCTGCCTACAGTAAGGTTTTCATTATTTTTATCCAGTGTCTTAAGCCAGGGCTTACTGGTCACACAGGCTGAATATTAAGCAGTAGGATTGAAATCGGACATTTTGTTTTTGACGGCGACATCACGTGAATGACAATGTTGTAATTTACGTAGAAAAGCTCGAAATTTGATGTCGGAATATGATTTAGAGAGCTTTTGAAAGGGACAGTTTAAATTATTTTACGAAATGTAATTTGACTAAT
The DNA here is from genome assembly GCF_905220415.1 of Colias croceus. Classification (NCBI taxonomy): domain Eukaryota; kingdom Metazoa; phylum Arthropoda; class Insecta; order Lepidoptera; family Pieridae; genus Colias; species Colias croceus. The sequence goes on along the minus strand of NC_059556.1, from coordinate 6,868,210 downwards.
TATGAAAAATGAAGACTAACCTGGGGTCAATGTGGATAATTATTAAACCACCAGGATAACAGACAGTAGGTATTTCATTTGATACTAATAGACTTCTTAGTATTAAAAATAATATTAGCAATGCATTATAAACTAGTCCATCGGATACTGGGACCTGGGTACACCGACACTCGTACTAAAAACATGCAATCTAAGCTCATTATTTATTGTATTAGAAATTTGTAAAGTCATATTAAGTATAACAATGTTAACTTCCATATTTCTGCAAAACTTCCACACAAGAATATTTCGTGAGAACGCACTTCAAATTAGCATTTTTAGAGATCGGTTAATCGGATGCCTGGGGCCTTAGCCAAACGGCAAAACGCCAAGGAATAGAATACGCTATCGATAGAAATTGACATAAGCGTATGATGTTTTGCATAAGGATTCGGTCACCCTACCAACGACAACGACGACCACGGACAAAATTTTCATCCAGTCGCAATTAAATAAAATTGTGCAAAACACAATTAAAAATGAAATTTAAGAATTTCCTGTCGTATTGGTGTTTGGAAAAAAAAAATTTGAGATCAATGGATAAACAAACAGGTTTTTCATAGAAACGGTGGCTCCTAGAAAAAAATGTATTTAACCTTTTTTATAGATAATTAGATTATATACAATTTTGGTTCAGGTGATTGTATGATAAACTTACCGTCTCGGCGAAAATCGCAAAAAACCCTATTTCTTTTTATTAATTGACCTCGAATTTTTTTATTCCTGAGTACCAGAATGACGGGAGATTTTAATATTGATTTTGAACAAATTTCGGCAAGATTGGAACTTTGGTCGTGGTCGTCTGCGTCGTTGGTAGTGTGATCGAACCATTACCAAAATGTCATGAGCTTATGTCAATAATTAGCGTTAGCAGTTTCTATTCCATGGCGTTACGTACGTTTGTCTAAGGCCCCTGGTTTTTAGATAGCCTTGCTGCGATCGGATGTAGATTGCTTCTCAATAACATGCTTCGGGCGGTTTGACAAGACCGTGATTTTCATAATTGTTGATTATTTTTAGTGCTACTGTCGAATATTTTAGTGTTATTAACAAAACAAGAGCGCACATGAGGAAGAATTAGGTTTGGGTAAGAATGGTCGACACTATAGTTGAATTCGGTTTATTTTAAAGAGATACCTATCGTTTGATCGAATATAATTATAGATAAAATAAACAAACAACACAGGATTATTTGATATCTTTAAGAAACACAGAAACGTTTATCAATTTTATTTGCAGAAACTTATTGTGCTACCTACACAGATATAAGATATACCTTAATCAAAAAAATGATTTCAAAAAATATCTAATATGATTATGTATGATATGTTAATTAATTTATAGCTATTTTATATAATAAATGTACTTACCGACTATTTACTGAAGTAGCGTTCCCAACACCATCTACTGATGGTTTCCTGAAACAAGAATAAGTATTTACCAACCCACCTCATTTATTTTGTATTTAAATATTAGTGTAAACAATTAATTGAATGTTTGGTGTGGCTGGCATATAATTCTAAAATGCTATAAAAAAATTAAAATTCGACCCTCTCAAGTCTCAATGTAGAGTCTCTCACCTACGTTCCACTATACTTATTGCAGATAGATAAGAGATTTCAATGCTTACTTAGTTTAACTTATAAACTTATTAGGATGATATACAATAAAAAATTGGGATATATTATAAGAAAAACATTACTGTACTTAGATTTAAGGTATCTAAGGTATCTTTGTTGTATTTTATCACTTGTAGTGTAATATAGACTGAATATGTACACACACCGTTATTATTAAATGAACTCTTTATTATAGAGTTACAAAATCATTCTGCAAACCAACTTGCACAAATTTTCTTTATTATCTAAGTAATCACAATTCGATCACATCAACCTTTTTAATGAGTTTTGTTACAAACATACGAGAATTTTATTATTTGATACTCCGATTATTACACCCTAAATAATATACAAAGAATATTAATTTATCCTGTACCTAATTTAAAATAAATATTTAATTTCTGTCTATCACAATACTTATACATTATTACATTATTTGCATTTCCATAAGATATAGAAATAATGAAGAAACAAATTTCGTCAAATATTAATATTATACTTACATCCAATATTGGTCTGTAATACCAGAAGCGTGTGGTGCATAATGGTTCGCCAAATGATATGGAGCACAGAAATTCACCATTGGTACTGCGTACATTATGATTTGAAGTTTATGGTTAACAATATCTGATAATCCTAGAGAAAAAGCATACCTACCTACTTATTATGTAAATAAATATGTTTTTGAAAATTCATACAAATATTTATTTCAGACCCTTCATCATATTTCCTTTCGACAATACCATCGGTCCAGTCAGAATCCTTTACAAGTTACTAACAAAAAAATAAATATGTAGAATTTTGCAGTCATCGATAATATTGATAAATCTTACAAACCAAGCACACGGACGTCTTTACAGAAAACTTAAAAGTGCCGCAACCATTCCCAGAAACGAAAACCTTTCAGTTTTCATTATCCACGCCGCATGCGTCTAACAAGTAACTATTGGGCAACGCATTCCAAATTAAACAGATCTAGTTGAGTTAAGCGCGACCAATCTCATAATAGTTCCATTTAGCTGCCAACAGATGTCGTTATCGCCCACTGCGCGGATACGAAATTGAAGAATATAAAAGTATTAATAGTGACGTAGCCAGGGAAACTAGGGCCCTGGGGCAGGTCACAGGGCCTCTCAACTATCAACGAAAATGCCATGAGTAGTAAATACAAAGTTTTTTGAAGTGAAACTTCTTTAGGCGCGTTGAGAATAAAATTTCAAGGTCACGTCATGGCAATACCGGCACGTCATGGAGTAAGGTGACGATTTTGCTATCTTTGAATTTTACCAAAGACGTTTCGCTTCTGACACGTGTGTTCAGCGCCCACATTCTTTTTTTTTGTCGATAGGGAAGCGCTTGACTACAATCTCGCTTGTTAAACTAAGATGTGGTCTAAAATAGTACGCGCTTCCCAAGTAGGCTGTACGCCACTCTACGCTTGAAGTCGCAAGAATTTTCTAAATTTCAGTTCGATTGAGATTTTCTTCTAGGGCCCCTAACTTGAAGGCCCTGGGGCCCTGTACAACCGAGCTCCTGCATAGCTACTGCGTATTAAATGCACTTATAATGAGACGGTGCGTGTTTACTACTTTTTACTGATCTCCTTTTATAGTTACCTACTGCTTTGATTATGCAGCGTTTTAATATTGTTTTTAGTTTTACACGAACATGTTACACGTTGAAGAGGCTTTAGTGTATTTGAAATGGGACTATTTTTTATATTGATTGCGTAAATGCGTGTGCGTATGACCTTAGACGGTTCGAGTTTATCATCTTGCTGTTATATTATGACAATAGTTTTTGTTATGTTTTAAATAAGAGTGCTATGCAAAAAGTAAGTAGGAATCTCCAACCTACTAGATACTAATTCTGTATGAATTTGACAATCAAGCTTTTTTTCTTTAATTTTATTACAATAATTATGATTTAGAGTTGCGGCACAATTAAATTTAATAAGTTTAAAAGTTTGATGTATAAAAGTGGGTAAAAATCGAGTGTAAAGGAGTCGGTTGCATACAAACAGCTAATAGAAGCTTAAAAAAAACCTACACCAATAATCATGGAGGCAGCGTTAAATACCCTAATCATCATCACACCAATTACAAATCGATTAAATGCAATCGTTGCTACCGATTCCGATTCGATACCAATTCGATTCTGATTTATTTCGATTGTCACTCGGCGGCGCGGTCAAAGAGACAGTTCTAACAAGAGATTCGTTATGGAAATGCTATGTTTTCTTATTTCTATGCTTCTAGCCTCACAGAAGTAGTATAAATAGATAAATGGCCTTTACAAGTGCCGCGAGTAATTTTTTAAGTTACCTAACTTTTAAAAATAGTGAAGAATTGAATCTATGGATAAAAGCTTCAAACTCTTTCAGTTTTAATAAAAATACGTTATAATGTATTTATAGACATATGTAAAAGGTTATGTTAATAAAAAAAATGTTGTGTGGTTTTATGAAACCACGGTAAAAGTGAAACTTTTTTTCACACTAGACATTTAACTAAAAATTATCGTATTTGTACGATAATTATCGTACGTATCGTGCGTCACGAGACATGCGCTACACAGACCAAAAAGTTTGAGACGATGTATTAAAAGTTTCACTTTAATATGATTCAGGCATTTTTCTATACAATCTAGTACCCTTTAAAAGTATATTTAATAAACAAGTAACTAAATAGCTATTTTACGGGAATCTTATGAATCATTAGATAATAAATATAGAGCACATTCATGAATTTTGCATAGACTTAACTTATTTGTTTGAATTAAGAAGCATTTTTTATTTCAAATGATCATAAGAATTTAATTGTGTTCCCTTTAACGAATAAAAATCGTACTTACTTATATTTTGACTTTATTTTTATTGACCAAGAAACATTTTTCATATTTCAAAATACTTAAGTGTTTTATTTTCTAACACTACGTATTTACGAAGTGTAGAGACTTGTGAAAAATTAAAAATATTTAACGTACCTACCTACCACGGACCACCGTACCGTACCTCCCATATCAACCATACCCCATATTAAATTCCCGTTTAAACTACAGTAGATTAATTAAAGCTACTAATTGATAACAAGAAGAGCAATTAAAGTAACAATAAGGGGTACACTCGGACATATATTTTGCGGCTTAAATACAAATGTCTTCATTACGCTCCGCCCGTCGGCATTTCAAACGAAAAACGGTCTCCCACATCGCGACTTTCCAAGAAAACCCCTTAAAACATCAAATTCCACGATATATCGAATAAGGACTGGTATCGATTAATCGAAACGTTGCGAATAAGCAATCGATCACGGACTTGTTTCAACTGGCTAAGCACGATTCGCGGAAAAAGTTTTAGCAACTTTACAGGACTGAAGGTATCGTCGAGGAATTATGTTCACTTCAAAATACATAAAAAAAATATACAAACAAAGTTTAATTCGCGCCTAAATTACTTTTACCTTTACTCAAACTTCAAGACATAAATACGTAAACATTTCAATTTCACTAAAAACAACTTTCAAATAAAATCCTAACATCGAAAATTACGTGTAACTTTCATTTATTGTATAATGTTGGCACAGAAAAAAAAACAATTCAACGAAGTTCGCGCCCAGATTTAAATTTGGAACTCTAGAAAAAAGTTTCTGCTAGAATCGCGTAGGCCTGCGTTCGTCGCGGCGCGCCACGTGTTTGTGAGGTGACATTGCACGCCCTCACCAAACTTCGCAACCCCTGCATTTGTACTCAACATTATGCTCATGTGTGTGTAATCGAATACCAATCTGTGATCGGGACATCTTAATGAATCATTAATTCCTTGTTAGGATCCGTTTTGACTTTTGACTTGTTTTACGCGTGATCAGTTAAAGTTTGGTTACTGGTTCGGGAAGTTAGATTTGTATGATTGTATTTATTACAAAAATGATAATTATAACAACCTGTTAAATAAGAAAAACAAGAAGACTAATGAATGGGGAACACATTTTATATCATAACACTGAACTTAATAACTAATCTTCAACATGACAATATATTTATAACTAATCGTCCATCCTCTCTAGAACGGAATATGGTCCCGTTTTACTCTTTAGATACAGAATCCTAAAAGCTTCATGAAATGAAACCTTATTTTACACACCTTATTTAAAATGAATACATTAAAAGCTATGTACCTGTACCTAGCATAAATATATTTTTATTTCCACACACAAGAAAGAAAGAGAATTCTCGTCACAATCGCGGAATATTTCTCTGATATAAGGGTAACGCGACAGAACACTGGCAACATTGCTTGAATAATAGATAGAAATTGGCGAGTCGCGGCGTGCGCTGTCAATTATTTACCGCGAAATTATTGACGAAACTAGAAATTGTGGGAAATATTTTTATAAGTAGGTACATTATGCTTGTAATAATGTGGCATAGATAAAAAAAATATAAAGTGCATTAGGGTAATTACGGATGACGGGGTAAATGCAATAACGTTAAATTAATGCGTAACTATTGATTGATTAAACAAATATGAATAATATTGTTATCAAACCCGTTTATTTTCATGCGATGCCTTCACGATACTCACAATAAAACGATGCTCGGAATTCCTCGAATGCACTATATTTGGTAATATCTAAAGTTTTGTCAACATTACAAAATTGCTATCTGTCGACTTAGATTTTAGATATCAGATACATAATATTATGTCTTTCTCAGACATATTATCTGATATCTAAAATCTAATCCCTACAAAGCTATGTAAAACGCCCGACGTGAATTAAATATTAATATAAGTATAAATAAATCAGTATCGAAATAAGATTATTTATTATTAAAATCTCACTGTTTAATATGTAAATTTAAAAATAAATTAGTCAATTTATCCGACGGATTTGGGGAGTTGCCGGAAGGCAGATTTCTATCAAGATCAATTTAAACAATTTTTTTTTCTTTGTTTGAGCAGCTTTTTCGTGATCCGATTTCGGCATCCTATACATTTACTTAAAACAAATAACAAATTAATACAGTATATTTAAAACTGAACGGGTCATTACGAGATTCCTAGATTTTATAAGTTAGCGTGAAGCTTAAACGAGGAGTTTAGAATTCAAATTCCAACATTTACTAACTCAACTAAACTTTCTTCAGAAGCGTTTTTGAATCGCCTTATGTATTACATTACGAAAGCATAGTGAAGTTTTATCCAGTACCCAAATGAAGGTAGTTTTTTTAGATGTTTCTGACGTTTTATATACAAACTAGGTTTTCGCCCGCGGCTTCGCCCGCGCAGTCAAAGAAAAACCCGCATAGTTCCCGTTCCCCTGCGATTTCCGGGATCATTATGCCGGGATAAAAAGTAGCCTATGTCCTTTCTCGGGTATCAAAATATGTATCTCCATAGTCCATACCAAATTTCGTGAAAATTAGTTCAGTAGTTTAGGCGTGATTGAGTAACAGACAGACAGACAGACAGAGTTACTTTCGCATTTATAATATTAGTATGGATTCAGGGTAACTTTCTCAATAAAAACCGATTCAAATGCACCTCTCATAAATTCATCAAGTGGTTTAATCCACACTCCACGGTGCCTTGCCTATGGAAAACATAACCCTCCATGCCACAGTCGGGTAAAGCAAGCAACAATCGGGAGCTAATGCAATAGCAACAGTCGGTTTACTATCGCCATGGGATAGTCATAAAGCGGGGGCCTAATGACGATTTATAAGGCTCTGTGCAGTGCAGGGGTCGGAATATACGGTTTGAAAACTGACTTGGCTTAAAAAGGTAAATCTACAAAGGTAAGATGCTATATTGTATTGATTGAAAGATGAAAAAAAGGTTTGTAAACGGTGTCTTTTACTGCTATAAGGAATTTGTAAATGTCTCTTGCAATAAAATTTATATTCGTTTATATATTTACGTTATATATTATATTTATACCCTTGCAAAGTTGCAGCTGAGAAAATCTTTCTGAATTAATAAACTTGAATATTGTTAAAACGGAAATATTGATTTTCGCACTGACATTTTTATCGATGTATAAATTGTATTGTTAACCAAATTTTAAATATTTTCCAAGAATAAAAAAAGTCCAAAAACCAATGGTTGAAGAGCCCTGCCATCACTGAACGCTAAGTATCACCTGATGCCGTGACATTCGACCCTTACTTTGTTTTATTTTTTACCGCAAAGCTTTATTGTTCCGGGGTGATGCACTCACAGACATACAACGCGAAAATTATTTATGCTCTCTCAAATATTTACCAAACAATAATGTCGGAGTGAAATGTAAATACATCATGGTAAACAAAGAAATACTTCTGAATTCTGAATCACCGTTTTAAGGACAAATTATTTTATTTCGACTTCCAAAATATTGATTTTTTAACTGATATTTGTTTCTTATTGATTTGTGTCACTGCGTTCTTGATAACCGAAACAAAAACCTATATTATAAACAATTTATAGAAATTTACAATTACTACATGAATTGAATGATGAGGGCATCCATACCCCTCACAAAAAATTTGCCTATGCAGTAATCTAGGTAGATTATAAAACATTGTCCTACTCTGCCGCAGTCATGTGATAAGAAAAAACTCACCATAGTTCGCGTTTAAGTAGATAAATTCAAATATGTAACACTAGCTTTCCACCCGCGGCATCGCCGGCGCAGTCAAAGAAAAATCCGCATAGGTCCCATTCCCGTGGGATTTCCGGGATAAAACCTATCCTATGTCCTTTCTCGGGTATTAAAATATCTCTACACCAAATTTCATGCAAATTGGTTCAGTAGTTAAGGCGTGATTGAATAACAGACAGACATACAGACTTACTTTCGCATTTATAATATAAGTATGGATAATGAAACTACAATACAGGCTTAGATTTTATTTGTTTAACATACAACACAGTACATACGTGTAAATAAACACGTATTATATTTAATTTCCTGAAATTTGGAAATGGTTACAAACTAAATTAAATTTCCTATTACGATTTCATTATAAAAACTACCACAATAATATAGTACCTACAATAAATATCTCATCAAAACCGCTATTCCGCAACTCATATAAAAACTTTTTAATGCCTTCTGAGGTGGTTAGGGATTACTTGGATTAACTTGAAACTTGATGTTAAAGTTTCTGTGTATCTGTTTAATCCATTTTTAGGTAACAAAGTAAGAATTTAATCTTTATTTAATTTTAGACCTTTTAAACCTCCATTGTGTTTCAAAATCCCTTAAAATATTTTGAATATTGACATTTATTTCCTACTTTGTTAAAAAAATAAAAATAATAACTTTGCAACGTAATTGCTTGCAAGCATATTCACATTAGAATAAATCCCGTAATATCCTAAATCTTACGCGATTTAAGTTGAGACATTATGAATAAGACGCTCGTTTAAAAATTAGTTTGGCGCATTTGAGACGCGTAACTGTCGCTACTCGCTACGGATTACGTGTATTTGTTATTTAAATTTGTAGACAATATAATTCTAATTAACCGACTTAAAAAAAGGAGGAGGTTCTTAATTCGGTCGGTATATATTTTTTATGTATGTACACCGATTGCGCCGCGATTTTTCGGTATAATAGGTATTTAATTCGATTCATGACTTGCACTATACACTTAACTATACATAAGCAGATACTTGAGAATGTTCTGCCAAGATTCGATACCCATACTTTTGTTTCCATATCGTAGTGTATATTTTTCGAATGTAAGTTTCATTGCAATTTGCAATGCCTACAGACTGCAGTGGAACGCAGGTGTGAATCGTTAAAACCACTACCACCAGATGATCCTAGTATATTTAGTATCCATATTCTTATAGGATACAATTTTTATTATTAGGTATTTCATAGTACAATACCCGTCAGGCACTACAGACAGCATATTAAAATTCAAGAGGCCCAAGTAAACGTGTACTTAAAGGGATTTAGCCATACATCTAAGGCCTAAGCCCTTAAGCTTGTTGTCGCGAACTGCTAACGGCCTATATCAGTCACAATTTAAGCGAAAATACAGAGCAGACGATTTGATCCTTCGCTTCGTTATTATGTACGGATAGCAAAAAAATTGACATTACGTGATCGTGGAAAATTGTAGATGGTTTTCGACAATTATTATATAATAAATGTATAAGTATAATATACGCCAAGTTGTATAATATACGCCGAAGATTGAAATTCATCTCCATTATTTTCAATCCTGAATATAGAATAGTTGTACAATACTAGTGTATTGTGTAGTCACAATTAGGAATAGGTATGCACAACATTAAAATGTTTTGCCTAGGTAAGGGTACTCCTCATATTTTTCTAAAGCTTAGCTTTGTTTAGTTGTCAAAGCATAAAAATCAATTTACTTATATCAAAATTTTCTTTTTTTGCAAACCGTTCAACTAGAATATAACTGTAAAAATTCCGGTTTAATTTATCACCGCATTACCACTCGACAATCACATGTCGAATTTTTTTGCGCACCGTACCGAGAAAGTAATAAGTCAGCAAAAATGTGCATACAATGCTTGCATTTGAAATGCAAAGCGCATGACGTCCGCCGCGGCCGCACTGTCACTCACTAACTATACACTATAGACTTGTCAATTTTGGTGCGGTTGCTATTGGCAACGGATGTTTGTATACCGAAGTATTTTGTGAATTACGTTTAAAATACTGTTTTTTATATAAATTGGGAAAATCGCGAAAAAGTAAAAGATGTTTTTAAGCTCTAGATATACCTACGTTTCCTGAATAAGTAACTGTTTATTAGTTTCATCTCTGGAACTATAACCTAAACGATACCTAACTGATCTAATCATAAGTTTTCTGAATATAATATTCCGAACATGTCAAATATGTAACAAAATCTTGATGATTTAGACTTCATAATGATAGACCTCGAAAACAAGAACAAGGGTAACATCAAGGATATCATAAAACAGTGCTCATTTCGTAATTAATTTCCCAACCACAAACACAATGCATTCGAATGACCGTGCAAATTATGCATAGCCACAAAAACCTGTCACACGTCAAAGTAAACAACGTAAAAATCGTCAATATTAATAACAGTTATTGTTTTCGTTTTGAAAGTGCCGATCGGCTTTTCAATCTGCATGTAAAGAGAGACATAAAGGTAATTTACATGTGTACAAAAAGCCTTTTGTGATACCCTGGGCCAGTGTTAAGCGGTCGTCGGCCTAAACAAAATGTCACTCGCGGTGAAGACGGCGGTTTTGAGTCTGTGAGAGACTTATGAATTGCGTATGAACGATGATCTGGGTACGATATGTTAGTCACAGGAAAGTGGATGGGAAAATACTTTCAGAATTTAATTTTTTTTGTACAAAACGATAGGAACAGGTTGCATTGATTGTGATGCTCGGATTAGATAATATCTTTATGAAGATAGACGTTTAATAGAATTACGTATTGTCAATTATAATTTTATGTATTCCATCACGAATTGGCAGAGACGTTTGCTTCTTGTTGATTCTTAATATTTAAAACCTAATAAAAGTTAAAACGACATAATTACCCTCTGATAGATATCTAGAATTATAAAAATAAAACACACTACAAGAACATCCGTAAAGAAAAAGCAAAGTATCAAATGCACGACGCTCACAATGAATGCCGGTTTCCCACATAACTTAAACATTTCTTTCTGAGCAGAGCGCGGCGTAATGACAAATATTGTGACACGGTTGTGAGACAAGTGCTTAAACTTTTCTTGGAAACAGAAAACGAAATTGCATGTTAACGATCGTGACCTAGTTATGAAAATCATATGATATTTTGTACTTGTGGGAAAAACGATTAAAATTATACTATTATTAGACCAAGAAAAACTATATAATTATCTAATTTTTAAATGACGTTTTATCCCGTAGTTCAGGATACATCGCCCATTTTTGCAAGTGACTACTATCAAGCTGATTTTCCGTTTGTAGCTTTATTTTGATGAGACACCGAATAATTTCGTGTACGAAACTCTCGATTGTGGTAGCTAACAGAGATAACAAGGATAAAAATTTTTGATTTGATGGTTCTCAAATATTTATTACGCAATTTGTAGGACAATATGTCTGTTGAATTATATAAACATTAACTAAGTGAAAACAAAAAATCAGTTTGTTAGTAATCATTTATGATGACCTCGTTATCGATACACTTTAGAAAGGGGGACTCTTTGAACCAACCATAGATTTTGTAGGACAAATACTTTTTCGAATAATTTAGGTAATTATCTTGAGATTGAACAAAAAAAAATTCAGTTAGTAATAAATATTTGAGATCCATCAAATCAAAATTTTTTATCCTTGTTATCTCTGTTAGCTACCACAATCGAGACTTTCGTACACGAAATTATTGGGCGTCTCATCAAAATAAAGCTACAAACGGAAAATTAGCTTGATAGTAGTCACTTGCAAAAATGGGCGATGTATCCTGAACTACCGAATTTAATTCTTAATTTAATTTTCCTGTCAACACTAATAAAGTCTTTCTCTTTATATACGTCGTGTGCATTGACGTCAGCTTAATAAATTATGTCTTCCATTGCAATCGAGAACAACATCTGCCAGAAGTAATTTTACAAAACATTCTCAAATGTTCGCAATACAAAGTTGCTAGTTTTGAGAGCATATTTTTCTCTACAAAAAAAAAATGATAAAAAACAAGCCTTTATCTAGGTGCTTAAAAGTAATCTCAATTTTACTTTCAGCAGATTTAAATTTCTAATCATATACCTATTATATTACAAAAAATTAAATTCACCAATGTCACATTTTGTTTCCAACCTAAAATAAACTTACAATCTGGGTTAACATAACCAGAAAAAGCAAACAATCTAGTGTCATACAAAAATGAGCACAATTACCTAAACTTCCAAAAATTGATCGGACGAAACAAATACCAAAGTTTCGATGGCCATTGTTGAATTCCGTGTTTTTACCACGCACAGATTCTCAGCATAGCGTCTCCGGGACACCACTTCTGTGATGCTTTTTGTTTCAAGGGTTTTTGAGCAATGACAGTTACTGCTTGTTGTAGTAATGGCATCTCAAAGCAAAACATTGGGTGAGTAAGACTCGAGTTTTAAAGATTGAAGATAATAATATGTACCTATGGGAAATATTGTTCATTAAGGGCCAATTTTTCAATCCCTGGTTAAAACTTATAATAAAGTATTACACGAGAATGTTAAAAATTTAAAATGCCACCACACCATACCACATGTAAACTGTCAACTGCATGCAATAAGAATACATTTTGAAATGGTAGTTTAATACGTTATTCGACGAATAAGTCTTAACCGAGGATTGAAAAATCAGCCCTTAATTTGTTAAATTTTATTTTTAGAAAAAAATATAATGAATTACTTAGTATATAAATTCTACAATGAAATTTCATTAAAACTCTTTTTTAGATTACACATTAAAAAGGCATTTCTCAAATCTGTATCTTTAACTCTCAAACAGAAATACTTAATACGAATAATTATAAAATTGTTTCGTAAAGATACTCATCGTCGATAATTTTTAAATCATCAATATCAATTTAATTATAAAACAAAGGAAAACATTTTGATGAATGGATATTTAAATTAAAAAGAATAATGCATCTAAAAGTTTCTTAATTGGCCGATACTGCTCCGTTATTTACAGCTTGCAATTCCTTACAGATTTCAACGTACCTACAATAATTATACAAAAAAAAAAATACATTACCTAGAAACCAATCAATACTTCATTGACATCGGGCTTAGTCCTTATTATTTTCTTAGGATCGAAATACCTGTATCATGCTAGTATCTTGCACCTTATATTCTTCAAAATAAGGTTTCTTTTTGTTTGATATTGCGTACAGGCAGTTTTGTAGCGGTTAGCTCAAAGTATCAATTCCCGTAATTACGGCTACAATAACTCGATCAGACAGTGACAATTTATTTTAATGGTATAAACATTACATCTTATTTTTATACTGTTTTTGGTATACGTCTGGCTATTATAAATCTCGTACAATGTTGCCGTCTAACATTTTAAATTGTACGCCTCTTATTTATTGCGTTTTCTTTTGATAGTATTTTCAGAAAATCACATCGTGAGAGTGGCGATATGATTTGATACTTGGCCCAAGATCTGATCCTCCATTTTGGTTATTTCTTTTATAAAATGCAATGTTAAAACATCCTTTATTATTTGCGTCGATCTATTAAATTAAGAAGTTGGATAATTTCACTTTTATCCAACTTTTTTTAACCGACTTCAAAAAAAGGAGGAGGTTATCAATTCGGCCGGTATGATTTTTTTTTATGTATGTACACCGATTGCTCCGAGGTTTCTGAACCGATTTACGTGATTCTTTTTTTGTTCGATGCGGGATAGTGTCGAATTGGTCCCATAAAAATTTTATTCGGATAGGCCCAGTAGTTTTTATTTTATGGGCATTTTTGTCTGTATTTGTAAATGTTGCAAGTGCAAGTTGGAAGTCGGTTGTTTTTAACGCAGTTATATTTATTTATTTGTACAAATATGCATAAAAGGTAACATCACAAGTCGATAACTCATTTGCAACAATAAGTGGCGTTATTATAAAATACAACTCAGAAGAACAATGTTCCAGACAATCACCTTATAATAAGCAAGTCGGAAATTAATATAATTATTATTGTACCCTTATGGTTTATAGTTCCAGTCGATATATTGTATAGGGCTGCTACTATTCTATAGATGACAGAAAAATTATAGAAGATACTTGACAGTTGACTGAAGTATCCAACAAATATTGATTGATTGATTGATAGGTCATACGAAGGTTGTTGAAGGTTGTTGTTGCTTGTTAAAGATTTTAATAATTATTTACCATGAAATTTCAAAAACATCACAATAACCTGTAGCGCTGAAAATCGAACAGATCTCGCCGAAAACATAAATAGATAATGGTTTAGATGCGTTATTTAATATAACAAAAATACGACCTTTATACATTGACTTCATTGATCATTAAAAATATGATATTTGACTAATGATCTTTCTAGTCATTTAATCGAAGTGCAACATAGTAGACAAATTACCAAGAATACGAATAAAATGTCAATTACAATAAATAAAGTTTTGTTTTATAATTTTATATAGTCCTGATCATGTAGCTAATTAATAAAATAATGAAAAATTATACCTATCAGTCACGATAATTGCACCTGCGGTTAATACAAATTTTTGTTCATGAACCAGCCCTATCGAGCGATGGGATCGATGATTGTGCGAGCGAGACGCAAGATGGACACCCCACGAGTGAAAGGGATGGCGAAAAAACGTGTTATTATTGTAAGAAAATTGGCGCGTTTATGTTAAATTCGCGCATCGCATCTGCGCGTTTTTGTAATTTGTAAGAAATCAATTTTTCTGACCTTAGTTTGTTGGTCTTATCGGTTTAATCTGAGACGTAAAATTCATTGACTAACTCAATATAAAAAAGCAAATAAAATTTTGGGGGCTCCTTAACTAGGTAGGTATCTTATCTATAAGAATTATTACTTACAACCCTTTTGTCAATTTATTCAACCTATCTAAAAAAAAATTCGTGTCACCTAGTTAAATTGTGCAACTATCACTCATAATAAAAATCTACAGGTTTTTTTCCATTGCAATCAAACAACCGGAAAAAAAAAAACAGTCGCAAAGACACTCGAAAATAATATAACTCAAAATATTAATACTCACAATACCTAATTAATTGTTATTATACTAATGGTTCATTAAATGACTTCAATTGTCTAATAAGAAATTTTCATTAAAAAGTTAAACGCATATAATTTTTCACAATTACAGTAAGACAATAGGAGATAAAAAATAACAGGTGAATGGTATCAGATCTTTCGATAAAGATAAATTTATTGTGCCAATATCCACCTTGTAGACTCTTTGTACCACAGCTTTGTACAAATACCAATTAATTTATAAGAATTTTACAAGATATTTAGTAGCATATATTTAATACCTACATTCTACCATAATTTCTTACAAATATGGTCAAGGTAAAGTGTACTTTACCTTGACTTTACCCAAAGATGTAACGTCAATGTGTGCATTTTGAAATCTTTTTCGCGTTTTTCATGATGACGCATGGACTTTAAATTACTGAATCTAAAATCAAAGGACAACAGAAAATTGGATTGATTCCGCTTAAAATCAACACGAGCAAATTAGCAGAAAAATAAGAAGTGCAAAACTCGTCACTCGTCAGTAGTCAATTTTGTAGAGCAAAATTAAATGAAGAAAATTTTTCATCGTGACGGTTTTTAGAACCCTGATACTTCTAACTAAACTTAAATTAGATTCAAATAAGATTTATTTTATTATTATGTAATAACTCTAATAGTTACAAAAATCGTCCATTAACGCCAATCTGTCATTCACGGTTCACAGGAGCCAGGAGGTCTCGATTATTAATCGATGTATCGATTTTAATACAAACCATATTAACACCGAGACAATTTATCGATCGAGCGATACAGGTATCGATTAACGGTTAAACGGTGTCACATTATTCGATATTAATTACGAAATATTCATCACTTTGACATGATTTATGACCGCCATTTGCTAGAATATCGCGTAAAATTGTTACGCGTTGTAAATTGGACAGATGGTTAGTCTATAATTTTTATTATTTATGTGCAAGCTATGTAAAATGATGCATGTTTATTGTTTGTGTATTGTGTTGATATTCAGTATTAATCAGTTTTTACTTTTATCAAACCAATAATTTTGTATGTCTTGCTATGTAGGTACATAAATCATCAAAAACATAAATACTATAATTACAACGATCGAATTTATTAAACCATTATATTTTTAATTCTAATTAAAAAGTCAGTTATAAATAATTATTATTTTGCTTTTTGTAGAAAATATGAAAAATATAGATATTATGAACTTCAATATAATGCAAATTCAATGCAATTTCAATATAATGCTGATGTTGTCATAATAATTTAAAGTAGAGTTATGATACATAGACTATCCACTTTATAAATTAAAGAGATATAAAAATATAATTTTAGCTCCTATTGGATAATAGAAAAATATTGGCAACTGCTTTCAATTTTTTACTGCCTTTAGAGAGAAAGTAGTAATTTTTTAATTAAAGTAAATATAATTGTAATAAAGGTAATTGTCATGACCATAATATATTATACCTTATTTCTATTAAGTTACTTGCCGTGAAATATTGAAGTAGTTTAATACTTTTTTTTTTTGTAAAATCAAAACAATAACTACTTTATCACTAAAAATCCCCAGTCTAATAGAATACCAACGCTACCGGCATCGATATGGGACCTTAATGAAAAAATAATTCACGAAGATTTATAGCTTACTCAGACGTCCGCAAATTGGGGCGTTTAACTTAATAATCGGCTGCGTACGCGCATCGACGTTAATTTAAAAATAAAACGCACTGAGACAGAATTATTCGCGACCAAAATCAAGATATTTTTCTCGATTTTTACTCGATTTTTTTTAATCGATTTAATTAAACACAGGTTTGCTGCAATGCAAATATGCGAGATTGGTTTACGATGTAACATTAAGTGGTATTTGATCGCTCGATATATGGTATTGGTAATTCCGTATTATATCATTATGGTAAGATAATTATTATACAGTACTTCGATTTCGTAAAAATTATAACGCTATAATTATGTTGGAATTACTCTATAAACTGAATTTCATGTGGTTTATACGACACGATGTTTACCGAGTAAGTAGATAATAAGTTTTCTTAAAACCGTACTACACGTAAACCTCTTTGAAAAGCTTGGGCTTCGCCCGCGTTTTCAAAGAAAAACCCGCACAGTTCCCGTCCCCGTGGGATTTCCTGGATAAAAACCTAGCCTATGTTGCTCAGTGAAGATGCAGCTTTCTAATGGTGAAAGAATTTTTGAAATCGGTCCAGTACCTAGTTTATGCGTGAAAACCATACATACATAATACATACATACATACATAATTACAAACCTTTCCTCTTTATAATATTAGTATAGAAGTATAGATGAAATAAAGTGTAATTTGAGCTAGCATTCCAAACTCATGGCGAAGAGAAGATGTAACCACCAGAATGTAAACTTAGTTTTGATTTTATTTAATTATAATTTATGAATTATAAATTTCATAATCGATTTTATGGTTTTCGTAGTGCCATTATACAAAGTATAAGCTTAATTGTCTTTCAAAGTATGTATAACATACACAATAACCTAAGTGTAGGTAAAATTATTCTTGTATTATCTTTCCCACGACGGCGACGCGGACGTCTTATCACACATAAACACATTAGCTGTTAAGTTTGTTTGTTTATCTTATTATATACCGCCATTTCTTTATATGAGTGGGTCGTTAATAAAAATATAATTAAGGCCATGTTTACGGAAAATTCTATGTGAAAACTTTTTAAACTATTTACCTTAAATTCAATGCTATGTCAATAAATATAATTTGAATTTGAATTTGACTTTGAAGCTTTATTTAATTATTATCACGAAACGTTTTTGTAAGGAAAATTTATCATTTTAACTTGGTTAAAAATATTACAGAATTTTAGGAAATCAGCTTTTAACAAACATTTTAAAATAGAATTAAGTTTCAGATAGGTACATTAAATTGACATGTCTAATATTCTGATAATTTACCTTTTTTGAGTGATGAGTTACACAGAATCACATAATTGCAATTGTAATTAACGAATGAATAAATATAAGTAGTTTGAAAAACTAAAAAAAACACGCTTTCAAGTTAGATACTTACCACTAACAAGTGATAACTGCGTTAAAAACAACCGACTTCAAACTTGCACTTGCAAAATTTACAAATACCTACAGACAAAAATGCTCATAAAATAAAAACTACTGGGCCTATCCGAATAAAATTTTTATGGGACCAATTCGACACCATCCCGCATCGAACAAAAAAAGAATCACGTAAATCGGTTCAGAAACCTCGGAGTAATCGGTGTACATACATAAAAAAAAAAAATATACCGGCCGAATTGATAACCTCCTCCTTTTTTTTGAAGTCGGTTAAAAAGAACCTTATGCCTTTACTTTAAGGGTTATTTTGATTTAAGTGTAAGTAGGGTCAACAAATTGATATGCTATAGTAAAATTATAAATATCTGTTGCTGAGTAAGTAGTAGGTATTAATTCTGAATGTTCGTTACTTTGTTAACTCTGTTATTTTTCATCGTTGTTTGTACAAACGTCAGTCGTTAAAGTCGCATTCATCAAGACATGTTTGTTTTTGTGTTTTTCAAATAAGTCTATAGAATTATATTTATATTATGGGTAGTTTACCCATCCATAGATCAAATGTAGGTGTTGCACTAGGTAGTACCAAGTACCAACTGATTTCGACAAATTGTTAAATTTTGTTTTTTTTTCATTAGATATAAACAGGAAAAGGTGTGCAAAAAAGAAAAATAAAAGTCCGAAATTTCCAAAACGGCCTCTCCACAACCAAACCCGTTTAGCCATTAAGCCGTAACATAGTATAAAGTACAAACCGAAGCAATACAACAAGCAAACATTAAACATCACCACAACATGTTGTATGGAAACAACATAAAAACAATTAAACAACAATCACGAAGCTCTGTGACGGGGCCGAAACCGTAATTGGTGACCGCACAGAACCCTTTGGATACTCTGATCCAATATGGTAGGGCTGCCACAAGATTTTAATCGTAAATATTTGTGGTGAAAACATAAACACTTCTTATAATTAGCTAAACAATTTAAGACAGTTAAACGTAAATAATTTTATAGTAAATGTAATAATATTTATTTACTTTTATTAGCTGGGCTAATTTTCTAATTTAATTGCAATGTTACTCATAAGATATTTACTGTCGTGGAAACTAAAATTGTGTCATTTATCTCTACATTTTTAATGAAGTGTAACTTCTACAATTATTGATAAGAAAACGAAATCTGAGTGAATTTGTGGGAACTGGGAACTGTTTTAATATTTTTGTATGAAATGTTTTAAACGCCCGAAAATTACTGTCATTGATAACATTTTACATACCATTACGACCAAACCAATTACTTAGTAATAACTTCGGTTGAAACTTTAAAATCTTAGTTTAAAATACATAATATCTTGTGTGCAATAAATATAAATGTTATCATAGCAATATAATCACGACATCGTCTCGATAATTATTATGATTTTACAATTTTCGTATGATTCCTTCACTAGTTTGCACATTATAACGAAACTGGCCTTGCAAATTATAATTAAATAATTATGTGAGAAACAACAATACGAATAGATACGAAATTGCAAGGTGTATTGATATTAAAATTGAGGTTTTGGTTTCAAGTGTCATTGATTTTATTAAAATCTTAAAATCTTATTTTAAACGAAAGTAAAATGTATTTTTTGAACCTAAAATCATAAAAAAATAGAAAAATACAATATCAGATGAAAAATATTTATTTGATCTTTTTAGGGCTGATTTTTCAATCCTTGGTTATATTCATCGAATAACGTATTATACTACCATTTCAAAAATGTATCATAATTGTCCGTATTTGACAGTTTACAGGTGACATTTTAAAATGCTCGTGTAATACTTTATTGGACGGATAAATTTTAACCAAGGATTGAAAAATCGGCCCTTAATAAATAAAAATTAAAATCTCTTGTAGGTCACTACACATAAATGTAATAAAACTTCAAAGTTACATTATATTTTAGTTGAATGAACATCCTGTTAGCAGCCCTACAGACCTATTGTTATCTAAGCCACAAAATAATCCTTCTGCTGACCAACCCTTGAATTAGACCTGTCGATATTATATTGTGACCGCAGTTTTGAGTGTTTGCTATATCATAACACTCATAAATGAAAACAATTTTAAAGCCATACTGAGTTTACGCCGTGAATTGAACTGACTGGCTAATTCATATTATGATCGCAATAACCAGTTACTTAGGTATGGTATTTTATGAATTTGCTAGTCGGTTCAAGTCACGGCGTAATCTGACTGGAAATAAGAGATAATACGGACTCTGTTTTAGAGGTAAAAAGGTATAATATCAATATTCCTGTATGTTCGTATTTATCCTAATTCCTAAGCACAATCGATGTTATAAAAGTTCAGTCATTCAAATATGCAGTAAGGTATTGTAACTATGTATATGTATATGTAAGGTATTCACACTTGTGTTATTGAAATATTGAATCAAAGTATAAAGGAAAATATTTAAATTTTAACGTAGAGCCGGCAAGTCTAAAGTAAAAAATTGTAGGTACTAAAGTTCCAAGAAAATGATGAATTTTTCTAATGAATGCTAATTTAGAATATGGATTAATATACTCAGAATTAGGACAAACTTTGAACTAAGGCTGTAAATATATAAACAAATAATAATGAAGTATCTAATTAATATAAAATCTAATAATCAATTTAATAGGATCGCGTTACCTTGGTTGGATAAATATTTGCGTTCAGTGATTGTTTGTTTTATTATTTTATTTTGGTTCGGCTGATTGTAATCGTTTTTTACCATTTTATGCCTCTTTAATTAGTACTTAGAATTTTCTATTTTGAGAATGACAGGCAGGTATATATTCGGTTCTAACTTGAGAAAATTGAAAAACCGTTTCCTATCTTTTCCATATAAAGCTTCTGTAGAATTATAAATTTTTGTGTCTATACCTACTTCTTATTAATAATAATGACTTATTAAGTTCATTATTAATATCAGTGAGGAAATGTTAGCTCACCTTTCCGACCAGCATAGCGCCTCATCTCGATACCTGCAAATCATAATGAAATTAAAAACCTTACTAATTTTCGTACATTATTAAAATCATATTGAAATGCATGAAAAACGTTTATAAGGTACACATTATAATTCACATATTATGATTCGCGAATTACCTATTTTAGTGGGTAGATACCCGAAGAATTTTGTGATAAGCTGTGACTTATTTTGACTCTACCTAAGTTCGGACTCCGTCCTTCTTGTTATTATGTTTCACGTACAGGCTTCCCGATGTATATTGGACAGATCTATCTTACTATGCATCTTTCATGTCTACCTCTACTAAATAATATTAATACTTTACCAATTACATAATCTACTAGTGCGTTCTTTTTCTTTCCACTCCAGGTGTGAATTTAATCTCACACGTTGCTAAAGCACAAAAACTAAAATAGATTCTATAAAGCTGACAATACATATCCATACTAATATTATAAATGCGAAAGTAACTCTGTCTGTCTGTCTGTTACTCAATCACGCCTAAACTGCTGAACCAATTTCCATGAAATTTGGTATGGAGATATTTTGATACCCGAGAAAGGACATAGGTTACTTTTTATCCCAGGAAAATGACGCAATCCCGAAAATCCCACGGGAACGGGAACTATGTGGGTTTGTCTTTGACTGCGCGGGCGAAGCCGCGGGCGGAAACCTAGTTTATAATATGTCACATGTTCTATTGAAATGTAATTCAATTATATCTGTAAAGATTCTATCTTGCTTTCATCATAGAATAAGTTTTAAAAATGCTTAGGCCGGTTGCAGTGCTTCACCGACCATCAGTGCGTACGTCAGTCACGCTTGTCATATGTATGGAAACGGGTCTAGCTATGAACGGTTTATGAATTTCCTTGGAATTTCCAAACATACCTATTATGACAAGCGCGACTGATGTACGCACTGATGGTCGGTGAAGCTCTGCAACCGGCCTTAGAATACAAGGCTGGGCCAGTTTTACAAGACTGACGAATATTTTCATACATTATGATATTAATCGAGAAACTAAACAGATTATCTAACTATTAACTATCTTTTAATTCTATCAGTATATCAGCTATTAATGCATTAAAAAAATACATCTGTCTGGAAGAACTTAAACTAAAATATTTATACCTTCAACAGCATTAGAAACACACTTTTTAATCTTCAAAATATAATATTTATAATTCATATTTTCCACCTGTTGCATAGATATCTAATAAATAAAATTTATTAGATACATCATACAATCTTTTTTAAACACTCTTCTTAACTCAGTTGTATAAACGTAAACAAGTACACTATTAATTTAAGTGAAGTAAAAACACACGAACAAAAGAATTCTCGCATCATTTCATGTTCCAAATATATCAAGACTCTTGATAAAAACTGGGTCAAATAGGGTATGTATAATGAATTTATTATTAATTAAAACACTTGTAATATCACACTGTTTCTTGTTTCGTTTTAAACGCATGAAATTTAAACTTGAAATTTTATACAAGGGACAGTTTTGTCATTAAAATTCTATACGTTATGAATTTCGTATTAGTTAACAGCATGAAAGTAGTAAAAAATTATTTGTATTAATATTGGTTGGAAGTAGGTATTGGTTTGTTAGTAGGTATTGATATTACTTGTAGAAGCATAACATAACGTGAGAACCTTTTTTTTGTATGTATTCTGTATTGAGATTTTAGATCTTTTAGTGTAATTTTTAGCTCGCCATACAAAACTTATATCAAGTTCAAAAAGAAATCCTAATTTCCTTCTTTTCAATTTAAATAAATAGTATATTTTCCCATAGAATTAAAATATAATTACATGTCCCTATGTCCCTTTGTATACTTAAATCTTTAAAACTACGCAACGGATTTTAATCCGGTTTTTTTAATAGATGGAGTGATTCAAGAGGAAGGTTTAAGTATATCATTTCTTAGGTTTTAGACAAAGCGGGCGAAGCCGCGGGCGGTAAGCTAGTAAGTAATAACGCGTCTTTAGTCGATCTAGACTATCTGAGTGTACGACCTCCCGGGCGATTAATGAATTATTCACAAGCGACGGATAAACGCTGTACATTATTAATATATAATAGCTGTACACATCGGGAAAGGGATCATTTTCTCACTATTTGTGCTTTGTTTAAACTGTGATATTAATGTGAAGAAATGTATCTAGTTGCTATTTGCCATAAGAGCACTCACTCACTCACGCGTCTGTGCCGAGCACTCTCGTCAAAAGTGAAACTTCTTTGGAAGGATTCAAAGATACCAAAATTGTCGGCTCACTCCATGACGTCACAGTATTACCTTTACGCGACCTTGAAATTTTACCCCCGCGCCTAAAGAAGTTTCATTTCAATAATAATTGTTTACTAAGATGTTATAATTCTGTCCAAAATGAACTACATTATTAAAAAATAATGTATAGTATTATTAGTTGAACTATTGCATTCTATCAACATGTAGCAGTATGTTTATTATTCGTAACATGATCATGATCTGCGTGGGGCATATCACCAAATCGATTTAGACTACACTTTCAGTTAGTAATGTCTATGGCAATTCTTAAGTACTATTTGCTCACGATTAAGAGCACTAGTTCAAAAAGTCTTATTCATATAACGTTCTATTTCTTACTAACTACAACAGAAATCTTTAAAGTACCTACTATAGATGTAATAATAACTAACAAGCCCATACATTAGATACATCCAAGAGGTTAACGCTTTAGTTTACATTTCAATAGCTTCTCTGAACATGTCTGCTGCATTGTTGCTTCTAATGTCCTTTTATATTGTTGGTCTCTCTGTTTTCTCTTATTAACATACCATTTGGTTGGACATTTAAGTACCTATGTAATAAAAAATTTGAAAAGTAAGTTAAAATGATAAAGGTTATTTTTCATATTATGCGTGCGATGTTTTCATAATGGCATTTGGATTATTTAATTCCATTATAGCCTCTATACTATAGATCTCTTGATAAATAATAAATTAAAAAACCTCTTAAAGCCTGAATAGATTCGGAAATATCGAAAAATTGTCTCAGTTAGGTATATAAAAGATACAACGTGTACATAAAATTAATTTAAATTTTTCAATAAACTTCAATTTTTGTCCAGTCAAAGTTTGATCTAAATCTTACCACCGCTCGAAATACAACATGAATGAAAACGATATTAAATTGCCTTCAATTAGACACCACATACTAGACAATTACGTACAACGTAGCTACCCTTCAAATAACCTATAAATTTAAACATATATCATATTGTGAACCACAATAAGGGTGTGTATTATTGTAATTTTATGCGCGATTCGCACATAAGGTACGCCAAGTGCTCCAAATTACCGAATTTACATTCACGATGTACACTGTTGAGGACATTACATTGTTCCTGTTTTTATACTATTTATTATTTAACTGTTGGATAGGTACAAATTTATTTGTAAGCGTATGATGTCAAACTAGCTCGCGCCCGCGACTTCGTTTGCATGGACTTTGTGGTAAGGAATAATTTTTATAAAACACGCTTACAGAAAATGGTCATCTTTATAAATAATTAACTTGAGAGAGTTTCACATCATACGTTCCAAATCTATGATTTTTAGAAGTCAACTGAAAATGCTCACCAAAATGATCTTGCTTAGACGTCATTACACTGTGTCATTACTATAAATATTACACTCTCACTGGGTTTATCGAATTCAATAGAAAATGTTCATAAAAAAGGTAAACTTACTAAACATAAAAAACAAAGCACTTGAATTTCTTCGTCAGATGTTTCAGATCTTTGAATTTAGAATCAATTTTAATGTCATCAAAAAAAAAACAAACGCAAGAAGAAGAAAAGTTCAGTTCCGCGTTCGAATTTTAAAATGAATAGCAACATTAGCATGTCAACATAACGTTCAAAAACGTTAAGCGAATGATATAAAATGCAAAACGACGTGTCGCGAGTGCTGACAATTGCAGGCGAAGTTTCTAAACTGAATTCCATTATGTTTTATGACGTTCGATTTTCAGACGGTCTATATAAAATTGTTAGAGAAAAGTTTGACGAATCAGTATTTTTATTACAGTTTCCCGTGCTAAGTATTTATTAGCTTTACTGGTAAACGAGTCTTTAATTACTCTAATTAAAATATTCATTATTCATATTCGTTCCTCTAAACTAAAATAGGTTTGACTCAAATAAACGACGGTCGGAAAATATATTATGTACGTTAAAAAAGTATTTGAGCTCCCAAAAGCCATAAATTTATTATGATCTAATTTTTAATTTATTCAAAATATAGTCATTATTTCTGAACATACATGAGCAATTGCTATATTCAAAAAAATCTTGTTATAAAGTTATTCTAATAAAAAGCGGCAAATATTTACGATCACTTCACCGATCAAGGAGATTATTGTTCCACATATTTCATATCGCAAATTTACACCCTATAAGGTGTTTTATTAAATTTCGGGGTGTTTGCGTGTTCCATATTGAGCAAGGATGTTTTGCTTTTATGCTTTTTATACTAAATCTGACATTTGAGGGAAATATTACGGAAAAAATACCTACCTGAATAAGTTAGGTTGTTATGTACAATAATAGACATCTTTAAAAATATCAGGGTCTAATTGCAATCAAGCATTATCATTACAATTTATTTTATATCCCGATTATAATATAGTTTGGACTATCTATTTAATAAATATTTATTGGCATTATAATACCTAATAAGTACTTATTTTGGAATTGGAAATGTCTTGATGTCTCTCTTCGATATCATATACAATCATTTCATGAATTCCGGGCTTATTTTTATACACCAGCTTATGAGAGTAAATGAACCGATTGTGCTAATAAAAACGCACTTTTTCTGCCTAGAATCTAGACAGATTACCTCTATTATTCTTCTGCTATATAAATTACATGTTTGTATCTACGAACCGTATCGATCACTTTCCTCATAAACCTATTGAGTATACGAGTAAGAACGCGATTTACCGGCAAAATACTTCACGTTTGTTTTTTATAAGACCAGTTTCTAAGCATAGACTAAAGATATTTCATGTTGTAGACGCGCTACCATCGACTACAATATAATATATTCACATCTTTATATAAAATGCTATGATAGGTACTGATAGTGTTTTGCTATACTTGTTGTGTATAATGTTAATTTTTGATTTAACTAGGCTTTTTTATTAAAAATATTGATATTTAAATACTCTCTTCTTGCGATTTATCCTACTTGAATCCCTCATTCGAGCAGAAATGATTTCATTTACAATTTTATCGATTGCTTTATCTTAAGGCGACTACACCACCGAAACTAGCGCCCCCCCAACATTTTATTTTTTTACTCCTAAACCAGATCAAATTTAAAAAATCTAGCTCGGTACTTTGCTAGTATATTACTTGTAGTATTTTTGGTATTACTTTTCATTATTTTGCATTCGGTAAATTAGGAGAACTTTTGATTACCGCCAAAAGTGGCCACTTTTGGCGGTAATCAAAAGTTCTCTAGAATAATGAACAGTTAGAATAGTGAAAAGTAATACCAAAAATACTACAAGTAATATACTAGCAAAGTACCGAGCTAGATTTTTAAAATTTGATCTGGTTAAGGAGTAAAAAAATAAAATGTTCGGTGGCGCTAGTTTCGGTGGTGTAGGCCTCTTAACTTAAAATATTAGTTTTACATTGTTAAATAATTGAAAATGAAAAAATATTTATTTAGACCCACATTATAAAAAGTTTACATAAATGAGACACGACAATCGCCTAAACTAGGTACTAGACCTGTGCTATAGGCGATCGACGCTTTCCACTCCATAAGACACAGTGCCATTATAACGTGAGTAAAAGCGAGTGTGTGTGTGTGTGTTGAATATATGAATTAACATTCTACATTATTATAAAATAACTATCCATTTCTATTATTTTACTATTTAGGGTTTATAGAATGTAGATCAATTTTTAATTTTTAATATGCATCACATTAATTTATTATACTTACATAAAAAAAATAACACTCCAACTCCACCTGCCACATCTACAAAGCTCTAATCTTTGACGCATAGACCAATATGTACTCAGTGTACATTGGCTGTTTGTTCCCCGTCACCGTAATCGTTTCCAAATTCACGCGAAATTCACATCTTTAGTGTTACTTTGTCTAATTTAGGTGATATTTGAGTCGTTATACAGTTTAATAGCTCAGCGGTACTTTAAAGTGGATAAGTGTAATATGAGTGCGAATTTTGTCTGTTTGTGTAGATCAGCTTTGAAATTATTACACCTGTATTAAAGTATGTTTTACAATTTGAAAGATTTATTACTTTAGAATCTAGATTCATAATTATAATATTACCTATAGAATTAAATAATGGATTATAATGATATTTTAAAAAAATTGGTTGTCTGTAAAGTCGGTTTACTGACGATAATTGAACGTGACAACGTCCGATTGTGCTTCTTTGTCGCTCGTTCCGCGCTCTCGCTCGCACTTCAAGCTTTTACATGGAACGCCTCAGATGAGTCAGAGCGAGGTAACGCCGCATGAGTCATGTTTTTTCGTGCGTGCAGCCGGCTTTATCGAATTATAAGACGTTGTCACGTCAAAATCTAGTTGTCGATTTCGCGATAGCGCTATTATCGATAGCGATAAATCAGATCCTAGAATAATCTACGACGTTTATTATAGGTACCTACATAAGTAGTTTTCTAGCATTTAAATGCTTTATAAATGAGAAACTTTTAAAGATTAGAAAAAAATGGATTACGAGGAGTGATTCGATTTATTTTGGCCAAAGACGCGGGTTCAAATGCCGCCTCGTGATCGAATTTTCAATTGTTTAAAAATGTCTTCTATGATTTTTTTCTCACTACCTCGCGAACACAACCGCGAACTTAAGCTAGTACATTATAACTCAGCAAACATAACTTCCTACACGTTTAAACACTAACAAAACCAAACACTAGATCCTGGCGAGCGAAAATAATACCAGTTAGCGCTCGTTAATAAAACAAATAACTGAGTGTTGCCAGTTGAGTGGTCGGTGTTGCCGTATATGATTACAGAGGAAAGCAATTAGCAAATTATCTGTGGAGATAGCGATACCCGACACCTTGTTAGCTAACTAGCGGATAGCTATTTTTAACCGACGCACCCGAAAATGGAGTTTAATTGCAGAGCGTTTGTTGTGTAGAAATTTTCAGATTTGTATGCTGGTGGCTTTTTAGGAAAGTTCTTAATTAACCAATTTGGTAGATAATATTTCTATAATCCTACAGTATTCTTAGAGAAGGTAGGAAAGCTATTTTGTATTGGTTTGTTTTATATAATATCGACTAGCTGTGCTCCGCGGTGTCGCCCGCATTGCTCCACTTATGTTCGTCTTAGCTTGATGATAGACTATAGCCTTCCTCGATAAATGGTCTATCTTACACCGAAAGAATTTTTCAAATCGGACCAGTAGTTCCTGAGATTCACGCGTTCAAACAAACAAACTCTTCAGCTTGCTAATATTAGTGTGATATTATTAAAGATAACTATTTTTTAAATAGTAAGTAACAAAATACCGACCTTCGTTTTTATATAAAACTGAATCCAGGCAAGATCAATCCATACTTAGAAGGAGTTAATTATAAAATAGTGTGAAAATCATCAATATAATATTATATTAAATACGTAAATTAACTCATTCAGATATCATGAACTCGCATGAATCACCAAAACGAGCTTTTGTTATTATCCGAGCATTAGGCAACATTATCGTTCGAACGTGCGATTCGATCGCCATTACATACAATCAATAATTTAGTATCGACGACCGCCGCTCACACCAACCACTTATTAGTGGAGAAAA
Organism: Colias croceus; assembly: GCF_905220415.1. Taxonomy (NCBI): domain Eukaryota; kingdom Metazoa; phylum Arthropoda; class Insecta; order Lepidoptera; family Pieridae; genus Colias; species Colias croceus. The sequence continues at coordinate 6,838,856 of NC_059556.1, read as the reverse complement.
AACAATCACTACGAACCGGGTTATTATCCCGGCCGCGAGTGACGGTGTTAGTGTGGACATGGTGCTTTAGTATTTCATGTATTTATTAAACTAAAATATTTTACGTATTATTTTTTCTCTACGAAGATGAAGGGAATAACCAGGGTTATTATACATATCCATTTACACATTTAAACACCTAAAGCTGCTTTTAAATTTGAGTTAGTGAGCGTCTAATGTTTCTATAGAAACATAACAACCTAATAACATTAAATTAATATCACAGTACACATAAAAAAATTAACATATTTCCAACCAGCTACAATTAATCATTCAATTAGGTATTTGCCACATAAATATTCACCGAATTAATATGTTAATTGTCTCATTTCCACACTATAGCACATAGTTTATAACTTCACACGTTTTTTATCAAGAAAACACATGTATCGATGGAATTCCTTGCGCCAAATTGCATTACATATAAAAACTGTGAATAAAAATGATACATTAGCATAGAATAATAGCACCTCAGATGTGTATCATTCACTCCGGCCATATCTTCATGAAAACTAGCTATATTCGACATGTTTATGTAAAATTAATTCAACAATTTTACGAAAAACATCTGTCTTGATTATACAGCTCTTAAACTTGGCTATCAGTTTCAATCCATAAACGCTTTATATAGAAGATCCAGGTTGAAGAGCTGTTGAATGGGTAATTTTAGAACAATAATTTAAATAAGAATCTCATATAGATTTACTACTGTATTCAACTAGTTTTTCGCCCGCGGCTTCACCCGCCTGATTAAAGGAAATTCCCATGGACATAATTAAAGATGTTTCACGGCGGTAAAAAGTAGATATAGGCTACTTTTTACCGCCACTGTCTAACCACCAAACTATCTCCAGACATAAAAAGTGTGTTACATTTCCCCTGCAACATGGAAAGAAACAATTTTGCATTTATAATTTAAGTAATGATAAACTTTATTACACTAATGCAATTGCCTAACACATTTAAACATGTTTCTTCAACATGGTGTTCACGACGTTCCACACAATTTTTATTATTTAGCACCTAACATAATAGTATAATGGACCGTGAATCGCTTTTAATTAAATTTATTAAAAAAAATCGCATAAAGTCACGTCCACACTAATCTCCACCTAGTTTCCGCTTGAAGTGTAAAATCATAGTCGAAGATATAATTCTCATAATTCACGGCACAAATAACCTTTCACACCTCGCGCCCAACAATGTGCGCGATTGTACATTTACATCTCATTGAAATTTGTACACGATTGTACGTTTTCATGTCTTTCGAATTTGCGTTGGACTGTACCTGATTATTATATTTGAATGTGGAATTCTTGGGTGAGCTATGGTTTGTAACGTGAATAGCAAGCTTTATTCTGGAAATAAAGCTTGCTATTCACGGAATTAAATTGGTTCTTAAGTAAAATTTACGTATTTATCGTATGGTTAGTGAGCAGTTAATTCAAAGAAGTTCAATGTCGACTGGTGTCATCATGGACATGTCCATATTCAGTTACTTGCTCACGAAGCTTTGAAGTGAAATAGCAAATACCACTACGTAATAGAAAATACTTTACACTTAGGTAGGGTCAGAAACTACCATTTTCATTTTATCACAGTAAAAAGCTTAGGAATTTTCCTTTGAGATATTTTGTTATAAATTTAATGAATGCTCAATGAGTACAAAAAAAACATGCTCCAGTTTTTGAATGATACCTACGCCCTGATAGAATAGGTACCTATGTAAACCATGGCCGGTTTTGCATATTGCCATTATACTGATGGAGAACCAAAATTGCGGAAACTTATTGCAACTTAAGTTTATGTAGAGAACAAATAAGCATCAATGAACAATAATTATTACTCTATCATTGTACATTTTTTATAATAATGCACAAAAGTGTGATTCACTATGCAACCACATTGTCTTGTGAAGCCAATACATAATCTGAATTCTAAAGTAGGTATATCAAAGTATTTTATATATCTACTCGCCTTTTTAATTATATTTTCGCATTCCGGACCAAACTAGATTTATATATTAATCCTTAGAATTGGTTTAATCGTGAGAATAAATGGACACCATCTAACGGTGACTGTGATGTTATGAAGCTGTCACTTCTGAGTATTTTTCGGATTTAGGAAAGGTCACGCAGTTGTTAATTGCTATATAACATGACAAATCACTTTATTACTGTAATATATACATATATTCTGATAAATATTTCAGGAAGAAAAGAGGTAAGTTCCTTTTTCTAGATTAGATTGTGTCCATTAGACTTTACTAGAATACTCTGCTACTCACCCGTTAAAAATTTGAAATTTAAATTTGAAGTTAAATTTAAAAAGACGTGTGGCACTCGGTGACTGCCGTGGTAAAGCTATTGCATAGCATGCCTTCAAGCCACACCTCCGCCCGTCGGAGTGGGGAGCGTGAGGTTTTTTCGTTACGGAATTTCTCGATTCGGTCCCCGCGCTCAAGGCCCGCGATAGAAGCTATGCAATAGCTTAAAAAATAGGTCTAAAAAAATACAGAGATATATATTCCATTCAAGTAGGAACTATTAACCTACTATCTAGTGCCAAATCAGCAATAACAATTAATATTCATGAACGTGAATTAAGTTATTAAAACTATTCCCTTACAATGAAGGTATTATTCACCATGATATTATGTATGAATTAACAGGTGGGCTATAACTCCCCCTATGTCACGCTCTTTTATTTATGTTATTAGATAGTTTAACTTTACGAGGTTCTGTAGAGTTATAATTCATTAGTCTCTTTAAAAGTCAAGTTTGTGTTTGATAAAGTGGTAAAACTATGAACGTTGTTACTAAGAGGTCCTAAATACGATCCTTGCTGAATTTTGAAGTAAATTGGTCACTGAAATAGTTGTTTATTTCCATATCTAAAAATATTGATTACACAGTGGATATTATAATCTGAGTTAAATTTCTATAGGTAGCTAATAAATTTTAATTAACCCTAACAATTATCATAAATATTCAAATAATTCCAACGGCATAACCTTGGAGTATATATTACAATAGTAGGTACAATAGTACATAAAAAATATATATTAAAATAGTACCTACATAACTTGTCTGGCTTAGTTGTCTGGTTTTAATTGTCATTATTTATGGTAAAAGCTTTGCTTATTTTCAAACTCGATTGCGTTCCGTAAATTGTATGTAGTACCACAAAGTAGAGACCTAGTCCTTTCAGTAATTCTTTTTACTCTGTATCATTATCGATATTCGATTGTTTACATCGAACAACCAAAATATCGATGTCAATTCGACAGGTGTGCCGATAATCGATTCTGCCCCCATAACACCATAAATACGGCGGTATTTTTAGATGCGATACCATAATGCGCACCGGAGCCATAGTCGTAAAATAATATTCCATAATACATTATAATAGTCGCCATCCTGGGTAATGTTCGTAAGTATTGGAATTACAGGGCGGCGTTCTGGGCGACCATTTTGTGTGCAGTGCAAGTCATACACGACTACTTTTTTGTGAACGTTTTTTGAGAATTCTCTCTGTATAAAAATCCTGAACTTGAACATTTCAGTTCTCTAGAACATAATAAGTTATGTCAATACATTTAAAAAAATATTTATTACTATATAGCTTAAAATATGTTATGCCCGTTAATAGAACGCATAATTTTTAAGATACAATAATTAAAGTAAAGTAAAAAAAGAAATGTTAAATTATTTACATTATTAAAAACAATACACACACGTAAACACTTTACTCCAACTTAAATCGTCCATCATATAAAATCGCTATCGCACATGCATTTGTGCTACATGCATGTTTCGAATCTCATCGCTGCATTTGATTGGCTGCGGGTGGCAAAATTGTCCAATGATTTCGATTCATTTCGATGACAGATAAATTTTGAATTTAGAATGCGATTCGATCATTTTTCAATCGGAATAAAATCGATTCGTTCGTCAGCCAGCATCTTATTTTTTTCATAATAATATATTCGGATAGCAATTTAAATCTGAGATGTGTCATTGGAGCAATGAGAATGCTCCAATGACACATATGATTGATTTTTTACATCAATCAGTCACAAAATGGATAAATGGTGGACAAATGGTGGATAATTTTCGATGTCTTGTATTATTATATAATTTATTTAACTAGGTAAGTAAACGGTTTCGACTGTAATTTTTTTTTTTTGCTCACTCTCAGAAGGGAAACAACAAAATAATAGATACATAAAAATTAGAGAAAAATTATTTATTGTTATTATAAACACTGCTAAACAAGGTGTAGCACACTTAAAAAATATCAATCAGTAAACATACGGATAAGAATCCGAATAACACATCAAACAATATAAAAACAAAACGGAAGCCAACAAATACATCAGCACGTTACCTAAATGGATTTTTAATATAAATTTTGATTCGGCTTATCTGGAACAAATCGACGAAAACGGCACTTAGCGGGTTTCTAAAAGACCTAATTACCATCACAATCTGAGCGCATAAAGTTAAGATTGGAGTAATTAAATATAGCCTACCCCTTGTTAGTTTATCCGAGGCGATAACGAACAAGATAATAAATAAGGCGAAATCAGATACATACGGAATTTGTTTGATTAAATATTTATTTTGTAGACATTTATTTGTTGTGAGTTGTAGCACGAGACTTGTTTTAAATTTTGTAATAAAAGTGAAAGGTTTTGTAAGTGAAAGAATTTGAATTTAATCTATTATGTTTTTAGATTGAAACATTAAACTCTTCATTAGGTATATTCTAATTTAATCTTATAAAAAGCGATGTGTGGATGACGTCTATTTTTTATTTTTTATTTGAATAAGATTATGGCATACAAAATTATCTTCTTCATCCGTAAATAAAAAATAAAAATATCACAAAATTATTACAACAGACGTACAGTAAAAATAGTAAAACAAATGGCGTATAATTTAATTCAATTACAAAGCAATAAAATGACATGTCAAAAACAAGAAGTAACTGAACCCATCAGTTACAAATTAAAACAAATAAAGAACGCAGCTAGCCACGACATTCGCAGCGTGAATCCGAACGTAACATATCCTCTCATTTTCGAGCGGCAGGCGCGCCATAACTCAAATGTTTTGACACATAACCTCCAAATGGTCATTAGGTAGGTACCTTTGAATTGATTTAATTTGTGAAAATTATTTAATTTAACTGATTAAGAATTTAGTCAATAATTTAAAGTCTTGAGACGAATTAATATAACTTTAGGTATATTCGGTGATGAAAGAGGAGATTGCAGATTGTTGTGTCTAATCGATAGGCTAAGATTTCAAAAATAGATCGATCCTTCGAGTAATGAGGTAAGAAATATTATGTTCATTTATTTATAAGTTTCTTATACTTAACTACTTTAAAGCTATGCGCCATACATATCTCTGTTAATTAAATGATGATTACTACCTAATTACCTATACATCCACAAATACTACAGATATGTGTGAAGAGATAAGATTTAAAAAAGATAAGTACATACTTACTTAAATAAGATATTTTCCGTTTAAATTTCTAAGAATACTTAGCCCATAGGTAGGTGCCTAATTATTTACCAATATATCTTAGTTCATAAAACAGCAATTCAATTAGTCAATACATAACGAGATATTGTTACAGCCAAGAGATACGTAATGCTTTATGTTACTCTGATAATTTAAACGGTCCACTTGCTATCTATATTAAAGGTGTTGCCGTGAAAATACCAATAATTTAGTCGTAAATAAGATAATGTACTACCGAATATGTCACGACCTTTTAACATTATGTTTTTATTTGGTTAATTAATAGCATTCATGACACAACTTAATGGAAAGTGGAAGTACGATAAATTTATTAACCCATTGAGCCCCGAGCGGCCCGATCGGTCCACGACACAATAGATTTTCTATTGTGTCTGTGATTCCGGGGCCTGAGTTATAGAAATATTTATTAGAAGCTGTAATCAACACTACCTATTTGATAACCTTTTTTTACCTAAATAACCACATCGTTTGAAAAAGGCTATGCATGAAAGAGCAACAGAGGCGGTATACCGCCAAACAAACCGGATCGGCAATCGGATTTGCAATGTAGATAACATTCAATAAATTTTTGTATACCTAAATTATTGGTAATTTTTTAATTTTTAATCTGTACCAAAAAAACATCACTATATAAAGCTATATATACATATAATAAACCATAAAGCTCAATGCAATCTGTATTGCAATAGGAAACGAAACCTTTACAACTCAAAAGAACACTTAAAAACACAAAATCCCGAGCCAGATAGAGTTATCTATCTTAATATTGTCTCTGGCAGCTACAATGTTGCCAGTTTTTCAATAAGTCACTCGTATTTAAGGCTAGCCCACATTATACATAGCACCAACACCCCCCATGGTCAGACGATTTGTCTTCACACCCCACAGGCTCGGCGCAGATGATAAAATTATTTATTCAATAAAACAAATACTGTATAAAGTGTGACTTTTCTCGGTGTTGCCGTGTAAAGAGTAATGGCGGATATAAATAAAATGTGAAGTCAGTGCAGGCTCGTTTTATTTGAAGCGTTTTTAGTTCTAGATAACGTATGTGCGTTAAAATTTCGAATATTGTGTCGTATTAATTAAAATTTGATATTTTAGACATACTAGAGATTACATTTAGCTATTAATATATTACTCGTATTATTCACATTATTGTATAAAATCGAAATATCTTCTGCATAATATTGAGAACATCTAATAACAGTAAAGATGTCTTGTTGGTTATCACCCATGAGTTTAATATAATTTTTTATATGTGTATTTAAGATAAAAACATCCAAAACATTGTTCGCCAAAACGCTTCCGGGTCGGCCATTACTTCCACGTTTTCCCAACTCGCTTGCAAAATGTCCGCCAATAATCAAAACGGCTAATAAACGCGGCAGACGGAACACTGAGCGACTTTTAATTCTCACACCCCATTTGACTTGATGTTACAATGTGCACTTACCGAATGCAGACTAAAAATGGTGTCGAGAAGATACCGTGTATAAAAACATTTTATAGTGCAACCATGTCATGTATGACTCATAATATAAGTATATTAAGATGTATTTACAGAGACAGTTTAGAATTCTCAAAACTTCTATAATATCATAATATTCTATTTTAATGTGACGATGTTTGTATTTATTACCAACTAGCTTCCGCCCGCGACTCAGTCCACGCGGAAAAATTAAGAAAAATTAAGATTTTTTTTTCTACGTATTTTTCCGGGAAAAAAAATGTATCCTATTTTATGCCCAGGATAATAAGGTATAATTTTACCAAGTTTCATCGAAATCGAACCGTTAGTTTTTACGTGATGCCTTCACATACAGACAGAAAGACAGACAGACAGACAAAAATTTATTTAATCACATACATATTTGGGTTTGGTATCGATCCAGTAACATACGTATTACCCCAGTGCTATTTATTTTTTCAATATTTTCAATGTACAGAATTGACCCTTCTAAAGATTTATTATATGTATAGATAAAGTAAATAATTCATTCATTGCATGCTTACAATAAGTGAATCTAATAGTATGATATGCTGATTTTTTTTGGGTCTGCTTAGACGTATAGTTACCTAATAACATAACAATGAATCACCGGACAAAACATATGACGCAAATATCAGCGGAAAATATCTTAAAACAAATAGGTAGTAGGTAACCGAGATGCATTAAAACTAATACGAACAGAATCGGTGATCATTAAACAAATCGTTAAACTAACAAAAATAAAATTGCAATACAGCTCCATTCATCCCCTGTTCCTAATGTTTTCGTAATTCTATCCTAAGTCCAGCGCCCCTTCAATTGCCCTACACCCGTTAACATTTCTTTTCGCACTTTTTATTTTGCCCCTTTCAAGGAATGTCGGCGATTACAGAGTCCCGTGAACTAATTATGAAAAGAAAATTTATTCTAAGGGAGACGGCTTGACAATTTTTCAATTTGTAAATGCTAGCTTTTATCTGGGAAACTCTTTATTTGCGAATTAAGTTACAGCATAAATTGTTCCTGCTATTTGATGTAAATTATATTAAATTTATTGTCTTGATATACCTAATTTTTGCTACATTACGCGGTCCTTAACTATAGTAACTAGAAATATTCAGAAAGTGTAGGACTATTCAAGAAGCATTAAACTATTAAAATAGCCTTAAGCATTGTTGTTTGCCACTTTCCTGCCACATACTAAATCTATTAGTTTATGAACAGCAAAAATAATGGATCTATTCTATTGCAATATGTTTCTGTATCTTCTTTCGTTGGGATTTTCCTGTGGGATTTTCTAAATTCTCAAACTACCATACGAATTGAAAATTCATACCACCACACGCAAACCAAATAAAAAAGCAGGTTTTAATCAAATTACCTCCAAACAAATATAATATCACATTTTCGAGAAATACTATGGGAAAAGCTAAGCAAATAATGTTTGGTTTGCCTAATTACGTGGTTCAATGGTTATACAAACAAGTTGTGGACGGTGGAAGACGCGTCATTACTTACCGTTGCTTGATTGAATTTCTCGGCAGAATTCATATACTGCTGGAATAAGGTTTACAGATAATAATAGGATAAAAAAGCATTTAATTGTGGGAAGTATCCTTGGATTTTTTCTCATATCTGTGCATGCTAGGATAGTTCGGTGTTCAAAATAAGACCCCATTCTAAAGAATTTTGGCGTTATACTATACGTGGACCTAGAGGCAGCTTCAGCTTTTTGTCAATAAGATTTCTTAGGTACCTATCCTAAATGTCCATTTTTGATGTTCAATTCACGACATAAACTCTGGAAATACGGCCCCAGTTTATCCCTTTATTTTAATAAGAGAAATTCTCGAAAAAATCATGATGAGAAGCTGAGCCAATAATATTTTGCTCAATTATAGTCCAAAAACCTGTGACAAAATAGTCTCAGATCTCATCCGACTCGGTATTTAAATACAATACCCATTTATCACGATTCGCCAATCGTAACAGCAATCTGTGCAGAATACGTGAAATGTCCCTAAATCGCTGCACAACTATCGATGTAGTTGAATAGGGCGATTAGTTATTATCTCCATCTTGTTTCTCACCATTGAGCTGGCAATCCGGGAGCAGACAGCGGGCTTCTGATTAATTTCTATGGGGCAATTAAAATGTTGCATTCAGTATACAATTTGTCCCTATTTATGTTGTGGTCTAGTTCATTTGCGATACATCTTTGATCTGTTGAAAACAATTTGGATATTTAAAAGGTTACATATATTGTCAGTTACATTGATTTCGATAAATATAAATCAACAGAGATTGTTTGTTGTTCATATTTTACCTTTATTAGTATTTAACGAATCATGTCATTATATATGTTATTTGCTTAATGATGAATCTCGTCTTTATGTTGAATGTAAATGATCTTCACTACAATATAAGGTATCTTTGTATTATAATAAACGGCATACTAACTGTCCATTACAAATGATATCAAATCGTTTGACCACAAGCGGCTTCGCTAATACAATAATTATTTCAATTAACTAAAATGCTAAAAAGAGAAGAGCTACGCTTACAAAAACAGTAACATATAGAAAAGTTCACATAACTTATCCATAAGAACTATATCCCTTTAATTTTTTACACATAAAAACTGTCACCTGCCGATATGGTCTTATTTTATTAGTGTGCCTTTTTGCTGCTGCCGCAAAAAGGTATAAATTATCAAAACATATGGTAGTACTATTTTTATTGCTGAGTAACGCAAATTGTTCTCCTAGTATGGCAAAAAAACCCCAGTGCTTCAGTAAATTGCAGTCACAATAGAGTGATAACTCCGTCAAGATCGGTTCCCGACACGGAGACGATACGATGGATAAATTTGCGGCTGTATTTACTTTATACGATATTTTTTGTTGATCCAAACATAAATTCCTTCTGTACGCTTGTAAAATGTGTAAAAAGTGCAGCCTTGTGGAGTACCTTTTTAGTTCTGTATTTATTAGCAATTTCTCGAAGCAGAAGTAAAAAATTGGCTTAGAAGTGATTTGAGTTGCGAGTAATGAGTTCAATAATCTATTATATAGATGACTTTTATTTATGCAGTTCGTAGAATGCACTAGAAACATTTTTAGTTATCATCACTATCACTATCATAGTATAAAACAAAGTCGTTTTCTCTGTCCCAATGTCCCTTTGTACGCTTAAATCTTTAAAACTACGCAACGGATTTTGATGCGGTTTTTTTTAATAGATGAGTGATTTAAGAGGAAGGTTTTAGCATATTATAATTTATTAGGTTTTAGACAAAGCGGGCGAAGCCGCGGGCGGAATGCTAGTTGTCTATAATTTAAATGTTCCAGATTAAAAATGGTCATCATCTACAAGAAATAATGAAAGTTTTCACTTTTTTCCAATTGAAAGTTATGTATGTACGGTTCAGTTCTTCTAAACTAATGAGTATTTATCTAGTTTTAATTTTAGTAATTTATTTGTTATTGAATGTATCAATGGGTTTGAAAAGGGAAACGCTTTTCTGTCGACAGAAGAAACAACCACTATTTTGTTGTGAATAGTAAATTTGAGTTCATATATTTGTTATTTCGTTTTGTAAGTGCAATTGGTAGCTTCATTAATATGAAATTAATTAGCAATCTAATGATTGCTAATTAATAACTATTCTAATAGCTAAGGGCTGATTTTTCAATCCTTGGTTAAAACTTATTCATCGAATAACGTATGAAACTACCATTTCAAAAATGTTTAATTGTCCGTCTATGACAGTTTACAGGTGACATTTTAAAATGTTCGTGTACTACGTCCAATACTTTATTGGACGGATAAATTTTAACCAAGGAATGAAAAATCAGCCATAAGTCTAACAGCTAAAATTGAACACATTTTTTATTTATTTATTTTTTATGTATAAAAGTAAGACATTTTGTTTTGTTTACGTCACTATTCGTTTAAATTTGCCCTAGAAATTTGCAAACTGATTGTTTATTTACAAATAGAATACAGAAAAAAGTGTTGTACATTATTTACAAAAAATTCGTTGACGGTAATTATTTATGAGATACGGCTAATTAATATTCACATATTTAAGCTATTTACAAACAACTTAAAATACTCTCGTACTAACCAAATAAACGAATGAATTATTAATATATTTTAACATTCTTTTGGTCCTAATAAATACTTCACACTATTTAATGTAAGTACCTTAACTAAAAATAGGGAATTTTTAATCAAATTTCACAACGGTCTTGGTAAAACAGTACCTATTAGTTCAATTATATTGTTGAACGTTAAATTTTTAATTAGTGACATTTTCAATATATTTTTCACTTTGTCTAAAACCTAATAAATTATATACTAAAACCTTCCTCTTGAATCACTCTATCTATTAAAAAAACCGCATCAAAATTCGTTGCGTAGTTTTAAAGATTTAAGCATACAAAGGGACATAGGGACAGAGAAAGCGACTTTGTTTTTATACTATGTGTAGTGATGCAGTTTACTGAACCAAAAATTTCTGTCTTTAGGTATATAGGTATGTTAGCAACATATTTTTTTACCTCATATAGAAATCTCCTTAGAAAAGACTTCTCTCTACCTCTATCTTCACTTATAAATAAGTATACGCATAAATTGTTAACCTTCGACGAGTATTTTAGCCATGAAATTCCTAAACAAATATTAGACTTTTAAAGTATTTTCTTCCGATATCTCGTGTCTGCAACCGCTTCATTATGTTTTGGTGTTGATTAGCGAATGGATGAATTATCATTAATATTTAATGAACCACGTCAATGCGACTCTATCTTAATTTCGACTAAATATATTTATTTTTATGTTAGTTATATGGTTAGAACCTATAAAATTAGTCATGCATTGATGATATGCTAGCAACTTTTAAAGCCATTTTCACAATATTTGGATGTGTTTAAATTTATTATAATATGCAATTATTTTTATTGTACCTATTCAAAGCTCACGTACATTGTGTTATGAAGCAAATAAACGATTTTTATTTAATAGGTATCCTAGCTTTCAGCCAGGTCATAAATACCTTTGTTCACTATTAGTGATCAATATTTTGTTTTTGACCATTTTCATTAACCCTAGAAAGATAGTCTGCGTCAAAATGACTCCTGCGTTTTCGAAATATAGCTTTATCTTTTTAAATGTCGCGAATCCATAACTGTGCTTATAGGACAGTTCATAAGTCACTAAGAGCTACCCTATGGTATACGTCTCAATAAAGTTAGAGTAACCAATTTTGAAATATAACGACTACGTGAGTCAAAATTACGCATGATTATCTTTACCGTGACTTTTAAGATTTTGACTTCTATGGTAGTTTGAATATTTTTTAGCTTATTTTTACTGTATATTGTGACTTATGTTAAAAATTTATTTTTATACATATTGAAGCAAATATAGAAAACAATTGGGGATAGAAAATTGGAAGAATATTGTATACTAGCCGCTCTTATGCAAAGCGATGAGGGTCCCTGTGAAGAAACCGATAGGGAAGTAGGAGGACCACGAAATTGAAAATGACGAGCAAAGTGACACAGAAGAAGCTTTTCCCGATGAGGTACAAAGCAAAGATGATATATTACATTCAAGCAAAAGGCGAAGTAGATGCATTAGACCGAATGTGTTCCCTGATGTTCAATAGTAGTAAGACAATGAGATGGCCAATGGCTTTATTTTATGGAATCAATAAAATTGCTTGGATATTGCATATTAAATTTATAGCCACAATGTTAACATCAAAGCACAAAAACATCCGAGTCAAAAAAACATGAAATATAGAAGCATGGAACCGTCTTCTTTGTTTATGCGTGGGTGTTTAGAATCACCAGCTTTGATTAGATATTTGCGTGATAATATCTCCAAGTTGTTGCCAAATGAAGTATCTGGTACATCCTAAGAAAGTACTGAGGAGGCCTTCCGTAAAAAAAAAACGTATTTACTATACGATTTGTCCTTCTGAAATATGACGAAAGGCAAATTCCTCCTGCAAAAAATGTAACATCGTTATATTATGTCGTGAGCATACGTTGATATGTGCTAAACTTGTTTCTCACTATTTTTTATATAAGTATATGTACAACATATATATATAAGATATAAAAAAGTCTGATAATTGTGGCCAAAAATAAGTTTTTATTGGAAATAATACGTGTTACAAGAATTGTAGATTTAAAGCAGACGTTTAATGTTTTCGTTTTTTTTATATGTATAAAAATAATTAAAAATAAATTATTTGTAATATTAATTATTCTAACATAACTGTAAATATATAATAACTTACAATTTATAGAAAAAAAAACAATATACCGCGACTTAAAGCTAACTAAAAAACATGCGTAAATTTGACGCATGACTATCTTTCCCGTATTACTCAATATGATTATCTTTCTAGGGTTAACAATGATCATTTGTTTCATTGAACTAAATAAAATTACTGCAATAAATGGTGTTAATTACCTATAAATTACTGCTTAAAATATTTAAGGACTTGTGTTTTGCAATTAATATAGTAAGCTAAGTAATCTTATTTATTTAATACATCTCTCTATGTGTATAAAAATCACTTGCTTAAGTAATTTACTCCACAATATTACACCTCACCTTATATCACCTGCAATTTTATTAACACAAAAAAGGTAAACAACACCCACTAATAAATACTAATTAAAAAAAACAATAAACAACGCTCTTCACGAGCTATTTCCTTTTGTATTTTTTCGTACTTCCACATTTTTATTTCTCGCAGTAATAAAGCGGAACTGCAATAAACCATACCAGAAAACACTTCCCAACAAAAAGCCGATTTACGCCAACCTTCAAAAAGACAATAACCGTAAACTAAAAACGTAATTAAATAATCCACTATATTTATTTTCTCAGCAACAATGTGGGTAATTAATAAATTTTTATGTAGATCCAAGTACATAAAACGGATAAGGTACGCTAAAGAGTGGTTGCTATAATAAATCCAAAGTTCAAAAAACAATACTATTCACAATTGGCTTTTAATTCCCTTAACGTGGCTCGTAAAGTAAGCCACAATTAGTCAGTTAAAGACTCGCTTTATTTATAGAAAAAAGCACATCAACATTTTCTTGCTGACTGAACCGTTGAGATTTTACTGATAAAATTGTTTGTCTTTAAAAATAGATCTTTTCAATGTGAAAAATCTTTAGGAAATCAATACAATCGAATAATTTTGGCAATAATGGATGTAACTATATTTTTTTAATAATATTTTAAGAAACCCTAATTATATGAAGACAATTTTTAATTTGCATCAAACTCACCTTTAAAGTTGCAGCTTCAGTCATTCATACAGTTGCAGTGTTATAGATAAACAGTTTTCATAAATTATGTTTTTCGACTTGGATTCAACTTTCTAAAATGAGATGATTATTCAATTGTAATCCCTACTATAATATTATAAATGCGAAAATAACTCTATCGTCTGTCTGTTACGCTTTCCCGCTTAAACGTCTCAACCGATTTTGATGAAATTTGTACAGACAATCTTTAGACCCTGAGAAAGAACATAGGCTACCTTTTATTGCGAAATACATATGTACCACGGGTGAAGCCGGGGCGGACCGCTAGTTATTCATAAAGCTTTAAAAGTTTTAATACGGTATCAGATTTCAGTATCGTATTATAGTAACTATGGAATTTTTTTTTTACTATTCACACCTGAATGAGTCTTATAATCATCATCGGGTTATTAAAGTTCCCACCTTAATGTAGTGATGCAGGCATAAGGAGTTAACATAATATCAAGTTCAATGATACTTATGATTTATCAATAATTACAGACTACAGGCTCTTTAAATGAAGATCAGAGGCCGATAGCATAGTTCCGATTACTGTCTAGAATAGAGAAGATATCTAATGAATGTGTATATAAAATGCCTTTGATTTTTTAATTTATCTGCGCATGTTGTAACATCACCACTGCTCGAACGGTGAAGGAAAACATCGTGAGGAAACTGCCATGTCGAAGAATGGCATGAACCCGAACTTGGCTAGCTAGGTGGATTATGGCCTGTACCCAAATAGGAGGCCCGTGTCCCAGCAGTGGGTGCGTATGAGCTGATGATGATGATAACGAATATTTGCTAGACAGCTGTCAATTTTATCTATTACGATTATGTCACAATTTTGATACAACAAAACAAAACCAAATTTCTGAACCTAAAACAGCACAATTCATATAACACATGAATCTCAAACTTTCTATTAAAGGGCTGAGGTTAGCAGTTAGCTGATTGTGTACAGGGCAAAATGGAGTGCAAAAACCCGGCCTGTCCGATATGGTTCGTTATTAGGCCTGCATGCCGTCCTGCGGAGTTTTTGCACCACACTCGCATGGCATAATGCACCGACAGGCTACAAGCGTGGTTCTCGATTATTGATTTTTACTCATTTACCTTACTTATGTTCATTATTACTATATAAGTAGATTTATGTTTGTCACGATACTTTTTATCTAATCATTCCTGTAATTGTTTGTGGTGCACTCGTAAATCTTTCTAGAGTCGCATCAGAGATGTTTTTGTTCTTTCTTAGCAAGTGTTTACGCGAGTTGCAAGGGCTATGATAGTTATAATTATCCATCCCGAGTTTATAATAAAATAATGTGTTTATCATAAAGTACTGTCACTGTTAATCTTTATCTAGAGTATCTGAAATAATTTTTCAATAAGCAATTTAATTATTGTCATAAATAAATGTGTGGTAAAATATATAATATGTGTGTGAAATAAATGTGTCATTTGATAGAATTGTGTTTACCTGCTGAATCTAACTATAGAGTATAGACAGAGAAAGGTATGGATTTTTAGTTTATGAAAGAAGAATATTCCTAATGGGACAATATGGTAGAGCGGTATATGCAAAGCTCTAAAGTTATTTCTTCCTCTCAAACTAAAATGCAACCAAAACTAAACCTATGAATGCCAATACAAAACCATACTTGAGAAAGAAAGAGCATATTGTCTTATATATCAAACGAACAAAAGACTGAAAATAAGCATGAATCAGATAATAATCGGCGCCAAATTTATCCCAACGAATTTCGATTTCCCATAAGCTCAAGATTTAAAAGTCCGGAAACCTATATTTTATGACCATTCTGATTAAAAAAGAATCTTTGATTTGCCATTCGTATGTCATCAGATCGAACCGATACTGTAATCTGTGGAACCCAAAATTATGGCGGGAAACGTGTCATTTGCGCGGGATGACCACAGATAACATAATTATATATTGCTATGTCCGGTTTCCGAAACGATTCGATTTCGATTGACTTTGTCCGATACAAAGTCAATCGAAATGGAATCGTCAGCAAATATTAGATTCTAAATAAATTTTAAAATCTAGGTACCTACGGGAATATTGTAAATTGAGATTAATGTAATTATGAGATAAAAAGTCTTGTTTTCGATAATGTGTTTACTAAAATATAAACATATTATTTTTTAACATAATATAACATAGGTATTCTTTTTTAACAACGAGGTATTATTGTAATTTGTAAGTATTTTCTACTGATCGCTATTGCATTATATGATGTGGTTATTAGAAAGATAATGATAGATACAATAATGTTGAGGAGAGTTTATAATTGATAACCACCATGTATCTAAATTTCAACTTCCCAAATTACTTACAACAAATTTTCAACAATAAATATGATTAGGTACTGACGAAAGTTAAACTTTTTATATAATATAATAATTAATAATAGTGGTGTAATCTCCAATTGTCCTCACATTCTAATGTGTCATAAAAATACTGAAACTATTAATATTTTATCTGTCTCTGCTGAAACTATAATATTAATATTTTCATCTATCTCTACCTTAATAAATCTACTTCAATAAAATTACTTACCGATAGTACGGAAAAGCCTGGGGTACATGCAGATCCATCGGCATGGACGCATGTGCATGCGGCGGGTACTCATGCTGCATCATGCCATGCATGCCATGCCCAAGCATGGCGGCCCACGGCGATGACGCGAAACCGCCAGGGTGCTCCATTTTGTATTTTTTTTTTAATTACATCTGTTTTTTTAATGTTTTATCACTTTCACATACATTTTTGGTTTTCGATACTGATTGTGTTACATTTTACGTGTACGGAATTATTATTAATAAATTGTTATGGCTTCACTAACTTATTTCTGTAAAGCATAATTTTTGTTAAGCATGCGTAAGTTTATTTCAAAATTAGACTCCAGCATAAGAATTGATTATGAATAGACGTAGAAACATAATTCTTATTGGATTGAATTTTGGGAAAAACTTTTATTATAAACAGAGGCGGCTTGCCCTAAGGAGCGCTGGTGCAGTGAACTCCCATAAATAATTATAATAAAATCATACTCCTTAATTTCATTATTAATATTAATTATTACTATTTAAAATCAATCGTAATCGTAAAAATAAAAAAAACTATCGGCAATACCAATGAATATATCCATCATTCCATCATCCCATACACCTGTAGGTATAATACTGTAGGTATTATAAAACGCGCGTAGCGGAGCGCTCACGATTGCGCTCCAATGAAAAAATATTTAGTACATTTTCTAATACGAAATCCAATAGGAGTGAAAGAGATAGTTTTGTCAGAGTCCTGCGCGTGAAACAGAAGATTTTCTATGAAAAAATAGCAAAATTCGGAGCGCCGCTCCCGCAAACGTTGCCGGTTCGTTTTTACCGCGCGCCCTGGCACCTGGCGCGCGATGTTGCCTGTATAAACAAACACTCTAGTCAACTTGAATGCACGCGCGCGAATGTATATTCGGGAATTTTCTAATTAAAATCATAAGGTACGTGTTGACTGTTGAAATAGCCTGTAGTTATTAGTATTACTTGTGAGTGTTAAAATGGACAATTATAATGTGGCGTTCATTAAAAAGTGTGTTAAAACGTTACAAATTCGGCTTGAATTGAAAGCTAAGGGACCGCCACGGCCTGAACTTGACCTTACGAAAAAATGTACGACAAAAACGAAAGCATATACGCGTGTGTTTAAATCCGAACAATATGTGAAAACACCGTGGTTGTGTGGTTGTGATGAACATGAAAGCAACAAACTATTTTGTTTTCCGTGTCTATTATTTGAAGCGGGCGCGGCCGGCGGAGGTGAGAGTGCTTGGACTGAAACGGGCGTTGACGACTTAGCTCATCTTTCAATCAAGATGAAAAAACATTCACAATCTCGGTAGGTACCATTTGTTGAATGAACTGCAATTGGCGTCTATCGAACGACAAGACATTCGTAAAGCATTAGATTCCGCGTACCGAAAGTCAATACGCGAGTTCAATGACCGTGTCGATGAAAACAGACATATTTTACGAAGCTTAATAGATTGTGTCAAGTTATAGATATTATTGCACACCAAAAAGAAAGACGTATGCATTTCCTTTATAAGTAATTTTTTTATTAAATTGTACTGATTTACACCATGTATTTTCAGTGTTTTATTTCAAGTGAACACCCATAAAATTTTGTCACGAGCCGCCTCTGATTATAAATATCTTCTTGGAATTTTTATATTTTCATTTCGCAATAATAGTATTTTCTGTGTAAGTAGCGAATTGTTTTTATTTTTAAAAGTCATTTCATCAATTTATATATTTTGCAATTGTTTATGCTTTTAATTAGTTTCATGTTTCAGAAAAAGTAGATTCCTTAAACAAAATTAAATATCTACAGTCTGGTATATTGTACAAGTTAAAAATTCTTAAAAGGTGTAAACTGAGATGCACACTTTAAACCACATACCTACAAGTGTAAATAAGGCGAAGGTTAGAACATTTGATATATTTACAGAGCGTCCACGCAATCGATTGTTTTACCTATCGGCACCTATTAGTGAAGATATTGTTGACACACAGCTTAAGAGTTTATTGCGCTAATGTTGTGTTAACCTCAAGAAATTACGGGTTTTTCGTGTTTGTAAAGCAATAACAGCTGTTTGAGAACGCTTTAATGCGCGAGAGTTTGCGTTACTCACATTTTTAAGTCTTTTACTACTTAAACTGTTTTCATCTCAAACATTTTTCATCTTTACTTACGAGAACGACGGTAATAAAAACGGAACTATGCAGTAAAATGTAACAACAAACTTCTGTCGAATAAAATTTAAAGACACATTTTCATTCACATTGCCATATCATGAATTCAATGAAATCACAAACACTATATTCGTTAAAAATCACCAAAAAAACCACCTTCCAGTCAAAGCGCACCACAGTCAGCCGATTAAAAAAAAACAAATCCGCGCGAATCAAACGTCACCTGCCAAAGTTTTCCCGCGCGCGCACCGATACGTTCCGAAACGCACGCGCGTGCATTATTTACATGCATTTCGATAGAGCGATCCACGGCAAAAACACGTGTGGAGAGTCTGTCGGTCCAGCGGTCATTGAGGATCTGCTATCAAAACTATACGGCGTGCGGTGGATGTGTGCGAGAACCGGCCCCGGCGTACGCGAGGCATACGAAACAAGCTTCCAAGTGCTCGACGGGGCGTGCTGTCGAATTTCTGAACGTCACGTCGCCTGTAATTGGGTTACCTTTACGTGACGCGGGCGTCTGTCACGTTCACAGACAATGATATCGGGATGAGCCCTAATTATTACTTTCGCTAAATACTCGCTTCGAGTGTGAAATTGTGTAGGGCATTGATACTACACATTTGCTTTTAGATTTGTTTTTTTACGATCCACGAATAAAATGTACAAATTAACGAATAACATTTTTTGGAAAGTTTCACTTTATTAGGGAAAAATGGAAACGTGCGAAGAATAAATTTGTCAAAATATGATATCGAACGTAGATCTTTTGATTTGAGAGGACGTTCTTTTGATATTATGTTCTGCATTTAGTATCAAATTAAGCATTATTAAAATAATTAGCCGGCACTAAAAATAACAGGACAGCGTAATGGCACGTGATTTCTCACGGCATTTCTACACATGACCTAACCTTGATGTAACTGTCGCAGCAATTTTGAGCTAACGACGGCCAATGTAACCTGACCTCTGAGATCAAATATTAGCAAACAACGTTATATAGGCGAGGGTTCACGTTATACTGGTTTTGTAATAATTGCTTGGAGCAATGACTGTATGACACACTGGAAAGTAACGGTAAATTTTAATAATTGAAAATATTGTGTGAATTTGAACATAAGTTGGCACGTGATTAAAAAACTCTACCAACTTAAAATTTGAATTAAAACCCTGTACATTTTCGACTTTTAATAAAAATAGAGTTTCTTTTGTAACTAAAGAAAGCTTTATCTATATCCAAAACTCATCTCAAAACCATAGGTAACATCAACTATAGACACGCCAAATTAGCGAGATAATTGTCATATTCTGTCAGAACGGAACAGCTATAGTATCGCCGAGTAACCGAAGCGGTGTGATTGGCCCGCCGTAGAGGGCGTGGGCGAGCGGCTGGGCGTGGCTCTGATAACGTGCTAATACTAGGTCAGTGATAGCGATAAATTAGTTACGCGTTACAACACCGCTACGGTGCTACGACGTAGATTTTTTTGTCACGTAGCAGTTTGCGAACGCACTGCTCTATACGTCTATCTATAGTCTATTCTTGTAGACTAGGTGGTAGTTGTATGATGTTTTATATGAGAATGTCGAGAAACTGAAGGATACATTCATTTCTTTAAGATTTTGTTTAATTTATTGGTTATCTTTTTTCTTCTGAAAATTAAACATAATATTCAATTCATAGAGCGATCTGATTTACATAAAAATATTGGTCATTTTATTATCTGAATATTTCATAAGAATTAAGAAATCGATTTAGGTCCACCTGAACCTTACCAGGTAACATATACAAACTAATTATTGAATACTCAGAATAGGCTTGGCTGTTTGTTGGCTCGCGAATATGAATAGAACTGTCAAATCAAAAATCAAAAATCAAAATTGTTTATTTGGAACACAACAACACATTACAAAAACTTTATGCACGATGGCACCCATAAAAGCTTAAATAAGCTGCGGCACAGGTGCCAACGCCCGCCTCCAAACATTAGTAGTTCCACTAATCAAATTTTAACATTCATATCTCCAAAACAGAAACACAAAGTAATGATAAAAGTAAGTAAGACGATTTACTTATACAAAATTAAAAAGACAAAAATGTGCAGGTATGTGTTTGTGAGAGAGTGTGTGAATGTTATGTGTGTGAGTATGCGAGAGTGAGATTATGTGAGTTTGTGAGGTTGAGTGAGAAATGTAGAAGTTTAGATGGTGGTTTTAATAATTAGTTCAGTTTCATCATACGAGAGGGATAGAAGCCAATTTAGGAGTATGGTTTTTAGCTTATAATGACAGAGTGGGTAAATATTGAGGACTTGATTAATTTTATTGTAGATTAACGAATTTATGAAAAGATAGTGGCGACTAGCTATTGCTGTTCTGCGATATTTAATAACGCATACTCTGTCGTTTCTGCGCCTAGTATTTATAAAGTCCAAGTCATACACAGTGTCTGAGTGCTTCCTCAGAACAACTTTGAGAATAAACAATTGTCTTACGGTGGGAACTTGGCAAAGAGCATATAATTCGCTGGTCGGATAGCGGAGAGGTTTGTTAACGAGAACTTTGAGGACAGCCCGTTGGGCTCGTTCCAGTCTTATCATCAAAGATTTGACACAGCCTCCCCAGGATGTTATACAGTAAGAGGTAACAGACTGAATCAATGCATAGTAAACAGTTTTTAGGTAACAGATATCAAGGACTCCTCTGAGGCGTTTAAACACAAATGTTAATTTTCTGATTTTAGAGCATACAGTATCGATCTGCTGCTTCCACGAGAACATTTGATCGATTGTGACGCCCAGATATCTCAAGCTTTCAAGACTTATACAATTGCATTGATCACTAGGGTCGCTCTTGAGACAATCATGTACGGATATGTTGAAACTTGAGGGAGGCAGGGAAGAAAGTTTGGGGGCAAAAGTTATGTATTTACTTTTAACAATATTAAGCGTGAGGACTGTTGTTAAACTTTATTTAAAAACCTATAGAAAACACAATTTGGTTCCAATAAGAGCCGAGTATCTTCTTCTAAGCCATTCCCAGCTAAGATGCTAGATAAAGAGACTTGATGATAGATATTTATGAAAAAAACACACTCGAATTCACACTTCTGTTTAAGTTCAATATTAAAATACATATAGGTAAATTATAAAACACACAGCATAAGTTATTTTTCAAAGTTCAAAGTTCTGAACCGCTCAAGCTCTGATCATGGAAGTTCTTAATATTTCAAGGTATCCGACCTCCTTTATCATGAAAATTATATTTTACTTCAATCGAAAATCAACCTTATACTCATGACAATAAGAGTTAACACAAGTGCACGAGACTTAACATCTTTCGCATTAAGACCAACTTAAATTTACAAGTGGTCAAAGAAAAAGCGACCTTATTTCTATAACAGTAATATTGAATAGGGGAGCATTCACATACGTTGCTGTTTTCGTATTCGTGGTGCGTACTTGGCAATCGATAAGGCTGGCTAAGGAAATGAGATTTAGCTAACACTGAAGAGTTTTGCAAAGATTATGAAAATTTAATTTTATAATAAGAACATTTTTCAGCCAGTAAATCGTAATAAATATTTATAATTTATATGTATCTAAAATAAAATTAAAAATTAAAATGCATCCGAGATACAAATTTACAAAATATCAAAATTTTACTGCACCACATATAAAATGATAACTTTTAATCCTCCATTAATTCCGCAAGAAAGAACTTTCGTCAATTTAATCGAAGTGCCGATTTGATCTACTGAAATATGTCTCTATTTTTTCAGGAGGTCCAGCTAAAAAGAACTGAAACAAGAAGAGCAACAATCGATCAATCCAGAAGCAAACAAAGAAAGGCCCTCACTCTCAAAAGCACAAATAGTAGAAGCTAGAGATCAAAAACAATTGAACAGACTTCCAATTTCACCACTTCACAGTTCAAACCCAGAAATATTTTTACGATTACAACAAAATTGATACCAAAATTTTCTAAGAGTTCAGAAAACTTCCGTAAAACTTTATAATAAATGATATTCATAAATATGATGGTGATATAAACTAATTACCTTCAAACTGGCGATCAGAATTTCCTTTGAAGTAGGTACAGTCTTTGTATAAGCGAAGCCAAGGTGCGGATTACTTGGATTACCTTTCAAGTCACGCGCCTCTATCGATCCAAACCGTGCCATGCTGAGTGTGTGTTTTTAGCCAACTTTTGGGTTATTAAAACTTCTTGTTCTACTTCTTACTAATATCACAGATAATATAATACTAATATTAACGTGAAAGTTTATAAGAACTATGTTTGTTATTATTTTACAGAAAAACAGGTGAGGATCTGAAAGAAATCTGGTACAAAGATAGATTCGGGACTACTACTCTTATAGGTAGGTGTAGAGAATCTCCAAAGAGATAATTTACAAATTTAATGTTTGAAAATATATGTATAATATATGAAATAAATCATTGAAAAAAAATTGCTAAATCAAAAAGTTGGAGATGCCGGGGATCGAACCCGGGGCCTTTCACATGCAAAGCGAACGCTCTACCACTGAGCTACATCCCCGATGTTAGAGGTATTGAAATTTTATTTTTAATCCTCTTTATGATTCAATTACAGCAATCTGAACAAATATTGGAATGTAAAAATTAATAATTATTTAAAACATAATAAGTAGGTAAGTATGTAGAGTTTATGTTAATCATAGTTACTTCGCATTTTCCGACTTATTAGTAGCTACTGAAATATGTTTCGGTACTATCATAATATTTTTTACGTTCGTTTCCCAACTTTATTTCACTAAGATTTCACTATAATAACTGGTACTTAATAATATTTTTTAAGAATATGTAACACAACACAAAAAATTGTTTGAAAAATTGTGAGTCTAAAATATAACAAAATTTATGATACATAATTTTTACAACTTATACTAACACTATACCTACTTATAATTGTAATTGTTATAATAACACTAATTTCAAACCAATTTTTTAAATATTTTAATCTTCAACAATACAGACCCAATAATAGTTCTTATGACTATAAAGTCAGAAGCAAGTTCTCTTAAATCAGATATCGTATTCACTCTCATTTATAAGTTATACTCCAAATATAGCCTTGAAGCGATTCTTAATCGATACCTCGCACCCAATACAAACAACGGAAGGTATTTTGTTATAAGGCGAGAAAAAGCGCGAATGTATGAAGCGGACGGACGGACGGACAAGAAATCATTATTGCGGCGGCATCCATACAAATAATTGGCCCGTAAACATGTCAAGTCGGTATCTTCTACCATGTATATTAGGATAGGGCTGGCGGGTAAGAGAAATACGATTAGGCATAATGGGCAAGAGCTACCATGAATTTCAAAAATTACAGTTAATAAGAATAAATAGAAAATAAGTATTAATTAGATAAATGTAGGTAGAATAAAAAAAAACTGGAGATGCCGGGGATCGAACCCGGGGCCTTTCACATGCAAAGCGAACGCTCTACCACTGAGCTACATCCCCAATAATATCATATGATATAATATGATTCTGAATAAAACCTTTCCGCATTATCAAAGTACCTAAGGTAAGTACACGATAAGTACATATATTTAACAAAAGGTTCCTAATGAACAAGTGTTTCACAGGTGTTTTGAAAATTATTTAATGGTTACCTCATAGTAGCCTCATAGTATTAAACAAATACACATGTAGTTGCACACCGTACCTAATATTCTCATACAGATTGTAGCCCCAACATCAAAATTAAATTAAAAATGTAATTTAATTGGAGTGAGCTTTTTCATTTCATATACTTACTTACCTATTTTAATAAAATAAATTTGTCTTGATATTTTCCTTCTATTGCCATGCCAAACGATCGCGCTGCGAAGAGGGTGTACAATGTACATGAGCAAGCCGATCGGTGGGCGCCCCGTCGGTTTCATCGTTGGTGTCGGAGGCCAAGATCCTCTTTGGGTCGTTGCGCCGTTGAAGTAAGTAAGTAAGTATTTTCCTTCTATTATATAATTAAAATGTGTGTTTGATTTAGAAATTTACCATCAACCTATTTCTACCTCAAAAAGTACTAAAATTAGCCCTGCGGCAGCCCTATCGTTCGCCGTATCCGTCAATGTCTTGTCAATAGAGAACGACGAGCGCGGCGACTTTTTCGTCGCGCGACACCGACGCGTCGACCCGCGGTCTGCGCCTGCAAACTTATATTTTACATATTCATATTTTATGATTTATGGTGAAGAAATTTTCTTAGCTCGTCATATTTTTAAAAGCTGCAAGAATACATCGCCGTCCCCGGAGAATAAAATGATAACAGCAAAAACACAACTTTTCAGGAGAAATAAAAAACCGATAATTGTCTATAACTCGCAAAGCAATAGACGTAGAGATATAAAAAAAGGCTCAGTGGTAGCTAATTTTTTAACCTTTTATTATGTTTTAAAATATTTTTAATAACTTTAAGAGAACTGAAGATAATTAAAATTTAAAAAGTTAGTAGCATTTGACTGAAATGTAAATTTACTAATACACACTTATCATTTTATTCTCGTTTATATTGGACATATGCATTAATGGATAATATCCAATGAACTTTTATTCTGGGTTTTTTTTTAAACAATATTAGAGTAATCAACTATTATTACATAAAAAATTAAGACACTAAAAAATAATTAAAATCAGTCTTCCTGATCTACATCGTGATCATAATGTACATGATCATACGAATGGCGCCAAAACATATTTTTACGAGAATAAAATGATAATAGGCGTTCGTCATTATTTCGCCGTTTCTTTTTTCCGAGAATATTATTGTAAAAGTTATTACCACATAAAGAGTGAAGAAACTTTTTCACTATCATATTACTAAGTATCTTTTTTTTCTAGTACGAATATGTTCTGGGAAAAAGCAGTGAATACAATTGTAATATCCTATAACTTTGTGGATAACAGGAGAAAAAATACAAAAAAAAATTGTATAGATGTATTAGGCTACGTAGGCTTCAAATATCGCATAACAATAAAACTACGATAATGGCGATTATCATTTTATTCTCCGAGGACGGCGATTTGTATCATGACTTTAATATGATGACATGACATGACTGTATTATAACACCTTTATATGACCATATACGAGCAAACAAACAGATTTGATGTAGATATGTTAATAATTAAAAAAAAACTACAGTTAACATTAAAAAGACATATGATACTTTAAATGAATGATATAATTAAACTACTTAAATAAAATACTTCGAAGTCTTTCGAACACAAAATTACAAACATCACTAAACACAAAACCACGGAAACAATCTAAATGTTTCCACAAACATTATACCATAGTTTGTAGCTATAAAAATCCCCAACCGTCCTATCCAATTTCACATAATTCTAAAGCATACGTTTAGAGAAAAAGGGCAATAAACTTTTTGTCAATTCACTTTTCACTGATCGATCGGCGATCAATGCGGTCGTTAGTTCGGCATCCCGCCGTCAGCTGGCGTCATTGTCCCCGGTAATTATAATGTAATTAATGAACGGTTTAATTAAAAGCCATCAGATAATGTTGGGCTTATTGATGCACCAATTAATGCAATTAAGGGACCTTGGATGAGTCGATACATTGCAATACGTTCGGTTGACAAGTATTCATATGTTAGAAAGCTAGTTGATTATTATCACAGTTGACAGATATATATACTACGTACAGTATATTGTGTTTATCTTAGATTGATGTGAGAGATGTGAGTTGTGACAATGGAGTCAGATTATAAAAGAAATATTAATAACGATTAACTTGATTCTCGGTGAACTTTATTAATTTTTAATGATATTTACTTAACACAAACAAGCGGAAGAAATAACTTATAGATAAATAGGTAGCTTAAAATTCAATAGGTACCGCATAATATTATAATATTTCAACAGATTTATATTATTTTAAGTACTCAATGTTCATGTTGCAGGTTAAAACAAAAGTTGTTTGCTGAAAAAAAAAAAAAAAGTACCTACCCAGATTTTACTTTTTATTCTATTTATTCAGCAACTAGCTGCTTCCCGCGGTTTCATCCCCGTGGCTCCGCTCCTGTTGGTCGTCGCGTGATGATATATAGCCTATAACCTTCCTCGATAAATGAGCTTTCTAACACCGAAAGAATTTTTTAAATCGGACCAGTAGTTCCCGAGATTAGCGCGTTCAAACAAACAAACAAACAAACAAACTCTTCAGCTTTATAATATTAGTATAGATTAAACGTCTGACAACTATATGTAAAGTAACTACGACCTTCAGTTTAGATAACTTTTCACAAAAATTAAAAATGTTTTAAAAATAATTCTACAACTTGTTTTCATAATTGTACTTCTGCTTTTACTGCATTCTTTGAAACATATTATCATTAGAATGTACCGATATCATTATATTCATTCCACTTGTAATATTTAGTCACTGCCAACTTCATATCCACATTGTTTAAAACATGTACATATAATAGGCATGACGACAGTATCCATAAATGATCATATTAGTGTTTTCAAGGGAAAATGTATACTAAATAAATTAAATATAGTGACTTAAAAATCTAAAAAACATTAAGATTAATGAGATTATCAATAAAATAAAACATTGAAATTCTGCAGTTGGCCATTTTGACTAAAACACGCGTGACGTCACGTTTAAATAAACAACTCACGTCAGATGTATTTTGTTGTTATGAATATGTTGAGAATACGCATTTTTATGTATTTTCTTTTGTTTCCCGTATGCTTTATCGACTCAGAACAGAAATATAATTGCGAATTCACAATACGTGGTTTCGGGGTTCTCCGCGCCCACTTTATACAATCATTTCTTATTATTTTCTCGGTTGAAATAATTACTAACACATTTCTGAGCATTATTTTTATAGGGATTCACACTGCAATACTGCACACCACTTATAAACTTTGAAATTCGTTTCTCTAACACATATTGAATAAATATTTATTTAATTTTCTTCGCAATGCGTACAAATAATTACGTATTTACTTAAGAGTGACGTCACACCTACGCCATGACACCCGCGAGCTGTTTTGGCACAGTTTATAAATATTTTTTGAAAAATGGCTTTTATCTTCGTTAAATTTAAGTATATTACCGAAATATAGGGTTTTTCTTGTATAGTAAACGTATACACACATTATGGAAGAGGATTTCAAAATCTTTCGTCATGCCTATTGTGTCAATTTTTATTATTGTGATGCATGGAGATCACTCACGAGTATATAATTTTTGATATTTTTTACCAAAGATTAAAGTATAAAGTATAGGATGAAAGTTGCATAATAATATGAATAAATAAATTATAAAAAGCTCACGCTGAAACTATTGCTCACGCAGAGCACGCTATAAAATTGAAATACCTATTCTCTTATTGATTTTATGTTATGGACATACATTTAATACCTAGGTTTTAACTTTTAAGAGACATGTTACAATTTGTGGAAGTTTTAATGAAATAAATATGTTGTTTTACATCTTGTGTTTCATTTGTTAAGTCAGAATCTATTAATAACCCAAGTCCCAACCTACTACAGACTAGCAGCTACAGCTAAATATGAGAAATATTGCAATACAGTGCAAAAACAGCACGTCGAGGGCGCTTGTACAAAGCACCGTAACTCAAACAAGTAACGCGCTATCTACCAATCTCGAGATAAAGTCCGCATTCAATCACAACCAGACACTTTTTCATACATTATTCTTATTCATCGATTCGTTAAATAAAATGGAAAAAGCCTTTGCAAGTGGGGGGCTGACATAAAGCGTGGAGACAAAAACTCGCATACCATTGAGTTGCGATCTTCTGTACGAGCTTCGGGCCATCTAAATCGTGATATTGTAAAAATGTAAACGACCTCTTGGTGTTTTTATTGAGTTTATTTATTACGAGACCGCCCTGTAGTTATGGGCTTTGGAGTCTTCCTCAGATTCGGTAATATGACTTGAGTCATTAATAAGAACAAGGATAATGTATTTAACGGATTTTAGCGACCACTTTGCGCAACTTGTCTGTAGTCTGTACCTATCTCAAATAATAATTAATTTATAAGCTACCTAAATGACTATTATTATTATCAATTCAGTAAGAAAATGAAACAAGACCACATATTTTTCATACTTTTAATATTAACACTACCTAAAACATTAATTGAAATCCAGTTAATAGACAGGCAAAAGAAAAAGCAATATCATAGCCGTACCTATAAAAGCTCTAATAAACTACTCATTAAAGCAATAATCAATACACAATCGGCAATAAAACGGAAAATCGACACCGGCTTTTGTCAAAGCGATCGGGACCGTCCGCAAAAAAATCACCATAATTATTTCACTCAAAGGGTAATTTCGAGTCATTGTTCTTGAGAAATACCAATTATATACAATTACTTGTATATGACATTGTGTCGTCGCATAGCCGGCGGAATTCTTTCGTATCGATACTGAATCGAAGCCTCGAATAGCTGGCGTGCACGCTCGCCATCTTTGTAAAAAGTAGAACAATATACCAAAACAATATTTTGAACGTTTGATAGCTATGGGAGATAGGTGTGAAGTATTTGGCGGAATTTGCGAACGGTACGCTCGTTTTTATGTTTAAATTGGAATATATTGAATACGATGATCAAAGAATTTTACAAAGGCTATAATTCTTTAAATTTGGTTAATGACAAAAATAATTATTAACGTCAGAAGCAATTAAAAAGTTCGTTGAATTTAAAATAGCATTGACGAGCTTTTATGATAATTGTTGTTAACAATACAAATTGAAATCTTTTCTTATTTTCAGCTGCAGACATCTTTATGCCATTGCAAATTATTTGAATATTAATTATAAGCCCTTTGGTAAGTTTTGCTCTACATGTAAGTTTAAGGATTTCGTACCTCATCATACGTTTTACATCACTATTATTATTGTATGTATATGTAGTGACTTTTATTACATTAATTATATTAGTAATACCTAGTTATACGTATTGTAACCGACTAAAAATAAAGGATTTCTTCTCTAGTATCAGAATAGGACCATACAAACCGTTTATACCACACATATCAATATTCTAATTGATTCTACCTATCAATAAAACACAAGATTCAAACAGATACGTCCAATTATACAATAAATAACGATCATAAATCAAGATTGCAGTGAGATGTCGCGGTGATGGCAATACGTTCGTCATCAACAATCGGCTTACTTATGATTTACTGCGACGCCAAATGCAAGTGGACCCTTCTGCTACATTAGTTTAGGCTAGGAAACTAGCGTAAAATATTTGGCATTTTCTGGAAAGTATTAGAAAAAGTAAGTATATTTATTCAGTATTTTTATATTTAGTTTCTGTACAAACTGTTATACATGCACTATTTTATGAACTTAATCAGTGTTTGCTTAAATCTCTGTGATTAATTAGTTTAGGTTAGTTATTTAAAAGTTTAATAAATATTTTTATTATATATTTAAGATACACCGTCCAGCATTTAACTTTAGACAGACAAATCATTTTAAGAGTGTAAGTGCGATGAATGAGGAGATTAGATATTATACACTTAGGTCTTATATATTATGTATATTATGGTCATGCTAAAAAAGCTTGATGAATACACAATAAATAATAAACAAATAGTGTATTAACTTTCCATGTCTTTTAATTGTAAGTTCATATTATAGTAACCATTTATCGCCTGTTTAGGAACCTCATACACTGACCACGCACGTGTCGTTACGGCAATAGAATCACACTTAGGTACTTTTTTAATATCTCTCCACAAAAAGTAGCCGTCCCTTCGTCAGAAAACAATTTGTTTGTCCAAGACGCAATAACGGTCACTTGCCATTAGTTACAATTTACAAACATCTTGGATAAAAAGTGAGTGGTTGGATAAAAACTTGGTATTTTGGAAAAAAATATTTATGTTTTAAAATAATAAAAAACAACATTTATCTGCTCATATGGGAAAAACTGTTATGATGTGGAAAAGATTTTATGTGAATAAATTTACAGAAAATAAAAATGGCTTTCCCATTTACCTATAAGTAGATAAGAACCATCATAGTTTAGACATTTGCACTAAGACTCTAATGCAAGTTAGTATGTATCACCTTTATTTTCTTGATACCATCTTCAATGTGTAAAAAGAGAATGAGGGAAAGACCTAATTGTTTGAAATCTCATAAAACAGACGTAGGTAGATCCAAACTTCCCTTAATGCAAGGTGGACTCATCACGTTTCACAGCCCTTGTGTTACGTGACCAAATCGGCCAGTATTCGGTATTTTACTTTCCTTATAAAAAAAAATTTTTTTTTTTTTTAATTATTCAGATATTCTAGGCTGAGGAATGGAATAAAATAAAGATCGTAAAAATTGCCATGGGTTATTGAGTTATAAATTATCAATATTATTCGGTAAGTGTATATATTATGATTCTTTTCTCTTTTACACCAAAATATATGACAAAGTAATCCCTCACGTATTCACGTCAGTTCAAAATTATTCAAAACTAAAGTCATAAAATGTTTACGAGCCAGCCCCCCTAGACAAGTGGCTTTCTATTAGCGTAACGTTTGATAGAATAGATTATGAATGTATAAGATTGACATAAGCTGTAGATAAATGTATTGACAGCTTACGTCAATCTCATACATTCATAATCTATTCTATCAAACGTTACGCTAATAGAAAGCCACTTGTCTAACCCCCCATGTATACCTAGCGAGTATTAAACCGTGCAACTTTCGCATTCATAAACGAATTTTCCAGTGTTGGCTGGAAATTTTATTTCCGAAATAATTTTCCGTATTTCCATCTTGTTTTTCGCTTTTTGTATCTGTGGATGCTGGTCACGTAGGAGGTACGTGCTACCGGCTGCGTTATACCTTAGCTATAGAAGTTTCAGTCGATACACCCTCGCTGCAGACACCATGTTTTATTCTGTTAAAGCTATATTTTATAGAGCAATAATGTAGCGAATATCGCATTTATCGTGACGGTTTTAAAACGATTTATTTGTAAACAATAAGTGAAGGACAAATGTATACGTGTCTTTATTGAAAATAAAAATTGAGATATCTTCGGTGTTTTATTTCAGGAACAATTAAAAATCTGGGTTGAAGTCTTCGAGAATTATTTCTTTATTTTTTCAAAATGCCTTAAATAAAGATAACTATTATAGAACAAGTGATATTATATTATTTAAAGGTCATTTTCAGTAATATAACATATCGAACATATTAAACAAAAAAAACTTTTGTGAAGCTAGCTGAAAACTCTATCTTAATGACTTAAAATTTAATTTCAGTCGTAGGAATCGAACCCACGATCTCTACAATAGCCTTATCACTAACTTATAGACCTACTTATACATATAAAGTAATATTTATTATTTATATTAAAGATTACGTTAAAACAATAATATTATAGTAACTATTCGTCAGCGTACGGTGCGCGCCCTCACGACGTGACGCGAATGAAACTGCGAAGCACCAGTTGTTATGACGCGCTGATAGTACCTATACTATATTTGTTTTTTTTTGCATTACTTTGTATTTAATTAAGTAAATTTTCCGTAGTCTGTAGTGAAACTTATTTATACTTTTAGTATAGATGCATTTGATACGTAATTCTAGGTTTTAGCTTTTGAGGAGAAAGCTTTTGCATTAAATGTATCTATTAAAAAGTAAAATGGTAAAACTCTCTTTTCTCTCTTTCAACCTGTGTTCGTTCACTGTTGGACGTAGGTCTCACCCATGGCACGCCACTTAGCCCTATGGTTAGGTTTAAATGGTAAAACATCATTTATAAATTATTATTATTTATCATTGAAAGGAAAAATCTATTACCGATTCATTTAATAAAATTATAAAGAACCATGAAAAAGAAGCCTCTCTAGACACTAGCGACATCTTACGGCAAGTAGCAGAAATGCAACAAGAAAAATCAAATTCCGTTCTTATATTTCTTTCATTTAGAGGAAAATTCTGAATGAAATTTACCCGATCTACTTAATTTTCAAATATCGTCCTAAAATATAGCATAACTGAGTCTCATTTAATGGGGTTTAATCCTCATTTAGTGCGTGAAGATATTTTTATGGGCAAGAGGAATGCCATCATAGTCGACTTCTTCCCGACCCCTTGACAACCTTATGATTTAATGCTCATACTGAATAATTAGAATCCGATCATATAAGGAATAATGAGTTTATTAAAATGTCTGTATATTGTAGGTAAGCTGTACGGCATCGTAATTAAAAATAGGTCAAAATTTATGGGAATACTTTTCAAATACTACCGACTGAATTTTGAAATACATGTTCAAAATTGCAAGCTTTTTAATAACTGTTTTTTTTAACATAGTTTAATTTAATATAACTGAAAATAAAAAACTAGAAAAGATATACTGGTTGGTTATTTTTTAATCAGAGTCAATATTGTTGTGTTTATAATTATAATTTATTCGCGCGAAAACGTCTATAAATTCATCTGGGTCTTTTTATAAAATATCATAATACAAGTTACCTCATGTATAAATTAGGATTATAATCTTAAGGGAAATTAATTTAGTATTGTCTTTGAATAGTCCATTATATTAATTTAACACAAAGAATAGATGAAACCACATGTTCATTAGGTTCCTTTGTTATAATGTCAAGTACTTGAAGATAAATATAATTACCATAATTAATATTATAGATTATGATATTACATTTAATTATGTATCGGGGATGTAGCTCAGTGGTAGAGCGTTCGCTTTGCATGTGAAAGGCCCCGGGTTCGATCCCCGGCATCTCCAAATAACTTTTTACTAGGTATTAGTACCTTCTTACTAAGTTACCTATATATTAAATAATACTGTACTATAAATTAAATAATAGACTTGTAATTCTTTATTTTTGTAATGATACAAAGTAAAGACTTATATGTAATGTGTGCTTATGTATATGTTATCCGTATTATGAGCAATATGAGCACCCAGATAACCAAAAGCACTCCAACCGTTGATCGAGATTGTCCAAGCATTGAAAAACCACTCCAACCGTCATCTAAAAAACCCTATAAAAGTCGTAAACAAATGTAATCTGCAAACAGACAGTAAAACAATGGCGGAGTCATCTGAAGTTCATTTACAAGTATCGACGGGTCCATTAATGCGACGTACGGAATTAGCTATAAAAACTTTTTTACAGTACACGGGGGACGGTGTAGTCATGTACAGATTTATCGATGAAATTTTTTTAGCCTTTCATTCTGGGCAGTGACTGAATTTACCGTATTAAATAAAAATTATCCTAAAATCTCTATCGTGTCTCATCATTCATGTTCCCTACATATTTCTCAAGCTCCTTTATGCTAATTTTACTATTAAATTAATTTGTACACGTTAAAGTTACATCTTACATGTAAGTATAAAACAATGTATTAGGTACAAAAGTGCTAAGAATTGCTCTACTAAAATCTATCAGAATGAAACGATAATCGTAACATTCAGAAATCACAATTAATTGCTAGATTATTTTAAAAGTGTAATTGAGTACTACAGTGTACATCAAAAATTATACAAGCAGATCTATTAAAACTAAATGAATTTATACGTTTAGTTAGAAACTCCATCTGTTTATATTTATCGATAACATTGGGTACAACCCTGGTTGACGCAATAATTCTTAGCCACACCTCATTTGCATTTCTTTATTGGATCGCGGGGAAATTGAGAAAAATTCGGGCATTTGCCTTTAATTACGATTGTACTGGTTCTCGGAAAATGAGTCTGTATAAGTATAGATGAAGTCTGAAATTATAATTTTAAATATGATCTACGTTTATATCAACTGGTACAGCGAATTTTTATCTATCTGTTAATTTCAATTTAATATAAAACTTACCTTCCTAACAATTATAGACATGTAGAAGATAAGTTAACGGAATTTTATTTTGATGTGACTTATATATTCTAAATCTATACTTCGTACACCTATGTAAGTATTTAATTTTTGAATTTTGGTCGTTATGTTAAATATAGATTTACATCCAAAACCTGGATCGTGTCATGTGTGCGGACTATAGGTTATTAAGTTTCGACTCCAGTTGTAATATGTTTAAATCAGCAAAAAACTAGAGAGGAAACTTCCAATGTTCCAATGATACTTTTGGCTGATTTAAAACAGTACAAGCCCAACATACATTCACAATAATTCGATAGTGTATCTTATTCCGTACTCGTTTCGAATAAAACATTCAGCATAATGTTGCAGTACAGAGGTATATGGCGCCGTTTCCGCGATGTATAGCAACTGTTCGCTGATGGATAGCCTAATCTGCCGATTGCCGCGAAATGGCCCATAAACTAACAATTTGTACCTACACTTACGTGCTTACCTGAACCACAGATTATGTAATGCTACAGATAAAATAACGTTTTTCGTGGGAAATGATTTGCAACGTGGCAGAGATAAGAATAACGTTATAAATGACGAGAGATTTAGCTTTGGATAGCATAAAGTATGTAACAGTTGATTTTATGTAGAGTTAAGACAAATTAACGTTTTCCTAGTTGGTTTAAAACTCATTATTATATACACATTAAATAATTAATGTTAGGTACAAGTCAGGTTTAACCACCTCGCAACTCGGGGTTTACAAGTGACCAGTGACAACATTTATCAATAATGCAATTTTTTAAATTTAATTTAACATTATTAGGTTTTTTATTCTATAGAAATTCTTGTCGTTTATAAGTGACAGATAGTATACATAATATATTATTACGTACTTATCATACCAACATCCACAGTTAAATATTGCATATGTTATTACATTACCTACACTTGTACACTCACCTCGAAGAAATTAAAAAATAAAACTAAAAACCTAGTGATCATTGAACTTAATAGGTACCAGCTATTACATAATTCAACGTTTTAATGTTTCGTTTCTATCATAAAAAAGGATTGGAGATGCCGGGGATCGAACCCGGGGCCTTTCACATGCAAAGCGAACGCTCTACCACTGAGCTACATCCCCATACGTGTAGGAGTTAAAACAATTTACTTTAATTTCACTTATATTATACGGTTATAACTTATACCATAGTATAATACCTACTACTATATTATGTAGAGGCATTATACTATGACCTGATTTCTACAAAGATATTCTCTATCTAATATTAACTTATAAAATCGTAGATACGTGACATATTTGCCACATTTCAGGATTTAATCAAAGCAATACAAAACCCGAGAGCATTGCATTTTTCAAACCGTCAAAATTTATTGCCGCTCAATTGAATTTCACACTTGATTTGGGCGGATTCGAATCCTTCCGGTTTTCAAATTCGAAACACATCTGTCAAACGATAGCGGGAAAACGGAACGGTGTTGCCCGCTTCTGTGAAGGGTCGCTATGTGTCAAACGGGAAATAGTTATTTATGGGCGCCATTCACAAATTGCATTCGTGGTCGAATTGATATATTGGGATGTTTTATATGTAAATGTGATCTTGAATGAATGTCCTGCCCCAGAAATGGATACCGAATGATTTAGATACGACTTACTGCTGCTTACTGTTAAACCATGTTATAAGTTGATATAAATGCTTATGTTATTTGTTATTTCGTTAATAAAATGAGTTGATTTTCATAACATTATGTACATATAGACATTAGCCAGTATTTTATTTTCAAAAGTGTCGTACCGGTAAGTAGGTACCAGTACCTTCAATCACAAAGCTATACAATTTGTAATTAGAACAACTGTTTAGTTTGTGTCCAGTGACCTTAAATAAATAAAAAATATAAAAGCAGTTAAAATTCAAATATGGAATGTATGGTTTTTTTAATTTATTTTTATTGTCAACCCAATTAACCTTTAATAAATAGATACAAATAAAATATTTCTCACCAAACCTATTTATTTTTAAATAAAAATAACCAAAACAATATTTTCAATAAAAGATTATCGAACATTCGTGTAGCAACGAAAACTGGAGCCGTCTTGTCAACATTATAATAAATTGGCGTACACAATAGATTCCCAAGTTATAAACAATACGAAATATAGAATGGTCACGTTTGTTCGATAAATCAAATAAGTTCAGTAAATCATGGCGTAAAGCGCTAGTTTAGCCAGGGAGGTCGGCTGCCGGTTCCACACGACTCTATGATAAACAAATGAAACAATATAGGTATTCTAGTTGTAGGTATAGGAACCAAAACGAAAGACATATTATTTAGATATTTTTTCGTAAGCGCGGAAGTAGGAATAATTATTGGCTTCTGTTATTTTAGATTGTTATTTACTGTAATGAAATACTTATTTCCTATTCTCGTACTTAAAAAACGTATGCTTCGCTCAATAAAAAGATCTAAATAAATTCTGCCAAAGGTTATACACATGTTATAGGATTTTTTTAAATCAGTCGAGCAGTTTGTAAGTTAATCCTTGCAAAACAGGCAAGCTTAGGTAGCTATAAAAACAGTAGGTATGTGGATTGCTGAAAAAATGTATTATATTGTTACTGCTATCAACACATAATAATTCATTATTCACGAGAACAAGAGGATTCTTTTCTCGAGAATATAATCTTGGTACCTACCCAATATCTTAGTTAATATTACAAAGAGGAATAATTTTTGAAGTGAAACTTTTGCGCATTGATAGTAAATTTCAAGATCACGTCATGGTCATGGCAATATAGTAACATTATCGAGTGGCGAGCCAACTCGGGTTGATCCGGTTCAATTGGCTTGAATATTACGTCAATTTCTAATATGCAAAACACAAAAATGTTCTATTAATAATTACAGCATAATAAAGTTACTTACTTATATCTTTACTTCAGCAAAATATCCAGAAAATAATAGACACAAATATTTTTTTACAATTATTAATATTAACAAAATAGTAAGGTATTTATCTACCAGAGTTACAACACAGGTGTGTTTAATTAGTAATTAGTCCGACAAGCCGCACGTCTGTAAAGTAGATTTCCAAAATCATTTTAGAGCGTAAAAGATCGGATATATTTTTTTAATCGACCTTATGCTATATTCAATAGAAGTGCATTTAAAAGTATGTCCGAACTTACCCTGAAGAGTACTTTTTTACCATAATCATAAAAAGTTTTGTTTTTAAAAATCAGAAACTGTTGAGTTTATAAGAACAAACTTATTGTAGAGCAAAGCGATGCTAAATGAATTGTCATTTACATCAGTTTTAAGTAGTAA
The DNA here is from genome assembly GCF_905220415.1 of Colias croceus. Classification (NCBI taxonomy): domain Eukaryota; kingdom Metazoa; phylum Arthropoda; class Insecta; order Lepidoptera; family Pieridae; genus Colias; species Colias croceus. The sequence continues at coordinate 6,800,377 of NC_059556.1, read as the reverse complement.
ATCTTGAACTAGTGCTGAGAAAATCGGGCTTTTGCTAGACCATTTCAATACGTCTAAAATCCGTCCGGTCTTACCCCAACTCACTATAGGTACTTTCTATGTTACATTATTTGTAATACATATAATATTATATATTATTAACTATTATGAAATTGAAATTTATAATTAACGTTACCATTAAGTCAAATTAATGATTATCGATATTGAATTTGTAAAAGTGAACGCAATATTACACCAACTAAAATTAATAAATTTCTTGTAAAAAATTAGTAGCAAACTGCAAGCTCTACAAAAGAGCCGCTTATAATAACTCCAATTAAGTCAATCAAAGATTACAGATCTAGCAATTAAAAACAAGAAAAGAGAAATTATATAATAACTAGCGGTTGCCCCGGCTTCGTCCGTGGTACATATTTACGTTTTCTCTACATAAGAACCATCCTCGTACTTCAAGAAATTTAATAAAAAAAGAATTATCGAAATCGGTTCAGCCGTTCACACGTGATGCCGTGACTACACGAAACGGGTTTCATTTTTATATAGGTACTAGCAGTCCGCCCCGGCTTCGCCCGTGGTACATATTTACGTTTTCTCTACATAAGAACCATCCTCGTACTTCAAGGAATATAATAAAAAAAGAATTAACGAAATCGGTTCAGCCGTTCTCAAGTTATGCGCTTACCGACACATTTTGGGATTCATTTTTATATTATAGAATTAATAATTATGATTTATGGAACTTATATTGATTAGGAAATAGGAGCTATGTTTAAATGTTGTAGGTAATTCAAAGAAATCTTTTTCGTTTCGAATAAAATTCTTACGTCATAACCTAAACTTAATTTACATACATCATACATATCTGTAACATGTGCCTGCCTTTATATTTATAAGCAATATTATAAATAGGTACTCGAAATAATTAATGTTAAAATAAGCTACAACGCCATATTGTTTAAATTTAAATAGCGCGCCAATTTCGAAGGAAATATGTAAGTAATGCCACCTCCAAGGTTGCCTCAGTAAAATAAACAATGTACTTATCAGTGTAAATATGATAACTAAAAAGGAATAGAATTTTACAACTAAGTGAATTGGGTAATATTATAAATAGTTACATCCGTCATCATACACTACGTGTAGGTATATTGAAAAAAAGTATTCTTTAATAACTAGCTCTATGTGAAATAAAAAAAAAATTTGAGACGCGTTCAGGAATGCAATGATGAGTCAAAAATAAATGTATTCCAAGAAAATGATTTAGTTCCTAATTATTGTATTTCAAATGCAGCCCGTGTAACAGAGGCACAAAATATTGCTTATTGTGGCATGATTGTGATAAGAAATTAAGGTCAGTGCTCTGAATAACGAATCAGGTCAGCGGTTCTCATTTTACAAATTTCCACTTGTCAGTTGTCACTGTCACTCGTTACTTCGATGACGCAGGACGCGGGAGTCGGGACGCCAGCTGAGCTGACCAAGGCACCAAGCTGACGTTTGTTATTTGTTAAAATGTTTTGGTGACGAGTGCGAGGACAAATTTAAACTTCAAAAAATTCCTATTGGCTATTTCGACTACGTGATCATATGATATACTGTTTACAGTATACATCAAGAGTGTTGGACAGTGTTTTGTTTTGCCTCTAGCTATACCTACATATAAAGTACCTAGGTACCTACCTTTATTATAACAGTTGTTAAATTACCTTTCCTAATTATTAAATATGGATTTCAACGATAAAGTAGTGCTTATAACTGGCGCTAGCTCGGGTCTCGGGGCCGCAACAGCTATCCACTTGTCAAAACAATCAGCGAAACTGGTGCTAGTGGGCCGCAAAGAAAATAATTTGAAGAAAATCGCGTTATATTGCGAAAAGGCTAAAGGAATAAAACCACACGCGATTGTGGCTGATGTTACTGTCGATGAAGATTTGGAAAGAATTATTAATGAAACTATAGAAAATTTCGGAAAACTAGATGTGTTGGTTAACAACGCCGGCGTAACTGCAATGGGTGGGATTAAAAAGTCGGATATGGCCAGTTATGATAAAATAATGTCCGTAAATACGAGGGCCGTTTTTCATCTAACGATGCTAGCAACTCCTCATCTGGTACAGAGTAAGGGATGCATCGTTAACGTGTCCAGCATCACAAGCACGAGACCTAACACTATCTCCTTAGCTTACAATATGTCAAAAGCGGCTTTGGATCAATTTACTAAATGCGTCGCTTTAGAGTTGGCGCCGGACGGAGTGCGAGTTAATGCCGTCAATCCTGGTTTCGTAAAAACCAACATAATAAAAGATATCGGCTTAACAGAAGACCAAATAGATATGTTCGCAAAAAATGTAGCATCAGGAACACCGCTCAAGAAGATAGTGGAAGCGAATGAGGTTGCCTCTTTAATAGCTTATCTAGCGAGCGATGCTTCAAAAAGCATCACAGGTTGTTGTTATCCCATAGATGGTGGTCGATTATTGGTTTAGGATGTTTCCTATGTCATACCATTATATTTTCTCAGGCAGTATTCCTTCTTTATTCACTCGCGACAATACATTATTTCGTAAGTCGCTTATTATAAGCGACTTACGAAATTATGTACCTATATAATGTCATAGATATTATATTTTCTAGTCATAGATATTTACAAAAAACATAATTTTCATTAACTTTATCTACCTATTTAAAATGCATTTTATTTTTATACTAAACTACTAATTACCTATTAGTTAGATTCGAAATAATGATCAAACTTGTTGCAATTCTATTAAATTATATGAGATTAAATATTACCTACTGAGTATTTTATTTCCCTATATTACATATATAACTCTTCTTATTTTTCAGTTTTATATTTACCAAGTCCTATAGATTTACTTACTTACCTAGTTCAAGTTATCTTAGAAAATACAAAAACGTATTTAAACTGACTCGTAAAACAACATTGTTAAATTTCGAAAACAAAATAGCGTTGTTATGATCGATCATACATGAGAAGGTATAATGTGATATTTAAAAGTTCCTGAATGTAACGTACATGTACACAAGCAATTATTATTGAACTGATAAACAATAAATTACGTTCAGTCCACTTTGATAACATCTTCTAAGTCAGCCTTTCCCAACCTTTTCCAAAGGCGGACCCCCAAAAAAACTTATTCGCCTAACTAAGTCAATATATATTATATTATTTTAAAAATTTATTGTTTTCTTAAAGTTTTTTTATTCGAAATAGCTGAACGACCCATCATTTGACAGATTATTCCTTAGTCCTTGCTCTAAGGATTATTCCATCAATACTAGCTTTCGTAATTTGTCTGCGGACATAAACCCTGGTATAAACTCGCGGACCCCAGTTTGTGAAACACTGTTCTAAGCGGTCCAGAGTTATGAGAATCTAACAAAAACACTCGGTCTAATTAATTAATACAAGTTCCTAATATGTCTATCTTAAGATACACATCTAAGCAATATAAAAGACTAAGTACTAAGAATATTTTTATCCTAACAAAAAGTGATATTGATATATCTCATATATATTCAATAATTATGGTCTGCACAAATGCACTTAGTGAGAATTTATTGCATTTTTATTATTGACAAACTAATGGATCTAAGTTATATTGAACAGTAGTGCCTGGCTGAGAAGTCTTTTTTAACCGTTATCTTGCTCATAAATATTATAGTGTTTATGTGAATAAGAAAGATCTCACATATGTAATCATGCGGATTTCTATAATCTATATAGGTAGGTATGCCTTCGTCGAATATTCGTGGACGTCTTCATGAAGTTGGATAAAGATGTGAATCCGTGTGGGTAAAGTATATTAACCTTTTAAAAGTATATTCTATGTTATTAATAAGGTAAGTACGTCATTTACCTATTTGGCAAATAGGAAATATGTAAAATTACAAAAAAGCAGGTACCTAACTAATTCGTATCTTAATGCAAACATGGGCAAAAATCATCGTTCAAACTGCAGCGTTAAGACTTTTATTTCGGATACACGGAACATTTAGATTGTCTTTGCTTTGAACCATTAAAAATCCTTCCATTGTACCAATTATTGTATCTTAGAATTTCGATAAAGCATAATATAGTCAAGTGTTTTATTGTTCATCGTCGTAGTTTTATGCTATATGCACAGACTAATAATAATATACTACGTATCTATAAGCTTAAACAACAGATAGTACTTTATGCAAAATTTTCCATCGGGGATGTAGCTCAGTGGTAGAGCGTTCGCTTTGCATGTGAAAGGCCCCGGGTTCGATCCCCGGCATCTCCATTTTTTTAATTATGCTAAAAATAAACAACTTGATTTTTTGGCATTTCCTCTTTAATTAAATCTCTTAAAATCAGATCAAAATAAGACAGACACTAAAGTACAATTTTATAACCTTAATATTAAAATTTGTTCAGCTTGAGTAAAAATATCATTTAAGATTTAGAATATACGAGAAATATAATAAAACAAATGCCACCAACTCCAGGAATGTTACAATTACAAATGAAGTCGGCAAATTTTAAAATAACATCTCAAAAATTTAGTTACTTATTAAAAAGTATTGACATACATGACATTAAACTTCCTAAGGATAGGCACAAAGCGAAGATTTTACATTAATTAATATAAATGAAATTGACAAAAAATTAATATAAATTTGAATTTTCTTATTATATAAATAGGAATATTTATTTATATAATAATAATATAGATCATTCATACTTTGGAAATTTTATAATGAATTTAATTTAAAAAGAAATGCTGTAAAGGCAGAGTTCAATACTAGAATTTTATTAGAATTCCGAACACGATTGTCGACATCACATACTTATCAAACAAACTATACTAGCAACACTAGGTGTACATTGAACACATACTTTAACAAATTGATTCTCATTGCCTAGAATTTGTTAAGACAATTTTATCATTTCTATTTAAGCTATTGCATAGCTTCTATCGCGGGCCTTGAGCGCGGGGACCGAATCAAGAAATGCCGTAACGAAAAAACCTCACGCTCCCCACTACGACGGGCAGGGAGGTGTGGCTTGAAGGCATAGCATGCAATAGCTTTACCGCGGCAGTCCCCGAGTGCCACACGTCTTTTTACACGCTTTATTATTAGCTTCACCTGTATGTTTGTCTGTAACCAACTTCTTTGGGCGCGATTTTGACCCACTTTAAACGGCCAGATTTCGTTCAAACTTTGTAGATTTATTGAGGACCGATGACAATACATTAATTTGATAAAATTTTCTATTTTTTAGTTCGGTTTTCTATAAAAAGCGTGTTTTTTAGTTTTTTTTTAAATATTATTATTTTATATTTACTTCATAATCAATTTATAGCAAAATTTATTTATTCTTTTTCTTAACTAGTTATTTGCAGTGGTCGAACTTATTACATACACATTTATTCGAACCATAGGGGTGTGTTCACTAAAATGTGTTTACTACTTTTCGCTCTACTAATTAAACAAGAATAGGAACAACGGATATTTTTTCATTTATCTTTGCACAGTTAAAAACAATTTTTCAAAAAGGTACATTATTCTTTGACTATATCGTTAAACAAATTATTATAAGCAATGAAAATCAACTTGTGCTCATATACCTAACTATCGACATTCCAATTTTTATCGACTGTAAAACCGCTAATAAATTTAAGCATTCGTAGATTTTTTTTCGGGTTACACTCAAGCTAGGAAACCTTAAATTTACCCTAATTTTGTCTTTTTCTTTCGATTTTACACTTTTTATTATTTTAAAGATGAACATATAATTTTTATTAGGGAATGTCAATATACATTTAGATTGAAATTTGCAAGTACCTTTTATTTTAAAATTTCACAACAATCTTACATAAGCTCTTGGCTAAGAGGAACTAGGACGCAGGACAAATCTCTATTTAACTTTTCAAACTAAGAACTCAAAGTTTTCATGTCATGCGTTCTAGTTCAAACGTGGTATACAATAGTCAACATTATCCGACATTAAACCAAATAAAACATTGTAGTAAAACTAGAAGTTTCTAAAAACATGCATTAAAATAAAAGCGAATGGAGTATGCTGGGATTGAAGTTATCCATCTCCTGGCTTGCGTATGCTACGGCAACGTTGAGCGAGACCGATATCAGAATCAAATCCTTCTAGAACATTCTTCTTATTGGTTGCGAAGGCTGAAGATCTTTCTTTTTCGTTGCGTTATCGCTGCTCAAATACGGTTTTCAGTTATAGGAATACATCATACAGGAAGATCATCTGGAGTATCATTGTGTTACTATACTATATTAATTAAGCATCTGGGGTCATCATTAGACTTTAAAGTGGGTAGTTAAACATTTGTCTTGTATTAAGCTGGGATAATTACTGCACTGCATATGTAGTTCAGTTATTAGTCGACTTTATGTATAATTATGCTTGTGGTGGTCTACTATGGTATTTGTTTGCAATCCTGGTCGTTCTTTATCTTTATATTAGATTTCTTATCGTAGAATAACTGGACTGCGTTGCATATTCAAGAATCACTGGAACATTCCCTTTGCTCAGGCACATCTTCAACATTATCGTTCTTCTTATTCATATTGAGGTCTGTGTCACGCGCGTGCGGGCGGGAGGGGCGGGAGCTGCGGGAGAGGCGCGCACGGCACGACCACCTCGGAGCACGCGCGGCCCGGCACTGAGGCCAGCGAGCCGCGGGAGGGCAGCGAGGGCGCGGGCGACGGCGCGTCGACGTCATTCTGCAATCCAACGCGCTCAGCTCAGCCGCCGCGCACTACAACACGGCGGGAGGGGTGGGGAGGGGAGGGGGAGCGGGCACCATTACACTCTGCCCGGCGTACGGTCGCACCGACGTTATGGTTACGTACAGGATATCACCTGCGCAGTAGTTGGTAGTCTACTCTACTAGTCACGTGGCGAATTTAGATATTACGGTAAAGTTCAAGTGTGACCTAACAGGAGCGAAATTACCTACGGGACTACGATGAGCAAGAAATCTACACTTTGACGTTAAAAGAAAGAAGGTTTGGAGAATAGTGCTTTTAGTAAAGATAAATTTAATCAAGAGGATCTTGTGTTCCAAGAAAATTGATTGGTTAGAAATGTTTCATGGAAAATTAGAAATCAAAATGCGGGTAAAATTGTTAACACACATTTGAATTAATTTAGTTTGGGAGCACGTAGAGCACACACGTATAAAAACAGAGCTACTGCGCAGGTATTCGTAACTTATGAACGTGGTACAACAGTACGAGCGTAGCATACATTACTTCTTTTGGGGCTACATTGATTACGTTTTAAACAAATATTATTTTTAATGGAAGCACTATATTCAGAGAAAAATACGAATTCTATATTACGCATCAATGTAACCTTAAACGTACGCTTAATCGCCTTTCTGGGCAGAGCTTTACTGAATCGCTTCATAGCCGCTTTAGAAACGAAATATGTAATAGAATTAACAATTACAATACTATATGTACAACTAAAAATATTTCTAAAGCGTTATATAGCGTTTGTTCTATGGTAACTATTGTAACGAATGTAAACCAAATTTGTTTGTGAAAGTAATATACAACAGAATTACGAGTAGGTGACAATTTACAGATCTAATATTTGAAGTGTGAAGCATGACTTGGGGAAGCGTGAGGAGTGTTACGGATAATGACATTACGACTACAACATAAATGAAAAAAATCCATTTAATACTGCCTCTGTATTTAATTACTCTACACGTATAAAATGGACTTTGACACACATGCAAAATAATAAAATGACATGAATAAAATTATTACCTTCCACCAAAAGCAAGGTGAATTTGTCTGAAGCAAGAGTTTGAATGTAAGTAATTGTGTATGTGACATATTGAAAAATAGGAGGATATTAAGCAGTATAAAGTTTTATGAATATCTAGTATTAAATATCTTGTTAATATAAAAGGATATAGTACGAAAATAATAATGGAAAATCAAAACTATATAGCTGCACAGATAAACGATTTATTATAACAAGCATTAGTTGAATATAATGACTGCTATGTTATTTGGGAAGTTAATTCAAGCGACAGACATGTTATAACGAATAAAATGAAAAATAAATGATAGTAAAATATAGCTGAATAGCGATAAAACAATAACAATACAAATATAAATACGTACATACGTTTAATACCAACATAAAAATATACAAATAAAAATGGACTATACACGCGATATAAAACATATTTCAAAAGCGCCGTAAAATACAACCACATATACTTTTCTATCAACATATAAATATGTTTAATTACCTTCAGACGGTGGATGCGGATAATAAAAGAGTAATTTCACAAACATTGTCTAGCTCCCAATACTTGGCCGACTAAAAAACAATCACACAACAACATTTTAGCGGCTACATTGTAACTTTACCTAATCTTTCAACGTTTTTATTTAATTAATATTATTAACTCTTCTAAACTAATCATAGTATGGCAGTGAATGATATTTAAATATAAATTACGAATGGAATCCAATGAATCCTATATACTTTAACCAAATCTATAATTCATTATTCTACGCATCTGATAAACAATGACTAGATATATTTTATGTTTAAACCAAATCAATTTTAGTTTATTTACTAAAATTGTTTTCTATACAATAAACTTTACTACGAAAAATTATCTAACAGTACGAGGTAAAATTCAAAGTCATTTACTGTACTAAATAAAACACGTTAAAATCACACCTAGCTAAATCAATTACAAATTTTAAAGCAATTAATAAAAAATACAGATCCATGTATCGTTGAAGGGAACATTAATAATACAATAGGAATTTTATTCATTAAAATTTCCCGTCATGCAAACGACAAACAATATTGAAAATATCTAGCACACAATGTTAAAACAGTTGAAAAACCTAGCGTAGATTACTTTTTTCTAGCGTATAACGGAGTCTATGTCTAAGTTTGAAACGTCTATATTTGACTATGGCACCACTAGTTTCGGAATACAGATAACAAAAGTGTCGCTCAGTTGGTCTCGGCCACACTGTGGTTGCGTTCCGTTCTACGCACTTACTGTGAGCGACGCGCTTACAACCCAAGTACGTTCTCCTAATCGCGCTTGTCACTTTGCCCTGACGGTCAGCGGTAATCAAAAGTTATGTTAAAAAAGGCAATAAATGAAAATATTACGGATTTCACACATTAAAATAATCCTAGTACTGTAAATCAAGGAAATAGTAATTTTTAGCTGTCTGTGTGAGTCGGATATTAAATTTTTGAAAAAAAAAATACGAAATTGGTGCAAATACAGGATTTTATAAAAAAAAGAACAAGATTATCACACTTTGGATAAAAAAATCATTAAAATATAAATTTTGAAATTTACATAGCAAAAAAAACATTGAAAATAGGATCATTGGACGAGTTATAAAGAATGTGCAATTATAAATGTAACAGCATAAATATATTATTATAATAAATATTAATATAAATAGAAGATATGACGTCACAGAACCAATGGGAATTAAGTATAGAGCAAGCCAATATAAATAAATAATAATAAACATATAAAATTAAATAAATTATTTGTATATGGAATTGGACGCAAGAGACGAAAACTGAAAGAGTCGTTAGTAAAGTAAAAATAGTTTTCATTTTACTAGAAATTAAATATTTTTGTTGTATCTAGTCTAGAATTATAAATATCTATAATATTATGCTATTTTTACTTTACAACAATCTCAACCCGAAACCACAGTCACCCGATGTGTTTAAAATGATTGCATTTATGAGGTTTCTTAAATAAAATCATATTAACCTACACTTCAATCAATCGCTTATTATAAAACTTAAAACCCGGCTTTTTAATCTTGAAATACAACATAATAAATGACTCAATATCACATTTCAGCCTATTTGTTTTTCTTTTTTTTTGTGCAACTCATTTACTAATAAAAGGAATAAAACCTCAAAAACGCAAACATCAAGACAACCACACGAGCGCTCTCAACAGGGACACAAAAGCGAGTAACGCGTGCACGCATCGCCTCAGCCCCGACAGCGCTGACAGAGCGACCACCGCCGACAGCGCTGACATGTCTGACAGGCTAGTCGGTTCTGACAAATCTGACAGGTTAGTCGGTTCTGAGAGATCTGACAGCGCGGGCGGTACTGAAAATGCTGACTGTGCTGCGTACTCTGACAGATTTGACAGTGCAGGCGGTGCTGTCAGCGCTGACAATTCTAACATGGCGGGTGGTGCTGACAATATTGCAAGTTCTGACAGATCTGACAGTGCGAGCGGTGTCGAAAAGTTTGACAGTTCTGACAGTGCGAGCGGTGCTGACATTGCAGAGAGTGGCGGGGCGGTGTGTGCTGACAGAGTGTTTACCTTCAGTGGCACGGGCGGCACCTCCAGGTGGTAGCCGATGTCGCACAGGTTGCGGAGCAGCTCCAGCCCTGGAATGTGCGTTGATTTTTATTAGTTTACTAGCTTACCGCCCGCGGCTTCGCCGGCTTTCTCTTAAACGATTTGAGATTTAAACTATCCTATCTCTCAAGTTGGATCGAACTGCACATGGTGTGCGAATTTTATTATAATTGGTTAAGTGGTTTAGGAGTCCATTGAGGACAAACATTGTGACGTTGTTAAAATTTATTTTTAAAGCTCTATTTAAAGTTTACAAACGATATAATAAGGACACTGTGATATAACATTTATACTAAATGCTAGGCTTTTTCAAAGCCTACAATTTTATCGTGATAAAACCTATAAATATAAACCTTTCATAGCTAGACCGACCATACGCACGCGTATTGTCATGCGTATTAGTGTCATCTTCATACATTTTGTTGATGCGTATCGTCAGGACCGACGGTACGCACTGATGGTCGGTCAAGCTCTGCAACCAGCCTAAAAAATACAAAGCAACTTTACCAATAGACAACGCATTTAACAAAACCTTACCAGGATCTCGATTATCAGCATATCTCGTCTCCCAGGCGTCAAAGAGCCGGTTATAATACCTAGGGCCGGCCAAATAGCCCAAGTATTTATGTGAATCCTTTGTAGGGAACACTCTTTCCATATCGCCCGTTTGTGTTAACTCGTCTTCCGCTTGTATGAGGTGACGCACGTCGTCCGGTGTGAGGGTTGATAGAATGTCTCGGAGGTACTGAAAAGTATTAATTGTTATAGAGGTTTTTTTATAGGGTGTCCGGTGCTTTCTTATTTATTTATTACACTTTATTGTAATACAACCACTATATAACAAAAAACAATGAAAAGTAGATATATGGTATGAGAAAGACGTATTAATAATTTAATTTGGCTGAAAATTTAATTTTAATTGAACTGAAATTAGAAAAATCATAAAAAAAGAATAAAAAAGAGTTATACACTAAATGAATATTATATGCACATACATAACTATTCATATAGTATAAATAACCTTAGTCCTTACATAATGTATACAATATATTATTATTTTCTTCCTTGTTTGTACAAGAGAATTTAGTTGAGCAAATCAACTACAAAATATATTATGTGTTTCTATCTTACGGATATCACATGTGCGATTTTTTGTCGTCATAGTTAGTGAACACTCTGTATACATACTTTATTCAAGATTCACTAGCATAAAGACGTATATGTGCTTATACAGACTATAATTTATTTTTATTCAGATCTTATAAAATTCAATAGAGAAAAGGTTACAAACATCCACAACAACTTTCGCGTTTATAATAATAACATATAAAAAACATATCCCGTTTAAACATGTATTTCAAAAAACATATTATAATAACTTACCATATCACGATCTTCCATATTTGTATAAATAATATGTTTATCTCTTTCTTCCTTTGATAAATATACCGTGTACAATCTGCTGTCGTATGGTAAACCGGCCTTAAATAAAAATACGTATATTTATAATTTTACATAGTACATTAAATTAATATCCTGGCATTTAATAACCTGTAAAATTGATAATAAAGACTTCTTAAATCAATTTTTGTCAGAAACGAAAGTAATATTATAATATCCAATTAAATCGATTCTAATCGAGACACGAAGTAAAAATTACCCCAAGTATAGGTAAACCAGAATCTGATGGCAATTAGGGAAATCAAAATTTTGAGTGTGCAACCCTAGGGAAAATGGACTGAACGATCTTGATACTGCTTATTTTCTATTTTGTCCTCAATATATATAGTCACATTACATAAGTGGACAATACTGTACTTAATAATGAGATATCCACTTAATATTATGTAGGTACATACTTACATATATAATATACAATAATTATACATATTACTTTTATACAGGTATTACATATTATTATTTACACATACCTATATTTGTATATTCATTACCAGTATGCCATGTGAAAATATCGATATAATGATAATGTAGATCAAAACTGCTTATAATTTTTTATAAAATAAAATAAAACTATGTTTATTTTCGTAAGTATTAACAGATACACACATTATAAAATTGACTTGGACAGCTTGGACTTGAAGAATAGCCGTATTGGAAACTCCTGTAATAAGTTTTCATAAAATTATATTCTAATCAACGAACAATATTATAGTTACCTACATATAATATTTTTTAATTTAAAGTATCAAAACGGGTAAGTCCAATTTACCAATAAAATCTTCAAAATTGAAAATTGTGATGTGTTTGACCCTTCTTCATCGAATGTTTTTCTATACACATTATAAACAACACATCTTGCTAGTGATCGCAGCGGCTTTTTCGACATTTTCGAAGATTTTTTATACAAAATCCTAAAAATTATTCATCAACTACAAAAAAGACAAATAATTTGACAACCAATTTGATAGTTTTCAAATAAGTTGCCACATGAAAATCTTTTATTTCTCAAATATAAATATGCCATCAGATTCTGGTAGACCTATAATACAACAGACAATTATTAGGGTGAAGTCAAGTTAAATATGGACTAAATAACAGAATCAAATATGGAAATCATACCATTCCATAGTCGATCAATATTTTATTTACTAATTTATGCATTTATAAGCTAACTCACCATTTTATGAGGTTTATCCTTGGACAGCATTTCTATATTAGTTTTAACGGGCACTTGAAACTGTGCTATGTTGAGTACTGTGGAAACTAAGGGGCCTTTCACGTGAATGTCCAGTGGAGATGCACTGTGCAAACTGGGTGAGATGTTTACCTAAAATTATAGATAAAATTAAAAATAATATAAAAATGTGTGCGTACACACGTAAGAAGTGAAACTTCTTTATGATCTTATTTTTCAAAAAATAAATTACTATATGCAACTTTACAGAAATACGTCGAATCACGCGTAGTAGGTATAAGAAAAAGATGGCGCGTAACGGAAAAATGTCACGCGTAACGAAAAAATGTTACGCTAATTTTTTTTCCAACCCCGATAAAGAAGTTTCACTTCAAAAATGTTTTGGATTAATACAGATTGAACATTGAACAAGTAATATATGATTACAATTATGAAGCCTGTCATAAGTTTATCTGGACATCAATTTTCTCTCTAGATAAAAAAATGTGTGCGTGTACTAGAGTACACACGTAAGAAGTGAAACTTAGGGATAAGAAAAAGTTGGCGCGTAACGCAAAAATGTCACGCCTACGGCGTAACGCAAAAATGTTACACTAAATTTTTGTCCAACCCCGATAAAGAAGTTTCACTTCAATAAGGATTGAAAGAAACAAATGAACCAGATAAATTATGTGAATAATTTAATGTTATAAATTCTTTAGTTCAAGCGATGTATCTTGTTTTAATTTAAAATTATATTAAGTTCTTCTTTCTAATAATTGTAGAATATAACATGCATTACAATATTATTACGCTTCTTGTCGAAAAAAACAAAATCGCATGAACAACTAGTATAAAAGATTTAAGCAAAGTAAAATACAATACTACAAAAAAAATATAGAACTTACCTCCAACAACCAAGGTTTCAAATCCTCATCGAGCAGCACATCAATACCGAACAATTCATAACAATTATACCTAGATGTTATATTGGCCTTCGTTAGAGAACTAATACTGGCCTCGCCCGATATAATAGTTTTTATTACTAGATCCTTTATGGATGCCCATAGCGCGTCCGTGTCTACGTTCTTATCAGTCTTTAGGTATTGGAACAACGTTTGGAGCGTCCTAGAAAGAAAAGGTGTGTTACTTTTTAGAATGTTTTTAATGTGAATATATGTGCTTGTTAATGTGGATATAGTCATGTTTCTTTTGGAAAAATGTATTTTTTTGTTAAATTATAACTAACAAAACTCTGTCATCCGATATTATGTAGACGCAACTTCTGTATAAAATAATTACAATGATAACTATCAAAATATGAAAAAGAACATATTCTTTAAAAGAACAGTAACAGTAATAAGTGATTTAATATTAATTTTTAAAAACTGTTTTATTCAACTTAAAACTCAATTGCTCTTTAATTGTTGAGTGAATAACGCATACGTAAACTATAAAATAAAAAAATAATAATTAAAAACTAAAAACACTTACCATTTATGTCCTTCGCAAGCCGCAAAGTCCTCATTGGGCGTGTAGTTTTTGGACAATCTATTTATTGAGTAATTTGTTAAATGCATGTATCTATCGTTGAGTGATGTTAATTCGTAATTGTACTTTACTGAAATATCAAACAATCAATAAGTTTTTCTTATTTTGCAGCATAAAAACTTACATAACTAATTTCAACTACCTTCATTTTATTTTAAAATTAATTAATTTAGGAAAAAGTTCATTTATTAAAATAAGGAAAAGTATAAAATAAAATATACGTAATATTTTCTTGAGTTTTATATAACGCGTAAATCGCTTTATAATTTTTTTTACACAAAATTTTAATTTCTCAATGACTAAATCCCGAATAAAATCCGTTAAAAAACCTATAATTTCTAATTAAACCATACCTGAAGCAAACCTCGCGAGGCCGTCCTTATACAAATATATTCTAAGCGGATGTACAGACGTGACTAGCACGTACAACCGCAAATCGAACTTGCTACCATTGATCAGGTAAGGCTTGGACACATAGCGCTGGACTACAACGGGTCGTTTCTTGGGTATTTGCGCCCAGCGTGACACTACCTTTATACCTGTGCCTCTGGCTGACGCAGGCTGAAAGGAAAATTAATATTTATCTTTATATCTATAATAATGGATGGATGATTTGTATTTTTGTGTATAATGAATAAACTTCAAAACTTCTGCGTCGTTTTTAAAAATTATTAACTAGCTATTTGAAAGCAAATCTTTTCTGAACAACATAGACTATTTTTTTTCTCGGATCAAGAAAGCTAAACCAACCAATTAGTTCATTATTATTTGTAACAAAATTTATTAGTATCAAAGCCACAAAAGCTTCAAAACAAATAATTCAACCGAGGGCCTCTTAAAACTAAATACACTTCTATACGGCGACGTTTCCGTGGTCATTACTTATACACAAAAATGAATTGCAAGTTTTAAATACTTTTTTAGTTCGATAAATAACATTTTTGATCATGACTCATAAAAAATACATATCTTACCGGTTTAATAATCCACCTTTCGTTATTTGCCGCGTATTTCTCCCAGTCGTGTTTCAATAGCTTCAAATCGTGAGGCAGCACATACGTTTTGGGCATTATACCGAATTCATCAATGCCAAATTTATTTGATAATTTCTGTAAATTCCTCCACAATCTATCTTTTCTGCCTATTTGGAAGGTGCCGGGGAAGTGGTTCATTTTCTGACCGTCTTTAATTGCTCTAAACATTAACGATTTCATGTGCTTACCCCAAATACCGACCCATTCTACTGTTTCTGAAATGGCATTTCCATATTTAAATTAAATTTTGGTATTCGAGCATTATTAATGATAAAATAGTAAGTAATTTAAAAATAATAATAATAATGCAAAATCCCAGTATAGGATATTTAAGACTAAAAGATCAGACAAACCGAGATTATTTTTTTTGTCTCAACAATGCTGACAATAACTTAGTTTGTTGAGATTTATGACCTATTCACAGGAAGATAAAAATAATAAAATAGTCTATTGTAGTAATTACATTGCAGCATAAATAAGTAATGTGTGTAGTTAGTAGTAACATACCTTCCTGCGGACATTCAGCCGTATCACACTCGCTCTTGACCAATCGGAAGCCAGAATTCATCAACGTCTTCTTAACAACTATCGGTGTGATTGTAGTGAGCTTCCATTTTAAATGTTTTTGTATAGCCGCGGGAACTTTCAACGGTACCGTATCGTCGTGGGCTATGAACTTTAAATATGGCGGTACTCGTGGAAACAGGGATGGGCGAAGACAATTGCCTAGAGTTTCTGGGAGGTTGAGTGGTGAATCTGTGAAATGAATGCTTATTTTAATTATTCATGCATGTATAACATTTAGATTTATTGTCAGTTAAAATCTTTTTTTTTTTAATTCATCTCTTCCATAATTTGTAATACCATCGTAACAACAACAAAAAATGGTATCAGTCAAAGATAGTTACTGAATAACAAGACAAGAATAACTGGGTTAAAAACAACCGACTTCACTTGCACTTGCAACATTTACAAATACAGACAAAAATGCTAATAAAATAAAAACTACTGGGCCTATCCGAATAAAATTTTTATGGTACCAATTCGACACCATCCTGCATCGAACAAAAAAAGAATCACGTAAATCGGTTCAGAAACCTCGGAGTAATCGGTGTACATACATATAAAAAAACATACCGCCGCGGCCGAATTGATAACCTCTTCCTTTTTTGAAGTCGGTTATATAGCTACTTATGAACTTCTACTTTTTTATTCAACCATATTATAGATACTACAATTTGTTTTAGTATGAACATCAGAGTCAGTCGATAGACATTTTGAACATCAAAATATTTTAGGTACTAAACATACTTAGATACAATACTTAGGTATGTCTGAACCTAAACGGAACAGTAAAATGCATAATACAATTAGCGAATCCATATCAACTTCTATAGAATTCGAACAAAATATATTAAAGCTACATATAAACGTCCTAATTCCACTAATATAAGCCTAAAACTAAAACGAAAACTAGGTTCTACCATCATCATTAAACTGAGCGATATTTAGCTCAAAAACTACTAATTTCCGCTAATATAAATTCTAGAACAATCTAGAATATACTATAGATACTGTATATATAATGGGCCAAGTTACTAAGTTATTTTAAGTAAACCTTTGCGTGACGGCAGTGCTTTGAAAGGATTAGTTGTGTGCAATGCTGTTAGAAACAATTGATCTTGGCTCGTCTTTTCTGAAAATTAAGTGAACATTTACGTTTTTAAATTACCGTCGAATTAAAATGTAAAGTCAATGTTGAAACAATTAAAATAAATTAAGGCCAGAACGTTTTTCACACATGTTTTAATGATTTGAAGAAATAAACCTCAATTTATAGCAATGTGTAAAATGTAAGATTTGTTTCTCATTCAGCCTCTACTACTAATAACGCAAGGCCATCATTTATAGTAGATTTAGGGTCTTAATAAATTAATTAAATAAGTGTTTTGTTCAATAGTTACTCAAATTACCTGTTCACCGATACGAAAAAATAATTGTATAAATTTAACTTCAAAAAACAAATGGAAGTTCTTATAATTTGCATTATTTACACTGATAAATTAGCCGATACATTACTACAGTACTCCAAAGTTAATAATGCGCATGCAGATCTTCGCTAATTATCGTATTTCCAGAAACACCCGAATCACCCCGAATCATTGAATCGTAAGTGCCCTAAACAATGCACTGGCATCTTGCACCTTGTTCGAAAGAAATAGGATTCAATTCTGAGTCATACACAATCGAAAACAATTCGAGCGGTAGGTGACGGTAGCCTGTCAGTCAAAAAATTCAAAAATCCGTCAGTCGTCTTTATATATTGGTGGTGACCGCACGTATTATCTCTGTATGGAATTATATAGAGTTGCTGTTACATACCCTTCTTAGTTTTGTTTCAAAGTTGAATTTTCCGATAAAATGATTATTTACACAGGTAGCAGATAGCAGTGGGGAAAGTGAAAATTAATAAGAGCATAATGAAAGTTCTGATCATTCTACGATATCAGAAATAGACATAATCCCTGATTTTGTAAATCCTTTGGACTGAGATTTTAATGATTAGATTTCTACAATTTAAATGTAAGCCAGTGTTTGAAAATATTTTTTTTAAATATAAACTTTGTCTTATTTTAAGCTTCCATAAATTCATCATTACGCCAGCTTCAGAAAGATACTTTAATAGTTCTAAGTATAGAATTTTCCAAGTAAATCAATAAAACAAATATGTATTCGCAATCGTGTAGCTTATCCTCGCTTTTAAGTTACATTAAATTATTGAAACAAATTTCGTTACTTTTCTCTTTTACCATAAAATTGCAATAAAACTCATAATTCTAATAAAGTATGCATGAAGAAAATAGATTGAACCACTCTATATAACATATCGTCTTCGGAGGCTCGGGGAATATGACAGTTGCCGAACAGTGACGAATTTTTCTATGCGCATTATTAGTTTGGGAGAACTGTAACATTCTAGTGACGTTCACATCGTGAAATCAAAACGTCACAGAGAAAACTGTAGATTGCCAAATTGCGTGTACAAATGAATGAATAATTCGACACGCAAATTATATCACTATGATGATGTATCGTCATATAACATGTGACTTTATTATCTCATCATGTCGGATCAATGTTTTATTAGTTGATATGATTTAATGGGCAAACGTTGTGTATAGTTTCTTAATGGCTTTTCTTTTTATGTTTAATGTTTATATTAGCAATTTGAAGACATTAATGGGACATGAATTAAGGAAATAGATATTTACAAGATGCAGGACGTTTTTAATTGAATTTTTTGAAGTGAAATTTATTTAGCTAGTTAGGAGTACAATTCCAAGGTCGCGTCATGGCAAAAACCCTGAAGTCGTGGTTTTCGGTATCTTTGAATCTTACCAAAGTTTCATTTCTGACACGTGTGCTATATCTATATCTCTAAAAAAATAAGCAAAACATTATATACCTCTGGACAAACATTTCTTCGGCGACATAACAGTCCCATTGAGTTTATTTGTGATCTTCGTGACCGAGTTCTGATCTAGAACATTCTTCGTGCCGTTGGGCGGGGGCTTCTCTAGTTTCTCTATGTCTGTAATGTCTGTGTCCATTTGCCATGAGTCCGTGACTGCGTCTGGTGATGGGGACCGGCTGTGTGAGCTGAAAATTAATATCATCTTTATAACAATGGCTTTTTTCTATTTATGGAGGTTTAATTTGTGTCATTGGTAGGTAAGTATTATCTGAAATCTTTTTTCAGGTACTTACTTATCTGTTGGCTATGTACAAAAACTTAGTATGTAGTTATGTAGTTCTTACTACATTTTTTTAGATAAAAGATACTTAATAACTGCGAAATGATTGAGCTATATAATTTCTATTCATAACAGTGATACGCTGTGATAGTAAACTAGCACTCAGTACCCTAGTACATTTACTTATCTGAGATCATGAATAGATTAAATACACGCGCGACCTGTTGATCCTGTAGTCTACTTAACGCGGGTTAGCACATAATAATACAATCTTCTGATACAGAAAAAACAAATGATTTTGTTTGTGTATTTAAGGTTGGAATCGTCCGCCAACAAAATATTCTGATTTAGGTTTTAAATATCAATTTGTGCGAACCAGGAAGAAGCATGCTATAATTTAACAAGATTTACACATTTTCTAGAGTTCTGCAAAACGCCCCCACCGTACGTATTAATATCACAATCCTAAACAAGTTTGAATACGCAAACGCCATAAATAAGGTTAATTACTGTCAAAATGTATACTAGACCGGATAGATTTTAGTGCGGATTTCGCAGTTATTTAAATTATAAACGGAATAAATATTTTAACTGGCTATTTTATGGTAAAGAAGATCAAACGAAAAATAGGTCAGATTCTGTCTAGACTAGACGTATGCTTCTGTGTGTACCCGAAAAAATGGAAATTTATGAGGGTAGAGAATCCTATTTCTTTTCAATATGACGAGATTGGGTACCATTTAATGTCAGGAAAATAATATTTGTATTACAGCTAAGGAGTGCTTGACTGCAGTCAAACATTGAAAGCTGTCTGGTGAATCATGTTTGTAAGTGATTGATCCCTTTATAGCCGCCGCTTTTAGTAAACGGAAATACATATGGTATTTCTACATGCCTTGTTGGTTTAAACTTCGAGTCAAGTTATTCTTAATAATTAACATACCAATCGTTATACAAAGGACACTAATATTACAAAATAAGCTTCATATATTGTTATTTACCGTTTGATCTACAGAGTAATAGATAAAGGCCTGGAATAAAAACTATGTACAAATACTTATCCTACTAACTACGTTTAATGTGCACATTCTGTCTATTCGAACTGTTTTAGATTATAACCAGGGGTGATTAAAGCAGTATTTATTATGGGAAAGAGACCTATGAGGCCGTATAGGTCTGTCTTTCCCACGCCGAAATAAGTGCTGCTTTAAGACTTATCGATAACCCCCTCTGAAATGCAAACTACTTATTTACCAAAAACCCGTACACCAAACTAAATACTTAAAAAAACAAACACTTACTCTTCCTCCCCCTCAATGATATGGCAGTCGACTTTACTATTGGAGCGCATCTTTTTCGTTTTCGCCTTCTTTTTACTTTTGGAGGGCTTTTTCGCCGGTATCGCGGTGACGGAACTCACGGGCAGAGCGGGGCTCACCGCGGGCCGCGTGGGCGTGTCCTGGCGGGGCTGAAAACATTGATGTTTTTTGTTATTTTTTTATATTTTTCAGGTTCGGTTTATGTTTTTATGGTGATGTATTAGTTATAGGGAGAAATACGTATGTTGTGTTAATTTAATAGCTTAAATTTAAGTATTTTTTATTCGCGACAAATAGCAGATATTCGCGATCTATAGGTACTGTTAATTCGTGATATGAATAGATGATAAATCCCGCCTATTACGTCTTGTTTGCTACATTAATCTCTAAGATCAAATAACTGATACTATTGCTATGATAACACTCACTATTAAGCTTCTATTGTATCTTAAAAATACAATTTATTGGCAAATTTAATGTAATAAGGATAGTTAGAGCACTTCGCAGCAAACGTGCCGTGCGTGACGGTGTGCCGCGAATTGAGATTATAAACCGTTAGTTGGTGTATAATTCAAACGGAACAGTCTAGTCTTTAGATTTTAGCTAAATTTGTAATACTTAGATGTATAAATTAGTTCTCAATTTCTTATTCATGGGATGAATTTGTACCTAATGCTTCGATGTATTTAGTTCTCAATGTCTTATTCATTGTGTAAGTAGATTCGAATATAGCAAAATATCTCTCAATTTATATTTACAAGTGAAGACGATATTTCTCTTTTGCTGAGCTTTAAACAATTTTGTGTGTAATCCAAGCATTTCAGTAATAAATAGTTATTCAAGAAATGACATGTTACCTAAGAAATTAATAAACATTTATACAAATGTATAACAATTGTATTTATTGGAATAAAAATATTTGAACATAAAAACATATTCCATGACTCTACATTTTCATAAACATTATTCTAACCACGATCAAAAGATCAATTTACGAAAATCTACATGTCAATTCTCGTAATCCCCTATCAAAACATAGCACACATCCATCAGATGTAGATAATATAATCACATACCGGATTTTTATTGAGCTGTTCATGGATTAAGAGCAGAGAATGGCGCAAACAGCTGTGTCCACTAATCTACATAACTGCGGAGCCGCGTGCTCAATGTCACGGGCAATCCTACTCGATTTATATATTCGCACCAAATTAAACCACGTGCTTTGAGATTTGAGAACGTGATTTTACAACCTTTATTCTTCAAATTTAGTCATTCTTTGTGAATGTTTTTTTTTTATTATATAGTAAAGTGGAATTCGTCAATATGTGAACAAGATTCAAAGCCTACGCGATTAACGAATGTAATTCTCTATTGTTCGTATTACACGTATAATTTAGCAACTCCAGGTGTTGTAAACATAATAATTAAAAGATAAAGACGTAAACATTGTTCAGCATAGCAGTAAGATTTAAAAATAAATATCAAAGAGTAAATGAATGTTACGCATAGCATATCATCTGATAAATCTGAATGATTTTCGCTGTCATTTACGTTCTATTCAAGGTTAATTTTTATGAAGTAGATAATTTATTAATCAAAACAAACGCATATCGTCAATATTTGCTTCAACAATCTTGTATTACTTATACCAACACTTCATATTAAGTTAACACATATTCAACTAAAACATAATACAATGTACATCACGATATTATCTATTAAATAGAGATAAAGCCATAAAAATGCAATACATTTTATAAGGTGTGAAGATTAAACATTAGCGGAAATGTGATTGAACAATGTTGCTATAAAGTAGCAGCATTCTTACAGTAAGCCTACCGTCTAAAATAACATTTTCAATCAAGCCACCTTAGATGTATCCTCCACACCTGCCACGTGAGAATTGACACAAGGTTAACAAAAACACAAAATTGGGACGCACTGAAATAGAATAAAACGTGGAAAACGAAAACGCACTACTCCGAGCACACTTGTCTCAATTTTGGCAAACATATAGTATTTCACACGCACTGTTCATATCGACAAAGCCCCAACTTTCCAGTCGAGTAATTTTAAAATATTGAACCAACTGCACGCGATCGCGGATCGATTAAGTATTTCAAGCGGCGTTTAGTAGCAGTATTAATGCATCGTATTGACATTTTGTGCTTGGCATGGCGCCCGTCGGCTGGTGCCACAAATCCTTACGGCACAGCACAACGAGCTTTTTAAATAAAATAGATTTCGCCACCCGATTGTCTAGATCGCCGATAAAGCCGGGTTAAAATAGATTTTATGAGGCGTTCCTGCGGTGCCCCCACTTCGACCTGCCACTCTGATTAGTAATACATGTCTAAATGACCGGTATTTTATTTTAGAATGATCACACACGCCAAGAAACAATTATAAAGGGACATCCCACCAAATTTTATATACAAAGGTGGCGCTACTATTATTAGATATCGAAACAAACAAAAGCTGCTTTCAGGGCTCCTTCGGAGAACCTTTTTAAGGGCCTAGAGTCCTAGACTGAAGATAGAGTCTTTTTATAGAGCAAAATATCAAGCATGCAACATTGAATGAATATTAATTTATCGACCCAACTATCGACTCAAGTTTATTTAAGTACTTAGGTACCAAAATGATGACTAGGTTGCTAAGAAATAGATGATTCGTAAGAGCCAACTTATTTTAAGGATATGCTATTCTCAACAATTGAGAGAAAAACGTTGAATCATTCTCGCTTAGATAATTTTCTTACTAATCTTATCTTATGAATAATAATTGATTAGCCTATTTGTACATCACACAGATAAAACGCGAATAACTTGTCTATTGTAAAGAATAATATTATCCGAATATTTCAGTATTTTCAAGCATTAAGTTAGTATGAATTTGAATTGTCCAATTAGTACCAGCAGCGTTTGGATCTAACTTGATCTTTCCCATTAAATGAGCCATCTATTAGTGGCGAAAACCAGTAAATAAAATGTAGAGTCGAGCTGTTAATTGACATAAATTGATGCTGAAACATTTAACCCACAAACTTCAAAACTTATTCATCCAGGCCACTACCAATTCCGAATTTTTCTGCAGTGTACCTACTTAAAAACTAAGAAGTATTTATTATCAATAAATCACTCTTTTTTTGGTTAATCTGAATATAAAGTATGTATTAACTTTATTGCTGTCGCATTGCTGAATTAGCGCTGACATTGCACCAAAAGTTAATCTTTACGTTCTTTTATCCTATAATAAACTGATAATCACAATAAATAAATTATTCATCCTAACATATCACCATAACTACATCATAGTAACAAAGCCAAAAAAACAGGCGAATTGAGAACCTCTTTCCTTTTTGAAGTCGTTAAAAATGAATGTGTACCTTGCGTAAAAACCAACTATGGTATTTACACTTTGTTTTTGGTTTTTTAAGAGAGCCAGAATACTAAGTAATATAGTAAGTAATAATAACTAAATATAATTATATTACATTGTACAGGATAAAATATATTATCAAGTTTTTATATACCTACTTATAAAAAAAAATCTTTAATTTACTTTGTGTTTATCTGTTTTATTGTCAACGGCTTGAAATTATTAGTCACCGATTGCAGTATCTTTTATTTAATCGTCAATAAATTAATCGCATGTTGCCTCCAAAAACGCAGTCATTGATAAAAAAATAATTATTATTGTTCTTAATCAATTTCCTTATAGACTTAAAATAAATTGGCATGTTATTTATGTATCGTAAATAATGACTGTTGTTAGAGATCATAAGGAAAAGATACTTACGTAAAAAGTTTTAATAAAATTCTTTGAAAGTTGTAACTATTTATTAGCTTCATGAAAATGAATCAGTATGAACTGAAAGAATTACATTGAAGCTATCGAGTTTAAATTAAATTTACAGTCTTGTTTCCACAACTCTGTTATCCCTAAAAGAGCATACCTTATACCAAAGAAATAAAACTTTGTAAAAGTAGGTACCTAATATTATAATTGGTTCCGTATGTAAATAATAAAAATTATTTTTACTCACTTAATAAGTACATTATTTAACCAAATTTACGATTCAAGTTGACAAACTTTTGCAACTCCGAGCTAAAAATTATAACTTCTTTCTACTATATTTTTCGTGAAACTATAAATCTATGTGGCTTTTCGCACACATACACCAATGCCCTAGTGACCGAGTAAAGTACAAGCCAACAATTGCAGGAACTGCTCAAAGATGTTCACAAATTACCTTCGACTAGAAATTTTGCACCGGAAATCCTAATTTCATGCAATTTCAAGAAGTCATTCCAGAAAATACAAAATTTAGCGCGCTACCCTAAAAATTTCACAAGCCAAATACGTTAAAAATGTTACGCATCTTATAATTTTAAAAAAACTTAATTCAAAGTTGTTGCATTATTATTATTAAGTTAACACGCTCCTTATAAAATAGCGAAGAATAAATAAATGTATTAACGAAACAATCAAATATGTATAACACTTATAATAACTTACACTGTGACAAAATTTTAAAATAATCTTTTTTAACGACGGCATCACATAAACACCAATAAGAATGTCATAAATTAGAACAATAGTTTATTTCAGTCCAATGCTGAAGCATTCATGGTCACTATTTCAACATTATCTGTAAGACACAACACTCAGCATCGCGTAACGAAAATATCTTCGTAAAAATTCCACCGCTTCCGAAAACTCGAGGATGCGCCCATGCGGTCGCGTAAACAATAATTTACGACGTGCGAAACCGCGTATCACATAATAATTATTACGCACAATAATGTAATCTCGGATAGCCCACTTTAGTCTCTATTATCTGTTAGATAAGATCGCAAAACACGTCGTACACGACGCGGTGCGTCCTTTGCCGTAATGAGCTTCGTACTGGGACGTGCCGGGGCGCGAAAACCCGTGAAATCGACTTAAAAACAAAAGTTATAAATTGCAACTCGTTATAACGAGTTTTCACTGCGTGCGAATTGAGTTTGAAAATCTTCTAAAGTTCCAGCGCGGAACGAAGGAAAGGAATTTGAAAGTGTTCTAATTATAACTTATTACATATTGTATAAAGAACTCATGAGCTAAATAAAAACGCTGCACCTACCCTCATAAAGACATACTCGTAACAACTATTTTGTATCAACTTCCATAAAATATTACTGTCTGGAA
Organism: Colias croceus; assembly: GCF_905220415.1. NCBI lineage: Eukaryota > Metazoa > Arthropoda > Insecta > Lepidoptera > Pieridae > Colias > Colias croceus. The sequence continues at coordinate 6,774,460 of NC_059556.1, read as the reverse complement.
TTTATTTATCCTTCCAAAATCGTACATTACATGAACTATATGTCTATCGTAGCATACATTTGAATACGAAAACATTCATGTATGAAAATGATCACTACAAATCGGTAGGCAACTTTTTTTTTTTTCATGTGTTTAAAAAATACTGTACTACTCTGTAGATTATGTTAGCACCGTGTCGCATTACAATGCTAAATGTTTGTAATCAGGTCAGTGGTTTATTACATAATGTGATCCATTCATGCAAAAATTTGAATGCATCTTCAGTGGTTAGTGAAGACAAAGCTTAAACAATAATAGCATATATGAAAAATGTTCTATTAATAACTAGCTTATCGCCCGCGGCTTCGCCCGCTTTGTCTAAAACTTAATAATATAAATTACATATATACTAAAACCTTCCTCTTGAAACACTCTATTTTAAAAAAACCGCATCAAAATCCGTTGCGTAGTTTTAAAGATTCAGGCGTACAAAGGGCTGTAGGGACAGAGAAAGCGACTTTGTTTTATACTATGTAGTGATGATGAAGTGAAGACCAATGATATAATATTGCAAATGATGTATAATTGTGATAATTCAGAAGTACTTCGTAAAGAAGTCTAGTTGAATAAATAATATTTGAGTTTGGATTGATATTATCCTGTAAGTTTAAATATTTGAAGTGGTTTTTTATGTGTTATATCTTATAATATAAAAATGAATCCCAAAATGTGTTGGTAAGCGCATAACTTTAGAACAGCTGAACCGATAACTTTAATTCTTTTTTTATTATATTCCTTGAAGTACGAGGATGGATGATAGAGAAAACTTGAATATGTACCACGGGCGAAGCCGGGGCGGACCGCTAGTTGGACCATAAAAATAAATATTAATCTAAACATTGACCCAGCATTATGATAACCGATTCATATCTGAGCCATTGAATTATAATGCATAAAACATTTTTATTGAATTTTTTGAAAGAACCAATGTAAAAGGCACTGAAAACTGAGAATTACAAATGGTTAAAATATAATATGGGAAGTTTGATAATTTTCTTTTATATTATTTTGAAAAAAAAACCACACACAAGAAAGTTTCTGTTTTGAAATTCACAAGTATCTAGTTTCCCAAGCTACTGCAAAAACTGAAGAGAATGTGATGGAAGTGGAAGTAACCACAGAAATAAAATATACATAAGTATATCAAAGTATCAGACTAAATTCTTAAATCAAATATCATCACTACATAGTATAAAACAAAGACGCATTCTCTGTCCCTATGTCCCTTTGTATGCTTAAATCTTTAAAACTACCTATGCAACGGATTTTGATGCGGTTTTTTTTAATAGATAGAGTGATTCAAGAGGAAGGTTTTAGTATATATAATTTATTAGGTTTTAGACAAAGCGGGCAGTAAGCTAGTGTATTATAAACTTTTGAAGTATGGTATTCTCAGAATAATAATTTACATCTTCTTATGTATAATTAAGAGAAATAAATATTAAAAAAAGAGTGTGTGTGTCGAGCACATGTGTCAGAAGTTTCAAAGATACTAAAATCACCACCTTACTCCGTGACGTGACGGTATTGCCGTGATACGACCTTGAAATTTTACTCTCAACATGCCTAAAGAAGTTTCACTTAAGTATTTTTTTTATGGTTGGATTAAAATATGCATTCATCCTCACCCCATTAACAATACAACAAGCTGATAATCATAAAATCCTTACCGTAGGAACAACAGTTATATCATCCACTGTATCACTGTTTATTGCTGTAGTCCTTAACACATGCATTTTGTACACATCGTCCGTTGGCGTCACTATAACTTGGTCCTTGCATGAACACCTCACACCTTTGTTATAATTTATGCTTTTATTGGTTGGAACTGAACTAAGAGCAGCAACTGCAGATCCATAAGAGTATCCTGTGCCTGAATTGTCTTTCGCACGCTTCATGTTGCTGGTCAAATATGACATTTGGCTGAAAATAAATTAAATAACTATTTATTACACAATTTAGGATTATTTACTTACTCTATATGTAAATTTAATTATGTGTAGAAATAAAGGAATAATATCTTACAGAGAAATCTTACCACAAAACAATTTGAACATAGTCTAACTTTAAAACAGGAATCTGTCACTCTAAGGGCGGCCGTACACGGACCGCTTCAAGCAGTTGAGACCGACAGCTCGAAGCCGTGACCGCGCGGTGAACTATGGACATTCATCCACTGCCGTACACGGACTGCTCGAGCCGTCGCGAGCGCTTCAAGCCTCCAACTGCGCGGTTTGTAGCGACAGCTCGTGCAGTCAACGACTGACTGCTCGAGCAGTCCTTGTTCGTCGCTCAGCCGTTAACTGCTTGAGCCGCCCGTGTTCGGCCGCTCTAATAGTTGTCTAACTATCTATATGAAATACAACAAAACCAGATTAAAGAGATCCCGCGCTTAAAGTTAAACCCTGTCTAAAGTTTTTTGTGATAAAACAGTAAGTTTTTAAGTATTTATTTTATCAGTTTAAATAAAAACAATGCAAGCATCTGTATATAACCTAAAAACATACCTATCATATCCAGGCATGGGTGAACTTATATGAAAACTACAATAAAAATTATCAGATTCACTAGAAGCTCGCTGTCGCCTTCGGCCCTCTACTGACTTATTGTCTTGATATACTCTGTTTTTTGGCTTCTTCAATATACCCTGTGGAGGAGATTTTGGTAAAGGATTGTTAAGTATTGACTTCAAAGGTTGCTTTGCCATTTGAACTTCCATCATTTCCTGGTCTACTTTTTCAAACAACTCTTCAACTTTGGGTAAACGGCTATCTTCAATTTTTGAGTTGGACAGTGTTGTTACAACTATAGGTCTTGTAGGGCTTGTTCTATGAAATGTTGACCTTCCTTGTTGAGACCTAAAATCAATGTTTATATTAAATCATGGAATGACTAATATTTAGATAAACACACACAACCTTGCATGATTTCTCAAATTAATAAACTATTTTCAAATTAGGTTATGTTAAGAAATGTTGTAATTTACCCATGATGACGACCGTAATCGTGAGCCATTACGTAGTCTCCGTTTTCAGCCGCAGGCAATGTGCATTCGTAATGGAATCTATCGATTCGATAATCGTGACTGTTGTTTATCGTAAAGTGACTCTTGTTTGGTAGAACGCGGTGGCGATGGGTGATATCGGCAGATCGACACGTATCGCGCACTGCATCCTCGTGAGGGGATCTTTCGATGCCCTCACTGCGGCACCGCCGCCTCAACACCCTCGCTGGGCCTCGCCCTGACCACTCAAACACTGACTCCAACGGATCACACGCGTCAAAACCGGCCTCGTAATTTGAGCACGATCGCATGCCATCCATATCCGCATCTATCCACGACGCATTATCACATCTCCACATGGATCATACCACACATGAAATTTCACTAATGCACTGTTAATTTTGCTGAAAAATACCCTTGAAACATGCACGTCCAGGGACGGCGTCGAGGAGGCCAGGCGACGACAGCTGACAGTTCGCCGTTTTACATCCACAAAACAATATGCCAGCAATCCCGCCAAAATTGAAAAAAAAATGTTCTTTTTACAAATTCACCTGTACAACCTCGAAGGATAAACGAAAATCACGAGATTGACATTACCTAATAAATGAAGTAAGCCATTACTTATATAATGTTTATTAGGGCCAAAGGGCACATTACTTGCTCTGTGAAGTGCGCTAACAATATTCACGAAATTGGTTCGTTCAATGGCGAATGGCGATCGACAAAAAACAAAAAAGACATAATCACAAATAATAAATATTTTTAATTTTTCACAATGTTGCCTTTAACTTTATATGTCGTGGTCTTAGAGTATATATACTATCTATAGAGTGCGAACAACCAAGTGGGAACAGTAGGCACAGGTGGGAACAACACGACGCTCCCGCCGCGAGCGCTCGCAGTCGTGGTTGAGTGCTCACGAAGTGCGTTGCTCTGGATTTTTTTTCATATTTACGAATAAACATGGTGAAATGTGTAGTTCTATCTTGCAAAAACGATACTAGAAAATACACAAAATCGAAATCCACTATCACATTTCATCAGTAAGTCGATTGTTATACTTATTTTTATGAAAATAAATCTAGCATCGCGGGGGTGAAGGGCAGGTGGGAGGCGGACACGCGCAGGCTCGCTCGCGCGCCTCACTGCCGTCACGTGATCGTAGTGATGTGACCTGACCAACGCTGTACTCGATATAAAGTTTAAAAGAAGAACTATATTTTAAAATTAAAACTCTTTTAAAAATGTATTATAAATAAATTTGTGGTGTGTTCTGTATGATACACTTTCTAATATTATGAATGGGAATGTATTATAGTGTAAATGTAAAGTATGTAATGTTACGATATATTTTCTGAACCGCTAAATGGATTTTGAAGATTTTGATAGTAGAATGGATAAAATTAAATAAATAAATTATTAATATTATTTATTATATTATCATTTTAAATTATTAATTATTCCTTTATATTTTTTACCATTTTTAAAACATTATTATTATTGTTTGATTTATTATTAAAGAAATAGCACTAAACCCGATCTTTTATTTTATTAACTTTATTATTTAAAAAGTACTCACGTTTTTCTGATATTCCAATTAAACATATTTTTTAAAGTACTTATAATTAATACAAGAAAATTTCTTATATAATATTTAATATTCAAATGGAATAAACAAACTTTATTCAGTTGGTAAACAAATTTAAAATTACATATTTATACTTTATTCATATATTTTTCCTTTAATAACTTATTGAACATAAAATTTACTTATGATACATATTTATTTACATAACTTATCGATAGTTCAACACGCAATTGATACCTACCCATCCCTATTTGTCACACACACATCTATATAGTATCTATAGCTCATCTGCCTACGATCCGCACTAGGCAATTTGTGCAATACACTCGCTCTATACTATTGTAATATATACTCTAAGGTCGTGGTAGAAAGTTGATTTAAATTTCTTATTTTCATATTAAATCATTGATTTATTTCTTTCCAAGTTTCCAAAATATTGATAAATTATTTTTTAATCTGGTATAATTTGATCCATTAAAAACAAGAAAAATATTATATGAACTTAGTATATGAATCTGTGATATGGATCGCCGTCTTGCCTATTTTTGCCGTTATGTTGGTACCTACTTGGAATGTGGTTGATCTACGGGTTGATACTGGGTACCAAAGAGTATAATCTGGGTACATTACCACCAAGATTGCCACAGAACAAGTGGTACAAGGCACGCCAGTCGCCTTGCAGTCGCCAAAGACAGTGGTTTAAATTCTCTTTGGCCAACGATTTTATTAAGAGGTAGCGCTCAAGAGCAACTTTTGTCTCCGCAACTATTTTGTCTCTCCCATCAACTCACAGCATCAACTCTATGGGCTAGAAAGAAAGTGTACGCACGTAGCGACGCAACTCCCGATAGAGTTGATGGGAGAGACAAAATAGTTGCGGAGACAAAAGTTGCTCTTGCGCGCTAGCTCTAAGGCCTTACAAGACCATCATTAGTGTAGTTTAGAATTTAATTAAATGGATATACTTAGTCATTGTACTACAGTTTTTGTTCAGCGCAGTTTAGGAGGTTGAATATAAATAAATATTCTTTGATAACTTTCTACAATTACGTAACTATGATATAATGATTTATTTATTATACTCAATATCTGTTTCAATTATGTACTACTTTGTAAAACCCTATCTGTAGTTATATACACTGAGTACATTTGTAGATAAAAAAAAATTAGTATCAGCAAAGCAAACTGTGCACCATGGCGCAAAAACCTGTCCCCAACAATGACCTATTATACTAGTAGACGCGGCATACTGCATACGCCAACATCATTGCATTGCACTATAAAACAGCGTAATTAATACATACCTAAAGCATACCTACTTACTAACGCATTATCACCTTGATTATCACCAATACAGTTGTTCTCTCTTTCACTCTCACGCACTAGACATAATACATGTCTCACTCATGTACTTCGTAATAACAACTGCCGATTAAAATATAAAAAGAACGTCCAGCCACGACGCTGAATGGTGCGTGACTAAGTGAAACTCGGGCACTTAGCTGAGTTTTTTCCTGTCAAAATAGAGAGCGGGTACCTAACGTATCTAGCTTTTTTATATATCATAAGTAGGTCCCCAACTTGTCTCTTTCTATTAAGGTGACCATGGTCAAACAAAATAAGGGACACATTGCTTGAGAAATCAGCAGGTTATATTATATTAATAAATTAATTAATAATACGCAACTTGATTTAATGTATTAAAAAATAAACTAAAACATAGTGTGCGTAGTTATGCGTTACCGTAAAAGTGTAAACACCGCAAGTTAAAATTTTCATACATATCATCGTAATGTAGACTACCTCTTAATACGTGCTTGATGGTTTCATTTTTGAAGTCTTAAATATTTTTAACTATCATAGTACCTACGTCTTTGGTATAAATTGTAGTGTTCTAATGCATCCTTTATAAATAAGGCAGTTATAGGTAAACCAGAATCTGATGGCAATTAGGGAAATCAAAATTTGGAGTGTGCAACCCTAGGGAAAATGGACTGAACGATCTTGATACTGCTTATTTTTTATTTTGTCCTCAATATCATTTGTCACATTACATAAATGGACAATACTGTACTTAATAATGAGATATCCACTTAATATTATGTAGGTACATACTTACATGTATAATATACAATTATACATATTACTTTTATACAGGTAATACATATTACTATTAACACATACCTATATTTGTATATTATTCATTACCAGTATGCCATGTGAAAATATCGATATAATCATATGTAGATCAAAACTGCTCATAATTTTTTATTAAATAAAATAAAAAATAAAATAAAACTATGTTTATTTTCGTAAGTATTAACATACACACATTATACTTGACTTGGACAGCTTGGACTTGACTATTAGCCGTATTGGAAACTCCTGTAATAAGTTTTCATAAAATTATATTCTAATCAACAAACAATATTATAGTTACCTACATATAATATTATTTTAATTTAAAGTATCAAAACGGGTAAGTCCAATGTACCAATAAAATCTTCAAATTTGAAAATTGTGATGTGTTTGACCCTTTTTCATCGAATGTTTTTCTATACATATTATAAACAACACCTATTGCTTGTGATCGCAGCGGCTTTTTCGACATTTTCGAAGATTTTTTAGACAAAATCCTAAAAATTATTCATCAACTGCAAAAAAGACAAATAATTTGACAACCAATTTGATAGTTGTCAAATAAAATTGCCACATGAAAATCTTTTATTTCTTAAATATAAATATGCCATCAGATTCTGGTAGACCTATATCACCTTTTTAACATTTAATGCTTTTCTCAGAGATAATCTTGTTTGAAGGCAGGCCCTCGGTTACCTTTTTCATTTCTGTTATGTGCATGTGTTGTGTGTATGGAAATAAGTTTTGCGTTTAAGTGTGTGAATACCACGTATGTGTATACAATTGATATTGTGTCAGGTAGTAGTAGGCAGGGGTAGTAAAATATTGAAATGCGTTTACGAAAAAAAAAAACATGTTAGTTCCCGCCCATAGTTTTATTCATACACTTGAAACTATTGTCTTTCATAGATAGCAACAATTAGTCAGTTATTGATTTTTAGTATGCAATAAAGTATTCATTTTCATCATATAATATTTTCAGTAATAAAGTAAATAAGTGCCACATATGTATTATAATATTATGTAGAAGGAAAAACAGAAATAAAACAAATGTTATGAGAATCAGTATTCTTTTTACACAGCAGTAACTTACCTAAACCTTAAAGTTGATGCAGTTATTCTTAAAATAATATATGAAATCTTGACTCTTTCCCTAGCATAGTAATAAAATAAAAATTTCTATCTGTCACATAATATTTTCAATTTATTAAGGACGCTGTCACAAATCTGCGTTACTCAAATTTAGGTATCTAACGTCGCCACGTGGTTCGCGGGAACATCGCGCTCACGTAAACATAGCGCATTCCATTTTATAGACCATCTTCATACTTGATATTATTTTTTTTATATTTTTATTGAAATTGATTCCAGAAGATTACTGGGAACTTTAAAAATTCATTTTGTTACTATTATTAGTAGGTACGATCCTTATAAGTATTTTAGTGTATTCAACCAACTTAAAAAAGTGTGACTATTTTACAACAATTTGAATATGAATTGTATTATTGTATACAATATCGAAGCTTTTTAAGAAATGTATAAAATACTTTTTTAAGAATTATTATCATACATAATATTATATGTTACCGGCAATATATTAAACCCGGCATTGTAAGCAATTCTTAGTAAATGTATGTTATTCCGAGAAACAGTCGGAATGAAATAAATTAAATTCGTTACCACACATTCACATTACCTATATCTTTAAATATGAACTTTTCCTAAGTAGCAAACACATTTGCAAATGTGGGTGGTTTTTGGGGTAGCTATTAACCAATATGAGGTCAAAACTAAAATCCAAGATGGCACCGACGAAAATTTGAAATCTTTTCGTCATGGGTGTCATTTTCAAGGAGTTGGAGTAGCTATTAAATAAGTATTAATCAATATGAGGTCAAATCTAAAATCCAAAATGGCGCCGACGACAATTTGACATCATTTCGTCACGGGTGTCATTTTCATGGTTTTTGGGGTAGCTATTAACCAATATGAGGTCAAAACTAAAATCCAAGATGGCGCCGACAAAAATTTTATATATTTTCTTCATGGGTGTCATTTTCATGGTTATTGGGGTAGCTATTAACGAATATGAGGTCAAAACTAAAATCCAAGATGGCGCCGACGAAAATTTTACATCTTTTCGACATGGGTGTCATTTTCATGGTTTTTGGGGTAGCTATTAACCAATATGAGGTCAAAACTAAAATCGAAGATGGCGCCGACGAAAATTTTACATCATTTCGTCACGGGTGTCATTTTCATGGTTATTGGGGTAGCTATTAACGAATATGAGGTCAAAACTAAAATCCAAGATGGCGCCGACGAAAATTTTACATATTTTCGTCATGGGTGTCATTTTCATGGTTTTTGGGGTATCTATTAACCAATATGAGGTCAAAACTAAAATCCAAGATGGTGTCGACGAAACTTTACATCTTTTCGGCATGGGTGTCATTTTCAAGGTTTTTGAGACAGCTATTACCAAATCCCCAATGTAACCGTCGATAATTAGGTATATTTTTCTTACTCCTTTAAAGTAAATTTAAATAAAATAACAAAAACGTTAACAACCACAGTTTTGTAGAAAGTCTTAAAAAAAACAATTTTAAAGAACATTGAAATGCATATTTAGAAATTTAATATAAAACGCAACTCTGTGGCAATCATGTTAATATTCTGACAGATATTAGTAACTTTAAATATATTCTTTAAATATATTCTCTAAACTTTATTTAAAATAAAGTTTATCTAAAACATTTAAACGAAGAGAATAAAATAAAAAAGAACGTGTGTGCCGAGAAAACGTGTCAGGAGTGAAACTTCTTTGGCGAGATTCATAGATACTAAAATCGCCGCCTTGCTCCATAACGCGACAGTATTACCATGACGCGATCTTGAAATTCGACGACCATCTTGGATTTTAGTTTTGACCTCATATTCGTTAATAGCTATCCCAAAAACCATGAAAATGACACCCATCACGAAAAATGTCAAATTTTCGTCAGCGCCATCTTGGATTATAGTTTTGACCTCATATTCGTTAATAGCTATCCCAAAAACCATGAAAATGACACCCATGATGAAAAGATGTCAAATTTTTCGTCGGCGCCATCTTGGATTATAGTTTTGACCTCATATTCGATAATAGCTACCCCAAAAACCATGAAAATGACACCCATGACGAAAAGATGTAAAATTTTCGTCGGCGCCATCTTGGATTTCAGTTTTGACCTCATATTGGTTAATAGCTACCCCAAAAACCATGAAAATGACACCCATGACGAAAAGATGTAAAATTTTTGTCGGCGCCATCTTGGATTATAGTTTTGACCTCATATTCGTTAATAGCTACCCCAAAAACCATGAAAATGACACCCATGACGAAAAGATGTAAAATTTTCGTCGGCGCCATCTTGGATTTCAGTTTTGACCTCATATTGGTTAATAGCTACCCCAAAAACCATGAAAATGACACCCATGACGAAAAGTTGTAAAATTTTTGTCGGCGCCATCTTGGATTATAGTTTTGACCTCATATTCGTTAATAGCTACCCCAAAAACCATGAAAATGACACCCATGACGAAAAGATGTAAAATTTTCGTCGGCGCCATCTTGGATTTCAGTTTTGACCTCATATTCGGTAATAGCTACCCCAAAAACTATGAAAATGACACCCATCACGAAAAAAAGCCAAATTTTCATCGACGCCATCTTGAATTGTTTTACCCCACCAATCTATTCAACAACCCATAAAAAAAGAGGATCTCAGGCAAGGTAATTTTAAAAACATAATTTTAAATTACAAATAATGGGAATATGAAACTTATACAGTTTACTCATAAAAAGTATCAAATATTTCAAATCACGAAAAAGACAGTGCACGCACAATAATCTTTTTTATTTCGTTTTTATTTTTGGCACGAGGAGCGATACACCCGTCCTTCCAAGAGCGCTTCTGAGCGCGGTCTGACGAACCGCGAGAACAAAATGTATGAAGAAATCGACAAGTATTTTTAATTTAGCTCATTATTGAAATAAAATTTTGATTTAGATTCATAAAAATTACACCATATATAAAGGACTATATATCCCTCAATAAGATATAGTTAAGAAGATAGATTAGGCTCTTAATTTTCCTAAAATGGTACCGGTTTAGACCCCATTTTTTTGCATTTTATGCGTTTATTGTGATGGAAAAAACGTATTTCAGCGACAATTTTGTATGACGTCGTACAATTTTTATAAGATGAACGTAGAGCTGAATATATTATCTTTAAATAAAGATATTACTATGTTCTCACGTGTAATTGCTTTAAGTTAAAATGGTACCGAAAAACAGCGTGTTTTTGTAAAAATACGTTATAGCGTCCTTAAATGAATGTTATATTACTGTACGAGTGCTTCATTTTCTAAAAATAAAAAAAAATGGAATTATATATCACTTACTTCTACATACCATACAAATTTGTATTTTATATTACATACATGTAATAAGTGGTTTCTCGAAGAAATTATCAATCAAAATCGCACCTATACATTTCTAATTGTAATAAACGACGATCGCTTTGCGTATTTACAAATTAAAAATACTTTTCGAAACCACACTATAATCATAATCCCGAATTTCAATATGTCCAGTCCAAATTATTCTTCATATACATCGATTGAGTCGCATCTGCACATAAATCATTTCCACACAAAGGTCATAAATTTCATTAATTGCAACGTTATAAAATGATCCGATATAATCTATGTATTAATTTTAAATTAACATTAGCTGTCCGTTCAGCAGGCTGATATACAAAGTAAAAAAATATACATTGTAATTTTCACAACAATACACAGAGCGCACTATACAATACGAGTCACCGTCACAGCGTTTGTAACTATTGAAACATATCCAGAACATAATCTATCATATTCAGGCTATCACGAATGTTCTCCGTCAAAACACTCGTATGTGTAATCTGAAACAAGATTCGTGATTAAATTTGGTAAACAATAAGTTGTAATTGGAGAGAATAGATATTCAATACAATATTGTAAAGGAATTTCGATGAAAGTGAATTTACATTTTAAGTAACTAGGCAACATTTGGCGCGCGACATGTTGTGCAACAATCTACAAGAAAGTTAGTGCCTCAGTCTTGCGCGATGCTTTCTAAAAACCGCATCACATTGCGCGCGAGCTGACAACATCGCGCGTCAGATGGCAACGTCGCGTGCTAGCCGGCAACGTTGTGCGTTATCAGGCAACGTCGCACGCCAACTGACAACGTCGCAGGCCTGTTGGCACGTCTACACCAGCTGGCAACGTCGCGCGCTCTTGTGCAACGTCATCATACCTACGTCACGTGTTGCCAGTTGCGAAGTTTACATCTTTATAGAGTTGTCTTATCTTTACAGTAACAGTATTATAGGACTATATTCCAAATGTAAGCAGTAATAAACAAACAAACATACACACTCGCATTTATAATATTAGTAGAGTTGACTGATCGGTTGGCTTCGTTGTTAGTGACCCTGCCTTCCAAGCCAGAGGTTGTGCGTTCGATTCCCACCTAGGGCAAATATTCATGTGATGAACATTCATGTTTGCTCTGTCTGGGTGTTAATTATCTATATAATATGAATTTATTTAAAATTATATATGTATGTTTATCAGCGATTTGGTTTCCGTAACACAAGCGAAAGCTTAGTATGGGATCAGATTGTGCCGTGTCCTGAAATATTTATTTATTAGTAGGATTATCTACTTCTGACATTGTATACAGTGTGGAAAATTTCTATGGGCCCAAGAGGAAAAGTACTTGAAATACTCACGGTAGCATATTTTCCTTAAAGGAAACGTTCCCATACTTTTAAAAAGAAAAAGAACTGCATTCAAAGATATTCGAAATTTCACTTCACAAACTAACTTTCAAACTTTTCCTCCAGGGTCCGTCGAAAATGTTCACCCCGTGTATACCTTAGCTGGTGAGCAGCGCAATATTGATCTCCTTGACCATCTTGACGCGGTGCAGCATCTTGGCGAGCGCGTGTCTGCTGAGCGGCTGCGTGGAGTACCACACGGGGGAGTCGGGCACGCACGACCGCTCCGGTTGCAGGTAGAACACGTCGTTGCGTGTGCGCACAGATTCCGGACTGTTAATATTATTTAAATATTTATTTTTTATAGGAATTAAAGATGAAAGTATTTGTAAAACCTAAACCATAACGCCGATTTACATGATTATTTAAAACTATTATTAACATGTATATAATCAAATCAATCAATTAATCACACAGGAAATCCCGCATAGTTCCCGTTCCTGTGTAATTTTCGGGATAAAAACTATCTATTCAAGTAAACCTCTATATGTGTGCCGAATTTCATGAAAATGAGTTCAGCAGTGTTTAAAAATATTATTATCATTGTAAAGTGCACATTCAAATTGAATGTGTACTCATCAAAAATACAAAATTACACTTACCATTTAGAGATATAAAATTCATACAACTTTACGGGACACCTCAGTGGATTTTCTTCGTTCTCCTGTTGTTCATACACTTTCTTCTTTCTCGAATTCGCTTCTGTGGACAAAATTATAATAAAAAATTAAGCGACATCTATGATTATTCAAAATTTTATCTGTATAAGGGCTGATTTTTCAATCCTTGGTTAAAACTTATTCATCAAATATGAAATAACGTATTAAACTACCATTTCAAAAATGTATTGTAGTTGTCCGTATTTGACAGTTAACAGGTGACATTTTAATATGTTTGTATAATACTTTATTGGACGGATAAGTTTTAACCATGGATTGAATAAAATCGGCCCTAAATATAAGTTGATTCACAATTTACTTAAAACCAACTTCATTACTTTCATTTGTAAAAATTGCTTCTATACAAAATACAGCATTGAATTTGTAAAAAAGACAGAGAGAAAGAAATTGCACTATTTAGATTTTAGACTTTGAGTATTGCTAAACGGAATGATTACTAAAATTCTTACTAAAATATAAAAATAATTACCTAAAGCGGATTGCGGCGGATAAAACCGCAACAGCACATTCCTAGCGCCGGGTATCTTTGCCTGCCCCGGCTGGTTCGGATTCCGCTTCCAATGCTTCATAATGTGCGAGAAGGATAGTTGCATGTGCTCTTCTACCGTCTGCAAAGTGGTGAAAACATATTTAATTGCACTAAAAATGTAAAACCAGTCAAAATATCATATTACTAAGCTTTCCAAATCGAAGTAGTATATGAGTTTATAAACAACCAAGAAAGTAACAAAGTAATTAAAACTATAGCGATTATCAATAAAAATAAAATATTAAAGGTTTTTTCCATAATATGAAGTTCTGAAAAATATAAGAACAATCATATATCATACAGATATGAAAAAAAATGGTCTTTCATTGCTTCCAATAACTATTATTTCTTTATTGCTTCTAAATCTATTTTAATAAATAAAATTTAAACGGAAAAACTCACAACTAAATTAAAATGCTTCGTATTGAAGAACATGAGGGTAGATAGAAGAACGTGTGGCGAATGCGCGCCGAGCTGCTTACTCTCCCATAGGTGTTCCTCTTCCACTCGCGTTACTATGTATTCTGTTCAAATAAAAATAATAATTTAATTTATATAATACTTTATACGTAGTTTTGAAGTGAAACTGCTTTAGGAGCGTTGAGAGAAAAATTTCAAGATCGCTTCATGGAAATACCGTCATGTCATGGAGTAAGGCGACGATTTTGGTATCTTTGAATATCTAATCTTGCTAAGGAGTTTCACTTCTGACACGTGGGCTCAGCACACACGCTTTTTTTTAAATCTGTGTGGCAAAGCTTCATATCGAAACCATTATGTTTGTAAAGACATTCAACCAAGTTTAAATCATAATTTCTGTTACATTTATTATCATTTCAACGTGGTCCTTCGATTAGCGATATATGCATTAATACTTTCTTAAACATAACAATCCTGGCATGGCACGTTAAAAAGGAATATGATTAGAAATATAAGTCAGCTAAAGTGAACAAATTATTCGGCTACATTTTTGTACATATGTTTTAGGATAATATTGCGCTACTAAAGAAATAGTTATCTATAGTTTGAGTGAAAAAAAGTAAACGAAAAATGGCAAAAAATAACGATTATCTCTAATATGTAAAAACAAGTAATACTGTACTTACGCGAGTCATTATATAACACAGAGAACTTCCTCGCCACCTCGTCCAAACAGTCCGTGAATTTCTCGTAATATGGATCCGTGAATATATTGTCTATTCTACCGTTTTCAAACAAATATTGCTGTATACCTGAAAGAAATATATCGAATCAAATCTATATGCAAATACTATAAAGAGGAAAGATTTGTATGTAAGTATGTACAGGAATTGGCTCAAAAAGTACTAAACAGAGATGCAACTTGACAATAATATAGGTGAAACTAACTGCGCGGCATTCCTAGTTATCTTATATATTATAATATATTGATTTCATAACAATATCTCTCTTCTTATATTAATAAAATACAAATACATATTTCGTTCAAGTGTGGTGCTTCAAAGTTGTTCTTTGCAATAATTTTTTATCTATACATTTGCAGGCAAATTCACAGGACTTTTTTTTGGTCTAGCCGAAGTACTTGTATTCACTATTCCTTAGATAAAAGAGAATCTTACCTAAAACCAAATAATAAATAGTGTCCGGCGCGTATTCACTGCCGTTCGGCTTCCGCACCTCCTTGACGAACAGGCATAGCGAATAATTCAGCTCATCAGCTGTTAACTGTAAGATCTCAGACTTGAAGGGCTTCCGTCGTATGGAACTCTTTTCTATTTCCGCGTTCTTCGTCATAACCCACTGCTTCCATGCGTTTACGCCGAATGTGTACTGTGAACGTAATTGTTAATTTAATGATTAAGTTTTTAAGTTTTTTTTTATTCGAGGTCAATCTTGTGAGGCAATTGAAATGAATGAATGAACAATTGAATGAATATAACTGTAATTAAATTCATACTAACTACAACATTTACAATGTTCATTTAAATTTTTAATAACAATTTTTAATGTATTTATGCTTTACATTAAAAAAGATTATGTACATATAGAGTGATTTAATCGTGTTTAAATTATAATTTTAGTATGTCGAGCCGGATCAGCGATCATTTATAAAATTATTAATCTTTTAATTTCCCACTATCAGACAACAAGCGGATACGGCATATGCGTCGAGAATGATGTGTGTTCATGATTGTAAATTCATGTTGTTATATTTCTCTAAAAAATCGGACTAGTAGAGTCCGATTTTGATGCAATTTTGTTTTAATGGTTGTGGACTAACACGCTATTTAGTCAAAAAAGAAAAGAAATTGGCTCAATTTATCAATGTATTTTGTGCCACTACAATAGGCATGACGACAGATTTTGAAATCCTCTTCCATAATGTGTGTATACGTTTACTATACAAGAAAAACCCTATATTTCGGTAATATACTTAAATTTAACGAAGTTAAAAGCCATTTTTCAAAAAATATTTATCAACTGTGCCAAAACAGCTCGGAGGTGTCATGGCGTAAGCGTGACGTCACTCTTTAGTAAATACGTAGGTAATTATTTGTAATTTGTATGCATTGCGAAGAAAATTAAAAAAATATTTATTTAATATGTGTTATAGAAACGAATTTCAAAGTTTATAAGTGGTGTGCAGTATTGCAGTGTGAATCCACATTAAAATAATGCTCAAAAATGTGTTAGTAATTATTTCAAGCGAGAAAATAATAAGAAATGATTGTATAAAGTTGACGCGGAGAACCCCAAAACCACGTATTCGTGAATTCGCAATTATATTTCTGTTCTGAGTCGATAAAGCATACGTGAAACAATAGAAAATAAATAAAAATGCGTATTTTCAACATATTCATAACAACAAAATACATCTGACGTGAGTTGTTTACTTAAGCGTGACGTCACGCGTGTTTTAGTCAAGATGGCCAACTACAGAATTTCAATGTTTTATTTTATTGATAATCTCATTAATCTGTTCTCATTAAGTGTTTTTAAGATTTTTAAGTCACTATTATTATTATTATACATTTTCCCATAAAAACACTAATACGATCATTTATGGATACTGTCGTCATGCCTATTATTGTTTGTATACCTTGAGGCACATGTTCGCGTCGGGCTTCTCGGCGGGCTCGCGCGGCGGCTCCGGCTGCGGCGGCGGCGCGGGGTCGCGGCGCCGCTTGCTGGCGCGCGGGCGCGGCGCGGCGGGCGGCGCGGGCGGTGCGCGCTTGCGGCCCGCCGCACCACCGGCAGCCTGCCCCGCGCGCAGTGCAGCCACCGCGCGCTGCTGCTCTAGCACCATCATGTGGTGGTGGTGCATGCCTTCGCCTTCTAGACCTGGCCACAGAATACATATTATAGTCGAGTCAATTTAATAGGCAACATTTGACGTCTATCAATTTTATCTTCGAAGAGAGGTAACCTGCTTAAAAACATCGATTAAAGTGTATTAATCGATACGGTTTTGAAACATTTGTCAATCGAATTTATTAATTTATGATAACTTTTATTCACAAGTAATCAATGCATTCTATTCTAGATGTCAGATTTCGATTTTTAGAGTAACGTCTCTAGTATTTAAAAAGAAAAAAGGCTTATTGACACAAAATTGTAGCGACGTCAGTTCTTCAATTCAGAAATTGTTTATTATATTTAGGATGGTTTATCAGTAAAATGAAATCTTAAAATTACTTGTATCGGTCATTATTATTATAAATATGTAATCGTAATTGAAAAAAGTTAAGCAAATGTGCAGTTCTAACAAAACGAAATATCATGTTATTCTATGTCGTCGTTACTAGGTTACGTTGTTGAATTTTGTTGAACTGTCAAATGTTGCCTATTAAAATGGCTCTACTATAGTAGCTATTAAACGCTACAGAACGGACACTCTACGCCTCCCACCAAAATTAAACACCTCACACCGTACGATCAGCCTAAAAATGGTCCTTTTCTGCAAGGACGATACGCAACGAAGATTGACAACATTAATCAAATTGACTTAAAGTAATTTTATTATTTTGGATTTGTGATTATCGTTTTTAGTAGAAAATGGTTAGATATTGTGCTGTTTATGGATGTATTTCATCAGAAAAACGCGTATTTTTTTACGCTAGTCACAAATGTGCCAACCATAAAGCGTTAACACACACATTTGCAGTCTCTGCAGTGTGACTGTCAAAACAATAATTTTGTATATTGTCCGGGGTGTGACCTGGCACGACCATTGAGGTATTATTATGTAGAGAGGACGCCACGAACAAAATCTGTGCGACGAATCTCTTATTACTTTTAAATTAAAACCAACCAATGTAATATAATAAATATTGTTTATCTTGTAAAAAAATATGAATAAACTTATCAATTAAAACTAATCAATGTAACAAATAAATATTGGTTTGAGACGATTGTCTCTAACTCGTGTTAGAAAGAGTGTAGTAGTGATGTCCTCTCTAGTACGTAGTACATAGTAACTCATTGGGTACGACAAATGAATTTTGTGGAAAAAGGAAAGTGGAATTCTTCCATCTTTCGATAGGAGGATCCTCGACCAGTCCACTCGACTGGCCGGCCATTAAGGCTCCAATGAATGAAGTCGGATAGTTGTGCGAAAACATTCGATTGCGCGCTTCAACGCGAGGTATCGTTACAGATTTCATGTATGAAAGTGGTCTAAATGTAAAATTTGTGCGATAACTAGAATGGTATAGATCCCTAAATTTGTGCGAATAATAAAAAAATTTACATTGCAGCAAACTGGCAAGAAACGTTTAAGGTTCTGTTAATTAAAATTAAAAAGCAAGATTGCACTATGTAAATAACAGAAAAAAAAAATACTTTTTTTGTTAATCAGCTTGAAGGGAGATAAATGTATAAATCCTACGCAAAAAAGGGCAATTTATATAATATAAGAGACAGAAATTAAATACTAATAACCATAACCATGAATCATTTACCTGGCATGCCTGGATGCGAGCTGGGCGTGATAGTGTTGGCCGTCATAGCGGATTCTAGATCGACCGGCTGGTCTTCATATTCCGTGGCCATTTTCAACGCCATTTGTAACATATCTTCGCCGAACGCGTTGTTGCCGTCCATGCCAGTAACCGGACTGAATTCCTCTGTGATAATAAGTTAAACTGGTCAGTAAAATTAAAGAAATATGTTGAGTGTCTTTTAAATAACCTTATGTCATAACTGCAAACAATGCATTTTTATGTAAAAAAAAATTTAATAATGTAATTTTCTACACACATTGTACAAAAATAATAAATAAATCATATACACAAAATACATAAACTATAGTAGAGCCATTTTAATAGGCAACATTTGACAGTTCAACAAAATTCAACAACGTAACCTAGTAACGACGACATAGAATAGCATGATATTTCGTTTTGTTAGAACTGCACATTTGCTTTACTTTTTTCAATTATGATTACATATTTATAATAATAATGACCGAAACAAGTAATTTTAAGATTTCATTTTACTGATAAACCATACTTAACATAATAAACAATTTCTGAATTGAAGAACTGACGTCGCTACAATTTTGTGTCAATAAACCTTTTTTCTTTTTAAATACCAGAGACGTTACTCTAAAAATTGATATCTGACATCTAGAATCGAATGCATTGATTACTTGTGAATAAAAATCATCATAAATTAATAAATTCGATTGACAAATGTTTCAAATCCATATTGATTAATTCACTTTAATCATGCTTTAATCGATGTTTTTAAGCAGGTTACCTCTCTTCGAAGATAAAATTGATAGACGTCAAATGTTGCCTATTAAATTGGCTCGACTATAAACATGGGAATTCAATATTGCTCTAAAAATAAATTAACAAGTTACAATGTAGACTATTTACTTTTTTAATATTACAAAAAACGCTTACCATTCTCATCCTCAGTATCCGAATCGCTCTGATCTTTCTTTTTATCACCAGCCACCATTTCCGCCATCATAAGCAATTCTGCTTCAAACGGATCGGTCGGCATCTTATCGTGTATCTTGTTAATTTCCTTCATTATCCCCTTCGCTGAATTCCTCGTTGTCGGTATGAAAACTGGAGTCGGTATAGGCAGCGGTATAGGTACGGGTATGGGGAACGGTAGCGACCACATAGCACACGGTACTGGTACGTATATCGGTACAGGGACCGGTATTAAGACCTTTCTTTCTAAACTCGGGTCGGTTTGGCATTCTTTAGTACACGGGTGAGGCCGGCAAGATACTCCTTTTGATACCATCATTGGTTTAGCCATAGTTGATTTATTCGCTACTTCGTGAGGGGGTAATGTTTTGACTATAACATGGTTATATATTTTGGGGGGTGGAGGTGGTGGAGGGGTAGGTGGTTTGGGAGGGGGAGGGGGTGTTTTGGGTGCTTGTGGGGGTTCTGGTTCGGGAGCTGGTTGCACTTGGCGTTTGGATTTGCCTCTCGTCGGTGCGAGCACAGGAGGCGTGGCTAGAGATTGCACATTCGATATGACAGGCATGCCCGTGCTCGCGCGGTTTTGGTTCTTTGCAGCTGTTGAAATATATTTGACATAAGTATATGATCACGTAAAATAAATGTTATGTTTATAGTAATACATAATAGATAATAGATGGTATTTGAATGTTTATCTAATATTATAAAGAGGAAAACTTTGTTTATTTGTTTGATTGATTGTAATGTATAGGCTCATAAACTACTGGACCGATTTTGAAAATTCTTTCACCATTCGAAAGCTACATTACCCACGTGTAATATAGGCTATATATTATCACGCTAAGACCGACAGGAGCGGAGTTAATAATTTTAATACATAGAAATAATAATTAACTAAATAATGCAGCATTTAAATTATAGGTGTGAAAATATAAATGTAAACATTTGCTGCGAATAATTTTCAAATAAAACAAATTTATTTTAAAAATTCAAAACTACCCACCATTTTTATTAGCGTACGTTCGCCTCGGCACTCCAGTGGGTACTGCCTTAGTTGTATCGGCTGCTTGTTCGCCCATGCCCACAGGCAACGCATGCTTCGAGTATTGGCCCTGGTTAGAATAAAAAAACAATTGTACTTTCATATTATATTGTTATAACTATTAGAGCTAGCGCGCACGAGCAACTTTTGTCTCCTCAACTATTTTGTCTCTCCCATCAACTCTATAGGAAGTTGCGTCGCTAAGTGCGCGCACTTTTTTACTAGCCCATGGGTGGGAGAGACAAAATAGTTGCGGAGACAAAAGTTGCTCTTGCGCGCTAGCTGTTATATTAATAATGAGGCAATTCTAGTTATAAATTATTTACCTGAAAACTCATAACACACTGGTATGTACAAAAGTTCCTAACTGTAGCATCTGACATTGTCAAATGGTATTGCGCCAATGCAGTCCGTTTACACATATCACATTTCGTTCTGAAATAATAATAAATATATTATAATAACAATTTTTTTACAATAACATTAGTAAAAAAGAAAATAAAAAGAGATCCATCCAGTTCATAATTATAAAATAATAATCTGTATTTCTTTTATTTGACTCTAAAAAAAAAAATTGGAAATAAATTTTACTATGTATAAAATATAAAAAAATTACCTTCTCGAGGATACAGCGTTAATAGAAACTTGATATAAATTAAAACAGTTCAACGAGCACATCATAACTGCTTGTCCGTTGGGTTGCATCTTTTGTATCATATCGAAATTATATTTCTTCACTTTACACCAATTACAAGGTACTATATGCCTTGAATTGCTTATATAAATGTTCATACAGGACTTAGAACAGAAGGGGTGAGGGGAAGATCCGTCATATATTGTGAAACTGTTGTTGCTTTTTCTTTCAAAGTACTTTTTACACCAGCGGCATTGATCTGTAATTTTTAAACTATTGTTAAAATATATTGTAAATATTCCAGAAATACTGCCAAAATATAACATAATTCACAAAAAAACTAAGTTGTTGAATTAAATGTCTTGACACATAAAAGAATGAAATTAAAAAAATATCACCTTTGTGTATTTTTAGATAATTATTCAAAAGATTAAGATATTTTACATAGAACATTGTAAAAGATAATTACCTGGAAATATATTGTTGACAAATTTGAAAGCCGCAAAACATGGGTCAGAACATAACCTCTGACACACATCTTCGCTGACTTCCACCTCTATTGATGTAGACTTTTCCAATGAGCACACTGCGCACTTTGCCCAGACTGGCTGCGGCACCGGATTCTTGCTCATCTGGTCAAACTTCTCCATACAGCTCTGCGTACAGAAATCTTTGAACTGCCCTTTATCGCCCACCGGAGCGAGGAAGCCCTCATGACCACCAGAAATGTCCTTCTGACAGTAACAACATATCTTCAACCCCTTCTTGAATTCTTCCAAGCATCCAGAATTACAAAACTGCCGTATATCATAACCGAAACGCACACAATACTTCCCTAAACTCGTATGTAACACTACATTCTTACAATTCGCACATTTAGAACCAATTTTATTCTGATACCGCCCCAAACACACTTCGTTACAAAAGTCCATAGTCTCCCATGTCAACATTTTTTCATCCTTGTTAATGATCAAAGAACATTGGCTACATATTCTTAAAAACGATCGTTCTCGTTCCTCCCTCGCCGCTGCAACCATGGCCGGCGTTTTTGCTTGGATTTTGTATGCTTCGTCCAAATACTTATCAGTTGCATTACTGATAACTTGTAACCTTAAAAGTTGTGTTTTAACAGAAATGGGATTACTTCGTATATGGCGTGACGCCCGTTTCTTTGACACTAAATACCTTCCATTCTCTTGCAAATTGAGTGATTTTAAACATGGCTGATCACAAATATATATATCTTCTCCATACTTTTTAGCATGGTAATTACATTTTTTAGTTTCTTTACAACAATAACATTCACTAGTTGGGGGTGTTTCATTGTCCACTGTAATCCTGCGTCGTTTAAAGGTGTACTTTTCTACTTCATCAGCCATCATGCTGTGCAAGCATCTTAGGGAACAATAATAAGTATCTTCGCCTTCATAGTTGTAGAAGAAATAACATGTTTTCGTTTCTTCACATTCCGAGCACATACAATCTCTAGGGTTTATTTCGTCAATCACATATTTGTTTTTAATTAATACATACTGATCGGGATGTTCAGCTTGGAAGGAATTGACACAGAATTCACCACAAAAGTATTTTCGTTCATCTGAGTCTGTGCAGAAGAAAAAATTGCATGTTTGTGAAATTTTACAAAGTTCACATTGTGTTTTTATGGGGACAGTTTCTCTTATTGATATTGGGCCATGCCCTTCGGCTTCCGCTGGTTCCTCTTGGTCATTTTCCTTATCTGAAAATACGCAATATTTTAATTGTTTAATAAGATTGATCTAAGTACATCTTAATTAATTTCAATTTTATAATTTATAAGGAAATTCAGTGTTTTATGCATCTTATATACATTATCACTTAAAAATAGAGATTGTGAGAGAATTGTAGAGATTTTAAGGATATTCAAAATTTTCAAATTACATTATAATATTATTCTCTCACTTGAATGATACCCTACTCCTACAGATCACTACTACAAATACACACACAGTTTGTATACAAAATTTACAATTGAAATAATTTTACACATACCTCCACCATTTTCGTTCTCATTTTCATTACCATCCTCATTGCCCTCTTCATGCACAGATGCTTCTACACCATCTGCTTGACTATTAGCGTTAGTCGCATCTTCTGCTGTCTCTGTTTGTGAGTCTTGTGTCTCCGTTTCGAGTTTCGGATTCGCTGCTATTGATGCTGCTTCTATTGCAATAATAAGTTTTAAGAAAATATCAATTTAAGTCAATAAAAAGTTATAGATATTATGTATATATGGGTACAGAAATGTATATACTGGAACTATTAATAAAATTCTTCCTGTTTCATTATACATATAAGTTGTTGTATTGTTTTGTTCAACATTTTTTTATTATTTGCATACTGAACATCATCAATGGAACTGACATAAATATACAATTCTAAATCCATTGGATGGTAAATAGAAATAAAAAATTAAAATTATTTGTGGAGAGATAAATATAGAAATAAGTGCTCACCCTCTGCTTGTTTCCGTTTTTCAGCTAAAACCTTTTCCGCTTCAGCCTTATCTTCTTCCGACAATTCCCTCTCCGTGTCGGGAAGGAGGCACACTTCCTCATCTGCCCCTGGTTCCTCTGTCAACTCTGATACACTTTCATCTTTAAAAATTGATAGAAATAATTAGAGACATTTATCGAAAATAATAATATAATGAATTATACTGGATAAAATATTATTAAATTGAACTGCGTTAATCTATCATTCTATACTCTGTAGCCCATAGGAAAATGTTATGTTAGGTTTTTCATAAAGTTCATTTCCACATATCATATCTTTTACAAATATATTTTACCTGGATGTTGATCATCTTCACCATCCACATTGTCCACACTGTCCACATGATGATCAACACTATCTACATTGTGGTCATCATCATCGTCTATATTTGTTGAAGCGTCAGCCATCTGTGTGCTTGTCTCTGCTTGAGCATCTGTGGTGTCTTTCAGTAAAGCGTCAAATGGATCTAATGCCTAGGACAAGAATAGGATTATTAGTATGATCATTTATTTTTTTAATTTGGTATTTGTAATAATGTAACAGGTAAATGAATGAATAGACTTGCCAAATTTAATGGTGGAACATTCTAGTTTATAATAATAGGAACATCATAATGAATAGAGGACTCGACTTTTTTGAAAATCATATTTTTTTGTGATAATAGTTATAATAGCTTAATTTATGAATTGAAAAATGAATTTTAAAACAATGGAGATTTAGCCTAAAAAAATTTACGCTTATGGACTAACTGAAACAAGTCTGTAATTCTATTTGAATTTAATGACCTGTGTATGATCTTCTTGAGAATCCTCTACCGATACATTGGGAGCTGTTTCAAACTCAGGTTTTTGTACTTTATCTGTGTCTCCATTATTGTCTACGTCTGTTTCATTTTTAGCTTCACTAGCCTCTTCCTGACTGGATTCCGTGGGCGTTTCTTTTAATGTGTCCTCAGAATCTTGGCTAGTACCCCCTTGTGTACCTTGTAAACCTACGTCTGGTGTTGATTCTTCTTTTAATGTTTCCGCTGAAAGAAAAATTAAAGTACTTTCATGTTAGATTTAGTAAATTAAAGGTTTATTTCAATCCCTTGTGATATTTAATAGTAATTCATAACATACAAAAATATCTCAAGCATGATCAGTTCCTTTTAGAGATTTGGTGGGTATTTTTTTAAATCAGAAGGTATTAATTCTATTCTATATAAACATTTTTTATGTAAACTTATTAAACAAACAAATTGTAACAATTCAGCTTAAGAGATTATACATACAAAAAAAAACTTTTAATTCTAAATATAACTGACCTTTACTATCATTATCACTTTCATTCTTACTCTGTTCAATATCTCCAATGCTTTTATTATCTTTTTCATTTTCATCATTTAACACTTCATCAACCTTTTCACTTTCTTCACTAGCTGTATTTATATCATCTGATGGTGCAGGTGAAGGTCCTTCATCATCTTGCTTATCATTTTGGCTATTTTCTTCTACACTTGTTTGATCTGTGTGATTAGTTAAATCACTTTGCTCATCACTGCTTATTTTTGTATCACCAGTTTCGTCAACAGTATTTGGTGGTTCTTCCTTCAGCTCAGTTTTTTCTACATCATTATCATTTTTAACATTATCATCTTCCTTTTTCTCTTCTTCGGGTTTTGTAGAGGTATCGTTTTCCACCTCTGTGGAATTTTCAACAACTTCTTCCTTTTCGTCCATTTTTTTTATCTTATTAGAAGTTTGTATACATGGACCACGATATATACATCTGCAAAAAGAATATTTACTTGTGTAAAATGTATACGAAGAACCGCCGCGCCCGGCACATTTGTAGGTTATGGTTGTAGCAAGCAGAAATATAAAAAAATGTTCGTAATAAAAGAAGAAGAATAAAATATCGTACTTCTCACAAAAACTGCATTTTATTTTAATGCTAATGATAAATTGCATAGATATTCAGAGGAAAAGAATGAAAACGGTACTAATAGTTCCTTGATATTTATCCCGCGCTTATTTGATATACATGGGAAGATGAATAGTTTTTAAACTAACTTTGTACAATAGTTGATACAGTACTCTCAAATTTATAGTTAAAAACTGGACTTCAAAATAATTTTAAATATAATAATAGTATAGACAAAAAATATTTTTTAGCGGGTCCAAGACTCATGCGAGCTGAAAAAAAGAAAAGCTAATACATACATTAGTTTTAGCATAGATATATAGTTTTAACTATACTTCTTTTAACAATTGGGACATTTTAGCGGTAATACTTACAAATGCACAGTTATTCTAAAAATCACAAGCACAACAAACGACCACCATTTTGGAATCAACCTGTACCAGCAATTGCGGATATGAAAGGAGCTGTCAACTCGTCATCTTACAATAATAATTCGCATTGAACTAGGTATATAATAAAGCTTTTCATTCGAATTTGTTACGGTAATTGTTTTATCGTGTGATAATAAATACTAGTAAGTAGGTACTTCAAATTCGTAATTCACATAGAATAAAAAGCAATCAATGGAAAGGCCAATTTTCGCTCTTATGTTGGCACTAAGTGACGCTTGGCAGAAGCTTTATCGCTAATAGTGATGTAAATTTAAATATTTGGTATCGATAAATCAATGGTAACCGAATTTAAACACGTGTACATTTTTATAAAATGAAATTGATACTCATTCTTCGTATTTTTCTTGGATATTTAAAAAGTTAAAATAATTGAAAAAAATTGCGATAATATCTGTTGCTATTTTTCGGATTTTGCTGTTTAATTTCTGGAAATTAATAAAATTTATATTAAAAAATATTATTAAACAAGGGAGGTTCAACAACAAATTAAATACGTATGATCAAATCAATTGATTTTCGTCTTTGAAGGTAAAGGTAAAACCTTAATCTGGAAACTATAGTAAGTCTTGTAATGAAAATATATTTAACTAAGATAAGATACTTACCTAATACGTTTCACATGTGAACGGAATTGATTTTCGTCAAATATTTATGTAGTCTATTCGTAACTAATTATAAATAAAGTATGTATAATGTACTGAGAGTACCTAGGTATTCTTTTCGATGGAGAAGAGTGAAGCACTAAAACTTAGTTGGATAACAATTTTATGAAAATAAGATCCTCTTCTATAAAAATAAACTATCCATTTATTATAAAAAATTATATTAATATATTTTAATGTATTATAATATATTTAAATATTTCATATTTGTTCATTTATTTTTGTTTATATTATCATAAATTCTTATTATACATTTTTGAACGTTAGAGCGTTTTCACATTGTCCGGTCCGATATCGGATATCGGAAGCCGATAGCCGATATCCGATATCGGAGGCTAAGTAAAATGTATGATTTAGGTACCTGTCTTTCACATTGTCCGGTCCGATATCGGATATCGGAGCCAACACCGATATTCCCGTGAACTATCGGACGATAATGTTCAGTGTTACCAACTCAATTTTCGAAAAGGTAGTATACCAACAGCAAAAAAAGCACTAGTTTGTGTATTTTCAGTCATTTCTAGGCGCTAAATGTAAAAAAAATCCTTTCATTTACTTTAAACCTTTTTATTAAGAAAACATTCATTTAAGTATTTAAAGGCATTAAAAATACGATTTATACGGGAGCTATTTTAATACCGTCCTATAATATACGGCAATTGGCTGAACTGAAGTAAACAAAAATATATTGCGTTATTAAATTCAACCGTATCTTCGAAATATTAGTGTCTTTTATCTTTATTTACTCATTCTGCCTCGCTCCTCTTCCTACTTGGACTACTGTTGTGCTGTAAGCTGTTTATTGTATTGTTGTCATTGAGTCACAGATTTAGTGCTTTGTTTTAGCGCCGATATCAAACCTGTATAATAAATAGCACATCTAAATAATATTAAGTAATTAATAATATCAAATCTTTTTTATATTTTACTTTTCCAGCTGTTTTTGAAGTCGGTTTCTTTTTTGTAGTTATTTTTACTGTATGTACAATTATACTACGATCTATCAGTTGAATTTTTTTAAATCAAACTCTTTTTATTGAAAAGAAAATTTACAATACCGCAATTTTGTTTAGTTTTCTCTAAAATTTCAGAATTAGAAAGCGGCGACCTTACATTTTGTCAAGAACGCGCGGCGACTTTTGAGCTTGTTTGGCTTGTTTACTATTTTGGTTGTCATGGCTCGTATGCTTAGATTATATATATGGCTATATTATTATTAGTCTGTGGTACTACGTAGATAATTTACTGTTATGTGGTAGATAACAGCACCTACATTTGTAAATGTAATTTGAATTTATATTTGCCAGTTTCGTCGCTTTAATACTGAGTTGAATTTTATTTTATTTTATTTGTATAAGAACATAACAGTCGTACATGATTTAATATAAAAAAAGTTCTAAAATACACTACGACCACACAACATGTTCTATTATTAAAAAAAGAAAAACAGCATATAAAAAAAACAAGCCTCACAATGAAATTGAATATTGAAACTAGATTCTGACTCTGCAGAGGGTACAAATCCAAACTCCGCAGTCAGCAGATTAAACCGGTTTGAAAAACATAGTTTATTTATTACTATTTATTTTATTTAAAATAAAGTTTATTTTTTGTAACATAAATGCATCCACTGTTTTTTTTAATTCTCCATATATCTACTTTTCCAGTTTCTGGCAACACTCATGATATCGGGACGATATTATCGGATATTGTCTGGCTAACGAAAGATGAGACTGGAAAAAGGCGGCAAATTCAAAAAATAAACATATGGCAACTTAGGTTATAGTTGGAAATATAGTTTTAATACTTTTATTTATTATTTTCTCTTACGAGCAAAAAAAAAACAATAAACTCTTCATCTTTATAATATTGTTATATGTAATATACTTAGTACAGTTAAGTGATACAGATAGACAAAAAAGAACTCCGAATGAAAGCAAGAAAAAACACAATAAAAATACAATTAAAGTTTGTTTAATCAATATAATCATATTAAATCTAAAAATTCAACCGCGAGTGAATAGTAAGAATCACTATTATTATCTCTGACTCTTATTATGAACCCTTCCATTTCTGCAGTTATTCCATTTCGTTTTTTATACTATCTTCAACACGAATAACATGGTCCGGTCATAGAAGAAATCTCGTCAAGATACTGATTTTGTGTCTTTAAACATTTTGAACGAAACAGATCATTCAATTTTTTTTATTGTTGCTTGAATAGTTTATAACTGGACTATTGGTATCATCCATGTTACCTGCAAAATAATAAATATTAAACAATGCAATCAAAATGAATAGTATCAAAATATCAAAGTCACACTTAACAATGCATTGAGATATTTCACGTAAACACTCTTATTTTTCCTTGAAAACTACATCTCTTTCAACTTGTTTCTTTTCAAATTTACTAATCATAGTAAAAAGAACCTTTTTTAAGTCGCATTTCAATGTTTTCGTCTCGTTTTCAATTAGAAATCACTAAAAACGCGGAAATAATTTTCACTTTGACACATCAACAACTGAGGTTTTAATGACAATTACGTAATTATAAGTGTTGCCATATAAATTTTCGAAATAAAAAGCCAGTCTCATCTTTCGTTAGCCAAACTTTAATGTGAAAGGGCAAATTGTGTCCGATATCGGATATCGGCTATCGGCTTCCGATATCCGATATCGGACCGGACAATGTGAAAACGCTCTTATTTGATTAGCCTGTAGACATTTGTTTTCTATTGCAAATGTCTCTGGGTAAAATATCTTCTTGCTCTATTGGATTCTTCTACGAATACTACTGCATTTATTGGTAGATTAAACGTCACTGTTAATTTTAGCCAATGGCAGACCTGTACAATAAATTTTCAAATGTCAAAGTTCTTTCGTTGTTATGGCGGGTTCGTGTTTTTTCAAGCTCAAATACGAAATGAGTAGTTATGTGCGCCGCCAATGCGCCGCTTGGGCGGCGACATTGACAGCGATTTGTCGAATATTCTCGTTCGCCATTTTGTTAATCTTATGGAATTTTGTGTTAAGTAATCAACGTGCCAACATTCTGGGGAACCCAAATTTGGTGTGAGTAAAAGTTTTCATAATATTCACATACTTAGTCCTATCGTACTTCATTTCGCACATTAGGCATGAAATATCAATACGGCATTCGCAAATGTTTGTTTTGAACAGTTCCGTATCGTTTAAGGGTATTAAAGTATAAGTAGTAGTCTATTAGGTTAGGAAGATTAACTTTCCTCGTCATTCCAGGATTTGAAATGTCTGAGAAGTCCATGGTCGCTAAGACCGTATTAAAAAGACATGAAGTTGCTCGACCTATACATATTCAGCGTTTGGAGGCCGCCTTAGATATCCGACCATTTGTGAATCAAGTTGAAAGAATACTAAATTCTGATGGTGGAAGCGACAGTGGCGAAGATTCAGATATCTTATCAATGAGCAATGAACTGTCCAAAGGGGACAAGCTAATGCATGGTGTAGTCACATCAAAACAAGGTAATGCTATAATATAATAAACCAGGGGCCTTAGCCAAACGGCAAAACGCCAAGGAATAGAATACGCTATCGATAGAAATTGACATAAGCGTATGATGTTTTGCATAAGGATTCGGTCACCCTACCAACGACAACGACGACCACGAACAAAATTTTCATCCAGTCGCAATTAAATAAAATTGTGCAAAACACAATTAAAAAGGAAATTTAAGAATTTCCTGTCGTATTGGTGTTTGGAAAAAAAAATTTTGAGATCAATGGATAAACAAACAGGTTTTTCATAGAAACGGTGGCTCCTAGAAAAAAATGTATTTAACCTTTTTTATAGATAATTAGATTATATACAATTTTGGTTCAGGTGATTGTATGATAAACTTACCGTCTCGGCGAAAATCGCAAAAAACCCTATTTCTTTTTATTAATTGACCTCGAATTTTTTTATTCCTGAGTACCAGAATGACGGGAGATTTTAATATTGATTTTGAACAAATTTCGGCAAGATTGGAACTTTGGTCGTGGTCGTCTGCGTCGTTGGTAGTGTGATCGAACCATTACCAAAATGTCATGAGCTTATGTCAATAATTAGCGTTAGCAGTTTCTATTCCATGGCGTTACGTACGTTTGTCTAAGGCCCCAGTTTTTAATATCATGTAAATATGCCTTATTTATTTGGTCACTAACAGTTTGTTCATGTTTTTAGAGAGACAGAGTGATCGTCTCCGATTGTACAACTTGTCATCAGTTGGTGAGGAAAGAGAGTGGCTTCGGGATGTCCTCCTCTCGTCAGAATCAGATACAAGTAGCGATGATGATAGTCCCGCTGCTAAAGATTATAGAATTAAATGTTTACTAAAAGAGAGAAAGTTTCATAACAAATATATTAAATCTTATTATAAGGATCCAAGTGTAAGTTGACATATTCTCTTCTAAAACTATTAACAAATACCTAATCTGTAAGCATTTTGGCATGCATTGTAACATTATCAGTTTATGTATTGAGAATTGAGCAAGTTAATGTAAATTACTTAAATTAAAAGTAAGGCAAAAATTAGTTGTAGGGTTGGATTGTGGTTGATATTTGTTTTGAAATGCTCAGTTACAAAGAATTGTGTTATATCTACTATAATATAATCATACATTTATCTGAACAATCAATACTACAGAACTGATAATCGTGAAAACTATGTACATAACACAAAAAGCAATTTTTTTTTTTTTTTCATTAAATAATGAACTAACCACCTAATTTTGTATTATGCTATATATATATATATTTGTATATAACAAATATATTATTCTTATTATTCATTTTCAACAATTCAAAACAATTTAAACATTTTTTTACAGAACTCTAGATATATGTATTACGGAGCTGGTTTACTATCTACTATTGACCGTTATCCAGAAAGACGTATAAATAGGCCTCCACCGGTGACATCCAGAGCCAGAAGAGGCAGGCCCTCAGATAGAGGCTTGTCTAGACCTCCACAGAAGTCTAGAAAAGTTAGGGCTAAAGAAGGTCTGGCTGATGGAAGTGATGTTGTAAGTTTTTGTACTTTTCTTCGTCTTACCAATATTTTTACTGCTCCATACCAAAAATTTAAAATGGGCCCTATTACTGATATTTCGCTGTTTGTCTGTCTGTCCCGCATCCACTAGGTTATCTCATCTATACATATAATAAATCTGTAGAAGGGTCAATTCTGTACATTGAAAATATTGAAAAAATAAATAGCAGGGAGTGTTACTGGATCGATACCAAACCCAAATATGTGATTAAAAAAATTTTTGTCTGTCTGTCTGTCTGTCTGTCTGTCTGTATGTGAAGGCATCACGTGAAAACTAGCGGTTCGATTTCGATGAAACTTGGTATAATTATACCTTATTATCCTGGGCGTAAAATAGGATACTTTTTATCCTGGAAAAATATGTAGAAAAAAAATAATCTTAATTTTTCAGTTTTATCCATAGACGTTGTTCCGTAGAACCGCGAACACACGTTGCGTATTATTATAGGCCTAGCCGTATTTGGGAATTGGGTCCAATAGATATTTATAAGATGTTATTGTCAGAGGTACTCAAAATGGATAAATAAACCATCCACGCGAAGACCGACATCCGCGCGGACGGAGTCGCGGGCGGAAGCTAGTCAACAATAATATTTAGAAATCTGAAAATTTCAGAGAATATCTATTTTTTTTGTCATTTTAATAATAATTATAAAAATAATATATTTACATATTTAAGGGAGCTCTCATGTTGTCATCTAATACAAAGTTAAATTAACACAATATAATATATTTAAAAAATAAGTTAACATTTAATGTAGGATGAATAAATATTTTAATATGAATGTCTGTTTTTAATTTGCAGCCAGATGGCACAGACTGGGAGGATCATGTTAAACATATTAAAGAAGAGAATGATACTGATGAATTCACCATTGCTGAAAAGTCTGGTGTCAGGTAAATTTAAACAAAAATGTTTGTAAAAAATTATTGGTCTTTATATTGTTTCAGTGACAATCTCATAGAGAAATATTTTACAAAATCTCTATAAAAATTCAAAAAAAATTCATAATTAGTAAAAACAAAACTGATTGATAGAATATGAAAATATTGAACTCCTTTTTGAATATTGATGAATATGGACAATAATTAATCACTTATTATTATTATTTAAATATAAAATAATTATTATCTTTGCTTTTAGGGGTCGAAAGAAAATCTCCACACTCAAGAGTCCGGAAGCGCTTACAGCGCGGCGTAAACGTCACTGGTTCCTGCTCGTTAAAAAGGAATTGGGTAAAGTGCAGCGAGCAAGGACAGCAACACATAGAGAACTCATGTTGCAGAGGAAACGGCTAGCTACGTTGTGTAGTAAGCATTGGAGACATGTTGCTATGCAGGTGGGTTTTAAACTCAAACATTTATTAATTTTTCCATTCTACTACTTTTGAATCGTCAGAATACATCATTTACTAGCAGAATTGAGTTCTAGAATGCAGAATTTTTTCAAGTCTTTTTTTCAACTTCTTTATGCGCATAAAGAGTAAAATTTCAAGGTCGCGTCATGGCAACACAATTACAGAGTAAGGTGACCATTTTGGTACCTTTAAATATTGCCAAATAAGTTTCACTTCTTACATAATATGTGCTCAGCACACACGCTCTTTTTTTCTAGTCCTTATTTGCAAACCATTTCATAAATGAATATCTTGCAAATTTCTAATGTTCAAATTATAGTGTAATAATTCTGTTTACAATATATAGTATAATTATTATGTAGTAATAAATAATAAAAATAGTAAATAAATTTTAGTTTAAACACATTATTTGTTTTAATTGAACAGTCACAAAAGAACATGAAGGAAACAGTATGGCGTTGCAAGCGATTGAGTCGTGAAATGCAAGCGTATTGGCGGCGGTACGATCGTGCTGAAAGAGAGACTCGAAGGAGGATGGAAAGAGAAGCGGAGGAACAGAGGAAGGTAAAAATAATAAGGATTTTTTAATTTGTACATTTTAGGTGTTTATGTAATTTGAGGTGTTTATCAATATCAACAGAGCTTTTATATAAAATAATCCAGTCAGTTGTAGGTCCACACTGCCCTTGTGATACATTTTTTTATGCTGATTGCCTGAAAATACTTATGTAATCTCACATTAATATAATTTAAATTAATTTTCGAACATTATTTTTCTCATGTTTGTAAAATAATACATAATTTGTTTCAATCACTTTCCATAAAATGTCGTATTTTAAAGAAAAATATTTCAAAAGTGCGATACAAATGCATTTTGTTTCAGATGGACGTAGAATTAATGGAAGCCAAGCGTCAACGTCGAAAGCTAAACTTCCTGATAACTCAAACAGAACTGTACGCACATTTTATGCAACGCAAGTTGAACACCACGGACGAAGGGGACAGCGGGGCGGACAGGATATTGAGACAACTGGACGAAGACAGGGACCCGAGGCTCGCTGCTATTGATAATTATGATAGGTATTGATAATTTTTGATACTTTATTATTGTCGGTTTTTGAACTGTCAGAATGCATCGTAAATGATTTAAAGAATGATAACACGAATTTAGTCATGTTTATCTTTTTGACTATACACATTGTGAGATATTTTTTCGCTCAATGAGCATTTTCAGCCTTTGAGGGTAATGTATAAACACATTACAAATTATCCATGATGTGTTTTCTTAAAAATGAATGCAAATTAATAATAATTAATATGGCTATATATTTAGTTATTTACTGCTGAACATAAACCTAATTCTATCAATATCTAACCAACCCTAGAGCGATGCGACGAAAGCGCGCGCGAGCGTTACACACGTATTTTTTACGGCACGTATATTTTACATAAATAATTTTAGTTCTAGTATATGAATTGATCATTTGTTCCCAACGAGTAACACCCTCAAATGTCACACTGTTACTCGATGGGAACACACTGTTGAACTAAATGAAAATAAGAATTAAATCGGTTTTTTAAATTTTTATTAAAATCAACAAAATAACAACATTGGTAAATACAGTTACTTAATTACGGACGTTACACGTTAACATTCGTCATATTGCTAGTAATTCTCATTTTAATGTTTTAGTCATAGTAACAATATCTAAACACAATCGGCCTTATATAATATAACAGAGTAAATCATCACATTTTACAATAATTAACAGTCCTTATTTCTAATATTAATTTGAACCTTTAAAGAAGAATTTTCTAAATATAATCAGCCTTATGTTTGTACCTATATGCATGTATCACAGTAAATCATCACATTTTACAACAATTAATAGTTATTAATTCTAATGTTAATTTGAACTTTAAAGAAGAATTTTCTAAATAAAATCAACCTTATGTTTGTACCTATATGTATTGTATCACAGTAAATCATCACATTTTACAACAATTAACAGTTATTAATTCTAATGTTAATTTGAACTTTAAAGAAGAATTTTCTAAATATAATCAACCTTATGTTTGTACCTTTATGTATGTATCACAGTAAATCACCACATTTTACAATAAGTATCAGTTCTTAATTCTAGTGAAATCTCCAAAGCATGGCCAACTGAAAATAAGACCTTGTGTTAATTCCAGCTGCACTTCCTGAATAAACTCGTCTCTTGATATAGATTTCTTACCCCGTTTTCTTTTTGACGGTTTGCCTTGTTGTTTCAGAACATTTCTGACAGTATTCTGAGAAGAATCTTCTTCAATTGTGTGCAAGAAATGCATAATAAGTATTCGGGTGTTTTGTTCCAATGGTCTTATTTAGTTTATTATGCCAAGATTCGAGTGCATTTGTTGTGCGATGGGCTATTTTTACATTAAATGTGCATGGAAAATAACCGCCATTACACACTCGCGATAACTGATGTTGCCGGCTTATCATAACTTTATTTTGCTATACATAATTTTAATTGTCACAACATACTTATGGCTACTTATATGTATTTGGAAAATTGTTTAAAGTTCAAATTAACATTAGAAATTAGAACTGATAATTGTTGTAAAATGTGATGATTTACTCTGATATATTATATAAAGCTGATTGTATTTAGGTACCTCCCCCCCCTTATTACGTGGGACTTAAATATAGATGGCGAGATGTGGGTGTAATATTACACCTCTGCCTACCCCTTCGGGG
Organism: Colias croceus; assembly: GCF_905220415.1. Taxonomy (NCBI): domain Eukaryota; kingdom Metazoa; phylum Arthropoda; class Insecta; order Lepidoptera; family Pieridae; genus Colias; species Colias croceus. The sequence continues at coordinate 6,738,274 of NC_059556.1, read as the reverse complement.
ATACAGGCGTGAGTCTATGTATGTATGTATGTATTTAGGTATTGTAATTTTATTTAATTATTTAAGAATAAAACGTTCAAAGGAGAATCACCAGCAATAAGACGAATAAATGTTTTAAAAGTAAAAACCGATTTAATTCTTCTTTTCATTAACTACTGTAATATTGTGACTGGTTGGGAAATTACTAATAAGAAGTTCCCATCGAGTAACAGTGTGACTGGTTGGGAATTTTTTCTTAAAAACATTCCCATCGAGTAACAGTGTGACATTTGAGGGTGTTACTCGTTGGGAACAAATGGAATTGATAAGTATGATGTGAAAATCCAATCATAAGCAACTACAACTTCACAATAGAATAATTCAATTTAACTTGGATTATTATGTAGCTTATTGTGTGGCGAAAACATATCCCTATCGCGATTAATAGACGTAATAAATAAATAGATAAATTTTTATTGAAAATGTTTAAAATAATACAGAATAATTGGGGAAACTAAAGCCTGTGTTAGTTTAAAACTTTGTTACAGGTTATAGAATCCCTCACACTTTTGGTAGATTACAATTTACAGTGTCTTTATTCTATCCATATAAAGCTGTATGAGAAATGAGAATTGTTATTTTCTTTTCCTTTTTGTAAAAATATGTGTAATAGTGTTAAATAAATAAAGTTGTAATTCCACCTCCAGCGAAGCGATGAAAGCCCGCGCGTCCCGCAACGCGCGCGAAGCGTTCCGCGCTGACCGGGCGCGCACGCTCGCACTGGACGCGGCCACGGGCGGGGAGCGCTCCGAGAGACGGGACCACGACCAGCCGGCCATCTTCCGCGGCACGCTCAAGGGCTACCAGCTCAAAGGGATGAACTGGCTCGCTAACTTGTATGACCAGGTGGGTGAGCGAAAAATGTCTCAACTCTAACCATAGAAAGGCAATGTAAGGTCGCGATGGCTGGCTCGCTAACTTGTACGACCAGGTGCGATTAATGTCATAACTACATCTATAGCGAGGCGATGAAAGCTCGCGCACGCTTGCACTAGACGGATGGGGAGCGCTCTGAGAGAAGAGACCACTAACTTGTATGACCAGGTGCGTATGCGACTGATTTCTCAACTCCACCTATAGCGAGGCGATGAAAGCTCGCGTTGGCTGGCTCGCTAACTTGTATGATCGGGTGGGGTTACAGTAAAAGTGTAAATACAGGTAGATACAATTTTACGGATTTGCGAGATTCACAAGATTTTAGTATGTCGAATAATTGTGATTGATTTTTTATTAGATTGAGATTGAATTTATATTTTTGGTTTTATGGCATTCAAATGCTTTATAAATATAAATTTATGTATATATAGCGGATGCATCCGCCCCGGAATGGCGCGAAAGGATGCGGGTTCCAGTCCCGCCTCGTGATCGAATTTTTTCTATTCTTTATTAATTTATAGATTGAGATTGTTACACTTACCTGCAATTGAACGCAATACATATTTCTGGTTAGACTATAATGCAATAAATTACACTGCAGTTACATATTTTGCCAGAAATTTAATCTTCCCATGTCAGGTGCAGGTTGGGAATTGACAGAGCTCCTTTTTCTTTGTAGTTTGTAAATAAACCAAACCTATGCATTGTAGGGGATATTATAATCTGTCAACGAGAAATCGTTAAATTATGTCTCATGTGATATGATGGTTAAGGTGAGATTTGGTTTATATAAAAGTAAATAAATTTCGACCAAATGTAAATCCCTCCAGTTACATATTTAATCTAACAGTTTGTACAATGTTTGTAACATGTCAACTGCAATGTTGATCAATAACTGTTTTACTATTCACATACTATTCTTACGTAAAAACTCCTTAGTAAGCTAAAGGTTCTTAACCCTACTTTTCCTTACAGGGTATCAGTGGTATACTAGCAGACGAGATGGGTCTAGGCAAAACGGTCCAGTGTATAGCGTTTCTATGTCATGTGGCTGAACGACTTGGTGTATGGGGACCTTTCCTGGTGGTGTCTCCGGCTTCTACACTTCATAATTGGCAACAGGAAATGCAGAGATTTGTACCGGATTTTAAAGTGGTAAGTTTTAGTAACTATGAATGTTTATTTTATTTAAATTTAAATGTTGTTAAATTTGGATACTATTAATCAGTCTCTTTGATAAATTAAAAACAAGTAGGGAATCTTAAATATCCACATTGCCTTTGGACTTTAATAAAAATTATTATTAGAGATATACTTTTAAACATGACTGAGGTCGTAATTGCTAAGATATTTAACACCGTAATGAGCGCCAATTTTCCCCCTATTTGTCTCATTAGAGATATACTTTTAAACATGGCTGCATCCACTGAGGTCGTAATTGCTAAGATATTTAGCACCGTAATAAGCGCCAATTTTCCCCCTAATTAAAGTCCATCTCCCACATATATTCTTGTACACTGAATCTTAGCCACATTACTCTAAAATATCATCCCCACCAGGTACCATACTGGGGCAGTCCCAGCGAACGTAAGATCCTCCGTCAGTTCTGGGAACGTAAGGACCTGCACACACAGCAAGCGGCTTTCCACGTGGTGATCACATCGTACCAGATTGTGGTCTCCGACCTTAAGTACCTGAACCGTGTGTCCTGGCAGTATATGATATTGGACGAAGCGCAAGCTATAAAAAGCTCGGCTAGCATGCGGTGGAAGTTGTTACTGGGCTTTAGTTGCAGGAATCGGTTGTTGTTGTCAGGTTAGTATGAAATAAAATATACATAAATTATAATGTGTATTAGAAGAAAGAAAGAAAAAACATTTATACACATGTAACATTTAACTATTAGAATTAAAGTTAAATATGATTATATAGAAGTACTGGTTTGAACCACTTTTGGTAAGATTTTTATTGAATTGTTGCGTCAAAACATTTTTACGTAAGATCGATCGAAGATTTTACACGAGTGTACAAAAATTTACTTATATTTTTTTTTACCATAATTTAGGTTTTCACGTCTATTCTTAGTATAATAATACTTAAACTTATTTTTTATTTTAGGTACACCAATACAAAACAGTATGGCGGAACTGTGGGCGCTACTACATTTCATAATGCCGACACTTTTCGACTCACATGAAGAGTTTAACGAATGGTTCTCTAAGGATATTGAAAGTCACGCGGAAAATAAGAGCACTATTGATGAAAGTATGTTGAATTGTATCTTAAATGTTTTTAATTTTCAAATTAAACTGATATACATTGAGTTGATAATAATTTGTTCTTAGCCTTATGTTTGTAATATGTTTGAAATTGGGTAAAAATACGAAAAACTAATGAATGCCATAAAACTATTAGATATTTTTTTGCCAACTCTTCATTTTTACTTTCTTCTCTTTCATTCAACGCTTTATTATATTTAAAGCGGAGAAATCTAAAATATTTCATAATAAAGATGAATACAAGTACTGATTTTATTTTACAGAACATTTATCGCGACTGCATATGATATTGAAACCGTTTATGTTGCGGCGAATCAAGAAAGACGTAGAAAATGAGTTATCGGACAAAATTGAGATTATGGTGCATTGTCCACTTACTATAAGGCAAAAATTATTGTATATAGGTAAGAAGTATTTTGAATAAGTTACTATTAAATACGTTTAGTACAGGTAATTGTGTATTCACTATTTTAAATTATTTTTTTACAGCATTAAAAAAGAAAATTAAAATTGAAGAATTATTACATTATACAATTGGATCGGAATCAGGACATAATGTTGACAAAAACTTTACCTCAAATCTTATGAATTTAGTTATGCAATTTAGGAAGGTGAGTGTAACACATTATTTTCTAGATTTCTTTTTTCAATGACTTCTAACTAAGGTATGCTCAAAAGTAAAAGAAAGCATTAAATTTTTCTATACTGCACAAATATAAAATCAAAATTAAATTTCAATACTCTGTTTACATTTTATTGTAAATAATTATTTTTATTTCCTTTTCGTCGTCAATGAAATGATCGTACCATCCTTTTTCCCGTCCGATTAGGGCCCTTCTGGCCTCCTCCACTCAAGCGACAGCCCAAGCCGAGGTTCGAGATCCCCGTCAAGGGGGGACGCCCTTGTGCATGTCGCTACCAGGGTGAACCTTCAGTTCACCCCCGCGTCCGCGTTAAAATGCCCTTCTGGCTAACATTGAGAAACACCTTACAAAAAAAAAAAAAAAAAAAACCATCCTTTTTAAGATGGCTTCTACTTTAGTGTATATTCAATTGAATAACAATATCTTTATTACCAGGTATGCAATCACCCAGAACTTTTTGAGCGGCGCGACGTCAAATCCCCGTTCGCGATGCAAGTCGACGACTACAATATACCAAAGATTATTGCCGAAGACTGTATCCTACTCCGTTCCATACCTTCAAAACGACATTTATTGTATAATAAACTTAGTGTGTTGATAACTGAATATGTGCACAGAAGTGTTAGTGAAAGTGTTAGTGATAGTGACAAGTGTTTTTCGTTTATGCGGTTCATGGATTTGTCACCAATGGAAATGTATAGAGTTATGGTGTGCGGGTGGCTGTATGCGTGAGTATTTTTGTAATAATAATATGTAGTACATAACTTAATTTTGTTAATAATGTGTATAGATCACCTTTCTCTAAGAAATTTTGTAAAACTTGTAATGAACATCTACTTTCATATTAATGTAGAATGAAAAGTTAATATTTTTAACCCATCTTTTTCAATCTTAAACTTAAATCGAAATGGTTAGTTTGTAAAAAGTTACTAAATATTGAAAAAAAAATGAGTAAAAGGCAGTTTGCGCACTCGATCGTCGCTCCATACCCCGCACTAACCCAGTTTAGTGTTGACCTTGGTTTCTAAGATGTGTTAGTATCGATAGCGTAATATCGACTAATACACATTTCTAACTTGAACATTAACATTCCTTAAAATTCCTCGGAGCTCGCGCTTAGACATCTCTTTATCTCTTACTTCCAACATTTTTCTATTTCAGTATGTTACACATAGAAGATAGTATGGAGAAGTACGAAAAATTACGTCACAGGCAAGAATGGTGGTACGATAGTGATTTAGAGAGAACACAAGAATTTGACAAAGTTATGAGTAAACATATGTTATTGGTATGTCCCGATGGTGATGTCTTGAAGAGGAGGAAACAGGATTCCACTATGTGGAGAGATTTGCTGTTCACAGATCCATTGTGGATTGAAGGTAATTTTAATCAGTATAATTTTTAAAAAGTATTGTTGTAGTATTTGGGGTAATTTTTAATGTGTTTGGGAATTGATATGCTTTAGCTAATATTATTCCTTTTAGCTCTTGTTAAAATTTTAGCAATTAATTCTCATATTTTATACTACTAATGACTTCCTTTTTTTATAAAATTCTGCCCATAGTTAAACATATTATTATCTACTAGCTTTCCACCCGCGGCATCGACCGCGCTTAGTTCCCGTTCCCGTGGGATTTCCGGAATAAAACCTATCCTATTTCCCGGAGTAAAAAGTAGCCTATGTCCTTTCTCGGGTATCAAAATATAAATATACCAAATTTCATGCAAATTGGTTCAGTAGTTAAGGCGTGATTGAGTAACAGACAGACAGACAGAGTTACTTTCGCATTTATAATATTAGTATGGATTGGTCTTCTTTTATAGGTGGTCCATTCTATACACATACAAATCACACGATAAATTATATGTCAGAGACGATAGAACATAGAGCGATGCGAACAAGGAATTTGAAAGAGGCCAGTGGACAAGTGGTATGTATTTTAAATAAATTTTATGTTCATGGGTATATTTTTAGACTTTACATAAGTATTTCATGAAAACCTTGGTTTTATTTAATACTAGCTTACCGCCCGCGGCTTCGCCCGCTTTGTCTAAAACCTAATAAATTATATTATACATCCTCTAAAATCACTCTATCTATTAAAAAAAACCGCATCAAAATCCGTTGCGTAGTTTTAAATATTTAAGCATACAAAGGGACATAGGGACAGAGAAAGCGACTTTGTTTTATACTATGTAGTGAAGAGTGATAAAGTTCTTTGTTCCAAGACATGAGGGATCTTTGTTGATGGATCAGAAATAGTATAAAAAATGTGACTTATTATGGATTTTCATGGTAAACTGCTTGCTTTTGAATTTATCCATTACAAAAAATGAACAAACAATGAAATTTTCTTTTATTATCACGCTTTTATTAGCTTCAACTATATTTTTATGCATCCAACTCCTTTATATTTGATTTTGACCCACTTCAAATGGACAGATTTATTATTATCACTCATTGGTTTTAGCGTACAATAAAAAATAACAATACATGAGTTTTAGCGTTTTTTTTAAGTTTTAATAAATTATATTAATTATATCTGTATGATGTAATATTTGTGCACTTTTTAGCCGGAAATGCTAACCGAAATAAAGACGGAAGATGGTGGTGTGATACCGGTCGAGAAGCAGCCAATAGAAGCCGCGGAATTTCCGCACGTGGAGCGTCCGCCGATCGTACATTGTGATGTGCCCACACCCTTACCGACTTTCTTATATACTGTGCAACAAAAGGTTAGTCATCATCATCATCATCACGAGCCTATTTTGTTCGCACTTCTGGGATATGGGATCAGGCCGTAATCCATCGCGCTGGCCAAGTGCGGGTTGGCAGATGTCACATGTCGTCGTACTTTTGATTCTTCGGAATTTCGGTTTCATCATGATGTTTTCCTTCAACGTAAAAGCAGTGGTGATGTTATAGACATGCGCAGATAAATTGAAAATTCAGTTAATTTCCTGCATGCGCAGATAAATTGAAAAAAAATCAGTTAATTTCCTGGTCTTGGAACCCCGACTTGACGATTTGAAGTCGGAGGTTCCCACCACTGCTTTTTTTTGGGAAATGCTCATAAAATATAAGTCCTACTAATACATATTATAAATGCGAAAGTTTGTGAGGACGGATGTATGTGTGTATGTTTGTTACTCTTTACCGAACCGATTACAATGAAATTTAGCACACATATAGGTAACTTATAGGTAGCTTGGATTAACCACCCAGGATAGGTTTTATCCCGGAAATTATACGGGAACGGGAACTATGCGGGTTTTTCTTTGAAAACGCGGGCGAAGCCGCGGGCGGAAAGCTAGTTATTTATAAATTGCTTAATAACTGTATATTTTGTCAGGTGTGCGCGCCAACCCGGCAGAGCTTCTCGGTGTCCCGTTCGCACGCGTACCACATGAAGCGGCACGCCCACTGCGAGTCGCGGCTCGGCGGCGACACGCTCGCGCGCCTCGTGCGCGGCGCGCGCCCGTGCACCGGCTGGGCGAGCTTGCAGGTGCCGGGTGAGGAACAAATAAATAAAAAAAGCGTGTGACCACACGTGTCAGAAGTGAAACTTTTTCGCGCGGGCAGAAATCGAGTGTTTTTATGAGAATACAATACAATACAAAAAAAAAAAAGTAAAAAAAAAATAGAATGCGATATTTTTTCCCGAAACAAGTACTATTTTTCTGTATAAAAATACATAACATTTTAGAATGAAAATTTTAAAACGAAAAAAGTCTTTCGTATTTTCACGTTCACGAGGTAAACACAAACAAGCATAGACAACTCATTTTTATTAATTTGATTAATATAATTATTTTTTATTACCAGATAAAAATCAGCTAGTGAGCGATGCGGGCAAATTAACAGTATTAGATTCGTTGTTGAAAAGACTGAAGGAGCGCGGACACAGGGTGCTCATATACAGTCAGATGACCAAAATGATTGATCTCTTAGAGGTATGTAAATAAATAAATTTTTCACACACGGCACGATCTGATCCCATACTGAGCTTTCGCTTGTGTTATGGAAACCAGATAGCTGATAAACATACATATATACACCACTATTTTTTAATCAGTACAAAAAATTTTACAGGACGTTAAGTATCTATAACCAATCATATTTGTGTAAGAAATAATTAAAAACACTAACAAACAGAAATGTCCCAAAATTGTCCACATAAATATGTAAAAATTGTTAAACCTATAATTTAATCAATGACCTACACTAGGTAGCTACGTATTGTGTTGTAATTTTCTAGCGTACGATTTCGAGTAGGTCCGCAGCACAGCTCCATTGATAAATTCCGGCAAACTCGCGTCAAAGCTCAGCATTAGTCATAACTCACCCCGTCCCTTTCCCTTTCCCTTTGCGCCCGCGCCGCACCTCAGTCCCCACTTCCTAACTACCAACGCGTCAAACAGTGCCTAATTGCGGAAGTGAACACTTGCTCTGTTGTTTTTTTTTTCGTTGGTTTTTTTCGCCACGTTTGTTTACGTTTATCCCGGCACGATGTCGCGGTCGTATCAATTCACATCGCGGGATTATGTGCATATGCTTCGTGCGTATTTTTTGAGTGGGGAAAACGCTAGTGCAGCAGTACGTATGTACAGAGAATTGTACCCGAACGCTCGACCGCCGAATGTACGAACCGTGGTAAATGCTTACCAGCGTTTACTTGACTACGGTTCGTTTCACGCACCATCTCACAGTACAGGACGAGGAAGACCGGCGTTGTCACAAAACGTTTACGACGATGTATTAGCATATTTTGAAGAAGATCCTCGACGGAGTACGAATGACGCTGCGCGACGGTTTAATATCAGCCAGTCCTGTGCCTGGAATATTGTCAACAAGGCTGGATTACATCCGTATCACTTTAGGAAATCACATGAATTAACCGCCGTTGATCATGGACCGAGAATTTCATTTTGCAACTGGATATTAAATAATACCGAAGCAAACGTGTTATTTACCGACGAATGTTTGTTTACGCGTGTTGGCCTATTTAACCAGCATAACGAACATTGGTGGTCGATTCGAAACCCGATGTTAACAAGGGAGCATTCTTTCCAACACCGATTTAGTGTGAATGTTTGGGCAGGAATACTAAATGATAACATCGTTGGCCCTTACTTCATAGAAGGGCGTCTAAATGGTGAAAATTATTTAAATTTACTTCAGACTATGATGTCATCAATGTTGGAGGACATCCCGATAGCAAATTTACGAGGCCTCTGGTTCCAACAAGACGGCGCGCCACCGCACTACCATAGCGCGGTTCGTGAATTTCTAACAGCGGAGTTTAGAAGTCATTGGATCGGTCGAGGCGGGCCTGTAGCTTGGCCTCCTCGCTCACCTGACCTCACACCCTTAGACTTCTTTTTGTGGAGTGAAATTAAGAGACGTGTTTATAAAAGTGAGCCGGTTAGTGTTCAAGAACTAAAACAGCGCATTTTGGACGCTTTTGACGAAGTGAAAAGACAAAAAACCGTACTTCTCTCTTTAAAAAACAATTTAATTAAACGTGCCCGTCTGTGTATTGACAATGGTGGTGGACATTTTGAAGGACAATTAAAATACTTGTAAGGTTAGTTAAGTGAATTATTAAAAAATATTTTTAGTTATGTAGGTAAATAATTATTGTAAATAGCAGCTGATTCTAATTTCTTAAATACGCCAAAATTCCTTTTTTCTTTCAACACAGAATACCTTATTTTATTTTGATACTTATTCGTTTTTTTTGTAATTAGTAATTACTAATTACATCCTACGTATTTAATTAATTCTAAAAAAGTAATTTTGCCGGTCCTAAGCCCGGATGAAGTATGAAGGGGAAATTAGAATTTATAAAATTAAATACAGTTAGTACCTACATCTCGTTTCATATTTTATTGTTTAGGTTAGGTAATACTATCAAGTATCAACGAATAAGTGAATGAACTCTGCAATGTGTCCATGATTTAAGTGAGACTTTCTTAAATAAACAAATGACTATATCTTTGCTTTTTATCGACGTTATGTAATTCTTATATCATACATATGATAATAATGTATTCGCTAACATGTCCTTAAAGTTTTTGTACTGATTAAAAACTAGTGGTGTATAATTTTAAATAAATACTTATATAGATATTTAACACCCAGACACAGAGCAAACACAAATATATGCCCTGGGTGGGAATCGAACCCACAACCTCTGGCTTGAAAGATAGGGTCACTACCAACCAAGCCAACCGGTCAGTCGAGTCAGTGTAACTTATTTATTAATTTAAATTCATGTAAAGACTAAAAAAGGCACAAAGTAAATAAATACAGTAAAACAAAAAAAAACTTGAACATAATAATTGTGTTGTCATTGTATCTCCTTGATAAGTATACAAAGTTTAATTTAAACTGTGTATTTGAAGAGGTTAAAAATAGAGTTTAAAGTAGTCGGCTAAGTATATCTAACCGGTAACCGTTACTTAAAAAAAGTAAATAAATTGAGTTCTAGTTTTTTCCTTCAATTGTAGGAATTAAAAGTGTTAATTAAGGTATGTTTAAACTACAATATTTTTATTGTTCATACTAAAGCAATGTTTGTTTATAGGAATACATGTGGCATAGGAAACACAAGTATATGCGGTTAGACGGTTCCAGTAAGATTTCAGCGCGTCGCGATATGGTCGCTGATTTTCAGGTAAAGTACGATAAAATAAATTAAACTGATCAATTTATTGTAATTTTGATGAATATTTATGAATTGTTTCATGAATTCATTGTAAGTAGAAGAAAATCTGTATATTTATCTACATATTTTTTTTTAATAATTTCATTATTGCCTTTGAAGAAGTAGATTAGCTAGTAAAAGCTTTGGATTTAAAAACTTCTTCTCTCTTATTTATCTTCCATCGTTATCACATTGAATACAATTTTGTACGCAAATACAATCTTTTATATTACCTGTTAGATTTATATATTTACTAGTGGTTCGCCCCGGCTTCGCCCGTGGTACCTACATGTTTAAACTATCCTATCTCTCGAGTTGGATCGAACTGCACATGGTGTGCGAATTTTATTATAATCGGTTAAGTGGTTTAGGAGTCCATTGAGGACAAACATTGTGACACGAGATTTATATATATTAAGATTCAGTATCTCAATTTGTACAGGCTCGCACAGACATATTTGTGTTCTTACTGTCGACGCGTGCCGGCGGCTTGGGCATCAATCTGACCGCTGCTGATACTGTGAGTTTATATATTTGAAGTTATACTTCTTTTGGCGCGATGGAGAAAAATGATGAGAGTGAATTTTTACGATGCGCGCGCACACCGACACTTAAATTTAACAGCATGAAGTTAGTTCTAGGTGGTATGTAACTATGTTCAAGTTGTATATTCTAGTATTTTTTTCCATACGTCGAAGAAGTATAACTTCTAACGCGTGTACATAAGTACACATACTCTTTTTTTTAGTTACTGCTTCACTCACTGAACAAAAATAACATAATCCACGACTCTTTTCTCTTTGTCTGTTTAAAATGTAGTTAACAAGATATTCCCCCACCATTTTTTGTTTTTTAAATAACTAAGTAACTTATAGTCATATAATATTGTTTAACCTTCGACGATTAATAACACCATTATCGATTAAAAAAAAATATTCCTGTAAATCAGATTTAGATGCATTTGAATAAGGTTGAAATTTTTTAGCTTTTGTTTGTTTTTGAGTTAAATTTTGTAGTTTTTGTTGTTGACTACAATTTTAAGCTATTGCATAGCTTCTGTCGCGGGCCTTGAGCGCGGGGACCGAATCTAGAAATTCCGTAACGAAAAAACCTCACGCTCCCCACTCCGACAGGCACGGAGGTGTGGCTTGAAGGCATAGCATGCAATAGCTGTACCGCGGCAGTCCCCGAGTGCCACACGTTTTTTTTTATGAATATATTGTAATGCAGGTGATATTCTACGACTCGGACTGGAACCCGACGGTGGACCAGCAGGCCATGGACCGCGCGCACAGACTGGGGCAGACCAAGCAGGTGACGGTGTACCGGCTCATCTGCAAGGGCACCATCGAGGAACGCATCCTGCAGCGAGCCAAGGAGAAGAGTGAGGTAACATCTATGATATATAAAAAAGCTAGATACGTTACCCGCTCTCTATTTTGGCAAGAAAAAACTCAGCTAAGTGCCCGAGTTTCACTTAGTCACGCACCATTCAGCGTCGTGGCTGGACGTTCTTTTTATATTTTAATCGGCAGTTGTTATTACGAAGTACATGAGTGAGACATGTATTATGTCTCGTGCGTGAGAGTGAAAGAGAGAACAACTGTATTGGTGATAATGCGTTAGTAAGTAGGTATGTATTAATTACGCTGTTTTTTAGTGCAATGATGTTGGCGTATGCCGCGTCTACTAGTATAATAGGTCATTGGGTAACATAGTGTTTACTTTACAATCAAATTTAGCACAACAGTACCTTAAATATATTCAAATTTGAAATATAAACACTCACTCGTCCACATAGAATGAGCTGCTTCAGGCTGTTCGCTATGTGTGGACCAGGGCTATTGACCGATGCGATGCTGTGACAAAATTGATTCGAATTCAAAGAACTGACTGTGAACTAGGAATACAATTGCTTAATTTAAGTCTAATTCACCCAAATTGCAGCCTTGTAATGATTATCTTCTTCTTTTTTCAAGTGACAACTCCCGATCCCAGTGGGGACGGATTCTGCCATTGTAATGATTATGTAATTTTTTAAAGTAACAAAAGTGTTATAAAAACAATAAATGTGTCTTAAATCTGTAGATTCAACGAATGGTGATCAGCGGCGGTAACTTCAAGCCTGACACGCTGAAACCTAAAGAAGTGGTGTCGTTGCTTCTCGATGACGAAGAAATTGAACTCAAATGTAAGTACTTTTTTATACTTAATAATTTTGATTCTTAGTTTAGGTTATGTTTAGTTTAATTTAGTAATTGCATTGGTAACATAAGTTTGCTTTTTTAAGTAAATAAAATGGTGATGTTTGCAGTGTAGAAAAGATAAAACATCATACTTTCTCGGCGTCATATTTTCTGTGAAAATGTGGTTCTTGTTTGTCTTTTATTATCATTATGAAAAACATGAAAAATTATAGTCTATTTTTTTGCTAAACAGATCGTCAAAAGTCTGAAGAGAAGAAAATGATGGAGGAAAGAGAAAGAAAACGGAAGCTGGGTATACTGCCTGCGCAGCCTGCAGTAAGTAGATTCTTTTAACTAGCTATTATTATATCGCCTTAATAAGAATATTTATCCTTCGAAACGGATTAAATTTTTGAAGGACCAATATTCTGAATTTATGTGTATTCATTGAAAACCACTTAATAAAAATAGTACGTAATAATGAAATATCGTCTAGGTAGAAAGTAAAATTGATGTTCAACAACATTCTCTCATAATATGTTCTTAATGGATAAAAAAAATATTATAATGATGTTTATTTATTTATTTATTTATTTATTTATTTATTTATTTATTCATTCATTTATACATCTTTGACTTACAGTACAAAACATACCAAAACGCACAAAGATAACAATTATTAGAAAGTCTGACTTAAAAATAAGGTACAATTAGAGACAAACGATACAATATTAACATTAAATAGGTCAACTTCAGATTTAGCACGTAAAAATTTATTTAACAAATTGAGTGCATGATGGGTGGGTGCACTCCAAGCGGCTCGCGTCCGGAGCAGGCTCTCCGCGAACAGCGGACGCGAGCGCCACTGCACGGAGCAGCTCGGTGCCCACACACCACAGGCCCCCAGTGCCACGGGATTGTCAATTTTGTTATTTAACAGCAGATAATAATGAACCATAAGCGCGCGCTCGCGTCGTAGTTCCAGTGTATCCATTCCAACCATCCCCGTTACGTACAAGGATGGATATAAGTAGGGATAATATCCATACATCTTCTGGAAAAGGCATCTTGAGAACTTACGTTGAATTTTCTCAATCATTAACTTGTAATTTTTTTCATGTGGGCTCCACACGATAGTGTTATATTCGAGCTTACTACGTACAAATGCATAATAAAGGCTAATGATAACAGTTTTGTCATTAAAACGAGCAGTCTGCCTAAAAATAAATCCAAGGGCTTTATATGCATTCTGGCATAAGTCAATTATGTGGTCATTAAAACTTAAGGTACGATCGAATAATACGCCTAAATCACGAATCGAATTCTCTCTAGCTACAATCCTATCCGAAACTTTATAGCCATAGAGATGTGGAGACTTACTCCTAGTAAAAGTCATTACTTTACATTTTGCCTCATTAAGATCTAAACGGTTCATTTTACTCCATTCGCAGACGCTATTTATATCGTTTTGTAATGCCTGACAATCCTCAATACTACCTATAGCCAAATATAATTTTAGGTCGTCAGCAAACATAAGACACTGGGAAGAACTAATAACATCAGGAAGATCGTTGATCATTACTAGAAATTGAGTAGGACCGAGGGTACTGCCTTGACTGATACCAGAATTGATGGCATATGGATCTGAACGATAACTACCAAGTTGTACAAATTGAAAACGATCCCGGAGGTAGTCTGCAAAATATTTTACCAGCCTGGGAGTGAAACCAATCACAGAAAATTTGCGCAAAAGGACGTCATTATCTACGCGATCGAACGCTTTTTTAAAGTCGAAATAACTGACATCGATTTGTTTTTTACGATCTAAGTTTTTAGAAGCGTAGTCGACGAAATTAATCAAATTTGTTGACGTTGATCTACGGGCACGAAAACCGTGCTGACAATCCGATAATCGAGAACTTATTTGTTGTGAGACGTGATTATTTAAAATAATTTCTAGTAGTTTTGCAAAAGTAGATAGCACCGCGATAGGTCTATAGTTCTCAATGCTCACTTTGGAGCCACTCTTTGGAACCGGTGTAACACGCGAAGTTTTCCATACGGTAGGATACGTATCTGTTCGGAGAGACAAATTAAATATGTAGTGAAGAGGTTCAATAAAAATTGATATACAGTCTTTAATAATGAACGGCGGTATATTATCCGGACCTGCTGCCAAATGCGCTTTAAGGCGCCGAATTGCAAGCTTTATATCAGATTTTGAAATGTAATCTATAGAAATACGTGATGATGCGACGCCGGATACAAGCGAAGCCTCCTTATAATCAAGTTTTGGTTTTTCTTTTAAAAATACTGATTGAAAATATTTAGCGAATGCATTTGCGGCGTCAATACCACTTACTTTAACACCATCATAGTCATATTCGATACGCAACTTACTTGATGACCGCTGCTCCTTTACAAATGCCCAGAATTTCTTGGGATCGTCTTTAATGTTGGCTTCAATTTTTTTTATATGGTTCTGATAAGCCTGATTGATAAGTATTTTTACTTTACTTCTATAGTATTTAAACATTTCAAGGTTATACTGTAGACCAAACTGCTTATATTTTTTTAAATTAAAATATTTAATTTTTATATTAGTTACAACTTCCGTAGTGAACCACGTCGGATAAGTATATCGTGAACTATTCATAGAATGTCTCTTTTTTGGGACGCATTTATTGAAACAATTAGATAATTGTGTGTACAAACTATCTACGGCACTATTTACACTAGTACAGGAATAAACGTCATCCCAACGCAATGATTGTATGCACGCATATAATTCATTATAATCTGCTTTACGAAAATTCCATTCATTTAGTTTACTGCGAGACCGTACACATGAAATTTTTTTATTGTAAGTCCTTAAATATGCTAATTTCACCAACAAAGACGGATGATAACTGTCAATGGGGACAAGTGGTGGTGTGTCACTACTTACCTGTAATTCCCTGCTACTGGCATTACTTAATACAAGGTCAAGAATTCCACCCATCTTATTCGTAATAGTATTATACTGATGCAACTTACTGAAGGAAATCATATTATTATATTTGTAAATAACATTTTTTGAAGCTGAATTTAAGTTAAAATCGCCAAATATTACAATTTTATATGATGAGAAACGTGTACTTAATTCTTCTAATATTTTAAAAATATCATAATATAAGTCATCCTTAGAACCAGGTGGTATATATGTTACAGTCAAAACCCTGAACCAGTCAATAACGTTATTGACCGGTAAAATCAGTTAATAAGGATATTGACTAAGGGCGTCGGTTAATATCCTTATTAACTGATTTTATCTGATTAAACCAGTTAATAACGTTATTGACTAAGGGCATCGGTCAATATCCTTATTAACTGATTTTAAGTCGAGACATCTAGTCAATATAGGTTTTAACCGACGTGCCCAGTCAAAACTCATAAAAAGTTAAGGACGTTAGTGAAATTATACTAGAAAATCATTTAAAAAGGTTCATAAAACTTTTTAAAGTGCAATATTTAAGAGTTTTATGTTTTATTAATTAATTCGGGGTATTGTTTGTAAACTGCAACCGCGCGAGAATACGTGCCCCAAAATATTTTTGAAGATGGCAATTGTGTTTTAATAACAACTAGATTTCCGCCCGCAGCTTCGCCCGCGCAGTCAAAGAAAAACCGCATAGTTCCCGTTCCCGTGGGATTTCCGGGATTGCGTTAGTTTCTGATTTGATGGAGTGACCGCAGGTGTACTTCGAAGACTGCTACTGGATCTAATAGACGAGTAGAGCTAGGTGTGCCGAGTTTGGGCTCGTTTTGTTAGTTATGTTGAGACCTTACCTCCGAACTTGATGGAGTGACCTGCAGGTGTACTTCGAAGACTGCTACTGGAACTAATAGACGAGTAGAGCTAGGTGTGCCGAGTTTGGGCTCGTTTTGTTAGTTATGTTGAGACCTTACCTCCGAACTTGATGGAGTGACCTGCAGGTGTACTTCGAAGACTGCTACTGGAACTAATAGACGAGTAGAGCTAGGTGTGCCGAGTTTGGGCTCGTTTTGTTAGTTACGTTGAGACCTTACCTCCGAACTTGATGGAGTGACCTGCAGGTGTACTTCGAAGACTGCTACTGGAACTATTATACGAGTAGAGCTAGGTGTGCCGAGTTTGGGCTCGTTTTGTTAGTTATGTTGAGACCTTACCTCCGAACTTGATGGAGTGACCTGCAGGTGTACTTCGAAGACTGCTACTGGAACTAATAGACGAGTAGAGCTAGGTGTGCCGAGTTTGGGCTCGTTTTGTTAGTTATGTTGAGACCTTACCTCCGAACTTGATGGAGTGACCTGCAGGTGTACTTCGAAGACTGCTACTGGAACTAATAGACGAGTAGAGCTAGGTGTGCCGAGTTTGGGCTCGTTTTGTTAGTTACGTTGAGACCTTACCTCCGGACTTGATGGAGTGACCTGCAGGTGTACTTCGAAGACTGCTACTGGAACTAATAGACGAGTAGAGCTATGTGTGCCGAGTTTGGGCTCGTTTTGTTAGTTACGTTGAGATCTTACCTCCGGAATTGATGGAATGACCTGCAGGTGTACTTCGAAGACTGCTACTTGAACTTTTATACGAGTAGAGCTAGGTGTGCCGAGTTTGGGCTCGTTTTGTTAGTTATGTTGAGACCTTACCTCCGGACTTGATGGAGTGACCTGCAGGTGTATTTCGAAGACTGCTACTGGAACTATTATACGAGTAGAGCTAGGTGTGCCGAGTTTAGGCTCGTTTTGTTAGTACCTGCTGGTCACTCCATCAAGTCCGGAGGTAAGGTTTCAACATAACTAACAAAACGTGCCCAAACTCGGTAAATCTAGCTCTGCTTGTCTGTTAGTTCTAGTAGCAGTCTTC
The DNA here is from genome assembly GCF_905220415.1 of Colias croceus. Taxonomy (NCBI): domain Eukaryota; kingdom Metazoa; phylum Arthropoda; class Insecta; order Lepidoptera; family Pieridae; genus Colias; species Colias croceus. Next base: position 6,720,655 of record NC_059556.1, on the reverse strand, counting down.
GAAGTACACCTGCAGGTCACTCCATCAAGTCCGGAGGTAAGATCTCAACGTAACTAACAAAACGAGCCCAAACTCGGCACACCTAGCTCTACTCGTCTATTAGTTCCAGTAGCAGTCTTCGAAGTACACCTGCAGGTCACTCCATCAAGTTCGGAGGTAAGGTCTCAACATAACTAACAAAACGAGCCCAAACTCGGCACACCTAGCTCTACTCGTATAATAGTTCCAGTAGCAGTCTTCGAAGTACACCTGCAGGTCATTCCATCAATTCCGGAGGTAAGGTCTCAACGTTACTAACAAAACGAGCCCAAACTCGGCACACATAGCTCTACTCGTCTATTATTTCCAGTAGCAGTCTTCGAAGTACACCTGCAGGTCACTTCATCAAGTCCGGAGGTAAGGTCTCAACATAACTAACAAAACGAGCCCAAACTCGGCACACCTAGCTCTACTCGTATAATAGTTCCAGTAGCAGTCTTCGTAGTACACCTGCAAGTCACTCCATCAAGTCAGGAGGTAAGGTCTCGACATAACTAACAAAACGAGCCCAAACTCGGCACACCTAGCTCTACTCGTCTATTAGTTCCAGTAGCAGTCTTCGAAGTACACCTGCAGGTCACTCCATCAAGTCCGGAGGTAAGGTCTCAACATAACTAACAAAACAAGCCCAAACTCGGCACACCTAGCTCTACTCGTCTATTAGATCCAGTAGCAGTCTTCGAAGTACACCTGCAGGTCACTCCATCAAATCAGAAACTAACGCAATCCCGGAAATCCCACGGGAACGGGAACTATGCGGTTTTACTTTGACTGCGCGGGCGAAGCTGCGGGCGGAAACCTAGTTGTTATTAAAACACAATTGCCATCTTCAAAAATATTTTGGGGCACGTATTCTCGCGCGGTTGCAGTTTACAAACAATACCCCGAATTAATTAATAAAACATAAAACTCTTAAATATTGCACTTTAAAAAGTTTTATGAACCTTTTTAAATGATTTTCTAGTATAATTTCACTAACGTCCTTAACTTTTTATGAGTTTTGACTGGGCACGTCGGTTAAAACCTATATTGACTAGATTTCTCGACTTAAAATCAGTTAATAAGGATATTGACCGATGCCCTTAGTCAATAACGTTATTAACTGGTTTAATCAGATAAAATCAGTTAATAAGGATATTAACCGACGCCCTTAGTCAATATCCTTATTAACTGATTTTACCGGTCAATAACGTTATTGACTGGTTCAGGGTTTTGACTGTAACATATACAACACACATAATAACATATTAATGCCATTGCGTTTGACCGTGGCTACTGTAATTTCGAGACAATCAGTACAACTACTTAAGTAATTTTTAATACAAATATTTTTTATATCATAACAATTTCGAATAGCTAACAATACACCACCCCAACCTGAATCATTACACCGATCTTTACGCAATACAACATAATCGTTAGGAAACAACTCTGAGTCACACACACTACTATTTAAAAATGTTTCAGTTAAAGCATAAACATCGTATTGTTCACTTAATATAGAATTCTTACATACATCTAATTTTGAGCGCAAACCACGCACGTTTTGATAAAACATACAAATAGTTTTTAATTTAGGGGTTTTGTGTCGTTTTACGGTTGCGAAATCCACTACGCCATGGTTTTATGTGCACATCCTCCGCCCAATGAATAGGCGACATATAAGTGTCCAAATTTTTTGTGGGAACTGTCAACTTAAAGGATGCATAGTCACCACGCGAATTCAATTGTTCCACCAAACATTTATCATTTGGGCAAATACATAACAAATGTTTTATAATTTGTTCGACTGTAGTACCTTTTTTTAAATAATAGATATGCAAGTAACTTTTACGTTCGGACGCCTCCAATGACGTCGAACCGGGCGCGGCCGTACCACGAGCTACATTTCTCGCCTCACGTCGAACTCGACGCCGCCTCACGTCGACCCAATCCGTTGTAGCCCCGACTCCGTTACGGTCGTCCGGACCATCGGCATCCACGAACGCGTCTTGCGATTTCAGCGTGACTTGCGTAGCACACGTAGTAGGGGTGATCTCGCCGTCAGTGCCGCTCGGTGGGGACGGAGATGCGAGCGGCAATGTCTTCTTCCCTGCTCGCACCTTGGGCTTCGCGACGTTGATAGTCGTAAGCGCACGAAGACGAGCATCGCGAAGTGGCCGCAGCTTAGAGTTACCCTCTTCCTCATCACACTTTTTATTTGGTGAACTCAAATGTACCGTCGGATCTCGCATTTGTTTACTTTCAACAAAATCTTTTATAATCAAATTCTGTTCAAGAATAAGCGTTTCTAGTGAAGTTACTTTATCTTGCAGATGTAACACAGTCTTATTCAACTCACGAATAACATTTTCCAAAGTTTTGTACGACATATTCACAGATTTTATTTTTTAAAGTAACAGCTGAGCGAATGCGTTTAACCCTTGCAAGCGCGCGGGGGGAATGTATTAAAATTATTGAAATTATTTACTGTTTTGTGTACTTCAACTGTATTATAGGAAGAGTTATTTCCTTTAGGGCCGATTTTTCAATCCTTGGTTAGAATTTATCCGTCCAATAAAGTATTATACGAACATTTTAAGATGTCACCTGTAAACTGTCATATACGGACAATTAGAATACATTTTTGAAATGGTAGTTTAATACGTTATTCGATGAATAAGTTTGGTTAACCAAGGATTGAAAAATCAGCCCTTATTGACTTAAAAATGTATATGTTTGTCATAGCCGGCAGCCACAGAATCGAAACGTGCTCGAGAGTCAGCGTCGGAACCGGGCAGTCCGCTGCAAGTTGATGATGAAGCTGACCTCATGGTGGACGTGTCGCACAGCATGCCGACGTGTGAGTATTGTATTTAATTAATGTTTATATTTAAAACTAGGTTTCCGCCCGCGGGTTCGCCCGCGCAGTCAAAGAAAAACCCGCATAGTTCCCGTCCCCGTGGGATTTCCGGGATTGCGTCATTTTGCCGGGATAAAAAAAGCCTATGTCCTTTCTCGGGTATCAAAATATCTCCATGCCAAATTTCATGAAAATTGGTTCAGTAGTTTAGTTTTAATTTAGGTTTAATATTATAAATGCGAAAGTAACTCTGTCTGTCTGTCTGTTACTCAATCACGTTTAAAGTACTGAATCAATTTGCATGAAATTTGGTATGGAGGTATTTTGATATCCGAGGAAGGACATAGGCTACCTTTTATTGCGAAATATGTACCACGGGCGAAGCCGGGGCTGACCACTAGTTCCATATAAATAGAAAGATGTACATATTTGTTTTATTATTGTTTGATCGATGACTACTAATTGAAATGAAAACCGTCTTTGGAAGGTGCGGTTTGCAATAATTTATAGCTTATATGGCTAAATATGAGAAAGTAAGGCACATCGCGATTTATATTCCAAAAGTATTTAATATACAGTGGTGGACCTTTAATTAGAAACACGTAACACAATGAAGTAGTCATCAAATTCATTTGACATTTGTGTATAATAATGTATTAGAGATTAAGCATTATTTCATATGTAATAGAACACCCGTTTATCTAGCTTTATAAGAAATTGCTTAATTTTAATCAAACGTTAGCTTAAATTAATAAAATTAAACAACTTTATGTGAAGTCTAATTTCCGAGTATATTCAGTCTGGACAACAAATTAGAAACAGCATGGTTCGAGTACTCCAAAGTCAAAACCTGTTGCAATGCCGCCAATATTTTTTTCTTCTTTGCTATATTTGCATTTTGCACCGTTTTTTAAACATTCTTAAAAAAAGTTTCTGAAAATTAATTAACTTTCTAATAAAAATGGGTAAAAGTAAGATTTGTGACCCATCAACAAGAAAAATACTCTTAAGTTTACATTTTGACAAAAGCTGGAGTTACAGGAAAATTGCAAATCATTTAGAGTGTTCGATAAAAAGATATTCAATGTTATAGTCTATTTCAAAAAGCATGGTACTTCTGATCAAGTGTCTAGAAAAGTTCGACCATGAAAAATCACTGCTCACGAGGATAGGCAAATGATTCTTTTGGCAAAGATGGATCCATTTAAAAGCTCAAATTCTATTATAAAATTATTTTTTTCCGAAGATAAACCACGCCATGTGTCGATGAGATCAATTTGCAGGTGGTAAAATTGTTTGTGAGAGACGCCAGGAAAGTACAGCTTCTTATTAGGCAGTACAGGGAACGACGATTTTGCTAAATTTTTTCTAAGAAAGCTTGTGGACAGTCCGCCAGTGAAAAAGTTTTATTTTGGGACGAAACAAATTAATTTAATCAATTCTGATGGCAAAGGATTCGTTCATTGCGTCGTCCAGTTAACCATACATAATAATAAATCAACAGTTAAGCATGGAGGAAACATTAGCAGCTTTACTTATAAACGTCTCTCAAATTTAAGAGCCCCTCTTAGCTGTTGATCAACGTTTTTTTCACTTATAAACCCAATTCAGTGTTGAGAGGTGTTTAAGTAACAGTTAAATAATGTCAAAATTTAAGAAACGTCCGACCCTGTTTTAAATCTATTTGAGAGACATCATGGCGGATATATTGTCAAACATTTGACGTTTTGTAGTTGCCAAGAGTATATTATTTGTGTTTTTGTGGTGTTTTTATTCACTTCGCAGTAAAATAACTCTGGTAAAATGGATATTGATAGTTTGAGTAAAGATTTTACGAATGATGTGCAGGTGCTTCGTGATTTTAGAATTCGTAGGCGTCAAAAAAAAAATTTATATTCAGAGCGTGAATTCTCTGGACCTGAAAGAAGAAGAATTCCGGTCGTAGTTTTGGGAAGCATATTGTACGATCTGAGTCACATGCGAACGAGGAATAATTACTATAACTGTCGAGCGTTGCTTCGGGGTGTGGAAGCAAAGATTCCGCATTCTCAATGAAACGTTGTGAGGATTCCTCCACGTGATCAAGATCACGATTATTGCTGGTGCAGTTTTGCACAATTTAACAATACTAATAATAATTAATGAGTCTATTTTAAATCAAGGTAGGTATTTACGCAAAATACTTTCATATGCAAACAAAGTATATTTAATAATGCCAATACATAAATGCTACCTATCCATATTTTAATTCTTTTTTTTTGTTTCTTTCTAGATCCTACAGGCATTGAAAATCAATTAACAAATCCAACTGTCCCTAATAATGTAGAAGAATAATAAGATGAATGCGAAAAACAAGGGAAAACATCAACACAGCCATATTGAAACTTATTTTTATAATTAAATAAATATTTTCATATATTTGTAAATTTATTATTGTTTTCTTATAATATTCCTCTTCCAAAGTAAGTATTTAGAGCCTTTTTTCATGAGTCTCCCTTTCCTGTTGGATTGTAATTTCATGCAACTCTTGTTGTTGCTTCATAAGTTCTTCCCTGCTTTTTTGCAAGGAGGATTAATAATAATTGATGCTCATTTTCAGTTATTTGATTTTTCACTGTACAAATATGATAAACATTAAACATAATTTTACATAAATCACAGCTGTACAACAATTGCTAAATAATAAATTAAATAACAAAGAAATGACATAATTATATTTTGAAAGTTTATTCGCAGTTAAATGTCATACAAAATAAAGTCTACCATTCATATTTGTCAAAAAGTACATTTTTAGTCAAGTTTTTAGTGAATAGCGGGTTTAATTTCGATAATGTTACTAGAAAAAAATATATTGACGTTACTTAGTTGAGAGACTGCTGAGAGAGGTTTATAAGTAAGATTATTTTAATCATTGTTTAAGGAGTTGAGAGTTGTTTAACTGAGAGGTGTTTAAGCAACAGATCAGTCAGTTTTTATAAGTAAGGCTGTATAGGTATAGTATGGGGTTGTTTTTAGATTGTTATAATATTTATAGACAACAACGGCTTTACAACGTCGAAGCTTAGATTGTATGAGATTGTCACACGTTTGCAAAAACATATTTCCTAATAGAATTGGAACCCTTAAATGGATCCATCTTTGCAAGAAGAATAATTTGCGTATCCTCGCGAGCAGTAGTTTTTCATGGTCGAGCTTTTCTAGGCACTTAATCAGAAGTACCATGCTCTTTGAAACAAACTATAGCATTGAATATATTTTTATCAAACACTCTAAATGATTTGCAATTGTCGTGTAACTCCAGTTTTTGTCAAAATGTAAACTTAAAATTATTTTTATTGTTGATGGGTCACATTCTACTTTTATCCATTTTTGCTGCAAAGATAATTAATTTTCAGAAACTTTTAGACAGAATGGTTAAAAAATGGTGCAAGTATTTGTAGAAGAAAAAAATATTAACGACATTTTAATAGGTTTTGACTTTAGAACACTCGAAACATGCTGTTTCTAATTTGTTGTTCAGACTGAAAATACTCGGAAATCAGACTGCACTCAAAGTTCTTTAATTTTATTAATTTAAGCTAACGTTTGATTAAAATTAAGCAATTTCTTATAAAACTAGATAAACGGGTGTTCCATTAAATATGAAATAGTGCTTAATCTCTAATACGTTAATACACAAATGTTAAATAAACTTGATGACTACTCCATTGTGTTACTGTTTCTAATTAAACGTCCACCACTGTATATTATAAAGGCGAAAGTTTGTAAGTATGGATGTATGGATGTTTGTTACTTTTTCACGTAAAAACTACTGAACCGATTACAATGAAATTTAGCACACATATAGAGGGTAACTTGGATTAACACAGGATAGTTTTTATCCCGGAAATCTCACGGGAACGGGAACTATGCGGGTTTTCCTTTGCAAACGCGGGCGAAGCCGCGGGCGGGAATCTAGTAGGCCATATTTTAACATCAAATGATACATTCATTTTGATCATGTCACTCTTTATTTCTAGCATATACAAGCAGTTCCCGCGGTACATGGGGCCGTGCAGCCCGAGGCGGGCGGCGGGGCCGTCCACGTGGTTCAAGACACGTAGCGCGGCGCCCCGAGCCTGCGCCCCCGGACAACGCGTCCGCTGTTGCTGCGGGTATGTGCGCACTTGATTTTGGTTTAATTTAACCAATGGGGCATTGGGGATATTGCCGCGCTTCGCCATTATAATACATGTAGATTTTAAAGTACTGCGATGACCACTCTAGAACTTTGCATGAAGTTTTATCATAATGTAAGCCATTCATTTAATGATCATAAAAATTTTTAAAAATACGCAGTTTGTAAAAAATGACAAAGAAAAATATTTTTTTATTTCTCTAAGGAATTTAAAAATAAATTCGAAATATGAGGAAAAAAAGTTTATTTAATGAGGTATGAATTATTCAGATATCAATTTATTTAAAAATTACTTTTCTTGAACTGATATTTACATTCTAAGTCGCCCATACCTCGCGCTTAGGGTCAACTCACACCAAAAGAGCGGCGAAGCGCAGCAAAGCGGAGCGCAGTTTCAGTGCCATATGAATTTTAACTTTAATTTCATTACCATAATACTTATTATCGCATGAAAAGCTCGAACGAGTCGCGCGGATGCCCGCAGCGCCGCGGGCTCGAGTTTCTTAGGCGATAATAAGTTTAATAAATGTTTGAGTTTGAGTTTATCAATGTAATACGAGTAATTTCGCAATTTGATGATAACGAAATATAAATAATTGTATTTCCTATCCGCAGGTGCATTGCTATTAGAGTCGGACATGCCTCTCGAGATAGTGGAGAGGGGCGGGTGCCCGTCCCGCGGGCGGCGCGGGCCCGGCCGGCCGCGCCTGCGGGGCGCAGCACCCCGGGCTCCCGTACGGCGACCGCGCAGGCCCCGGGAGCCCCTGCTGGTGCCGCTGGCGCCTCCGCCCTGAGGTGGGTAATCTGATATAACTACAGCTCCATCTCCGGAATCCTTGGTACAGTGGTGGACGCGTGAGCGTAGAACCGAGAGATCCTGGATTCGATTCCCGGTGGAGACGAAGAAAAAAAAAATGTCTCGGTCTGGTAGGACACAGAAAACTGATCACCTACTTGTCCCTAAAGAAAAATCGATCAATGAAACAGATGTATGCATAATGCATCTGCCCCTTACCCCACTACGGGGACATAGGACTTCACACTTTACCCATCTCCGGAAGCTAGGGAGTAACTATGCAAGATTTACCCGGGGAGTAACTATGCAAGATTTACCCGGGGAGTAACTATGCAAGATTTACCCGGGGAGTAACTATGCAAGATTTACCCTCTGTGAAAAGAGTGTGCGGTAGATCGGTGTAGTGGAGTGGTGGGCTGCAACATAACGACGCGTGTGTAACGTCTATAAGCAGATACTGTAAGGTGTAAATCCCTGCGGGGCGCAGCGCCCCGGGCTCCCGCGAGACGACCGTGCAGGCCTAGGGAGCCCCTACTTGTGCCGGTCGCACCTCCGCCATAAGGTGGGTAATCAATGTTAGTGAACTTAGCAGATCAAAAAAATTATGTGAGTTCTTACCGCGTGCAGTCGAGTTCTATTATATAGTTCTTGATACTTTTTAGAAATAGTTCTGGCGTTTTTACCTTAAAAAACGACATTTGAAAAAATTATCTGCGGACTTCCCGTAGTAGATAAATTTTCACGCACACATTTCTTATCTTATATGAAGTATGCGCAATATGTTAATATATTTAATCGATTTTAACCATATCAATTCATCTTTTACAGATTGTGGCGATGTCAGATGCTGTGGAAGCAGAAACCCACCTGTAGTGCAATTTGATTTTAATTTTACACAAAAAGATGACAATATAAATAATGTACATATTTTTTTCATTTACAACATTAGCTGGCGAAGTTTAACTTTGTTATATTTATTAAACGACATTAATTGTAAATCATTTAGTTAGGAATTATCTTAAGTTGGACGTAAAATTCATTTGGTTTAAAACCATTTTTTCGCATTTATGTTTGTTTCAAATTATTGTAACCGTTTTATACATTAGTATATTTATCAATCAATTTTGATCTGTCGATACTTGATAATTAAGAACAAAGAACGATGCATTGAAAGATGTAAACAACTGCCAATTTATTATAATAAAGTTATGATATGAACTCAAATGTGATTTTATTTATACCTTACCCCTTACTTATGTATAGATTATATATTATAAGAATTGCAATTTATGAAAGAAACGCATTAAGAGCTTATATTTGTTTAGTTTTTTTACATATCTGAAAAAAAATTTAACAGTTTTGTAAGTTTTTGGGTTGGTTTTTAGTAATTGAGCGTGACAATGAGCCGTTCTATTGTCTATATTCTATAAAATCTTTATATCACACTTTATATAATATCTATTTCTTTTGTGCGTCTTTGTTACTACTGCTCCTAAGTCTTGACTCTTGAGTTTTTTTCTTATAATTCGATGCATGCGAAGACACGAGCAAAAGCAAGTACAATCTAAACTCATTCATACAGTATTCTATTTTATTATTAGATAACCTTAATAATTAGAAGTAAGTTTTCTTGATATAATGCTCTTAACTCAAACTACAACCTACAAATACGATTTTCGTGAGCCTCTAAAATTTTTCAGTCCGTTAAAAACAATCCTCAATAATTTTAAAATATAACTCAAAGAACATAGCCTCACTTAAGATATGTAGTGTACTTATTATATGAATACATCTCGATATATTGAAATGATTTAGAGGCAATCAAATAGTACACGCATATTTTAGCATGCGTCGCGCACACTTCGGCGCCTGCTCGCAAATTCTGCGTCACGACATACTTCCGCGATTCTTTGGCGATCTGTTTGACTAATTCATTAATTAAATTAAAATAAAATATGCTGTTGGGGTGTTAATAGGGCAAATAAAAGTACCTACATCCGTTTCACTCATTGATTTTCATTCAAGCTCCATTCTAGACATTATTATTCGGGACTTAAAACAATTTAATAACTCAGCCCCCGGAATCACAGACACAATAGAAAATTTATTGTGCCGTGGTCCGATCGGGCCGCTCGGAATCACAATTTCACAAGCAATAGCTGTTACAAATAATAAATAATTATAGACTTTTTCTTCTCAAAGACTAAGGCATTTTAACATGTAAATTTCCATTTTTTTCTATTTTTGCCCCTTAGCACCTGAGCTTAAAATATTACGTTTTTTTGTCATGTAATAAGTGACGTAAAGTACGGATTGTAAGTATTGATGGAATACTTTTTCCAAATACTTTAAGTCTCCTTATTTATTACACGAAATGAATAAAATCAGTATCAGAGTAATTTTCAGAACGTTTATAGGATAAACATTTACACGTAAACATAATCAAGTAGGTAGTAGTCTACATGTGCAATGTAGACCACTGATTAGATACGTAAAAGCATCAATTACAGGTATATTGAGTTATTATGTGGGAATGCGTTGTTTCAGTGAACCGAAGGCGTGGGGTCGCATGTGAATGAGCGCCTAATGAGATGACCTCCTTAACGGCTCTATCGACGTGATAGTGTTGGCTAGTGTGGAGTACGCTTTTATATGTGCAAAAATTAAAAAATAGTAGCGGTTGAAAGATTTTTGTTTTTATTAGATGATTTAAAAAGGGGCGGCGGTCATTACTTTAATCATATTATTTTTAAGCTGTTTCATTTAGTTAATCTTGAAACAGCTGAACAATATTTTACAGGATTTGCACCGGTAGTAATATAATTTATAGAATAAAGCGCGTCACACACGGTGAAGATACTATAATATTTTATGTTAAGATTCTCTAATATAAAACGTGACCCGAAATTTTGTGGGTCATTTGTAACAGGATGGGGGTTCTACAGGGGTCTTAGTACGCAATGACAAGAGATGAAGAAAAATGATGGTCAGAACGCTGATACCGGATACCTTAAGATACTATAACGTTTTATATTAATCTTAATATGAATTAGTTAAGAGGTCTACGTTATAATCATCAGAAACAAGCAGGCAAAGTATAGGCTGCGTTTTAAGTTAGGTATTCTAATTATGTTCTTTAAAGTTTAAATCAAATCTAGTTTCATTTTAGAAATTAAGCAAAGCATTCATAATATTCTCTATCCGATACTTTGATTCATTAAAGAATTAACTAATAATACCTCATAATAATCAAAGCCAGAGATGAGTGCTCCATATCGGATGAAGATTAAAATAAATGTGCCCTTAATATATTGTCCTATATATTTTATTCTATAAGTAAGTATAGCTTTCCACCCGCGGCATCGCCCGCGCAGTCAAAGAAAAACTCGCATAGTTCCCGATCCCGTGGGATTTCCGGAATAAAATCTATTCTATGTCTCGGGGTAAAAAGTAGCCTATGTCCTTTGTCGGGTATCAAAACATCTCTATACCAAATTTCATGCAAATTGGTTCAGTAGTTAAGGCGTGATTGAGTAACAGACAGACAAACAGAGTTACTTTCGCATTTATAATATTAGTGTGGATATTTTGATAATATTATTAGTATCTGCTAGAAAAATGTTTTTCCATGTATTTTAGCCGTGGTTACGTATCACACGCAGTCACATGGCGGTCATTATCACCAAGCACTGCCTACATACAAATTAGTCGTGTCGCAAGTGATTCCTTGAATGAACCATACATAATAGAATAACAGGAAGTTCAAGGTTTCCTACATTGGTATGCGATTTCATATTTAATAGCCCGTTAGCAACTTTTAATGACACCTGCCATTGTAAGGATAGCTGTGCTTCGTATTCAAATTTCGTAGAAGTGGAATATAATTGGCCAAAGGTATGATGCTTCATGCTAGGCTAGAGTGGGAATATTGATTAATAAGGTTTAGTATTCATTAAACATGATTGTAATGTGTTCGTTTGTATGGACAACTAGCGGTCCGCCCCGGCTTCGCCCGTGGTATATCACGTTTTCTCTACATAAGAACCATCCTCGAACTGCAAGGAATATTATAAAAAAAGAATTAACACTTTTTATAAATGTTTAAAAATCATGTTGTATAAAACGTTTCGGTAAATCAAATCAAAATAACTGATAACAATCTGGATTCTGGATCAATTTCTTCCAAAAAAATTTGTAATGTGGGTAAAAGTTAAAACGTCTTACATAATAGCCTAAGTATTTTGAACTTCTGCATTAAAGTAACCTGTGCAAATATCATTTCATCACTGATTTTCTGACGCGATCAAATTTCTTATAGCTTATAATACCTTACGATGACTACGAATATCAAGTTTAGGTATTATTCTAAAGATAACCTGAAAAAAAATCTTTCAAAATCAGGAGTTCCATTTAGCTTAACATTATCTATTTATAAACACCATTAGCATAAATCAAATGATGCGATTTTCCACCTCAGCACCTCGTCACATTCATCACGTGTTGACAGTTACAAAGTATGAATGTTTTTGCAGCAATGCATCATCACACCGCCCTTGCATTCGATCATCGAGCTATCGATGTTCAGAGGATTCCAGGTTTTTCTATACATTCCTGTACCTTGTTAGTGGATGACTGGAGGATCATTTGTTTAATGAACCGTTTAATTTTAGGACTGTTCGGGTCATTTATGACAATGTATGGTAGGTACCTAAGTATACTAATTTTAGGTTGAGTTTTTTTTTCTGAAGTATGGAAAATTGCTCGAATAATTATTTTTTAATTCAGATAAATCACAATCTTGTTATATTATGTGACATGTGTACATGAAAATTTTTCTAATCTATAGTTATGTTTTAGTATTATCTAAGTACTTACCTAATAATTATATTAATGTAGGTACACAACTTTTTGTATAATTCCAATAACTATTATAAATATCTCCATGAGTCCAGGATCCATGTTATACTATCATGAGATATGTAAAATGTACACTAGTTAATCTTATTCGAGAACAATTCAATGCTCTATCTTACGTAATATTTGAAAATTCAATTAATGTGATAATTAAAAATAAGGAAGGCCGAAGGTTATACATGTTATATCAGCAGGACTTATTCCGAAAAAAAAATATTTTATGATTGTAACTTGTAAGTATTTAAGGAAATTGTTCAATTGTTTATATTATGTAGAGTGTATGTACACGTTGCATGCATGCGTTGAAGTCTTTACATCTATTTTTATGTATCTACATTGATAGTATATTGATACATATCATTTTTGAAAGTTAAAACTATCCAATTGCATCTATTTTAACTATCCCTCTTTGCCATAAGGAATATCAGTCATAACAAAATCGTCACGTAAATGAAACACACGTTTTAGCGTTATTTCCATATTGTGGGGTGCAATTGGATACGTTTTTTGCTGAGGTTTTAATTTGAGGTGTAAAAAACGTTGGGGTGTAGAGGATACTTATCTTTCGCGCTGACGATATGTTATCATGCACAAGCATAGGGTTCTCAAACTTGGGTAATTAGTTACCGTGCAGTTTGTTTAAACGTTTTTATATAGTCAAAAGTTAATAAAATGATGATTGATACTTATTATTTGTTGTTCTGTTATTAATTTGTGGGGAAAATTTTCACTGTTGAAGTTTCTATCATGTGATTTCAGATGTCAAAGCGGATCTTCATATAGCTGGACAATATAATTAAATTTAATCATCTTCTTCATACTAAAATATGCTTAGTAGTATAAAACTTTTATTGCTATGTATGGTTTTTTATATTTAAAATTATAGGAATTAGGTAAACATTAAACATATGCAAAATACAGTAAACTTTAAGCACCTCAGCCCTCAGCTCGCGCGACATCTCAGCTAGCTTGTAAAGACATCCGTCATTCCACGCTTTGCTGACTTACCGACTCTTATGTTTTTAAGCGCGCTACTCAACCTCCGCCGTTTTACTCGCATCTCCATTTCTCGAGGGTTCCATAAGATTTCTTGTGTATAAAAACATGTTTGAAGCTCTCGTTAAAATGGCCCCGAATTACGGGGGTGTAATGTGTCATTTCCGATAAAATTTTTAGGAAGAACTCACATCACTTTTTATGCAAAGCGTTCTTTTGTAAACAGACTTCTTTCGTTGTGTCCAAGTTGTGTCTTATTAATTGAATTACTTTACTGAAAACTTAAAATTTATACAAATAAATAATATATTTGGATAAGCTAAAGCCTGTGTTAGTAATGAAAATCGTTCACTGCTTATAGATCGAACTAGTAATGTACTACGTAGCCACGTAGGTACAACGAACGGCATATTATTTCCATCCATCCTTTGAATAAATATTTAATTATTATCAATTGGAAATAATAGATATACTTTTATCAAAATGTTCATCCACATACGATTATTATTACTTATATTTTTTTAAACAAGAGTTAACAGAACTCTACATAAAGTAAAAAAACTACAATCAGTGCGGTTCTTTCCTCAAAAATCACTATACATTATAATGGACAAGGATTTGAGAGGTACATCCGAAGGGTCTTATAACGTCAGTTTTAGTCAGGGGTGCGAAAGTGATGATATATTCATGCAGAGGGAGGGACTGGTGATTAATGGCCATATGTTGATATATTAATGTTGAAGACCTAAAAAACTGCCCTGGAGATAAAACAATTTAAACCTCATTATGCGAAATAGAAAAAATGTACGTTGATGGAGCCAGCGATGAATGGTTTTTAAAAGTGGATATTTATTTAGATATTCATCAGTATCTATTTATAACTTATTTACCCATTAAATAAGAAATAAATGTAATAACAAGTTAATTAGCATGATGTATTCATAATTAAATAACGTTTGTAAATTATAATTTAATTGTATGGAAAATTAAACAGTTTTATTTGTTACATTGTAATATTTCTAACTACCTACTAAACTATTGCAAATATACTTAAATATGTTCATTATTATGTGTATTATTTCATATAAATTCTTAAGTTTGAACCCTTTTCTGCTGCAACTCTATTAAAATGCCTTATAATTTATTACAAAACATTTTCTCTATACCGGTATCGTTGAAAAAGCCGTCGCGACGCTCGTAGACGTTTGATATATTTGCGTACATTATGCAAAGCGCGGTCATTACCTATAGATTTTCCATTAGCCCCGCAAACTGTTGTAATATTGATAATATGTAGTGTAAATTTAGCTGGATCAATATTATATGGTCTGGACTGCATAATGGCTTTTGGAAGATCGCGCGGGAAAGTGCATGGTGCGCTTTATTGTCTACTAGCTTACCGCCCGCGCCTTCGTCCGCTTTGTCTAAAACCAAATAAATTATAAACTAAAACCTTCCTTTTGAATCACTCCATCTATTAAAAAAAATCTTATCAAAATCCTGTGCGTAGTTTTAAAGATTTAAGCATACAAAGGGACATAGGGCGGTCATAGAGACAGAAAAAGCACTTTGTTTTATACCTACTATGTAGTGATTTTGTTTATGGTTATTAATGACTAGCTGTGCCCTGCGGTTTTACCCGCAGTTCTCTACTCCTGTTGATCTTAGCGTGATGATATATAGCCTATAGCCTTCCTCGATAAATGGGCTATCTAACACCGAAAGAATTTTTCAAATTGGACCAGTAGTTCGTGAGATTAGCGCGATCTAACAAACAAACTCTTCAGCTTTATAATATTAGCCTTTATTATAGTATAGATAGAATAAATAAATAATAAATAAATAAAATTCATTTATTTCAGGCCACATAGCCCATATAGTATTAGATAACATTCATCCCATTTTCAATTAAGCTTGTAGGCAAACTCAACTATCGTAAGAATGCGGAAAATTTTGGTTTGATGATGATTCAGATATCTACGGTTCTACATTCGATTTTACTTTATAGTTACCTACTTGTACTTAATAATTAATCATTTTAATAAAGAAATGCAACAAAATACATACAGGGTACAGTCGTTTTTTTGATTAGGTAGTTAAATTGTGATTCCTAGTTATTTTCTGATATTATGTGAATAAAATATACGTACAATTTTATACAGTGCGTACAAAAATAATTAATTACTTAGATTTTATAAATCACTGTTCTACGCGAAGATACGTTGCTACAAATGGATGTATTTCAGCATAATAGTCCAGTGCACGTCCTGCTAATTAATTAGACTCTCCAAATTAATTACCCAGCTATAGTACAGCTTATACCGAGCTTGCTTGTCTCGGAAATAAAATATATAAGTTTTATATATTTTATTTAATTATGGTCACATATGATAAATAAATATAATATATAAATAATATATAATTATGGTCACATTTGTTCTAGATTTGTTATAACTATTCGTTGATGACTAATTCTGCAATTTTTTTCTATTGAAAATGATATGAAGTGTACACTTACCTATTTTCTCGTATTTTATTACAATACTATTTTTTCGCCCGAAAATCTAAAACTTATCAAAGGTACTAACTAGCTTTTACCCCCATCGAAAATGGGTTCAGTAGTTTTTGCGTGAAGGACTAACAAACAAACAAATAATATTATAAGGATTTAAACATACTGAGTACGACTATTCGTTTATTATAATTGCGGAAAACATAATGTAATTGAAAAATATAGGTAGAATAAAAATTCATCAGTAAACAAGTCACGCTTGCTCGCTAGCCAAAGCCAAAATTCAACCTATTTCCACAATCTATTGTAGAAAAGTTCACCAGCATTCCTAGAAGACTTATTAGTCAAAAACAAAGTCATAAAATAAATACACAATCAAAGTTAACAGACGATATCGGTAACTCGCGTGCACTAGCTGCCCGGATGACAGGAACAGATTGCTAGCAAATACAATCGAAAAGATGGTAGAAAAGTTGGCATTACAATCTGGATCGTATTTATGTCAGGACAGAGTTTTGTCACGAAAATTGCTTATTTCATTTGATTTACGGTTAGCCTAAATAAAAGTACTGAGGAATGGAATGCTTGATGCTTTTTATTGAAGAAATGGATTTCCGATTTATGGTATATGCAAATGTATTGGATATGCAATAAGGTTATTGGTGTTTGACATACTTCGGAGTTAGATATCGTATATTGATTTAGATGCATGATTATACCTATTATAGTTAATTGTAAATGAAAAAACTACAGTTAAAGTTTCAGAAAGGTTGATAAAGTTGTGTTTGTGAACTTATAAGTAGGTAAATAGTATACTTCCGTACTGGAGTACCTATGAGTAATCATTAAGATGACAATCGAGATGAGAAAGATAAATATGTAGGTACGTAGGTATATCAGTATATGGCAATAACTTTGATGCATTTTTAAAATGGTCAAAGGTCTCAAGTATCAAGAACACTCAAACGAGCGATCTGTAAAGTAAAGTAGAATCTCTTATTATTTGTAAGTGTAAGAGAGATATCTATTTAGTTTTGCCGTTGAAAGTGTAACCTAAAATTTTTAGTTGATTTTTGATTTGAAATTTGTATTCGTGTCGTGAGTAGGTACTATAAAATACTAGGTGCGCTCCGCGGTTACACTCGCGTAGCTCCGCTCCTGTTGATCTCAGCGTGATGATATATTATAGCCTATAGCCTTCCTCGATGAATGGGCTATCTAACGCAAAAATAATTTTTCAAATCGGACCAGTAGTTCCTGAGATTAGCGCGTTCAAACAAACAAACTCTTCAGCTTTATAATATTAGTATAGATTTGTAAGGTCTTTTATTTACTAACTTAAAGATATTTCAAAGGTCTCCTAAACATATTTCACAAGACTTTCATATCGAAAGCGCCCTGTGGGCGGACAAACGGAGGCAAATGACATTTGTTATGAAAACATGCAAGTGCTAATCGTAGCCTAGTTCCTGAATGTTTTCCGTTGATTAAATAGTTGCTTGACATTGACGAAGTATTTATAATTGGTTTGGGAGACCCTTTATAGAAAACTAAAGATAGTTTTAATGAATTCCAAACTCCAATTCCAAGGATTAAGGTAATGTAGTCTTAATACGTCAATCATGTGACGGAAAACTTTGTATTTGTGACATTTTTGGTTATGTATACTTTACCAAAAATGTCACACCAATATATTACCTGAACATGTACCTACTTACCCAAGGCGAAGTTACTCAAGGTTATCTGTACTATTAACTTAAGTACAATATTTGTTTTAGAAGGCTTCTTTTAACGTCTTTTTGGAGAGTCATCAATTAAATAAAGAAAACTCAAAATGGCTCACCGTGGAAAACTTTGGAGGAAAAACTTACGTCACATTTTTAGAAGAGATGATATCCTAGACTTAATATTTGAATATCTCAAAATAAATGTTTCAAAATGATTAAAGATGAGGTTAGGAGAAAGGTGCTTGATAAAATAAAACACAGTTAATTTTTAATATTTTAATACTTAAATAGTAACTAATACCAGGACTACAGAACTGGATAGCTATGAACATTTGACATTGTTTCGCAAGGCGTTGCGTTCTTCATACAAACGGTATGCAATAATAGTTATGTCATACGCTTGCGTTACTTGTATTGAGGTTTGTTTTTTGTAGGACAAAGGGCTTCTGCTTTGGTGTAGAATATTCGAGAATATTCTATGATGATATTATGGTTTTACCGAAGAAGTAAGATCGTTTGCTCTATCTAAAACTACTTAAATAAATCTATGGAATGTTTAAATAAATTGTAGAGTATTTCATAACTCAGAAAAAAAAAACAATTATAATTTATTTATTTATTAGTAGAGAGATAATTTTGTCATTCCATATTTGTCATGATCTATTGTCTATGCAATATGCATATTTGTCCACAGATTACAAAAAACGTCGTTTGTATTTTATAACATCATCAGTGTCACAAATATTGCTAATTTTTGCAGCTGCACTTGCATACGAAATAATAACAATATTATTATTAGTCGAATACCTATATCACAACAATATTACAAAACGATTGTACGCTATTTTGTAACTTCCACTTTCAAAGCAATGTGTGGCATAAGTGTGTTGACTTTTTGGGTTAAAGATGCGTTGACACTGTGTGCAATAGATATTGTGAATTATTGCTATTTTAATTTAACGATTGCTTTAACAATAAATTATCATCAATACTTACTACTTCATTAAATTACAGTTCAAAATAAAGAATGCCTTTCTAGATTTTTTATCTGTGACATTAACCTTCTTTGACCAATTCGCCACATTGTCACCTAAATTTAAGAACAAAAAATTCAAAGCTCATCCATGGCTACAGCGAATCTTAAATCTAAATCTAAATTCAAATTAACTTTTCTCGAAGAATTCATCTGTGAGCGGCACATGTGAGAGTTGGTCGTATGTGTACGTGCTGAAGAATCGTTGTGTGACGTTCATTGCGTAGTCTATGGCGTAGTCCAGAATAGGCCCGCCGAACTCTTGGGCGACTAGCTGCGAATTTGAATTTAGAACCTCGAGGATGTTGGCGCCTAGATAGTGAAAAAAAAAAAAAGAAATTAAAAAGAATTTAATGCTGGCAACTTACACTTTCGTACAATTTATTTTTAATTTTTGTCTTCGTCCAGATCGTAATGAAGAGATAGGACTATTTTAATTTTTTTTCTCAATTTAAAAATGATAGATGTTATTTTGAATGAACGTATTTTTTTTAATTTAAAAATTTTAAATAGAATTAGACTTTTGCGAATCTTAAAATAAACATTTTTTTAACTTACTGATTTCAGGGCTGCCTCTAAACAGGTTGGTAAGGTTCAATTTCAGATCGCTTCCATAGTCAGCTTTGTACTTGTATGAGTTGATCTTATAATGTCCTTCGCCTTTATCGTCTTTTACTACTTTCTCGAATACTTCTAGACGGATACGTTGGTTCCCTGTAATATTAATTTAAGTTTAATACATCAACAAAAAATAAAATAAAGAGTGTGTGTACTTATGTACCTACACGCGTTAGAAGTTATACTTCTTTGGCGTATGGAAAAGATACGAGAATATACAACTTGAACATAGTTATCAATTTTCATACCACCTAGAACTAACTTCACGCTGTTAAATTTAGGTGTTGGTGTGCGCGCACATCGTAAAAATTCACTCTCATCATTTTTCTCCATCGCGCCAAAAAAGTATTACTTCAAAAAAATATTAAAATATATAATATCAATAGACGGCAAAAAGGCTGTTTTATAAATAGATATGATATACTTAAAGGTTTTTTAATAATTTATTTTAATATATAACTAATTCTATTCTTAGAACTGCAGAAATAAAATAATGAATAAGTAGGTACTATTCTTTTCATTTACGCAAAGTCAAGGCTAAGTCACACCATATTCTACGTTTTTACTATCATCAAATATGGTAATATTGATTTATTTGAATACTGTTTGCTTTTCGCTAATAATGACCCGAAGCAAATATTTTTTTGCGAATTAATATAATATGTATTAGTCATTGGAGTACCTGCCCAATTTTTTTTTATTCTCTTCTTGGAAATTAAATTTTAATCTCTAAGGCTATTTCTGTATTATGTTATTGAACATTATCTTTCGCACGTTTTAATTTTATTGAAATAATCAAAATATTCCAATCCATGCAACAACAATATAACCAAAAAAGTACATAATAATATGACCATTGACCACTGACCATGTACTCATAATGTTTAAGTCATTTATTACTCTTACCTGATTTCACACTTTCATATGTAACAATATTTTAAAGGGTAATTGCTTAAGTTTCATAATTTTAGTAGATAAAATATGTGCATTTACTTACAGATTTTGATTTTAGCGTTGCCATCAGTGTTGAGGTTGAAGAGTAAGATCCTGCCCATTATACTGTATTGACCTCGGATTGTGAAATTGCAGTGCATGTCAAATACAAAGGTTCGCTTTTCACGACGGGATCTGAGAAAATATATTATATAAATTATATTTTACTGTTAATACTAAACTACATTGTATTACCTACTTATAAACAACAACTAGCTGTCTCCCGCGGTTTCACCCGCATTGCTTCGCTCGATTAATAAATCGAAAATTGCATGATTAATTATTATTACTAATAAATCGAAAATTGCATGATTAATTATTATTATTAATCAGCTAATAATTTATTAGCTTAGTAGATTCACAGCCAAACTTAAAATATTTGCAATATTTATGAATTTGTATTTTATTTAAATTTATGCAAATTGATTTTACATAGTTTATTTGTTTAAAACCACAATAGCACGATGGCATAAAACATAAGAATAAGATAAGCTAATAGTCTTAAATACTAAGTCGGCATAAATTCGAATGAGATATCAGTAAAATTCATTATGTAGAATTTTTTTAAGACTGATGTAATAAGGCAGCCCTTAACCCAATTTAGTTAATAATGCTGAGTGGATTTCTAATTGGCTAGATATTTTATCGTTTTGTAGGTAAATGTTTACAGGATAACAATCATCATATCTGCCACCTACTTGCGAAACATTAGTAGCAATTTTCCAAATTTACTTAGTTCCTATGATTAATACATACGTATTCAAGGAGAAATTGTTTAAAATTGAGGTTCCGTATCTCACAATTGTCAGTATGTCTACATTTTGAATATATTTAATGTCTAATTAGGTTTTGCACAATTTATAAACATACATATTTTAAAACGTCTGTTTTACTACCGCCATTTGTCAAATCAAATTTAATGAATCACATAAAAATACATATTTTATTTTATTTGTTTTTTACGTTCTTAGAAAATTAGTGTCACCTGTTAAAGTATAAAACCGATGCGTTAGAATTAACAAATAATATATTAAAATGTTTACTAATCGTACAGGCCTCAATACTAAGAACTGGTTTATTGTGGCAACACTAATGTTATGTAAGACGCGAGTTGTTTGTTTTGACACCATAAGTAGATTAATTTTAGTGACATCTGAATTAGGAATATTAATATAGAATATAGTTAGATGCCATTATATTGGATGACTCATTTTTTTTAGTCATAGCAGATAGCGTGTACCTTCAATCTCCATAAATTTAAACGCTTGCTCCAGCTACGTCCGAGAATTAATTAAAAAATCTAAAATGTCATTAAGGAAAAATATCACTTTATATTTGTAAAATAATGTTAAAATCAGTACATCACGTCCAGAAATCACTTTCTACAAACTAGTTAGTTTGTAAAAACAAACTAAACTCATAAACCTAGTTTACTTATTACCTCTACATAGATTGCAACGTTAAATTTTTACTCCCCCATTATTATAACTTTGCAATATTAATTTTATCTATCTCTATATCTATCAGTAAGTATATCTATCGTATACGTTACTATAATAGTTCGCTAGTACATTATAAAAGTACGTAAGAAAGTTCAAAGTTCTAGAACCTTCTAGAGCAAATTGTTGACCCACCGTACCAACCTGTTGACCTAGCTGTCATGTATTGTACTTTGTTTATCTACACTACCTGACTATTAACGATCTACAAATGTTTAAAATATTGCGTGTACAACACATTTTTATATTATCTAGTGATTCTTTGTGTGTATAAAAATTGGTGAATTTCTTTTTGTTCTAATTTATAGAGATGTAGAGACTAACTACGCTATTTGTTTTTTAGATAAATTACTATAGTTTGCACTTATGCGATGAAAGAGATAATTTTAGATTATTATATTAAACTTTAGCGGCAAGACAGATTTTAGTTTTGGGAATGAAGTATAGATGCAGAACATACCTACTATTTGGTTAAAATAAATTATTTCACATGTCACTTCCCTAATTTATCGATTTCCTCAATTCAGCCCAGCAACCTGAATTTATAAGCGGCTTATTATATTATGCAGGATTAGTACTAACTAGATTAAACTTCATACAAAGTACTTCGCAAAAACGAAATTTACTTACGACACTTTATCCGGGATACATGTGCTCAGACCGATCAGTTTTCCATTGTGGAATGTCATTTTGACGTTCCCGGGTAAGTCCATGGTGATGTTTTTGTCCAGGTATAGCGGGTCCAGAGTTGGGATGCCCGCTTCCGGGATACCTTTGACCACTCCGGGGATAGCATCTAATGTGGCTTTCGTGAAACATTCGTCTGTAAGCTCCGCGCAAGGGTGGATGAAGTCCGCTGCAAAAATAATTTTGTTATGTATGATATTTTAATTTGGGTCTGGGTTTATATTAGGGAAGATATAGCGTACAATATATGATAACTTTTAAAATTTTATATGATTAAAGAGGTATCTTCTATTTATTTTTCGATTATGTTGAGTTCAATTAAAATATTCTGAAAATATCTACGATACCCTACACCTTTACGTATAGAATATCTAAAATAATAATAAAACATTGGAAAATTAAGATAATTAATGGAATATTTCATAGATAGGTATTAGAGATTTCAGAGATAGATCCTTGTATAGATAAGTATTAATTATTATTTCATGTTTCGTAGTTTTTCATTTTCGTTTAAGTAAATGTATTGACAAACTTATTCATAAAGTAATATCGTTAGTTACGAAACATTAATAAAACTTTTAAATGTTAATTTGAATTATCATGATTACAATATTTAAACATAGTCACTTTTCTAGAATAATTTACGAACTTTCTTTTAACATTTTGACACTTAACGACTGCCTTTCCAATACTTACGCAACGGGACAAGCTGCAATGAACCCTGAAAGCACGCACACAAGCACATAAAAACTAACAATTTCTCCATGTTTATTTTTTTTAAATCGCGTATACGAAATACCCGGCGATAGTAGCGTCTTAGCCGACGTGTCATGTGCGAATGGCCTTATTTCCTTCGCCTCAAAGTCTATAGTTAAGCAACATTAACTTGTAATTAATCAAGTGTTCAAGGACTCTCCAGATTTTCGATGCAACGATAAGTTTTATATTTTTATGTTAATAATGTTTGCTTCAGACGTGGATGCATCTAAAGCAAATATTGTGTTTTGTTATCTATAAATAAGCCATATTATAATAAAAGCGTCTTTACTATTATGTTGTCGGAATAGGTTGGTTCAATATTTAAAAAAAAAGCTTATATTTTAAATTCTGATGTTTTCGTAACTTTATAATATTAGATGTGTCTCGTAGACTCGTATAGGTATAATAAAATTCCAAAATATTAAAAATATTTATTAAAAGCATGAATTTATGTGATATTTGTTATTTACCCATATGATATTTTTATATCTAAGGTGTAGGTATATAGGTAGGATAAATAAAATAAAATTAAATTTTCATAATAAGGGTTGAGTAAATTATAACAGGGTCAGGTTAAAGCTCAGCCAATTACAGCGATTATATTGTTGGTAGTTACTTAGATTACGCAAGAAGGTATGAATTATTATATTGTATTAAAATACAGTTCGTTACTGTATTATAATTTTATCTGTGGATATTATTATCTAGATCAAAACAGCTACATCCATTTAGTTTGATTGAAATGTAAATTTTCTTTGTATATTAGGTATATGTAAGAACAAATTGGAGAATACTTTCAGGATCGGTCAGCTTTTCCATGTTATTTTCTTGGTATCAAAGTCGGAAGCTTGTTTATATAATTTTTCTCGCTCACTTCTCTGCTTCTATCTCCACAATCGCAGAAGTAGACAAATGAGACCAAGTACATCTTGACATTATGTAGCAATTAAAAATATTTTTAAAGTAGTACCTACATAGTGCATAAAATGATTTATTATTAGACAACTTATATAATATGCAGACATCATAAATAAATACAAAAACAACGATTGCACAGTACTCGAAAGACAACGATAAACTAACAGTTGGGTAATGTATTGAAATCATCATTCAACTTATTCTAAACTTTATTATTACAAATTACAGTTACTTTTCCCTTAGCACGACAAGAAACGCACTATCCTTGACATCAACTAAGAAGAACTATACTTGTGTGTTCAGTTTTTCCTACAATTTTCTCATTGTTTTCAAATATATGAGGACATTGTCGTTAGATGCTGCGCAAATACTTAGGGATGAATGGACATAGTATTTAGTATTTACAGACTATAATGACTAGTTGTTTAAATCTTATACATAGTACTGTTTACATAAGGATGAATGGGTAATTTAGGATTTTATAGTTTGTATTATAAGTAAAATATAAACTCTTATTTCAAAATTATAATATACATTCAAAGAAAAAAATATGTTATTTATATTTTCAATTCTGATATCTGAGTAGGTACAATTATTATTGTGTTGAAATCAAATAAGTAATAATTTTTACCTATTTTCACAGAGTTTGCTTTGAGTTTGAAAGCTTGTAATTTTGTAAAATATGAACTTTTCTGTGTATTTATTAAGGCAATCTTATATAATAAATTTAGTTACTATCTCAATGTATAACTTGCCTTATGTATAACTCGCTAACTCTACTACCTACATACCTACTTATGTCGAATATTATAATAGCTTAAATAATGTATTTAGATAATTGTACCCTCCTAAAAAGTAACAAAGACAACATAATGTCCTCAATCAAACAAATGACAGTAAATTTAAAATTTCCCAGAAAGTACATAAAGGATTTTCACACGGTGTGCACTGAGCGAAAATGGTACAAATGTAAATACCGATTGTGCCTGTGTTGGCAAATTAGTGGTTTTATACTTAACAATACATTAAAGGACATTGTCGGTGACTAATGGCCTGTTTGATGAAACGATTCGTATTGACAGAGTTGTATTGACTTTTATAATGGCCATCCATCATTTTGTGAGGAATAATATGACTATGTATTAACATAAACATAACAGTAATCTATCTATCTGAAACGGATCTTGAACTATAACTATTGACTAACTACTGAACTATTGACTAATATAATGTCTATTTTGCTAGCTAGCTTTAATTAAGTGGCAAAGGGAATTGAAAAGTAAGAAAATAAGTTAAGAGAACTGAAAAGGAGAGCTTATAAAGATCTATATACTAAAGTATATTACGATTGAATGAATATAATAATGATAAATCATAGTACATATTATATGAAAAACAGCTGAAAAGTTCAGCTTTACCCGCGTGTAATGAATGAAGTGGACACGGATGAATCAGCTTAGTATGTTTAAAAAGTATTGTATTTAAATAGGTAATTTTCTTCATTTGCTTACTACGTAGTAAGTACCTACGTCATTAAATATCTAAATCTAAATCACAATCTACAAGTTAACGTTTAAAAATTAAATAAAAATATATACCTATCTCAAATGACAGCACGCAGACGATGTCATCAGTTAAAAATTAAAATTAAAGAAAATTCTGAAAATTTAAACCACAAGACCATTGCTAATTAAAAAGCAAAGAGAAAGTTTTGATGGCCTGCAAAGATAATCGCGAATTGAATTGAATCATTGTCCTAAAACCGCATTGTAATCCTGCATCGAAAATCCGCGCGAAATTCACAATAATTGTCCGAAATTGGACGGAACAATCGTGTTAAATTGGTCGTGAACGTTTCAATAAAGCTTTGTGAAACCAGACGGCTTCAGAGAACGGGAAACCAGTACAGTGCATGCTAATTAATTACATGCAGGTTGCGATTGTAACAATGGACGTAGGTTACAGGCTTTGGGAACATATTGTCGTGTTACGTATGCGTAATACATGGTGTGGTAATTTGTAATTTGAAGGAGTAATTTCCCTATGCAATCCTCTGGTCTTATGAAATGTATAGAATTTAGTATATTTGTTACAATATGTATGTACCCCGTAGGTACATATTATAACAGTGGAAATTTTCGATGGGCCCTGGAGGGAAAGTACCTACTTGAAATATTGAAGATAGCGAATTTTGCTGAAATGGTATAGGCTGTAGGGCGGGTATTCCAAAGAAATACATACATGCATACACTTGAAAAACATAACGCTCCTTCTTTCGCAGTCGGTTAATAATTTAAATTTGAAAAAGAGAAATTTGTCTTTCTATAGTGTTGAAATAGGGGTTGAAAGTTCCTTTAAGACTCGTCATTTTCGACGTTGGCAATGTGAAATAGAAATAAGAAGATAATAAGATTATATACTTTATAGCAATTTAGCACACCCAAAAAATAAACATAAAGAAAGGGCGGTCTTACCCCTAATGGCGATGTCTTCCAGACTACCTATAACTATACTAATTAATCATCACAAAAGAAGGCATTGTACGGAAACACAGCCAAACGTAATAGAGCGCTCGGAATCTGTTGTCTCAAGTTGTTAATATGGTATTTTTCAGGTTACGGGTAAAGTAAATATTGACGTCGCTATTCCAATGTTGTCAAATTTTAATTTAGGTACGTTAGGTACGTACATTGGAATTTGGAAAGTCATTAGAATGAAAAATGTATAATAGAATATTTTTGATATGCCTATTTTCTTAACGCCTGTGAGTGATCCTAAAGTTTTATACACGCAAGTTTGCTTCAAGAAAATTTATTAATCATAAATAGTTATGAGTCGTGCATGTATTTTATTTATGAAATGCGATTAATTTTTAAAATAT
Organism: Colias croceus; assembly: GCF_905220415.1. NCBI lineage: Eukaryota > Metazoa > Arthropoda > Insecta > Lepidoptera > Pieridae > Colias > Colias croceus. The sequence goes on along the minus strand of NC_059556.1, from coordinate 6,693,264 downwards.
ACTCTAGTTTTAGATATTTACATGTTATATCACAAAATACATTGTAATAATTAAAGAAAAGTTAATAGTGAATATTTTGTGATATTATAATTTATAAACCTGTGGGTTTATGTCACAAAATATTCCCCTCCTGTGGGAAGAGTTATCCTGGGATAACCGTATTTATCTGTGTATAGTAAAGTTAGTTAATAGTATAGTTATAGTTAGTATAGTATATTTTTTCTGTAACATATTTTTAAATGAGTATTTTTAATGTTTCACAATCTTATATCATTTCTGAAAAGATACGTATTATCGACTTTAAACTATTCATTTGTATATTCACATTCTTTTACTTCAGCTAGTTAATAATAAGATAAACATACATAATAAACAAAAGTTTACGTGTGTCTGTTTGTCGGATGGCCTGAGATGCGAACGGAGTAACAGTAAATCGCGGTCGTGCTCTCCCTCCGACGATAGAATACTAATGCACATTGGATCTGTTTCCATTCATCTGGACATCCTAAGGATGTTATTATGAACAATTATAGAAGTAATAAATAAATTATAATTAAACTGTGTTGAAAACTTGCTGTAAGTGTATAAGAAAAAAATCTGTACAGTTTCTTGGAAAAATATCGATTTTCATGTTTTGTAGGTTTAGGCAAAATAATGCAGAGCTATTATTAATAGCTAGTATAAATAAAACTTACTTTTATTTGAAATCAATAGATATTTGTTTGGTACAGCTATATGTACATACAGTACAGCTACATACAGTACATAATTTTTATAAGTTTTTGAAATAAGTGTCGTGCCATGTGCGAAGAAAAAATCTGCTTTATTCTATGACTTTATTTGAATGCTCTTTTTTAACAATTTTTACAGATGTCGAATAATTATATTTTACTGCTTTTTTAAATAATTTCAAACAATAAAAATATTTGAATAATTTCTGCTTTTTTAAATAATTTCAAATATTTGAAAAAAAAAGTGTCAATAAATAATTGTCCATTTCATTCTTGATATCTACTCTCAAAAATTAGGTAATACGCGATATTAACTTTTTAGACCATTCCCACAATTTTTTTGCCAAAAATGAATAGACAATGGAAACAAACTCAAAGTTCACAAAGTTAGGGTATACGAATGATATGAGAATGAATTTACGTGGCATGATGCATCATAAAAATTATTGTGGAAAGTAGACGGCGAAATATGAAATCGTTGCGAAACCGTCGGTACGACGTACAATAGCTTGGAATTTCACTATTTCCTTAGCATTATGGAAATTAAAGACATTGTCGTTATTTTGCTCGGTTGTAAACATGCGGCCAATTTGACGAAGGTTTTTGTAATAACAGTAAAATTTTAGTTTTCGTAAACTAAGTTGGTACAAAGCATTTTCAAGAGTCTGTTTTGTTTATTTATTGTGTAATTTAAGTAAATGTTAGTGTACTGTGTAGATTTCATTATATATATAACACGAAATAAATAGTAATTTCCCGATGAAAATTGCATATCCTACAGTTCCGAATGTAGGTATGTAGGGAGGTCATCAACTGCATAAAGTATCATAAAACCAACAATAAATAAAAATTATTCACAAAATAGGTACTAGGTAGATACCTACCTGTATTTATTCATATACATCAGGCTTAGAAATGTGTGCTTGTGGTTTGCTATTCCGTATAGACGTTGTTAAACTAGTCTAAACTTTTTCTATTTGGTACTAGATGGCGCTAGCTAAGTTGAATTGAATTACTTATGAAATAGTACTAGAAGTTTATCGCTAAATTCTCTTTACATGTTGATTATCGTGTTTTAAATCGAATAAAAAAAATCCTGACACAAAAATAAATATTCTTATATGTAAGTAACTACCTACCTATTTATAAAATTGTTGAATGACATAGTGTACTTAACGATGGAAATAAATCTGTCTTGAATATAATCAAGAAATGTATACTAATATTATAAAGCTGAAGAGTTTGTTTGTTTGAACGCGCTAATCTCGGGAACTACTGGTCCGATTTGAAAAATTCTTTCGGTGTTAGATAGCCCATTTAGCGATGAAGGTTATAGGTTATAATTATATTATTATCATCACGCTACGACCAACAGGAGTGGAGCCACGGGTGTGAAACCGCGCGGAACAGCTAGTAATAAATAAAGTAGCCAAGGAGAGACGATGTCACAGGTAAAACATTATCAACGAGAGTTATATACTATAGTCAGTTAAATGTTAACAACTATGCAAAGTACATGTTCATTTTCATATTCATTTTATAACATATTACGAGCGGCTGCTCAACGATTGCTTTCAAATGTTCTGATAAATGTTACTATTTATTACTGTATTAGGACCTTTAAGTTCTTCATTGCAAAACCCAAAGATTACTTAGTTAGAAGATACTATACTTACTAATATTATATATCTATACTTACTAATATTATAAAGAGGAATGGTTTGTATGTATGTATGTATGTATGGTTTTCACGCATAAACAACTGGACCGATTTTGATGAAATTTGTCACAGACAAACTTTAGACCCTGAGAAAGAACATAGGCTACCTTTTATAGCGAAATATGTACCACGGGCGAAACCGGGGCGGACCGCTAGTTATTTATAAATTCCAACTATTACTATTTACTATTATAATAATTAATTATTTAAGGGACCATGTATCATGAAATTTTCTGCGTGTGGGTTATTGTTTTGCACGTAAATATCCTTGACGATTATTATAAAGAATTATTTTTAACCGACTTCAAAAAAAAGGAGGAGGTTATCAATTCGGCCGGTATATTTTTTTTTTTATGTATGTACACCGATTACTCCGAGGTTTCTGAACCGATTTACGTGATTCTTTTTTGTTCGATGCGGGATGGTGTCGAATTGGTCCCATAAAAATTTTATTCGGATAGGCCCAGTAGTTTTTATTTTATGAGCATTTTTGTCTGTAGGTATTTGTAAATTTTGCAAGTGCAAGTTTGAAGTCGGTTGTTTTTAACGCAGTTATCACTTGTTTGAATATTTTTTATGATATTTTGAGAAGCATTTTACTAATTGATAGCTAAAGCATAGTTTATGTAAAAGAACCGGCGAAGCCCTGAAGAGCGTCTCATCAATGATTAATTCAAAATCAAACTCTAAAGTTAATAAATATAATGATAATATTCCGCAGAATAATTATCTTTAATAAATATGTGAATTCTCTCTGTATTTATTATAATCGTTGATTGATATTATTGATTTGAAAATAGGTCATGTTTGGAGCTGACGCGGAAGCTAGGTCTTGAAGATATTTATATGAATGGTTCAGGATGAGTAAGTAGGCAATAATTTATGCAAATACTCATGATTATAAATTTGTACCAGCAAATTATAATATATATGGTATATATATTTATACGGAAGACTTAACTGTTAGGTTATCAAGTATTTATGAAACTTAAAACGCATACGTTCAAAATAGCTAGAAAGTTTAGTTTAAACAGAGCTATAGGACACACACACAGAGCTTTATCTAGGTATATGATTAATCCTACCAATATTATAAATGCGACATTTTGTGAGGATGGATGGATGGATGTTTGTTATTTATTCACGTAAAAACTGCTGAACCAATTATAGTGAAATTTTTATCCCTCTACTAAATGTTTATCCCGGATATCCCAAAAGAACGGGGGAACTATGCTTTTCTTTGAAAACACGAACGGAAATCTAGTTCATGAATAAACTCGAAGCACATTAGAGGTATTATAAAGACAGGAATATACCAATCTAAGTTATTTTATCGTGGAATTTATTCATGTGAACTGTGTTTTGTTCAATACATGTGGTTTTCTAGGGCTTCTACCCTACAATAGCAAATCTAGCCTTGATTTCAGTAATTCGATACCCCACAAACTAAGTCATTATATATACAAAGCTATTAACATGTGTTAAATTGGCAATTGATCGTACCAACCATTGACCTTAGTAAAAAATGTTTAGTGGAGGTGCGCCCCCCGGGCCGTGGGAACCCAGGCACATGGTGCCAGGCGTGTGCTGACATGTTCGCGAATTGGAAGATTCATTTGTCCCAGGATTAATTGGTATGTGTAATCGGTATGGTATTGGTAGATTGTAGGGTTTAGGAATTCATTGGTTTGCTTAATTGATATAGGATTAAAAGATGTGGTATGATTGTGTTGAATATACAAGGAATGAATAGGGAAGGTTTTCGTAAAGTCGTAACATTGTTTGAAGTTGAAGGACTTGTGGAAGAACATGGTAGAGACGTTTTATAGTTTATTCATTTGATATAACTAATCGAGTGGAACGGTTTTGAACTACATTTGTTATTCAGTTTGTGTACATAATTTCAGGATATGTGATGAGTTAGTACATGGTAGAGACAATACGTATACATTCAATCAATAGAATCGACTTATATTGAACAAGAAGATATTTGGTTCAATTCGTCAGACTTCATATATAAGTTGATCAAAAGGGGGTTTAAATATTTATTATGTAAAAAATCCCTCCATAGCAATCGAAGTAATAATACTGTTTTAATAAAAAAAAAATGTGTGCGTGTACTAGTGTACACACGTAAGTGAAACTTCTTTATGGCCTTATTTTTCAAAAAATAATTTACTATATGCAACTTTACAGAAATACGTCGAATCACGCGTGGTAAGGATAAGAAAAAGATGGCGCGTAACGGAAAAATGTCATGCGTAAGGAAAAAATGTTACACTAATTTTTTTTCCAACCGCGATATTAAGAAGTTTCACTTCAACAATTCAAATAGCGATTGACTCACAACGGTAAATCAATTGAAACAACGTAAATGTTTATGGTATCGAGTATAGCGTTAGGAGACAGGATCTCGCAAGGAGGCGGGTAAACAGCGCTTCGGGGTCAAGGTTGGGTATTTCAGGCGGGGTTAATGACCGCGATCATATGGCTACCGTATTGCCATGGCGTGTACGAAACATTGTGTACAAATGTGTATGATTATATTTGATTAATACTTATTTTAAGGGTATAAAGAGGTAAGTTAACGAGAAATTATTTACATATATCAAACTAGCCGTGCACACCGACTTCGCCTGTGGCAGTGTCAAAGATTGGTCGTACCAACTCGGAAACCTTCGTGGGCTCAACACTTTGCTGAAGATCGTGATCAAATGTATAGTTCTGTAATCCATCTATAATCTGTCTGTTACTCAATCACGCCTAAACTACTGAACCAATTTTCATGAATTTTGGTATGGAGATATTTTGATACCCGAGAAAGGACATAGGCTACTTTTTATCCCGGGAAAATGACGCAATCCCGGAAATCCCACGGGAACGGGAACTGTGCGGGTTTTTCTTTGACTGTACGGGCGAAGCCGCGGGCGGAAACCTAGTATTCTATAAAGGACATAGGTACAGATAAATATTCATTTTTATATAGATAAAATTATGTAGAAAAAGCAAACCCGTGTGATTTTAACAGTCGTCTCGATTTCAACTCAGCTTTCAGTCAACTTGTACAGAGTGCACCCCGTGGTTTCGTTCACATGGTATCTGAAAATAAAATAAAATGTAGGTATACCGATTATCGTACTCATTTTTGAGTGTTAAGAATTTTGAATTTATAATATACGCAGGATCTTGTGCTATTTAGAGCTTTTATCGGACCATATAATTGCCACATGTACTATAGATACAATTATTTAGTTAAAAATAGTTATTGTAAGCGAACTTGACACGTTTTATCATCTAATTATGAAATTAAGTGGAATAAGTATTTTTTAGAGCTCTGCGTATATTATATTTATTTTATTAATTTGAGTTTTTAAACAATTATTTGAGTGTGTTTCTATAACTCACAAATCTTATATTAAGTTCGTTTAAAGAATTTTACAACTTATATAGTACTAATATTATAAAGCTGAAGAGTTTGTTTGTTTGAATGCGCTAATCTCGAGAACTGTCCGAATTGAAAAATTCTTTCGGTGTTAGATAATGATAGCCGCTATTTATCGAGGAAAGCTAAGACCAGTAGGAGCGAAGCTCTGCGGGTAAAACCGCGGAGCACAGCTAGTCTACACTAATATTATAAAGAGGAAAACTTGTAAGAATAAGTCTCATAAACTACAGGACCGATTTAAAAAATTCTTTCACCATTCGAAAGCTACATTAACCACGAGTAATATAAGATAGGTTTTATCCCGGAAATTCCACGGGAACGGGAACTATGCGAGTTTTTCTTTGAAACCGCGGGCGGAGCCGCCGGCGGAAAGCTAGTTGAAAATAAATGTTTTAAATTTTAACCTATGAATAGTAAAGAATCCCATAAATTGTACCATAACTAGGTATACTAAATCAGCCTAGACGAATTGGAGTTGGCCCTGAGGCAACTTAAAAACGGAAAAGCCCCTGGAGATGACGGAGTAACTACGGAGCTTATCAAGGCAGGTGGAGCTCCTGTCCTAAAACAACTAAGAGATCTGTTTAATTCTGTCCTCTTCACTGGGAGAACTCCGAAGGCGTGGAGCGAAAGCGTCGTGGTGCTGTTCTTTAAAAAGGGGGATAAAACCCTCTTAAAGAACTACAGGCCCATATCACTTTTGAGCCACGTCTATAAATTGTTCTCAAGGGTCATCACCAACCGTCTCGCACGAAGACTTGATGAGTTTCAACCTCCGGAACAGGCCGGGTTTCGCAGTGGATTCAGTACCATAGACCACATCTACACAGTGAGGCAGATTGTACAGAAAACAGAAGAGTACAATCAGCCCCTGTGCATTGCTTTTGTGGATTATGAGAAAGCTTTCGACTGCATCGAGACGTGGTCTGTTCTGGAGTCCCTGCAGCGATGCCAGGTAGACTGCAGATATATCAAGGTGCTGAGATCTCTGTACGATGCCGCAACCATGTCCGTCCAAATCCAGAACCAGCGTACCAAGCGTATCCATCTACGGCGAGGCGTGAGACAAGGCGACGTAATCTCGCCGAAATTGTTCACCAACGCGTTAGAGGACATGTTTGGGACGCTGGATTGGAAAGGACGAGGCATCAATATCAACGGTCAGTACATCTCACACTTGCGATTTGCCGATGACATAGTCATTATGGCTGAATCGCTGCAGGAACTCAAACAGATGCTGAACGAACTAGCCGAATCCTCCTTACGCATCGGTCTCCGCATGAACTCAGACAAAACTAAGATCATGGTCAACAATCATGTTTTACCGGAGCCGATCATAATAAACGGAGTCTCCCTAGAAATTGTTCAAGAGTATGTGTACCTAGGGCAAATGCTCCAACTAGGTAAGAACAGTTTCGACGGTGAAATCAACAGGCGGATACGGCTGGCTTGGGCAGCATTTGGAAAACTCCGTCGAGTCTTCGCGTCGTCACTACCACAATGCCTCAAAACAAAAGTATTTAATCAGTGCGTCCTACCAGTCATGACGGAGCCGAGACGTGGACACTGACAGTACGACTGGTCCACCAACTTAAAGTCGCTCAGCGTGCTATGGAGAGAGCTATGCTCGGTATTTCTCTGAGGGACCAAGTCCGGAACGAAGTAATTCGCCAGAGAACGAAAGTTACCGACATAGCTCAACGGATTAGCATGCTGAAGTGGAAGTGGGCCGGTCATATGTGCCGCAGAACGGACAACCGCTGGGGCACACACGTACTAGAGTGGAGACCACGGCTCGGCAAACGTAGCGTAGGACGCCCTGCTACAAGGTGGAGTGACGACATCCGCAGGGTTGCTGGGCATAACTGGCGTCAACGAGCGAATGACCGGGCTCAATGGCGTGCCATGACTGAGGCCTATGTCCAGCAGTGGACAAACATGGGCTGATAATGATGATGATGAGGTATACTAAAATAATATAGACCGTAATCAATTTCTGACGTTAATTAGGTACTGAAAGTATAACTCTGAAATACAGAACCGCGATAAGGTACATGAATTATGTAAATCCTTAAATAAATTGAAGGTTATTTATTATATTATTCTGCAGAACTGTGAAATAAGTTTCCATAGCAAAGATAAAGGGCGCTAGACGTTTTATAAAGTATAATTATGTGTTAAAAAGGTTTTTCTCTCTAAGTGGTTTTATTTATTTTTGTCACGCAATTTCTGCGTCATGTGTATGTTGTTCGTGTGTGAGATAAAAATTGTTTCTTCATAACAACGAGACATGTTGATGATTTATGGCAGATATATTATTCATACAGTCTTTCTTGCATTATGAGGATGCGGTATGAAAAAATATACATATATGATTGTTTATGAAGTCAATATAAAATTATATTGTAGGTATCTAAACTGTATACAAGTCAGTATTTTGTAATTTGCTGAAATTTTATAATAGTTCTCGTATTTTATATTACTATAGATATTCACTACGCTGTGCTATTATCGAAGCCACTACACGATTTGCCTTTTATTTTTTTATTTTATATTCAACTGAAATAAGTAGATATATGGGATTTTGTACTTATAGGTTCAACGATTTAGTAAATTAAAATTTTATATGAAAGCTTAATTAGCTGTTTACACGATTTCAGCAGCTTTTCATTTGCACACATATTCTATAGCTTACAAGTTTACTTATGTAAGTTACGAAAATAAGAGTCTTTCAATAAGGCAAAATTATTATTTTTATCATGAATTTCTTAGTCTAAACGTTAATAACACCAATAACTTAACCAACACACATAAACATTATGGGTAATAGTAACGTGTGCTTCACGATAGCTTTGAAGTTCAAAGTTTGAACTTTGAACATATTTTTATTGCCAAATTGGTAGCTCCATAAACAAGCAATTACTATATTGTTTTACACGCAAATCTTACTTAAAATTTAATGCATTCATTGCATAGCACGCTCCACACATCTGTTAGTTACAATATATAGTTGCAACAAAGCTATATTGTGCAAATTGCGCAAGGGAGAGCTAAGTCTATGTCCGCCATTGTCTGTCACGCGCGGGAATTAACACATTTTTGACTTATCGTTACATCTAATGTTGAGTGTTGAATGACGTGTTATATCTGAATGTTTTGGCAATACGTGCGTTTATGGTATGCTTTTGTTTGATTAGGGAGAGGGAGATTATTTGAAAAATTATTCTAGACATATGTTATATAGAAATCTTATATAATTACCTACCTACTTATTGTGTGTATAGGTTTAAACACACACAGGAATTATCTGATTTAAATCGGTAAAAGACCAAAAATTGCAAAAATATAAGAGTTAATATCTATACAACCTTTTGTAACGATTGAGCTGCAATTTAGTTATTTCACCTATTAGGTTTTAGTTATTATGTGTACATGTGTACACTGTACATTACCAGTTATTACTTTAATGCTTGTATTGTATGTAAAATATAATTACATATTAAGTATTATTAGGTAGGTACTTTTACTATAGCTCCTAGTTCCCACCTCTTGACAATTGATCAAATACACAATAATTACTTTATTGCATACGCGTACGACTAATCCCAGTCGTTACGATATCGTCACGTATCCGTCCCCAACGATATATTTCACAGATAATAAAAATCTACGACTCTTTAGATATGAGGATTTATTTGTCACATTCCTTATATCCGATCCTTTTTTAACAAAACTTTAATAACACTGATATAAAAGGATACTTGATATTGAAGATGATCTATTAGTATTATCTATGTGTTTACTTACTATTAATAACTAATATTAAATCTATTAGATTGCGTATTGCGTAGAGCGTAAAGCTGTAGTCGAGAATTTGAAAAAGTGAGCTGTTTTTCCCAAAATAAAGAACGGTGGTAAAGTTACGGTATGCGTCGCCCAATAAAAAATCTAATAGATAATTAATTCGAAATTAATTAATTACACAATTAGTCTTATTAGTATTATATTCGTCAGGCCATAAACAAATAAAATATAATTAAAAAAGTAAAAGGTAATTTGTAGTAATTCGAAATACCTAATCAATAACATCTGTTATTTGATATCCTCGTAATGAACATAATAAACTTTCATCACAAACAAGATTCGAGTTCCCATAAACTACACCCGGTATCAATTTACCCAGAAATAAAATAATCAAACATCTACAGGCGATGTTAGTACCTATATTATACTATAGCATAGATCAAAGTAATGATGACAAATTTTTCTTCGCTTTCCCTTATTTGTCTCAATCGCTTTTATATATCTGTAATTATTTGTTTATATGTAGTTATAGCGTGAGAGTTTTTAAGGATGTCTAATTATTTGGTATATTAATTGTTTCTCGCTCCCGTCAGTTCTTATCTAATCTTATTGAATACATAGGTACTATAATTTTTGTTATATTTCGTGACTACGTTAACTACTATAAGTTTTATTTAATGATGTGTTTAGATCTATCAATCATCATTAAAGAGACTAATCCCAAATTTCCTTCATTAAATATCGTTTCTAATTTCAACGACATTATGTTGCATTCAATTGTAGGTAATACATAATGTAAAAATATGATAGTTATTGTTTAATATAACTTATGTTATTTACAGTGAACTGCAGGTATGTTTTGCTGTTATAAATATTTTCTCATCCATAAAAAATGACTTCCTTACTAGGCTTTTATTTATTTATACCTATAAATATGTTAAAGGAATTATTTGTATAGATCAATATCGCGCGCTACGACTGTTATATCGAATTACTGCTGAAAAATAAAATACGCAAGTTATCCGTCGGCCATCGCATATTCCATGTCTATGTATGTCCGCACAGAATTATTTATTGATGTTTATACAATATTTATATTTTACTTACATTTGCTCTCGCGGTGACCTGCATATAAATGTTGCACTTGTATCAGTTAATAATTATTTACACAATATAAGATTGGCGATAAGCTAAAATGAAACTTTGTTGCGTCTATAAAACATGTTATTAGGTATTCGCGCGGAAAACTTTTGAATGCGCTGCCGCCATTTTGTAATAAATAGGCCATGGAACTTTTTTATACAGCCAAACCAAATATCAAATTTATAGCTTCATTGAATGATACAATATTCATATTATTTTGTCTTGAAAAAGGAATCATAATCCTTATTATTTTTAACTTGTTAATATCTAATATAATATTGTTATAAAATATTTGACCTCTTTCCATAGTCCAGTTTACGTAGGCGCCCGCGCCACAAGAGATGAAACATGAACATTTTATATTAAATTTTTTGTAAGTATACCCTAGCAATGTGAGGGCGGGTATCGAATTAAGTTTTAATATTTTTCCATCAATGTTAGTGAGGCGTATTCAATAACATGTATGACATAGCATTAATGGATAAAATATATTACTCGAACACGTTCAAGGGCCATAAATAATTTAAATGAACCATAGACAGTACAGTACAGTAAAGGTACCGTTCTAGTGACTATAGTTCATTCAAAGAAGTCTCAGGCAAGTACATTGTTATTCATTTTTTAAATATTATAAATGATCTTAAGGAGCTTTCATTTCATATATTTAAATGTTTTTAGTTTGTTAAATTTATTTGGAACATTTCGCGGGATGGGAATGTTTTTAAAGCATACTAACAAACTTTCAATAAAAAAAAACATCACTGTATTTACTAAACCTTACAAAACACCACTTTATAATTGGCAATTAGCTCTTTATTATACTAACTTCTAACTAAGCGTAAGGCAGTATCATTGGCAGTTTTAATGGGATTTGGTATGAAGATGGTATAGCAATTACTGAAGTAAACACGAGGCACGTATGCCAGCCCTTGTCCTTATTGCGGCGGTGTCGATGCATCAGCCTCGCGATTCTGCTGTAGTTGGCGTAATGAATATTGACCAATGAGCAAATAAAAACTTGTAAGTAAAGACTGATATAATATTGTATTATCCCATTTATAGTGCATTAAAGTAATCATTAATCACGCTATTGTCTTTGTCAAACATATTAAAAAAAAATTGATTTCGAAATAAATGCACACCAGTTCATAAGTTTCTATAGAGATGCAGTGCTACTCCTTTACAAACATAAATAAGAAAATCATGTAAGTAAAACATAATAACCCCAAAAATTATGTTTAGTTTCACGCAACAACATTCCATTCATCATTCCCACATTTAATCACTCGATGTCGATGGCATCAACAATATTTTATTTAAAACTCACAATCCACCACAAAACAAACGACTATACTCGACACCTAAGATTTATTTCGTAAAATAGTTTGTAGGATGCGCTCTTGCTTGAAACACTTAACATTATTCAGAGTCCACAATAGTATCGGATGCCCGCTCCCAAGCTGCAGTCACGCTTTTTGGCTTCCTTACAATCTGCAATACTTGATATTTCATTATTTAGAATTTTACTATTCGCTATTACCTACGTAATTGTTCAACCAATTGTATTTATTTACGCTTTTGTAATTGTAAAGTTGTACCTATTAACGATTTATGTAATTTTAGGAAGTTATCCAGATAAAATAGTGTAAGGGCATTTCATGTAAGGAATTTGACGTACGGATTTAAATTATCTATAAATAAATAAAAAAGTAAAATATTTTAAGCGTTTGTGGATTTGCGTTCGAATTTCAAAGTCCACCGCCCGCCTATCTCATTTCACTTTCAAAACACATTTTCGAATTTAAAAATAGAACTCTAATATGAATTAATAGTCTTGTAGTGTTGACATTTACATGAGGTACGGTTTTGGTTAAAAAAGTGAGTTTCTACGCTCGACATAATATTTAGTTTTGGAGTGTGAAAAATCGCGTTTACGACGGTCTGCGGTTGTTATAAGTAATACGAATTTGTTCGCATTACGTACTAATTCCCTTGCAGCTGTGTTGCCACACGTGATTTTCGTTTTGTAATCTAAGAAAACAAATTGCGACTGTTAAAGATTGCCATCATTATCTTGGAAAAATGTTGTTCTGCTATTTTTGAACCTTCATTATTATTAAGCGTTGTTTGTGCAATGCTAGTTGAGAAGATTCTGGAATTATTGACGTTGATATTGACATATCCATCAATAAATAACGACTTAGAGACTAGCAAAGAGAATACAAATGAGACTAGAGTATTGTCTCACCATGTCATGTTTAGAAGTAAGTAATTTTAGATAGCAATTTATAGTGTTTTCAGTTTTGACTTTACTCACCTTGAGTAGGTAAGTAGGAATAACATATTTATACCTAACTATAATAAATAATTAGCAACTAATTAAGCTTCTCAAATGAAGGTTATTTTTTAACCAACAAGCTGTACTCTTAATTTGATAAAATCAAATGTGAAAGCGATTTCGTACACCGTTCGTTGGCTAATTGCTTCCTGACACAATAAATACAATGTGAGGACGTTTATTGATCATAAACATCATTTAGTGACAAAAGTGTTGACGTGAACAAGGAATGGACGTTTTGCCACTAATTGGCGTAATGGCGAACTTAAATGGCGCGATGGCTTGTTGTAAAAAAATTGTTGTCTATGTTAGTGTTGGGAGTTGTGAGCGCCACATTGTTTATGGTTGTTTTCTAGTGTGGAAAGTAAGAATTAAAAATTAACAGATTGATTTTTGTTCAATTATTTATAAAAGATTTATAAGCTTTAACAGGGGGCAGTGCATGTTTTTATTTTTATATATTTTTATAATTTGTTCCTAAAACAAGAAGACGATATAATAATTATGCAAAAGATAATTAAAGTTTAAACTCAATTCGATACAAAAATAGAAGATAGAGTACTACTTATTATTTCTCTAAGTGCTTTTACGTGACTATCGAGACACGAGCCCCTCAACTAATTATGTTCAGCCGAAACATCAATGTTACCGACAAAATAAACAATATTAATTCGAATACATTTATATTATAATCGCATCGTGTGTACCACAGTTCACGACGTAAGGGCACGAGCCCACGGTCGTGGCGCACGTGCGTGTGTCGCGTGCCTTATGCTCCCGCGTCACAGAGCCACAGATTATTAAAATATAGTAACAGAGCCAAGTGGAAATATAGGGCTGTGTGTATGCTGGCTTTTAACACTAATCTATACTAATATTATAAAGAGGAAAGGTTTGTATGTATGTATGTATGTTTTTCACGCATAAACTACTGAACCCATTACAATGCAATTTAGCACACATATAGAGGGTAACTTGGATTAACACATAGCATAGGTTTTATCCCGGAAATCCCACGGAAACGGGAACTATGCGGGTTTCCTTTAAAAACGCGGGTGAAGCCGCGGGTGGAAAGCTAGTCATGGTTGCGATGAGCGATACGATTTGACAGACGTTTCAAATTATCGAATGTTCTTATAAGTTATAACGCTGTGCTTTTATTTTGTAATCTAAGCACAGCCTTACGCTGTGTGTACTGGCTTATCAATTGTCTTCACATCTAGAAGACTCGTTATGAATATTCGTTTTCGTAGAGCACTATCATGAGTACTAATATCACAGAATCATTTTGATTTAGCGAGCGATCTTATAAAAGCGTGACTAAAAAATTGATCGATTGTAATTTCAAATTCATTTGTCACAAAATAATATTGTATGATAAAAAGTGATTAATACTTCACTTATTTGTAAAACTGCAAAGTAAGTTTTAACCTAATGATGTAGAAAAAAATAACCATTGGTTCTGTGTGGACACAACACTATGTGTCGTGTTCGACCGCCCGGGCTAATCGCTCCCGAATGATAATCAGCTTTTGTTTTCTATAGAAATACTCTTTTGAACTTGTAATTGATTCGTATTTATTGCTTACATGTAAACATGCTATTTGCGTTTCCTCGCCGCTTTGTTATGCAGCTTTTTACTGAACTCTGATAAGGATATATTGAGTTGGAATATAAAATAATATGTAGCTAGTTAAGAATCCGCTTTTAAGTCCAACTGCCATAAAGACAGTGTTGTTAAATTTAAGTTATTTTCTTTCACCCCTGGCTACTTGAAAATATTTGATTTACGATTTATTTATAAAAAAAATGAATAATCTAATTATTTTCTACCGCGCGCACGTTGAAAACATGTGAACTTAGGTTAGATCCTACTAATATTATAAATGCGAAAGGTTGTGAGGATGTGTGTGTGTGTTTGTTACTCTTTCACGCAAATTCTACCTAACCGATTACAATGAAAATTAGCACACATATACAGGGTAACTTGGATTAACACATAGGATAGGTTTTATCCCGGAAATCCCACGGAAACGGGAACTATGCAGGTTTTCCTTTGAAAACGCGGGCTAAGCGACGGGCTCAAATCTAGTTTAGTTATAATTGTGAATTGACCAAATCCTATGCAATTCATAGTTCGTATTTTTAGAGATGATGTCTATGATATTTTATCGTGTAGGTAGATGATAAATTTTTATGCGATAAGTATTCCACATAATATTGTGCTATCTTAGCACACTACATTTAATAATTATTTTATATTTTTTCTCACCTAAAAATAAGTTTTTAAATTTAGCAAAAACATTAAGCTTTATTACGTGAAAGAAATAGCGTTAAGATATTGATACTTGAGCTTAATATATTTTGATAAATCAGATAAATGTACCTATATTTTTTCACATCTTAACCACAAACGGTAGGTCATTTAATATTTGTAATATTTCAGAAAAATTGTATGGGAAAAATCAAAGCAATTACTATATTTATTACATCTATTTTGCAAAAATATAGATTGTATTGTTTAAATAATAATCAAACTTGGATATCAAACGAACAATTTTGTACATAAAATTAAACACTACATAGTATTAAACAAAACTTTACGACCAACAACATAAACACACATTTCTACGACCAAATACACTTTTAATTAACAATTGTCAACCGGGACTAACCCAACAGCATATTTCACTCGCCTTAACAGCCGTTGATACAAAGTTTAAACGATTTATCTAAAACATATAAACCCACTCTCAAACAAACTGTCATTAGGAGGAATCTTGTTCTCACACTCGAATTTATATGCTAATATCGATTTAAGTAATCGTCGCGCCCACCTCTGACACTGAGTCCTTGCCCTTATAATTATCCCTGATAACGAGGTAACCCATTACTTTGTGTGTTACTGGCCTAATGCGCGCAGCTGACGTGTGTAATAGGCTTTATCTGTACCATAGAGTAATTACTTTTTTTTATAGAAATAAGCTTATAGAAATAAGCGTTGGGATGCTCGTTTATGGCTTAAGATCACATGGAATAGGTAAAAAGTGTTAACTTCACTTAACTTTTTTTTCGTTTTTGAATTGTAATTATAACAAGTTTAGGTAATAAATTGATAACGTATAATTTCAGTCAGCTACATAATTTGCGGCCAATTTAAAATCTTATAAAGGTAAAACTTATCATAAAGAAAAAAAAATGGCATCAGTTTTTACATACTTAGCATCAAATTTCAAACCTGATATTTTATTTTATACGTAGATAGCAAATAAGTTCTAATTCCATACATATTTTTATACATATTTTTCAATTAAAGTTAAGTAGGTACCGTTAATTAATTTAATACCTATCACATAAACATCTCCGACTATTTAATGTTTTTCTATGCAAATGAACGCAATATGTTGTTTCAAATAAAATTTTCTAGAAATAATTGTAAAGGTCATGTCATAAGGTCAAGCTAGATCGTACTTGTAACAATTGATTAGTTAGCCGTTAGGTTTGCGTGTGATAAAGTCGATTTTTATTGTAATTTATTTCTGTATATCATGAAATAAGTGGGTAGTGTGCTGATCTTATTGTTTTGTTTAATTGATTGTTATAATAAAAAAATGATTAGGTAAAATTAATTGCATTACAGTTTAAACGATCAAATGTTTATTTAAATTGTAGTTGCTTCAGTTGTATGAAATATGTTTTAATTATAATTTATCTTGTTGTGTTTACAGTATTTTCTTCAGTAGGTATTATAATGTAATAACACTAATAACATAGTTACCAACTCTTTATTTTAATCAATTTTTGTTCAGCTAACCGATTTTTAATTTCTTAGAAATTGCTACGATATGAAGCTGTTAATACAGCGTACAGCGGTTCCGTTTTTTTCATTTGGCATCATAATCATGCATTAATAGGAAACCATTTATGACTGCACATTTGTAAATTTTGTGGCTAATAAAATGTGCAATCACACAATGGGCCAGATTGCGCACCGTAAATTCCCAAATGCAATTGACATCACGGAAATACACCTTTCCTATGTGACACCGTTGTTCATTGATTGAAGATATTTAAATGGGTTTTTGGGTTGCTTTAAATACTGTGTTTATGTTTGTGAGTAACAACTGCTGGAATTGGACAATTAAGATTTTGCATCTTTTCGGTGAATTACGGTAAGTAGGTGATCTTTAATATGTGTTCTACAAATTAACTTGATACTGAATAGATAGATGAACTTTTAAGCTATTCAAAATAACTTACTATTATTGTGAGTTTTTCAATAGTATACTGTCTTAAAATACCTATACTCTCCTTATATTAACCAAAAAAAATATTAAAAACGCAATTCTTCCTCTTTATAATTAACGTATCTATAGAACACAAAAACTTCGCCAAAATAACACACCATCTCTAAACTTGTGTTTGATCAGTTATGAACTTATGATTAATGTAATATAAACATCTTTCTTATACTAACGTAAACTCAAGGTGTGATATCAGCCAACTAATCACTAGACTACGGACACACTACGGATATGGCGGCAGATGGTAAAGGGTTGAAGTGTTTGACACCTAGCCGGCTATTGTTGATTGCTACCGAATTGTGGAAAAAACGCAACGCCCGCTGGTTTGTAGATTATGGCCAGGGCCGGATTTGCTGTTGTATATTGTCTTAATACATACTGAGCAAAGATTTAAACTCAAGATTTCTTTAAGTAACTTCGTAATTATAAATATTACAAACGGTAGTGCTAGTTTTGTGTAGAGGAACAATCTTGCGCCACATTATTCTCTACCGACAGAGTCGAGCGTTTCAATTTGAATTTGAAACATACTTTAATAGTAGTTCATATTTCAGGAGAAAAGAGAATTAAACACCTTCGATAATTTACTTGACCAAAACAATCATATTTCACTTTCAATGCAAAAAAACGTAAAATATTTTGTTCCGTAGGTACCAAATTAAACTCCAGGCCCCTCTAGCAGATTATCTTATTTTCCGTGTTAATACAGAAATTTTAATGTGCATAATATTATTTTTTTTCTCCATGAATCCCGCCCTGTACCGGGCAGTGCGCGCGCGCACGTGCTCACGTCATTATTATAAAGACGCAACGTTCGTCACGCAGTATGGTAAGCAGTTGTCTTTTACACGACTGCCTTTATTATGTCACATTTGTAGCCAGAAACCGTATTAAGGCATTAATAATATGTATCAGTAGATTGTATTGTTATGGGTATGTAATGTTTGATTAGAAACTCATCTGTGTTTGAGTTAAAACGTAATTGTAGGCAGGTAATTACACAAAGCATGGTGTCGGGACCTATTGCTTGAAAATAGTTTTTTGCATCTTTGCATAGGTAGATAATAAAATATGTTTTATTGGCTAAATGTTAATTTTCTTCTTCCCTTTTTTAGAACAATCTTATTGTACCTATTTCTTGATCTAGGTACATCAATAAAATTATGGTGTGAAATCTCGATTCTAATTTCTATGATAATGTAGAATTCACGTTTAATTTCTTAATGTAAGTCGACGCACGACGTGTTCAGCTAAATAATTCCAATTCCTCCAATTTATTTTATGAAATATAGTGGGCCCTTGAAAATTAATAATTTTAAAACACATTATACTGGGAATTTATTTTTGGGTAGAAAACTACATTGTGCGTTATAAATAAATATGCATACACAATTCCTAAACTGTCGCCGTCGTAATAAACAAAGCCGAGTCACACATGGGTAGGCAAGTCATTTAGATTTTTTCTTACAATTTCGTACACCTTTCGTCATTAAAGAGACTTTTAGGGTAAATTATGTTATAAATTATAAGGGTGGTGATAATTTGGAAGCTACCGTTCAACCCTTCGATGGTGGAGGAACAAAAAATGAGCCGTTGTAATGGTCAGATAGATTTTGGATTTCCATCGCGTTGTTTTTGACCGTTAAGAAAGGGTTGTTTTGGGGATGTTTTTATTATGAATATTATTAAAAGTATGTTTATCTGATTATAATTTTAGAACGGGTAATTTTTTGGATTTTAAAACCGTCTTGTTTGAATAATATAATTTATTTTACATTAATGTTAGATAGTAATACAGTATATAGTAGTTAATACAGTAGTAAAATATTATGTTTCAATATCTATTCTACAGTATTCGAAAAATAATAATCAATAATTTTAAAATTATTGATATTGAAATGGCATAGATTACTACCCCCTTCCTCGATTCTAGAAATAGAAATCTATTTGTAATTTGAGTCATAACACACACAATTTTTTTGAAAATATAGACCTTATTATAAAATAGTGAATTATTTCCTTTAATAGGGTAGGTACCTAATTTATAACTTTGTACCAAGTTTTATAATGGAAGTACAAAACATAATATCAGAACACGAATACAAACATAATAAAGTTTTTATGATTAAGAAAATGAATGTCACAATTTAAATTTTACAGCTGCAAAATCAATTAAGTTTCGTGCTTTACAAACATGTTAAAGACATAAAACTATTATCGGTTTCTTACAAGTAGGTACGTCTAGACAAGCGTATATTTTATTACAATAAAACGTTCAATAGATTATTTATTAGAAGTATATAAAAGTAATAATTAAAAATAAAAACCTTTATTTTGATGACTACATATTATTACAATTACAAATAATCAATAATTATATACAGTATTATTTGAACAATTTCAGCCACATAACATCAAAACTATATAGTGTTGCCATTTGCCGCTAGATGGCGATAGTTTACTAGTCACGGAATAATAAAATTGTTCAGTGTTGGTAAAGTGATTTGTAAAGCTATTTTATACACTTTATAGTACCTGTGACTTCACGCATTTGAAAAAAAAAATTTTTTAAGTTTAAACTGACAGAACATAAATAAAAAATATGTTAAAGACATATATCTACACTTCTACACTAATATTATAGTTTGATTGTAATGAATAGGCTCATAAACTACTGGACCGATTTTAAAAATTCTTTAACCATTCGAAAGCTACATTATCCACGAGTAATATAGGCTATACATATATTATCACGCTAAGACCAACAGGAGCGGAGCCACGCGGGTGAAACCGCGCGGCACATCTAGTCTTATATATTGTGATTAAAACAATGCCCTTAATTATGCCAAGTGCATATGGTAATATTAAGGTGGTGTGAAATACAGAATATAAATAAAACTACGTACACATACCTACGTTGTATTGTGAAAAAGATTTATATGGGCATCTAATTCCATTCAGTGCTAAACAATTGTACAAGGTTCACAGAGCGTACTATATCTTTGTTTTTAAATTCACGGCTTGTACTTGCTTTTATGGAGATACGATATTTGACACTCGTAAGCAAATAAGCGTGTGAAGTTGAAAGTGGAACAGTTAAAATAATTAATTATATGTACATATTCGAATGACGAGAAATCAAAATGGACTTCGTAAATTGTATTAATTATTACTGAATGAAAAATATTTCTAAATTGTTTTTTTTGGTATTCTTCGTCTCTGATAGGTACATAGTCTGTGTTTTTTGAGGAGGATATTTAATGAGTTGTAACATTTGATGAGAATGTGTATTTTTTGCGACAAAATCTATAAATTTTTTGTTTGAACGTAAAATGACAATATAATTATATATTTTTTGCAAAATTGCAACACCTAAGACTATGTATTTACATTGATAACAATCTCCATACATTTTGATCACATAATTGCACAAAACACTGGTATTTACATCATTCCTTATCAGATATTCAGATTTTATTCAAAACAAATGATTGTATTGAAAAAGATTAATTTAAATGTGATTGATTAGAAGAGACGAGATTTGAAATGTTTTAATTCTTGTCTCAAGGATTTGGCGCCCCCATGAAACTGCCGTCCGAGGCAAGTGCCCCCGTTTGCCCCCCCTTAGATCCGGAGCTGCTTAGAACTAGTCCTTGGCAGTAACCTTTTAACTTGTAACACAATATATCTAAAGTATGATAGATCAAAGTATCAAGTATTATGAAATAATTATTTATAATTTAAAGAATATAATATACGCAATATTTCTTACAATATGCTTATATGGGATTGGCGCCAAGTCATGGGAAAAACGATTACTCATCAATAATTATAAATCTATACGGAATTCATGTTAGGAAATCAACATTGCAAGCTCATATTGCTTATTACTTACTATGATTCATTTAATAGTATATACTTTAATTGTATTTATAATTGTGTTAGATATCGTGATGCACTTGTAACTAGAATGAATAATCATAATAAATTAAATTCAATAAATATAAAATACATGGCCAATAATTTAAAAGCTAATATTAGACACGCAGCTAGATGTTAGGAATAAAATATAAGCTCCTTTTTAAGTACTTTGAAGTTTCCTCGCAAGGGTAGTGCTACTTTAATTGTATAATACCGTAAATGATGTAAATGTATCACGATCGTTTGTGTAATATTGATTTGTTTTTAAAATATTGCCCCCTCATTAAGTGCAAGTTTTTGCAGACGGTTTGCGGTTTCCGTCAATGTCAGGTTCTATTTGTTGATTGTTAGGCGAATGTAGGAGGGAAATAAAATGCTAACAATTTTATTATATGACTAGCGGTCCGCCCCGGCTTCGCCCGTTGTACATGTTTACGTTTTCTCTACATAAGAACCATCCTCGTACTTCAAGGAATATAATAAAAAAAGAATTATCGAAATCGGTTCAGCCGTTCTCGAGTAATGCGCTTACCAACACATTTTGCGATTCAATTTTTATATTATAAAGATTGTGATCGCGATGTTTGCGATTTCACAACAATATTATTTTTGGCTTATGATTCAAGTTAAAGCCATTATATTTATATTTTAAATAGCTATAATATTAAAAATTATTGCAAAACACACTTACATAATAAACGCAACCGTGGGAACTTTCAGCAGACGTATTAAAACTTAAATCAATATATTTGTGAGAAGGTCGCGAGCGAGAGCAAGAAATAATAAAAATATTCCCTTATCTGAAGATATTTGTAATTAAACAGTGTTTGTAACCGGAACAGATAAGCCGACCGGATGCAGCCACGCCCTCTGGTGTTCACTGGATTTAGGGTAGCGTTTTTTAATTTTCCCTTTGATTGTGATCACGTTAATTAAACGGGAACACGTTATGACAGATAATTATGTGTAATATTTTCAGGGAAAATGTACCTAATAAGCTTGTTAAAGTACCCATTCACGTTATTATGGTGTATAAATATGGATTAGGTACAAAGGTTTGCAAATTGGTTGGAAATAATGTTTAGTAACAGATGTTTTATATAGGTTGCATTCGTTAATAATCTGATGTTTTATCGTACAAGTACCTACGCATACGTAAGCGAATACATACATACAATCATAGTTTATCCCTATTGAAGTTAGACGAATTGGAACAAGAAACTAAACAATGTTACAGGTTACTAAAACTTTAACAACTTAAAATATTGCTTTTAAGGTCGTTGAAGGCTTTCTATTTTTTTGTACACTTCGATCATAATATTAAAAAGAAACCAATCTATAAAAAAACAACTATTAGAAGGCACTATTTGTTTACCAATCTTATCACACTGTGACGTGTAATTCGGTAAAAATGTGCGAGTCAACAATCCAGTAAACACAACATTGATTCAAATCAACTAAAAACAGCTTCCAAGAAGCGATTGGTCAAATAAAATGATTATGACCTTTCCATAATCGTCTCTTATTTATTGAGCTGTTATTTATACATTAAAGCGGAACACTTTTTACTGTTTTGGTGGCTTTTTATTTGAGTTTATGCTCCAGTAATGTGATCTTAATATATCGTGTCGCATCTGATAATTTTATCAAGTCATCTTTTGCTTTTAGTCTTAAAAGCTCTATATGTATTACCTTTAAGTTCTATTACGTTTTCGTTTTTAAGTTAGGCCTTTGCCCAGCAGTGGGACAGCCATGGCTCATAATAATAATAATAAGTAACAAGTTATCATAAAAATAGCACATAAAGATAGAAAGGATCCTAATAAGGTTATAGAAAAACATAAACCCTCTTTTGCGTAGTCGGGTAAAACGGCTATAACATAAAATATATCTAATAATCTCAATCGAACAGGTTGATATGGTGATAGTCGTTCAACAAGAGTAATAACCCAAAATGTCGTTTGCAAATAAGTGGGCAAATAGATGTGTTTGCGTTCTGATATCGATATCGATAGTATTATAAGATTATCGCTACTACGTGACAAATATTGATAGCTGATTTGGGCGAATTCGTTTTATGAGTACACTTGTACGCAATGGCAATTGGAATAAAAATATACCTATATTCTTTGTAGCAAGGGACAACTCCCGATCCCAGTGAGATCGGATTCTGCCAATGTCAAATCTTGTTATTAGATTTTATTGCCTTTTGTTTTGGTTAGTGCTTTTTTTTCTTCTTTGTCAGTTTCTATCTATTTCTATTGCGCAAAGAAACATCTTCTTTGCAATTTGAAATTGAAATTTGAAAAGTTCCTTTTGCAATGTCACGTAAATTACTTACTTTATTCAATTCATTTTTTTGTACAGACGCATAAAATTTTTTTTATTGGTAAATGTCAAGATGACGTAACACGCAATAGTTGTCAATAGTTGACAGAAGAATTTTTCTCACGACAATCATATTTCTTAGTAAAATGTGTCAGTGAAATAATTACAAGTAAATACATAATTTATATACATTAGACGCCGGCTGAATAACTCATGTATAATTTATTGCAAGAAAATAAACCGTATAAAACAAATTTGAAATTCATATAATTCGTATAAATTGTCATTTTCTCTCAAACAGTTAGGTTTCTTTGTTATAGTGATTGAATATGTAAAAGGTTGTAAGGTTTAAATTGCATTATTATTACCTTTTATAGATCTTTTACAAATGAGCTATTGTTTATGACTTAATTATCTACGATATTTTATTTTTTTCAATGATTGGTTTATAAAAATATCTATTGAGATGCTTATCAGATAGGAACAGAGCTTTAATTAAGCTTAATAAAGATATGTAAGTTTTGATAGTGTGTAAGTGTTTGAGTTTGAGTTTATACCTAACAACTTCCATAACTTTAAAGACAAATGGCAAATAAATTATTTGCTGCTAATTTTACTTACTGGTGCAGTCCTTTAATGTTCGTGTTTAAAATATAATTTTGCATTAAAAACTTACATTACTTTTTACAAATCCAAAAGTTTTACGTACCCAAGACGGTACATAACGTCTTACTAACGAACAAGCAAAACCACCTTGCGAAAGTCCTATATTATTGAGCATGTTTCATGTTTTAAAAACTATAATTATTCCATAGATATTCCCAGGTGATAATTTTCACGACATCGCGTGATATCTGGAGCCGGCTGAAGTACCGTGATTCGAGATTATCGTAACAGACATATATATACATAGTACATACATATATAAAACTCAAAGGTGACTGATAGTGATCTATCAACACACAGCCCAAACCACTGGACGTATATTGGGCTGAAATTTGGCATGCAGATTGCAGGTAGATGTTAGGACGTAGGCATCCGCTAAGAAAGGATTTCCCGAAATTCTTGCGGGAACGGGGAAAAACGGAGATGCACGTACAAAGTCGTGGGCGGAAGCTAGTATATAAATAAAAGTCGTGTAAAAGACATATCAATATTGTATTTTATGGGATATGAAGACAGGACGCATTTAATTAGTTACAGAGTCACTTACAGGAAAGAAAATAATTTGGGCATAATTTTAGAGGTTATTTAAGAAATGAATGGCATTCTTGTAGAATTTTTAACTACAAACATATCTTATTAGCCAGATTTTACATCAGTTGCCCGTTTTTCAATCACGATAGTTTAATCATGCCATCCTACTTTGACGTCTAATCCTGTGTGCGTTTATTGCCGTTGAAGATTGAATGTTGTGTTGGTAACCAATCTACACTTTTCAACACGTACAGCTATATGTTTGTACTTTGTATGCAACCAACATGTTTGTATGCTACTGACTCCTCTTGACTTGATTTTGAATCACTCTAAACGGACAGATTTAATTAAAACTTTGTTCACTTATTACATCATAGGTACGACGAGAGGACGGAGACGAGTGTAAGCGTTTTTTATACTATTTTAATTATTACAATATCATTGTATATAACGCCATCACGTAATATTGTTCACTACGAACGAAAGGTCGTTTACATATTAAACAAACATATGATAAGGATTAAGGACGGTCGCGGCGCCCCAATTCTATATCCTTGCAAATATACACCGGAAGTTGAGTAAGGTGCCTTGGAAAGTCCCAGTATTGAGATTTCATAAAAGTATTTCAGCAATTCCGATTTTTTGGTTTTGGTATGAATTCAGGGTTCCGTACGTTTTGCAAATTGTTGTGTGACAAGTGA
The DNA here is from genome assembly GCF_905220415.1 of Colias croceus. Taxonomy (NCBI): domain Eukaryota; kingdom Metazoa; phylum Arthropoda; class Insecta; order Lepidoptera; family Pieridae; genus Colias; species Colias croceus. The sequence continues at coordinate 6,667,632 of NC_059556.1, read as the reverse complement.
CATGAATGGACTTGAAATATAATGCTCAAAATATTCATGTATTTTTTTTAAATATCTGAGTCTATTTTTATTTTTATGTAGTTGTCGCAGAAAAGAACAACAAAACTTCCGATAAACTTTAGAATGAGATGCTTTAGAAAACAGATGCATAATTTTGATTGTTAAATCGCTTTTTAGATTTATTAGAGTAGTTAGAGTACAACATATTGGACGCTCTTATATATTATGAGAGATCTCTTTCTTCCAGATCCTCTTCTTAATTTTGCTCAATATTATCTGAAAAAAATCATCATTCTTCAAGTGGTTTATATTTCGGAGCGTTCCAGGGAACATTTTCATTACTACACAATCTCGAAAAATATTTTTAACATTAATGTTCAAGTATACAAGCTGAACATACATTTTATATTTATATCTAATAATCTTTTTGAATTGAGATAATCTCAACACGATTATATTCATTTATAAAAAAAAAAACATTTTGGGATTTCGGATAATTAATTAATTAGATATTGCATAAAATGTCCTTTCAACCCAAAAGTTTGCAAAAAAACACGTTGTACTTCAAAAACAAAATGCAAGGGTCACGATTTCCGCCCATAACATATAATATGTATTTATTTAATTATTATTATCATAAAGGATGTTACGTAAGCAAACCATATTGGACTAGAAGCAAGATCTGTATTTTTTGCTCAATACCTTTCACCTATTAATTGATGTCAAGTTTGTGTTGTTTAAAAATTAAATTAACAATACAATAAAATAATACTTTCATAATAAATATCTAAATATTTACATAGAGACTATTACGTAAATATTTACATGAAAGAACAACAAAATAAATATCTTATGTAGGTAGGTATCGCTTCTTTAAGTAGTAGAGTACCTACTATAAGTGAGGTACTATGTAGGTATGTGTATTTTTGTACTGAAATGAAAATCAAAAAATAAATTAAAAATCTTTTAAGAAATGCTAGTGTATTTGAGGTTTTTAACCGACTTCAAAAAAAAAGGAGGAGGTTATCAATTCGGCCGGTATTTTTTTTTTTTTTTTTATGTATGTACACCGATTACTCCGAGGTTTCTGAACCGATTTACGTGATTCTTTTTTTGTTCGATGCGGGATGGTGTCGAATTGGTCCCATAAAAATTTTATTCGGATAGGCCCAGTAGTTTTTATTTTATGAGCATTTTTGTCTGTAGGTATTTGTAAATTTTGCAAGTGCAAGTTTGAAGTCGGTTGTTTTTAACGCAGTTATCACTTGTTGTAACACTGGTATTTTAATATTTTGGTTATAGTTGATAAAATATTAATTTAAAAATGTTATCGATGGAATAGGTAAAGAAAATGCTCTCTTACAGCTGTAAACTAATAATGTAAACTTCTTTCTTTATAAACATCTTAATCAATCTTACGATTTTTAACCTTCAACGCTTGCTCTTTTTTATACAATTTTTAAAATACTAAAATAATCTATAAAACACACAATATACAACACATTACAAGTAATTGTAATGCGAGCAACAAAAATAATTTCTCTGCTACCGTGGGATTATCTTGAAATATTACCGTAAAAGTGATCTTACCGCCCTTGATATCAACTCGATGTAATTAGTTTCTTCCTTTATATACGAAATTATCCTGCAGTTATGTATTATTAATAATTGTTAGTTTTATACAGATACTTTGTGATTATGTTAGTGTTCGTCCTGGCTTTGTATGGGAAGCACTGTGATACCTCTTGAGAAGTTTAAGACACAATCATATAAGCATATGATATTTAGCAAACAGAAGGAATACAAATAAAGTTCGTCGTACCTATAATCTGGTATCGTTACTTGCTTAGTCTTTATATTATAAAATCACTACATAGTATAAAACAAAGTCGCTTTCTCTGTCCTTATGTCCCTTTGTATGCTTAAATCTTTCAAACTACGCAACTGATTTGGATGCGGTTTTTTTTAATAGATAGAGTGATTCAAGAGGAAGGTTTTAGTATATACTTTATTGGGTTTTAGACAAAGCGGGCGAAGCCGCGGGTGGTAAGCTAATACAATATACTTACATATTACACTATCCTTATTACCTACTCTACAATGATCCATATCATAATCTCAACTTACTTACTGAATATTATTAATAGAAATAGATAACTTTCATCACACAGATAATACACAAAAACATCCGCAAATTGAGTTAACAAGTATTCCAATAATCAAATATCTATTGGATTTGGTCTCAAGTTCAATATTGAACCAATATGTTCCCATTTGTGCACCGGAAACAATCGATATTATTGAAATTAAGACATTGTTAGCACAGCTGCTATTTGCCATTTGACATTTTTGTGTTAATTCTACATTCATTTGGCGTTTTGTATATTATACTCTGTGGTTTGCTGAAGAAAGTTTACCGTAGTTTGAATTCATTGTAAGAAAATTCTTTCAATCAAAGTATCTATCATGATTTATTAACTTTTTCTTGCTAGAAAATAATATGCAAGTTCTAACTTTCATAACATAATATGTAAATCGTTTTTTTTTTGGAAACCATATATAAACAAAAGAGAAGTTAAGGACATGCCATTTTTGTTTTTATTAATAAAAAAAAACAAAGTGCACAAAATGAGTTAAAACTTAAAAGTGTCACTCATAAAATGTTGTTCGTATAATGAATTCTCATTTGTATTTAATTTTTGAAAACACACGGACACATATTTTATTAAAAACTGACACGTTTAATTATTTAGTTGTGGATATTTTGATTTAGTAGATTAATATTGATGATACGCTTTTGTAATAAGGAGCAATATAAATAAATTAATTTATATCTATGAAATAATAATAATGAATAAAACATAGGTAGGAAAGGAATTATTAATATAGTGTTTTTACATATGTCCTAGGTACTACCTTGGTATAACTACCGTACCTTACTAACTAGGTACCACAGATAAACTATGCGACTACTTCACTTACTAAAGGACCATTGAGGCGTTTTACAAACGCTGCCTGTCGAAATTTCTTTCGTACATCGCTAAATGCTAATAGCCGTATCAAGCAAGGTATACTTGATAAATAAAGCGACAACAGCGCTGCAGCCTCAGGACACGTCTAACAGTACAACCGAGTGACACACATTAAGATGCGAAAAGCGAATTCATCACGAGATGTCATGTAAACATAGAGATGGCATGAGATATCGATAATATATTGATCTTTTTTAATTAAATTAATTTTGATGAATGATAGTGAAAATAAGCATTTTTATGACATTTTGTAGATTTGTAACAATTATGTATAAAACGAAATGTGGTTTTAATTGCATTGAATATAAATCATTTTTAAAAATAAGAACAGGTCTGCTTACAATGTAAAGAGACATATTATAAATACATATTTTACCTACTTCTTGACCTTTTCTTATCTATGTTAATACATAATAAGTAATAACTTAATAAGTATATCATTTTTCTATCTTTTTTTCTGGTTGTTTAAGATAGGAAACGTTGAGTTCCTATACGTACCTATCTATCTATACGTTGAGTTCTCGAATAATTTAAACCACTGAATGGGGCTTATTTAAAAGGAAGCAAATTGAACTCTAACGCTAATAAGGAATACAATATGAAAAAAATACGAATACCTTTAGGATATTTTAAGCTCAATTCAACATTATTAAACTTGATTTATCTAACACCCACCGCGGACAGTTTCAATTAACAGGTATCCCTTGAAAATTACCCGCCATTACCCTATCAGCTAGACAAGCCAACGAAACGGCGGATAAAATTGCAAATAGAACCTCCAAGATATATAGCACCACTTAATCTGTTATGTTGGCGCTTGGCACATAATTTATCGATATGCTATCGTACTGTACGGCCCTAGCATCATCTGGACAGATGTTCGGCAGGTGGCGCTGCAGGTGATGGCCATACTTGGCGCGCATTCTGCCGCCAAAATCTCACATTCTCGAAAATGCAATTGTTGCTACATAGTCCGATATTGATCTGTCTACTGTCTATGGTAGCATTTTTATTCTGTGCTGATGTCTGTACTCTATGGAATACGGTAGTTGAAATAAAGATGGCTACTTGAGACTCGTAGTTTAGTAAATAAAACGAAAGCTAGTAGTTAGTGACTTTGACCATTTGTCTTGAGTAAAAACTAGTTATTTTATATAGCATTTGTAATTGTTTCGACTTCTTTTGTATTTGTGAAGTCAAGGGTAGTTTTTTGTCCATGACATTTGATTAAATGGTACTACTGACCTAAATTTTATAATAATAGTTGTTAACTTTTTCATCAGCGGACTAAGGGACACAAATAATTATTATAAGTCTTTAGAAATAAAAGTATTTATGATAGGAATTACCTATTACATATTATTTTTTAAATATCTAATTATTATGATGATGATAAATCATATTATAATATTATGATTTCATTGAAAAATATATAACAGTACTAGAGGTCCGCCCCGGCTTCGCCCGTGGTACATATTTCGCAATAAAAGGTAGCCTATGTCCTGTCTCGGCTATCAAAATATCTCAATTTCATGCAAATTGGTTCGGTAGTTTAGGCGTGATTGAGTAACAGACAGACAGACAGAGTTACTTTCGCATTTATAATATTAGTATGGATTTATCATCTGTAACGAATTCTTCCAGGTGATAACAACATTTTAGTTATATTATTATAATGAAAGAGAAATAGAATTCGATAGAGCTTTTTATTTCTAAATATACGTATGGTCTGAACGTCATACATAACAAACAAAAAGAAAACACTTCAGATTAATATTGTTAATATAATTCTAACTCTATCCATATAATATAATTATACTCCTTCAAATCCATCAAACTATAATTGACAGAAAGGTTCACTGTAAAAATGTTTTTTTTTTTTTCATTAACAAACATATTATGTGTCAACACATTCGTTTAAAAAATACTTAATAGACTCTGTATATTATAGTTTCGCCTTTTATTGTACAGAAAAAAATCAATTATACACCCTATAAGCATTATGAAATGACATTTAACATTTTTTTATATAATTAAGCTGTGGTCATAGTTAGACACAAACATAACAAAGTGATGTTATTGTTTTTTATCGCCAAGGCCTAAGTACATACAAGTATCTAAGAAATATTTGAAATAGGTACGTATAAATCCTAACATCCACTTAATTATTCATAGCAAATGGGTAATTACGAATAATAAATAATAAATTAAAATTGCATAAATTATAATTAATCAATTAATATGAATATTTATTTGGGTATAGAAACCAGATCATATTACGTCTTAAGAAAATCCAACAGAGGGGTGTAAAATGTAAATGCCCAGTGACTGACAGCTTAATCTTTTGTCAAAAGTCAACATTTTAAAAGGAACAATTTGGTCGGATTATGTCAACAATTTATTGTGAGTCGAAGTATGGAGTGACATGGTGAACTGGCTCTGACAGCTTCGACCAGTGACAGAAAGTATTTCGACTATTAATTATTATAATAATAAAAAAAAATAATGTATTTTTTATTCTGCGACAGAAGGAGGTTATGTCTTTCAACTGTATGAATGTATTTTTCTTTGCTATGGTCTATATCGTAAATTACTTGATATTTTGCATTTCCTTTCTGTAAAAACGATGACAATAATATCAGAAGTACATGGTAGGTAAATGCTCTATTTTCTTAACAATCTCCACATAAAAATTAGATCTATTTCATAGCGAAGCACTATGTTGTAAGTCAGTAATTAATCGTCAATTAAAGGACAGATTGTACGAGATAATTAACTATAAAATATACCTTGATCCGGTCGAGATCGGTTAAGGATATGTACACACTAATAACAAATTCGAAATTTCCTTATATCTCTTATTGATCTAAAATTCCTTTCAAAGTTATAATGTTATCGTCCTAATTGCTTTATTGTGTTCATGGTTCACTTCCGGTACTAATTATAACTACGATAAAAAATGGAATAAACTCCTTTAGGTATATAAATATAGGGAAGAATTGGGTGTTAAGTCTGTAATACACGTATGTTGTGTGATTTTAATTAAATATTTCAGCAATGTATGAAGAAACTATGTCACTTTTTAAATTCATAAATGTTTCTTTACGCTCAAAGCAATTACGACATGTATGATTGTCAAAAACTTATGTTGAAACTTCACAGGTACAATTATTGTTGAATGATATTTAAAAGATAAATTATAATTAAAATAATAATTATGTTGATTATTATGTATTACCATATTACCTATGTTTTCGTAATTCAGATACGAAAAGTTGCAGTAGAACCTTATTGAGTGAAACGTTTACTTATGTGAATATCAGCTGAAATCACGCCTTACCCGTAAAGTACCCTTTTAAAAATAATCCATGCTAGTGCAATCCAGATTATATTTCTGTACTAAACTTCGCCATCAGCTGTTTTTCATGGAAGAATAACCATCTATTCTCACAAACTTTTCTTATACTTAATATTAGTAGGAACTTAGGAAGATATTCTCTGAAGACTACCATGCATTCTCACCAACTTTTTATAATATGTATTAGTAAGAAAGATAGGCTTTATAACAAGTATACAACCAGCCTAAGTCGCATGTCGTGAAAGGCATGTCCCTGAGCATAGAACGGGACGACGCGGATGGTGCTCTGCTGTTTATTTAGTATCCTGGATATATTATTGTATATGAAATAGCTTGCGAAATTGTTGTACTAGTGGTCAGTTGGAAGTTTAGATAATTTGTGTACGAGATAACCTTTAAGAGCGACATTTTAGGAAGAGAAGTTTCATTTTGTGAATGATCGTTTTGGACGAATAGTGATTGAACTTTTTAGATGTTTATGTTACACTGACTCGCGGTTTCACCCGCATTGCTCCGCTCTTGTTGGTCCTAACGTGATGATGTATAGCCTATAACCTTTCTCGATAAATGGGCTATCTAACACCGAAAGAATTTTTCAAATCGGATCAGTAGCACCTGAGTTTAACGCGTTCAAATAAACAACCAAACTTTTCAGCTTTATTCTTAACTATTTTACGCCCAGGATAATAAGATATAATTATACCAAGTTTCATCGAAATCGAACTGTTAGTTTTCACGTGATGCCTTCACATACAGACAGACAGACAGACAGACAAAAATTTTTTTAATCACATATTTGGGTTTGGTATCGATCCAGTAACACCCCCTGGTATTTATTTTTTCAATATTGTCAATGTACAGAATTGACCCTTCTACAGATTTATTATATGTATAGATGTATGTCTGTGAGCTTTATAATATTAGTATAGATTTTAAACGAGAGTACCTATATTATTTATCGTCAACTATACATAACATTTTTCACACGATTAAAATGTTCTGTTGATTCTTCCACTGATCTCGATTATCTAAGTTTTAATAAACTTGTTAAGAAGGAGATAATTATCATATAGTTCATTAAAAATGCCATAAAATATTATCACAACAAAGTTTAAACCACAAAACCTACTGGTGATATTTTATTTACATGAAATGATGACATTCATATTCGCCATAGATACTATAAAATGAATAAGATCTCTCCAATTAAAAAGGCATTAATTGTTCGATAATCGATAAGCAAGATACAATTGATAGCTCAATTAATATCATCGTATATTAACGACAATTATTTTTTATGATTGTTACAGTAGTAAAAGCATTTTATTTCAAGACTAGGTTTCGTATGAGACCATGTTAGACAGGTACATTCTTCGCTCCTATAATTTGAGATAATAAAAGTGCTTACAGTATCTAAACAGTTAAGCACAAGTATTTACTTCTTTATGTATAGGAATTTTTTCTTAATAACAGATTGTAACAATCGACAGAAAATTGGTTAATGTAACAAAAATTGAGCATTTGAGCCTAACAAAAATCAATGCACACTTCAATTAAATAACAATTGAGATCAGTCTCTTAAAAAAACCCTAATTGAGACCTCAAAACCAATTGCTATACAGTTCTAATTAAATAGCTCAAGTTATTACGTGTAAGGAAGGAGTTTGATATTCAAGAAATGATCGCTTGAGCGTGGGAAAAAGGCCTCCTGTTCAATCCCTTCCCGAATCTCCATTGTGAACTACACCTGCTACGTTCGCAGCTTTCGATAAAAAAATCACTGCCCACTTTTTTCACTCCTCCGATATTCCGATAGATATTTTTTAAGTAGTCCGTATACTGTGATTATTGAGACGTGGGATAGTTTTTACGGTGCATGATGTTCATAAATCTTGGTGGTTACTGGTTGTTTTGTTTTAAACTGACGGAATCTTGCCGACATTAAAACAAATAGAAATTGATTGTTTAAAACTGGATATACCTACATAAGATTGTACGTTACTTTATAAAACCTTGGTAACATAGAATAAACTGCTTTTAAACGTTCGTTGCTTTAACGAACTGCATGGAGGTCCTATAAGAATCTGAAACCGTTTTAAAAGAGGTTGAGTTTCTATCGCTTATAAAAAGTGTACTTACCTACCGCATGCGTTAAATCGCGTAATGTCATCAAGACGCAAAAAGCTCAGTAGCGAAAGTAAAAAAAAACGCTACGTAATTTGAATAAATTAGGCGTAACAGTATCACGTATACGTCTTCGATTATTAATAAACTACGATTATAGTTTTTAAAGCAATGGATTTAGAGTGCTTTTTACTTTGTAGTTTACGTAGGACGTGAATTTGATTAGTGACTCTATTAAAGGAATAACCTGCACTTCCGTTCTTATCTTTTGGTTTAATACGATGTGAAATTATTAAAAGCTAAAAATAGTTAACTGCTTTAGTCGTTTTTGATGAAAGCTATTAGATTTTAGTGATATACTTATATTTTTATGGGTTCAAATTAGATTTTTGTACAGATTCTTTTATATTGGATTTAGTTGGAAAGAATATGTTTTTTTATGTTTTTAATAAACTTTATTACTGATACGGTGTACCTACTGTCTCTTGAAACAAAGTAGGTAATAGAAAAGATCGCTGCGATTATGCAAAAAAAATTGCTACAATCATTCCTTCTTCTTCTATATTCGAAATTTAAATTTTCTATTCAAAAACAAAAAAATCCAATGAGATATCGATTTATCATTGAAGGGTCGGGGTAATAAAAGTGCGTTGCCTTGGCGCTAGATGGCGCTCATAATATTACTAAGAAGGTAGTATATACTATTTAAATCGGGATTGAAAATTAATTATCAATTTTGTCGAATAATAATTTTCAGGTCCTAATTTCCTTTGACGGACAAAAAACTTACTGAATACCTACTTTCTGTGAAAATTAAACGTAAAGTACATAAATACGTGCGTCTAGAAGTCATTTGTTCCTCTTATTATTACTACATAATGTATTCATTTAACCAATTAAAACATTGAAAATAAGAATACCGTTGTCTTATTGGAATATATTATTCCCACAGGGCTCCATTGTAATAAAAAATAAAATTAAAAGACCATCTTATTCATAACGGAATATACCCCAGTGGGTAAATAGGTGAATGCATTTTGCGTAAACTTGTATTAAAATAATGCGACAGTTTTATGCACTTTTGTAAGTACATATGTACTAGTATTATATTATCTGTGGTATGAGTTAAAAGTTGATGCTTCCACTGATGTTTATTAAAATAAAACTTCTTGCGTGTTGAGAGTAAAATTTAAAGGCGTCATGGCAATACCGTCACGTCATGGAAGAAGGCGATGATTTTGGTATCATTGAATCTTGCCAAAGAAGTTTCACTACTGAGACGTGGCACACGCTCTTTTATTTATGATAAGTCGTATTTCTGAGAGACATAAATTATTTCGTTCAATTTTGAATGAATGAATGAATGAATGAATGAATGAATGAATGAATGAAAATACTTTATTTGCACCAACACAAGGAGACAATATGAAAAAAACACATGCAAACAAACACGTACAAAAAGGCGGCCTTATCGCTAAAGCAGCGATCTCTTCCAGGCAACCTTTAGTCGAGGATCATGAGAATTACGTTTTATGATGAGGTTGATGGTGCAGAACACAAAAATCATTAAATAAATAAGTATAAGACTACATATATTATACATATATAGTATATACATACATACGGATATTATAAAGATAAATAGTAAATATTTAGCTGCTTTTTAAACTCATTTAATGTCCCTGCCCTTCTGATTTTGTCGGGCAAACTGTTTTGGTTATAGAAAAAGCAAACATATTTTCACTATTATTTTATCTTTATAGCCATAAACGCTCAGAAAAGCTGATTATCTGAAAGTTGCTGCAACTTAAATGATTTACTGAAGCTTATCGACTAATGAAACCATTTAGATTGTATCTCTCAATTATAAAACAATAAATCCACAATAAAGAGCAGGCTCTAGATATGACTTTAAATGTACTTACATCATTTTACATCATTGTTTTTAATATTCTATGCACGAATTTAACTTAATACGTTCAAACAGACAAAAAACGTAATTCTCTACATTTTAAGCGCCATCCAATTATATTTTATACCACCATCGAACAGACAAATTTTAATAACATTGAATAAAGGGATGAAAAATAAAGTTCAGCAACGAAAATTTACAACGCTCGTACACCGGGCGTTTAATGCCTGGTATGAATATCGGATTATACTACGTTTCGCAACAATGTACAGATACAACCAGTAGGGAAATTTCATACAAAACGTTCGAAATTGCTCACGCACACAAGCAAGCGTGTTTACGAGAATCGTAAGGGTATTAGCAAAATTTTATTGCCAGATATATTATGAATACCCTTACGATTCTCGTAATTACGCTTGCTTGTGTGCGTGAGCCATTTCGAACGTTTTGTATGAAATTTCCCTACTGGTTGTATCTGTACATGGTGGCTTCTCACACATATTTTGTTTCTCTTTTGTTTTGCATGTAATATAGTGGCTGTGTATGTACCATTATTTGTACACGGCGAACAATGTTTTCTGTTTTTACTGTGAAATATTGTTGATGCACCCAGCGTGCAATAATTGGCGGTTTACTGTATGTAAATGGGAAGTTCGATCAATAATTATTTTATTTTGTGGGTGTTATTTTTACAGGCTGTACGTGAGTAGATATTAAGGTGTATGGACGTAGTGATGAGCACATTTTATCAGCATGTAGATAATGAGTATAATATGGATATGGTATAAATATTAATAAGTTCTTAATTATAACACTAACAATAATTATTAAATACGTCTAATATTTTTCAACAAAAATAATACCTATATATTTAAAGTATTTTAAAAACTAATACATAAATACAACTTAACAACGTGTGTAAAACTCCCTTAAAAATCTCACACAGGGACAATTTTATCAACACAAAGCTTATCAAAGCTGAATGAAACAAGCATCGGATTCTCATTACATAACCTAATCTAAACACTGCTCCCACACTAACCTGCACGCATTGGCGTATTTTTTCCACTTCCTCAAGTACAGGCGGTTCCGGATCCGCAGGAAGTCGAGATTGGGACGGTTTTTGTATCGCTTCCGGCGCTCATACTCTCATACTTGACGATTGAAGGTGCACGCTGACCTTGATATCGTATTTCAAACTTCGAAGGGCGAAATGACACCCATACGAGCTTGGTGTGGGAGTTCGGAATTTGCGTACGAATACGTCAATGTCAAACTTGGCTGTATGGACTGTTGTCCTTTGCCTATGTTTCGTGAAATGTCAAAGTCAAGGATAGTGTATTTAAAAATAAGTATACAAATCTATAAATATACAACCGATAGGAAGACTAGCAATGATTTCGAATTTTCAAAGTTCCTGTATAGCATATATGTAACAGGGATCATATATTTAGTTGAATTAATATAAAATATATATTTAATGTTGCGATGTACACTGAGTACAGAGTAGCTATAATATTATATCCTCATGATTACCTAAACTTTGACTCAGCTTTGACTAGTTTTATTAGGTATAACTAACTAACAGTTAATTGCCGATTGGTATCTATGTATTAAAAGCTTTAAATTACTCAAACATTTTTGCGGTGAGGTAATGATTCGATTTCACTTAGGTATATACATTATACATACATATACAATGTTAACCCACAAATTTATTCTTGCGTAATAATATCCATAATTATTATAGCCGAAAGACGAGAAACAAATAAATGTCAAACGTAATTCTGATTTTATGCCAGGTGCAGATAATATCGATTGTTAATAAAGTAAACATTAAAACGTCCACCGAGCAACAATTTAGTAAAGTATGGCCGTAAGAATGTACTTTAGGCATATAATTTACTTAAAAGATTATAAAGACAGATGGCAGACCAATCGGACCACTTGCAGCAAACGATTTATTTTTTCCAACACCATGTGGATTACTGTCTAGAACTTTTTCACCGTCATATTTGCATCCAAATGACATATGCCGCTGTCGAAATTTCAAGAAAAAAATCTAAGATTCCTAAGAAAAAATCTGAGAAAAAAGGCTGAAGGAGCGACAGATGTACGAAAAGAAACATCGGCAAGCACGTGCCATCTGCCAAATCTCCTAAGAAACACGCACACAGGTACAGATTAGTTCTATTTCTACATAAAAAATGTATAAGGAAACGCACACAAGCACAGGCGATATATCGAAGATCGGCGCACGCGCCGCGGCAGATGTTTCGATGTGATTGGTCGAAGGTGTTTGGTTTTCGAACTTCCGTACAATGGCAAGATAAGGAATATGACTTATAGATGGACAAACGAATTGATTTATGTATATTGATCGCAGTTGTCTGTTTATAATTGCATAGAAATGCTTACAACCAAGACTGAATGATGACCTGAAATCGTTGGGCAATCGTCTTCTTGGCGGTTACTTTAGTTTAAATTTGCTAGAAGTTAAACTGATTTTCAGTCTCTCTGCGAACATTATGGATAATCTGAGTATACGTGTATTATGGAGGGTTAAATGAATCTTATCCAGTGAAAAACTTTTCCAGGTTTATTCTGAATTACCAAATTAATATAGGTAGAGCTAAGTCAATGAGCTTTGATAACACACATTCAATGGCATTTGTGGAAGACACAGGTAAGTACTTTGTTTTTCAAGTTATAAAATTATGATAGCAACGAAGTAGTTCATTGAAAGTTTTAATTAATTCAGGAAAAATAAAGATCTACCTACATTACAGATAATTATTTAAGGGACTTCATTTTTACATATGAATTTAAAAAAAGATGTTTTGTAGACAGAAAAGGAAGATAATAAATATTAAAAACTGAAAGCTAAATTTAAGATAAAAGTCCGACTACAGTGCCAGAAATATTGTTTTCTAGCTAAAATTTATAACTACATATTACATATTCGTGTTTTGCTGATATGGCATAAAATAAAATTCTTATCTCGTATGTAGTCTCAGCTTTCGCTGTTTGAAGCTTTTTACTTGTATTAAAAATATTCTATACCCATTAAACTTTACAATTTCAAGGCTGAAAAACTCCTTTGTCAGTGTCTGATATAAAAACGTTTTTGTACATATTCTTACAAATATCTCAAGGCAGTGTTAGTATGCTTTAAGAATTTTCAAAGGACTTAGATTAAAGAGCCTTGCTACCTGAGAGGAGCAGCTGCATTTAAATCGATCCAGTATTTCGTCCTTTTCTGGTATTGGACATTTTGTATGTCTGTCCTTGTCGTGATAAGATATGGGAATTCAGAAGATATCGGATGTAATAAATGGCTGCACTAGTGTGTGAGATATGAACTATTTTATATTAGCTCGTTATTGTGAAAAATACAAGTATCGTATTTTGTTTTAATTGGCATCTTTAATGTATTATGTACCTGCATATTAAATGTTTGTTCAAAGGTTGTAGAATTTATTTATTTTCAGTTTAATGAAAATCTGTGAAATACGAATCATGTTTTGATGTAGTTATTTAGGAAATATTACTATTTAAAAAGATAACTTGACTCTTAAATTTGGATAAGTTGTGAATAACATAATTGAACATTTTCTTTTGTAATTTCCTTCTACATCAAACATTTATTTTCTCAATTAAGTATGTAATTAAAACTAAAATAATACAAAATAAATTAATAAATTAATACACGTCTTTAAATTATGATTTACACAAAAAATCAACGATCTAAAACATTAAAAAGGTTTATCCCATACTTAACGATAGTGGAATCACTTACGTAATCGAGTAATTATATTCTTTAATGAGAAAGTAACTAATATTATGTTAATCTTTCATCTGATTCCATCATTAATTGATCTCGATAAAGGCAGATTATAAAATGAGAAGCTCAGTAAATATATGACCTTTTTTGTATATTTAATTAATATCAACCCACGTGATATTATTTGTAATTGGTAATTATAAATGTTCATATAGGGACCGACGACATAATATTTTAATTTGAAATTTTAAAAGTGATCATACCCACTAGATATGATATGATAGAATTGGTATTGCTGTTTGATCTTTGCGTCTTATGTTCATAAATTATATTTTTTTGGTTTTAACGGTGAAAACTAAATATTATTTGCTTATTTATTATATTGCTAAAACTAAATATTATTTGCCATTTGATTCCTCTTATGTATTATCACGTAAATTGAATGTTCTTGTAGCTAATTGCAACCGGGAATCAACTTTAAATCGAACTATGTAACTAACAAAAAAAAAGGTCAAAATGATACAGTTCTTTATTAATAATACACCAAGAATAAACAACAGTTTTATCATGAATTTAATTATGTAAACCACTAAGGAAGCCTAATTGGAATGAGTCTCTGCTCTTTCTTGTCTGTGCCTCTTGGGGTAAAATCACTTTACCCCAGGTGCCGTCTAAAAGCTTTGAAAGTGCTAATTAAGCTAGTCTAATGAAATTAAATGGAAATTTCTAGGTCTCTACACTCTAATTAGTTTGAGTATAATAGTACCTATATTATAGTTTGAGAATATTATAGCATGTTATATTTTTGTGCTTTTATCTGTTAGGAGAACATTGTATTTTGCGTTTATTCATTAAATTTGCACGTATGAAAAACTTGGTTACATACACGCAATTCTTTGTCTACTTTCAAGTACAATTATAACCCTTATCGCAATGCAATAAAGTTCTCGTTCAATAAACGTAAATGTCAAAATCAGCTGATTCCCAAGACCTTGCACACGTGTTCGGGTTGTATTTGCGACTTTTTTCAAGTGACACAAAAAACCTTTTATTGTCCGTTTGTGCAATGCCGTGGGAAAGAGGCTTCGATACCACGTGCTCTGATTTTTACCTGAAAAATGAAATAGAAATTAAAATGATTGTTGGTGACAGGCGTACAATCAAATGTATAATATAGAGCGCTCTCATTGATATCCCGTAGTGACATTTTTGATTTTTTTCTGTGATTGAATCGAAAATTTAGAACTATAAAAATCGTAGTGAAAAACTAAGGTTTACAGAGATTGGTCTGACATTTTGGACATGTATAAGGCAGTATTTCATAGAAATGTTACCTTACAAAAGAAGGAAAGCTTCTGATACAAAAGCTGTTTATGTATTTGTTAAACTAAGAAATTTATGTAAAGATCGATTCAACAACTTCGTATTTGGAAATAATTCATTATACTGCTCTTGTATTTTATATAAGCCAGAGAAAATAAATACAATTGATTTTTTAAGTAATTTATTTTGTCCACGCTGCAATGTAAGTTATGTAGGGGACTTTAATGTTAAAATAAAATAGAATTTAAAACGTATGTTATTTATAGATGAACATAAAATGTTAGTGATACTAGCTTGTTTTAGATATTCCATATGCCAAGTTTGGTGTAGGTACCTCGTAATCATACATAATATTATATCCCATTTCAAAGTCTTAATTAAGTTGAAATGAATTTAAACGCATTCTGTCTAATGACGATGAATGGTTGTTTGGAACGTGTAACTTTACAATGAAAACTAGAATAAATAGTTGAATATTTATAAGTTTATTTTCTAATAATGAGGGAATAACTTTTTAATCCTTAATAAAAAACACATCGATCTTTAAAACTTCGCAATTAAAGCTCGATTTATTGCGCATATTATTTTTTGGGGTTTGTAACAAATATCTGCAATGGTCATTTTATTGTTTGTAATATGTATATTTTTATGTATGTAATCGTTTAAAAATAAAAATGAATAAGACTAATGTACCTTACCTATAGGTCAATATCTTTATTATCTATCTTTCTTTCTTTTTCAGCCTGGTTTAACCCAAAGTTGGGTATAGGCCTCTTCATGTGCACGCCATTCCTTCCTGTTCGTTGCCGCTCGCATCCACTTCCTTCCTAAGATATTCACTATGTCGTCAGCCCATCTAGTAGGCTGACGGCCAACTTTTCTTTGTCCAGTCCAAGGACGCCATTCTAGGATTTTGTTGGTCCACCTGTTGTCACTTAATCTGCAGATATGTCCCGCCCACCTCCATTTCTGCCGAGACACTTTGAGTGCTATGTCTATAACTCCAGTTTTCTTCCTTATTGTCGTATTTGGAACTCTGTCCATCAATGAAATCCCGAGGACAGCGCGTTCCATCGACCTTTGCGCTACTTGGAGTTTATTCACTAGGTGTTTGGTTAGTGTCCAGGTTTCAGAGGCGTACGTCATTACTGGAAGAATACATTGCTCAAACGTTCGCCTCTTCAGGAAGGTTGGTATTTGTTTGTCTTTGAATACATCTGATAGTTTGCCAAACGCTGCCCAGCCAAGTTGAATGCGGCGGTCTACTTCCCTCGTTTGTGCATTCCTATCCAGCGTAACCATTTGACCTAAATAAACATACTCTTCTACTCTGTCGATGTTCTGACCATGTATTGTGATCGCAGGTGTAATGTTTTTGCTGTTACACATAAATTTAGTTTTGAGCATGTTCATTCTTAATCCAATAGCTAGTGAGGCATCATGTAGTTCTTCGAGCATAACTTTTATATCGTCCGGGGTTTTAGCAAACAGAACGAGGTCGTCAGCAAATCTCAAATGCGACAACATTGACCCGTTGATGCTAACGCCTTTCTCAGACCACTCCAATAGTTTAAAAACGTCTTCTAGAGCAGCTGTAAATAGCTTATCTATATTGATTTAAAAAATAATGAGTATAGTTATATGTAAATGCTTACATAATATGTTTTTAAATAAGATACCTACAGGTAGGTATAAGGATTCAAACTCAACTTCACTGAACCAAATTTAATGAATTTTAGAACTTTATATTATAGCGATCAAAACAGACGAATTCGCTGCTAGAGGCTAACTTACCATTTATGTCATATTAAGCTGTTTAATAAAAACGTATACAAATACGTTTCTCATTCAGTAATCGCATATTAATTGGGTGTATGAAATGCGTCCTTGCATTGTTCCATTGTATTCCAGATAAAAGAGAATGTTCTATTTATCCAAAGGATCTTCAAGGATATTATCATTTGACTGTCACCTGGCCGTTAAAAGTATTGTACTGTTTGAAACGGTACCTTTTGTACTTGCTTTTAAATGAGTTCTTATTTATTCAGATTTATTTCGAAGGTATGTCTTATGGGTTGGAAATTTATATAAATAATAAATAATAATAAATATTATTTTATTTCCAGATATTCATCCATATTTAGCATCCCATAAATAAAATAAATATACGAGTCAATATCGTAGTGTATTCTACGTAGTGTCACCAATCATTGCTGTACAAATGAGTATATTTCCCGTAAAATTTCATAAATTATTTGCAATCCCTCCTATCCCTACTATAGACTTTCCCGCTTAAACCTCTCAGCCGACTTTGATGAAATTTGGCACAGACAATCTTTAGACCCTGAGAAAGAACTTGCTACCTATGCAACTTTTATTGCGAAATATGTACCACGGGTGAAGCCGAGGCGGACCGCTAGTATACTATACTTACCTACCCTATTTCATGGAAACGTAGTAAAATGTTACTACGTATATATCCATGAATTTTCCTCTATTAGACTACTAAGACCATTCCTAAAACTAGTCGTTTCTTCATTTTGAACCGTTGCCAAAGCTCTATAAAATCCCGTCACATCAATTAAGGTACTGTTAGCATTATCAAATCACGAGCGATTCGTATAGGATCGCATGTGAGGAGGCAATTGTCCTCACAAATCGCTGTTAAGAGTTAATCTGTCGCCTCGATACAAGACACGCAACAGATTAGATTATAGTTTATTTCATTGACCGATCCGTTCTGGTGAAAAAGGGTTCTAGCATGTTCTTTATTGATGGAGTTATTGGAGGCCGTTATGAATGATATGAGATAGAATATACATTTGTAAGACTGGGTCAAGTTTGTCTAACTAGCAAACAAACTTTCATCCCCTATTTTATCTTTTGAGGGCAGAATTTATTAAAATACCTTATTTATACGGATGCACAAGATACTGGCTATATGCATGCTAAATTTCAGCCAGATCCATTCAGTAGTTTGATAGTTATAGTCAACTTTGCGTTGGATGTAGACATCTACATAATATCTCATAATATATAAACAATTAAAATTTGAACAACCCAAACACATATGTGTTTGGGTTGTTCAAATTTTAATTGTTTCATTGTTGTTGTTGTTAAGAGAAAGATATAAACAGGATGTTGGTTTTCAGTTAACACAATATTAGCACATGTTTAACGAAATAATTATATTTTTTGTTGCAGGAAGGATTGCTGGATTCAAGCTGGTTATCGGTAGTTTTGAAAAAACCTTGTCTGATACATCATATATAATTTCGTTTCATTTCTATGCAAACACGCATACAATCTTACCCCAGCATCTTGCCACCGCAAATCATTCAACTAACCATCAAAACGCTTCAAGATACTATCTTTTAGAAACTGGAATTGTATTAAAAAGGACTTTGAAACCACAACAATGGGTATATCTTATTGAAAGCATCCACAATTGATCCGATCTATTAATCTCTATCAAGTTGACCCTTGGATCACTCTGTATTGTGGTTTCGATCATAATAGATTTAAAGTTTATTGATATTGCATTATTGTGAAAATTCAATGCCTAAGAAAAGTTGGTAGCTTAGTATTTGAAGGACCTTCTTAATAAATGATTGAATAAATCCTTACTTATTATTAAAAAGATAAGGATTTTATTGACAAAAAAATAATAACGGAATGGCTTGTACAATAATAATTATAAATAGTTTATTATATTTTATATTACAATAAGGTAATATTCGCATGTAATTAAGCCAAGCCTATCATCAATGTAATTTTTGTACTCAGTCAATAGCAAACAAATAAATATTTTTAATAGGATAGATTACATGAACAATATCTATTAATGTTCATTATAATTTAAATACTTGAATTGAACTGGTTACATTTGCTTATTTTCTTGTTTATTAAGAGCAAAGCCTCTAAAATCTAGATTATTTATATGTATTACCTTTGACCTTTATTACACATTGACCTCGTATAATGAACAAAATTTTCTTAAAAAATAAATATTGATTAAACTTAAATAAATACATTTATTGATTTGATTTCGATTTTTTATGTCTTTCATATTCTCATCATATCCTCCGATGAGAACTGCAATAATTATTATCTTATTAGTAACAATTCCACTTTCTATACATTATCTAGTAAAGATTATTTAGTAGTAAGTATAGATTAAGCTCGCAAAAAACTAAAGACAGAACTCGTACTTATCGATACAAAACACGAAGTGCAAAACATTGAGAGAGCAATAATACTTAAACATTTCAAGTAGCCATTCAAAATTGTCTTTATCTTTTCAAAATATTTAAAAGAAAAATACAGTAGCTTCAGTCACAACCATTCGCCAAAGACGGCTGCAGATCTTAAGGATACGTGTTCTAT
Source organism: Colias croceus (assembly GCF_905220415.1). NCBI lineage: Eukaryota > Metazoa > Arthropoda > Insecta > Lepidoptera > Pieridae > Colias > Colias croceus. Next base: position 6,647,713 of record NC_059556.1, on the reverse strand, counting down.
TTTAAAAATTGTAAGACACAGATGCAAGCAGGTACCATAACAGCCAGTATCAAATTGCAAACCCGACCAAGTTGAGAAGACTTCTATATCGCAGCAGCTTCGAAACAAATTCGACCATCGAAAACCGTCCGGGTTGTCAAAACCACAGCTTGCTACGACAGATGTATGGCACCAGCACAAGGAAGCCGTACAAAAAAGCAGCACGTGCTGGCGGGGAAAAAAATAAGAAAAAAAATCGCATGCGGGCACAAGTTGCCTATGCATAGATAAAAAATTGGTCGCGCGTGATTTGTATGTCGAGATTTGCCGTGAAATGAATCGCGATCGATGCAGCTGCCGTTACATATGGTTTCTATGTTGAATGTTTCGGTATTGCAAAAATATTTTCCTCTATCCGGGTCACGAAATAACAACTGGATAGCTGAAAAAATCATACTACGTTTGCAAGATACACACAATCTGAAACAAATTTCAGGCATTGAAAAGTACCTACTAATATTTAAAATATAATTTATATAAGAACTAGCTTCCGCCCACGACTTTGTACGTGCAACCCCGTTTTTCCCCGTTCCCACAAGAATTTCGGGAAATCCTTTCTTAGGGGAAGCCTACGTTTTGACATCTACCTGCATGCCAAATTTCAGCCCGATGCGTCCAGTGGTTTGGGCTGTGCGTTGATAGATCACTATATCAGTCACCTTTGAGTTATTTATATATAGATGTTTAGCAAGTGCTATATTAAAATAAACGGACCTACATCAATTTATCTCGATATAAAATCTGAAGTATTACCATCAAAAAGAGTACTTAAACTATTATTTTGAAAATAAACAAGCGCTGTATAACCCTCAATACTATCGCCAAAACTCGATCAGCTCAATTATCCCGGAAATGACACTCAATGCACGTGCTCAGACCACCCAGTGAGTATGTCAATTATTAATGTGGTTTTGAAATTAATTATTTTATGCTTTTAATATGGGATCATTTTTTTTTGTGAATATTTGTTGACTCTGAAGGAGCATGGTGTTGTAATATATCTTTAATTCGCGCTTTATATCCTTGTTTTATCGGTTTCAACTCTAATACTTACAAGTAAAATTTTATTTTTACACAATATAAATTACTAATTAATAATGTTTTAAGAGAGATATCCAGATCTTTAATTTATTTATATAAAATTAAATATATTTTCACAGGTAGGCACAATGCCAATGTAGGTTCATCCATATTTTATACTAGCGGTCCGTCCCTGCTTCGCCCGTGGTACATATTTCGCAATAAAAGCCTGTTCTTTCTCAGGGTCTAAAGATTGTCGATGCCAAATTTCATCAAAATCGGTCCAGTAGTTTATGAGCCTATTCATTACAATCAAACAAACAAAGTTTTCCTCTGTAGTGTAGACATGGGATTACCACATTATTAATGTTACATTGCATAATTTGCTATACCACCTGGGTCTTAAGTATGAGCCATAAAAAGGTGTTAGAAATCATAAATTACATAATATTATGTAATTATTTTATAAAAAGTAGTATAACATTCATCCAACATCGAAAACACATGTAATTTCGGAAATATAACATCTCTTAATAGTCACTGTAGATGCAGTTTATTCCTTGTATGATGTGAAAGAGTATTTAGTTAAAAAACTGGACTAAGTGGGAGTTTGAAATATATTGATTGGGTTCTGTACTGTTATAGAGCTTTACAATCATGCAGTATTGAAGACTCCTTTTACAGAAAACCTCGATTTTTGTCTAATTAATTATTTATTGCTTAAATATTAAATACGTAAGTAGTGTAGGCATAGAACATCATGATTTTTCTCTTTTAATTTGCTGATATACTTGAAGAACACAAGCAGCCACCTTGTTTGTTTAAAAAATTAAATAATTTGAAAGAGAAACAAACCAGCACACAGAGAAGGCTGGTTGCAATAGTCAAATATACCTTCGAATACAGGGTTTTTTTAGAAATCTTTGATTAAGGGACCCTAAAATCTGATATAATTTGATGTGTTTTTATTACTTTTAAAAACGTTGTCTAACGAGTAGATACAGGAATTTCGTGTATTGAACATAAATATGTATTCTGCAATCATAAAGTGTATGTTTCTAATAACGGGAGATAAAGAATTTTAATGTTACATTTTAGATATATATGGAAACTTGTATGATACATTCGAGACTAGATTTATAGCAAGCAATATCATAGATATAACGTTTTTATAAGCGTTTTAAAATCAATATTTATTTATGATTATTGATGATGTAAGGATTATTGGAAACTTAGTTGCAGGTCAGAGTTTCGCTCGTATTCAGAGTAAGTATATTCAGAGATATTGACGTAATAAAAATGACTGAGAAAGTTAATTTGGGGCTGATCGTCTGGCTGATTTGTCGAATAACGTATTAAACTAAAAATGTATTCTTATTGCATGCAATTGACAGTTTACAAGTGACATTTTAATATTATCGTGTAATACTTTATTGGACGGATAAGTTTTAACCGAGGATTGAAAACTCAGCCCTAGTTGTACTATCCGTTGTAGCGGAGATTTTTTTTATTGAGTGCTTTATAAATAAAAGATGTATATAGATGATATTTAATAATCAAATTCATAGAATTATGTTAAAGCCTAAATAAAAGCCGTACAAACACACAAAAGCACTAGTATGTAGGAAATATATAATAAATTAGCTACATAAGGTAAATAATATATATTTATATACACGTACATTGTCAAGGAGTTCTTGTAATGCATCTAACAATTTATTAGTGTCATTCGTATTATATTGTGAAAAGGTTACTTCCACTAACGACATGTTATATAAACTAAATGTTAATACGTTTAGTAGTCATAAATATTTTATGGCTAATTCTAAATATTATAAATATTTAATTATTTTAACTGAAAAAAGTTCCATTAAAATGGAAAAGCTTTAAGCTCCTCCTTTCCCAGACCGTTGCATGTAATATGTCTTGAATTTCTCTCCTTTTAGTTATTGAACTTATAAAAGTTAGTAAAAGAAACTATTAAGTAATAATACTTAATAGTTTCTTTTTTTATATTGATATCTACTAGCTTTCTGCCGGCGGCTTCGCCCGCGTTTTCAAAGAAAACCCGCATAGTTCCTGTTCCCGTTCCCGTGGGATTTCCGGGATAAAACCTATCCTATGTCCTTTCTCGGGTATCAAAATATCTCTATACCAAATTTCATGCAAATTGGTTCAGTAGTTAAGGCGTGATTGAGTAACAGACAGACAGACAGACAGAGTTACTTTCGCATTTATAATATTAGTATGGACTGAATAGTTTCTTTTTTTATATTGATATATGACATATTGATGCTTTTACAGGCACATCAAGAAAATAAACATTAACATTTGCATACTAGTTTTATTAAAACCTATGTCTAAATTGCGAAAACAAGTTAATATAACCATTTAGATTAAATTGACAAGTAAGTGGCGATTTAATATATTGAACTCATTCGTAAAAATATGTTTACCCTATTGACCCTCGCTTTCATCAATCGAAAGGGACATAAAATTGGACATCTGTTGCCAAATATCTGGGCGCTAATACCTAAAGACCCCTACCTCGAAATGAACCTCAGTTGTTAATAAATATATTTTGAAATTGATTAACTCGTAGCCACATAAAGCGTAAAAAAATAAAAACACGAAGTGACGTCATTAGCAGGTGCTCGAATTTGTCTCGAGTTGCATTCAAGTCATGTTTAAAATTGCTTATGGAAAGCCTGTTATATGTATAAGTAGATGTCCTATAAAATGGATTCTTTATCTATCCTCTGGCATGCCAAAAAGAGTAATTGGAACATATTTAACGAGACCTCGTGTAAAGTACCTACTTATATTGTTTTATTTGGCACACGCTGGTCGAAAGTACAAAACATTTTTTTGCGCACGTGCCGTTCGATTTAAATGTAAATTTGCTCTTTTTAACTATTCTTATATGTAACAGGATAAGATACAATCATGGAGTTTTCTAGAAGATAAAATGTAAGGCTAGATTCTGTCTTCATAGGGTTCTTTCGAAAGCGTTGGATGTTCCAATTTTAACAATGAATATAATGTATTTCACATATTTGTAGGCCTTCAGTAATATAAATCGATTAAATGATGCACAATGAATGGTAAATGCTAAAACAAGGCTCATAATATTTATTTCCCGACCATATACCAACAGAAAGGTTCTACAAGATGTCAAGAGAAAATTCTTTGTAAACTGACGAATTCGTAGGCTACCTGATTAATTATAGCTTCACAAAAACCTGTCCCGTTACTGTACAGGTGTGTCTTGTATTACAGAGTTATCTAGCGGGATCGTTTCACCTGACAATGTTAATACTATGATTAAATGATAGTGTTGCCGCAGTTTTGGATCAAGGTTGCCAGCTTATGGATTCTTAAACCGTCTGCCTTGTGAAGTTACGATTTATGAAGTATCAGGATACTGTGCACTTTATTTTGAAATGTATATCGTGTTTCTAGTATTTTTTAGAGTAGAGACTTATAAATCGGCGATGATCTTAGTTGGTTTATTAGTGCCCTTCTTATGACTCAGAAGTTTAAATAATTAACAATTAGGTATGACTTGATTGGTATATTATCACGCATAAAAAATGGAATCGAATGTTGTTAAAACTTTGATGAAATATAAAACTTTCTATTCAATGTTTTTGCATACGATGCATTACACATAAAAATGTTTGAAGCAACCATCTGCCCCAAAACGTGATCTCCGTGTAAAAACCGTATTAAACGCGATTGTTAGAACACAATAAGACCAGAAGCAAACAAACAATCCCTTAAAAATCCCTAAGAAATCATTAATTCTAAGCCTTCCTTGACATCTGCTCCTAGCTTCATCTTTTATAATTGATTCTTGCGTAAAAACTTAACCCTTTTTGGAGTCAAATCGAGGAGCCTTAAAGATTACAATGTTGCAGATGCATTTTAAAGAATTAAAATAAATTGAACGAAATATCGTTACGCTTCCTTACTAAGAAATAATGTTGATATTTATACAATTTATTTTAATTTCTTTAAAAGGCAATGTGCATCATTTATGTGGTAAATATCATAAACTATGGGGGAATACATTTATTTGTTTAATATGTACTGTAATGAGTGTGTAAAATAGAGTAAAGCATGGCAGTTGGAAATTAAGTCAATTTATGCTCAATAAACTATCATATAAAGATAATGTGACGTTTCCGTGACATTTCAGACCTTCATAATACATACATACACAATACATAGCTGCTTTTTAACACAAATTAACAAAAACACCAAAATTATATTAACAACAGAAGACAATAGAATATTTGACTCTACATAGACCCGGATCAATAAAAGAGCCAAATTAAAACGCCACTTGCAAACTACCCCTAGTTCTAGTAAAATAATTTAATAGAGTGATTATATCCCACTGTGAAATGACAACTTTCGGAGCAGCATAGTTTGTAGACCACCATCCGTGATGTCTCGATTTACGAGAATTAGCTAACTGTATGCGGGCATAGACAACGGACTTTTTTCAACGTTTTTGACAGTTATTAAAAAGTTAACCAAACTTTTTGATTGAGTTTTTACAACCATTGTCGATTGTGCCTTTGTTTTTTCTGGTTTAAGAATGTTTTGAAATTATGTTTGGTTATAAGGCGGAGTTATTAGCGATTAAGATTTGTAAGTATTAATCAAAATTAAGTTGAAAAGCACAATTATATTAACAAATTGAAAAATAAACGAAAGTTTGAATAAAGTAAAACGACAAAAAGTTTCTAAACACATTTAAAAGCTTTATCTTCAATCGATCTCCAAGACCCCAAATATTGTTGAAAATTTGAATGTCAATGTCAATGCATTCAACATTCAATTACGGCTCGTAAATATTATAGATAATGAGACCCCAAACTCGTTATTACAGTTTTGATAAAATAAATTGACTAAATTTATTACAGTCAAATCTAATGTCCCAAATACGCAAGCACCTTGCCAGACCGAAAAACCGTGGATAACACGACAGGCAGGTGTAGGACAGGCTTTTAATCACTTTGTATTCTGCTCTTAAACTAATTAAATGATTAATAGGTACGTATTTCATACAGTTTTCGGATCAGAATTTAGTTATTTAGTACTTAATATGGAGAAGGAATTGTGATTCAATTAAAGTAACAATGAAAAAACATAACTGCGTCTAAAACTAAGTTTGTAGAAAGGGCCATTGCTCTACTTTTTGGGACGTTTTATATTAACGTATTTTATGACATATTTTATATAATATATCAAGGATCAAGTTTAAAGCGTTATGTAATGAACTAAAAATAAACATTTATTTATTCACGATTGAGCAACAAATATCCAAACATACACACTTTCTCTATTAAACTATTGCGAAAATATGACATAAAAAGCTAAAGAACATATAAAATTAGGTCATATTTTAACGACATTTAAACAAAACTATTTTGTAATATGTGGTTCAACGAACGACGTTTAGCGAAATTTGTTAGTTTATTGCCTTGATGTCATAAATGAAATAGTTATAGGTAGTAGTTAAATTTAAACGTAAATAAGTAAATAACTATAGGAAAAAAAGCAATATGATTACAGCTTAAAAATAAATTCTGAGTTCATTCCCTTTGTGAGCGAAAGTGTAATTGACCGATTGAATTACAAAGTTCGCGAACTGTCAAAATACCGAATAATTGATGCAAATTTCCCGCCCTTTATTAAATGGTACAGATTATAAATGGCGCCAAATACTTTATATTTTTATTTTTAATGTTCCAAAAAGTATCAACATTTTAATTGTTCCACACAGACACATTTAATTGATAAACAACATTAAAGAATGCATGTTTTACCATAATTGTAAGACAGGCCTACGTGATTATTAAATTAGCGATTATGTAAAGAATTCGAGGGAATTGCGAAATAACCCAATAATTGGAGATATGCGCCATTCATGTTATTTGTTAATGAGCTAAAAATAAACCCATTGAAAATTTAAGTCCCTATACAGTGAAATTAAAGGTTATAGTTATGTAAAGGTACCGAAATTGTTAAAATATGTTTGTGTGTTTTGCACACGTACTTGTCGGAAGGCAGTATGGCGGCGGCAGGTGACCATTGGCGCAGCTGCGGCGCATCCAAGGTTACCTCACCCCGCGCCAGCGACAATAGTGATGTACTGTCATAGACTAGTTTTGTTCTTTTTATAAAACTTTTATTTTTTCATTGTTATCTATGAAGATTTATATTATATGATTGTATTTAGAGATGGACTAATTTGTAATCCTTGAAATAGAAATTGATGATGATGATTTTAATACGAAAAAAAAAAATGGGTTAGTAATTTTGAAACTAGTGTTTCTGATACTTTTACTTAGTCATGTATTAAACCCTAAATGTTCTTAATTCCAGGGTACACCAGGCATCCCTATCGCACGTGGTGCGCACGCGCCGAGCCTTGTCCGATAATGTCCCGAGCACTTACTTGATCCTGACGCTCTCGAGGTCATTGCAATCCCGTTACACACCTTTATATGATCGTTTATTTTGTATGCGCGTGTGTTTAAAAGTATAGGCATGCTTCTATAGGCCCGATATAACCTATATTTAATTGGAGTAGCTCTTCTAGACTCTAGTAAAGGAATTATGGTGTTACCTACATAGCATTCACCAGTTTTATAATATGTATGCTGGGCAATCAGAAGAAGAAATTCTTGTAAAATCGTTTAATATTCTTGAATTAATAGCACAATATCCCAAACTCTTCATCTAGTCAATGAAAGTTTTTTCAAATTTAGCACTCGCGATAAAACTGCTTTTAAAAGAAATTAAGATCGCCTATTTCACCACTTCGTTTGTTTTTAAAGAAGTCTATATAATTTACCCATGCTCTATCCGTTTATCAAAATACATCCAGATTCTACTAATAGCTTTTAAGAGCTGCCTCTAATTATTATCATAACATATATTATTATCAAACGTATTACTTTCGCAATACTATATATATAGATTTCATACTATTTCTATATACTACTCATGTTATTTACTCTGTTTTATTTATACAGGCTTTAAGTAAAGTGCAAGAGAATCGGTAACGATTCTGAGTTTTGTCAAGCGTGCATAAGGCGCCGGCCGGAACGGGAACACACGAGTTACTTGGACTTTTCAATCATTTTATTTATATAAGTTTTAAATTAAATTATTAATGTAAAACTGTCTGATATTAAAAACGACAGAATTAATAAATTTGTTTGTTTTTCAAGAATGTTTTTTTTTATTAATAACTCTCTTTAGGCTTTAAAGAGAGTCAACGTTTTAAATACAAATACCACACCGTATCAAATTTAAGAATTTTGAGTCATGTTTTGATATAAACGAAAAAAAAAATGTATTTTATTTAATATACTAAGCTCTTTTTGCAGATATTTTTAGTTTTAATTTCATCAGAAGAAAACATACGTAGAGATTAAAAACCAGGAAGAGCAACGCATAAACTCATTCATTTAGTGGTATTGATTTCAAGTCAAATATTTTTGCTAACCTCTTAACACTAAAAAGATAAACGAAGAGATAACCAAGAAAACCTTGGATAGATTTTTTAATGAATTTTATGCTCTATTCTTAAGGAAATAAATCGTTCAAATTAAAATTCGACAAACAACGAAAAGATAAAAATCATCACATCATAGATTTATGCCAAATTTGATTTAAATATAAATTTAACACAGAATTACACAACGGAGCTATGTATTACGTTATGCTAATTATAACCTTTTGCGGATAAATAAAATTATTGTAAAAGATGTAAAACAAGCATGTTACATGTCCTTAATATCGTTTTATACGAGATCTTAGTGATTAAATAAAGACTTTATTAGTGCCGAATTCAAATGAAAAGATGCCCCAAAGGCCTTCATCGTATTCATACATTTCATTAAAAATTATAATTTTCGAATGAAAATTCAAAGACTATTTGTAAAATAATAATTACAATTAATTAATTAATTCATAATTACAATCCTTATCACAGATAAATGTGTTATTGAATATTGAAAAATATACAAAACACATTTAACTGCTTTGTTTTATATATGCTCTATGAACCTACGGAATCTAATAAAGAATATACGGACATTTATTCATTTATTCGGACAATATACTCGTATAATTTAAACTATTAAGCAAATATATATAAAAATAATAAATCTATAACCAATTTTTCGAGTATATTAATAGATAAATAAAAAAGTCCCTTTAGCTCTTGAGTTAATCGCAAGGTAAACGCCAACTTCCCACAACAGCGTTATGGCCGGTGGCCACGATAACTGCGTGCTTTATGGGAAGCCCCCTTAACTTACAGTTACACTCAAAGTCGCACTCAAAACGGTCAAGTAATGATAGACCAAGAGCTTGCTGAAAGCATGTTTAAACATAAAGCTTCAAAATAAATGAGAACAATATAAAACAATAACGTATTAAATGAAAATATATTTATTGAAAAATGCAAAGCTAGATAACGTTAAAGATTGTAAGCTCTACATTCTAAGCTCTTAATTATTATACCTGAGTATCATTTGAGCATCTTTACATTGACATGACAAACCGGGGTCAGCCCCGGTTACCCATCAACACTGCTTTGCGTTATATTCGCTTGTAGATCGCTTGCTTTTGACTATAGCTCATCATCAGCTACAGATTTTTGCAAATATCTTCGATAGCAATCGAACACAGACTTCATGCTTTGTATATTTTCAATTTCATTTGCTATCTATCCTGCGTGGCGAAAAATATATTTTTAAAACAACTTTTTTACTATACCAGCCTGTATGTACCAGCATGAATCACTTTCAACGCAATCGAAAACAAGAAGTAAACGATCATTTCAATCTGCATCTAGATAAAACTTATCTTCTATCTTTTCTACATTATTACAATTTAAATTTAGTTCAAAATCTTAATAATTCTGTTCTTAATATAGATAATTGCTTCTCAAATGCATACTTTAGACAAATTGACAAGCTACATGGATTCTTCGTGTATCCGCCTGTTTAAGATGATATCTCGACTTGTTTTTTTATCATTTAAATTAATCTGTGCATTTGTTGACGAAATTTAACATATTAATTACATTTCAAAGGAAAAATACTGTATTAGGTATTCCTTGTAAAGCTTAATCCTATATTTATATATGTATCTATTCTGATACATTTGACTAATCTATTGCGATTTGCATCAAACATGAAATAATTTGTTTATAATAATTGCTGGTTCGATCATCAATTAGAACGAGAACGAACTCGTTATGAGTTAACGAGAGAAAATAATTTATATGTGTCACTTATGTATATCCATTTATAAAGGTTGGATTATTTTTTTTCCAATATTTACCTCTGAAATTATTACAATTGTAAGGTCAGAATTCAAATCCATACAACAATATAAAATGATTTCTATTTCCTCGTAATAATATTATTGATATTTGCACATGTTAAACAATAGCTAATAATCGCTTCTAGGATGCTCTAAGCGAACGAAAGTATGCAGTTAACAGTGCCGGTACTCCTAACAACATAGTAAGAGTTCCAGGAACATTTAAAACGCATTCAATTTTAGATCTTATTCTTTTCAAAATAAGATAACTTTCCCTTCGAAGATATATGGTGAGAATTAGTCGCATTAGCGCCGGTGTTTTTACGTGCAATCTTTGCAGGATATTGATAGATATTACTCGAAGAATGTTATGGATTCTTTGTTGCTTTAAAATTATACGCGTTATTCATATACAGTTAGTTGATGTCAGTTTTTTTGTCATATCTTCTTCAATAATGATAGCAGAACTGTGTATTAAGAGGTATTTATTAGATGTAATTGTTAATAGCTTGTAATTACATAATATTAATATGTTTTCAATGCTGTACCTACAATATGTACTAGTAGAGTTAAGAAGAGGAGATTTTGTGTGATACGATGTGTAGAGTATGAGGTACAAACTCAGGTCTAGTTTCCTAATTAAAAAATTCATCGACTAAAAACAAAAGAAGATTCCGTACAAAATCCTCATAACTGTAAACCATAACACTAAAAAGCCAACTATCTCACCAAATATCGAACCACGGTAAACAATTGTAAAGCGACGGGTACACAATGCAGCCAAATTAAATTCGATATTGGGATAACAAAACGAATAAAAAGATAGACAATACGATAGTGTCAGACTCAGCATTACAGTCTGTAAACACCTTTATACCCAACAAAGCTAGGGCAGCTGGTATTGACGGCTATATTAACGATGATAAGATTATTATGTTGATTTTAAAATTTGATATCGTTAGTAAATCGATTGAACTCGACACCTTTTCGTGGACGGGAATAATAATTAAAAGCTGGACTTGAGAATTGAGTTGTTGCATATGACATGTGATTGATAACTTGATAAGTTTTGTGTATAATCGTTTACGTATAAATGGATAAAATATACCTCTAGGTCCCTACTCTGAGCGGTTGGCTTGGTTGGTAGTGGCCCTGCCTTCCACGCCAGAGGTCGTGGGTTCGATTCCCACCCGGGGTAAATATTTGTGTGATGAATGTTTGCTCTGTGTCTGGGTGTTAATCCATACTAATATTATAAATGCGAAAGTAACTCTGTCTGTCTGTCTGTTACTCAATTTCACGCCTAAACTACTGAACCAATTTGCATGAAATTTGGTATGGAGATATTTTGATACCCGAGAAAGGACATAGGCTACCTTTTATTGCGAAATATGTACCACGGGCGAAGACCTCTAGTTATCTATATAAGTATTTATTTAAAAATTATACCTATACAATATGTATGTTTAATGTTTATCAGCCATCTGGATTCCATAACACAAGCGAAAGCTTAGTATGGGATCAGATTGTGCGGTGTGTGAAAATTGTCCTGAAATATTTATTAATTTTATTTATTACTCTAAGAGACACATCGAAATGAAAATGTCATTTGTTGAAGTCGGTTAAAATACATTTCAATTGCTCAATTAATAGTCTTAAGCACTAAACGTAGTTCTTACAAAATTTTCATCAGCTTTATTCCAAAGATTGATTTACAGAAACTCAATTTTTTATCTACTTTTATCAGTTATATCACTGACTGATTGGAGCAAGAGAAAGTATCAAAAGCCTATTTGTTTGTTTGTATTGTAACTAGCGTACCGCCCGCGGCTTCACCGGCTTTGTCTAAAAAATAATAATAAAAAAATTATATACTAAAACCTTCCTCTTGAATCACTCTATCTATTAAAAAAGTCGCATCAAAATCCGCTGCGTAGTTTTTAAGATTTAAGCATACAAAGGGACATAGGGAGTAGGGACAGAGAAACCGACTTTGTTTTATAATAAGCAGTGATGATATATCCTAATGTTACTTAAAGGATATAGTTTCGTGCTTCGAAATAATTTTTCAAATCGGACCAGTGGGTACTTTTGAAGTCGATTCATTTTAAACAAACAAACAAAAATCAAATCTTTCCTCTTTTTGCAGATGTGTATATTATAATCATTTTTATTCTCATAATGTATTTAGCTACTAGAAAAAAGAAGTAAATCAGGCCAGAAGTGGTCTAATTGAGATAGATTATCTTAAAAATATCCTAATAATAAAACTGGAAATTTCTAGCTGCGTTTCTTTAGTCGAGACAAAAATAAAATTTTGTCTGGCACAAAATAGAATTTTAATAAATTTTTTTGTACTCATTTATAGATTAATCTGTAATTGATTTATTATTAAAATAGACCTAATAAGCTGATATAACATAATCTTTTGGATTAAAGAATATAAACATATGTGCATAATTTTGTTTTTGATGAAACACTATTTAAAAAACAGCAAATATGTATTTTAGAAAAATCTAACAATATTATTCAATTGGCGGAATTTTCCTTGTAATCGAATAATTTTGCTAAAATTTGCTTATATTAAATTTTCGAGATTTTTTGACGTGAATCTTCTTTAGGCGCGTTGAGAGTGAAATGTCAAGGTCGCGTCATGGCAATAACGTCACGTCATGGAATAAAGCAATATTTTTTTATCTTTGAATCGTGCCAAAGAAGTTTCACCTCTGACACGAGTGCTCGGCACACACGTTCTTTTTTATTTTTTCGTTCATTCTAGACCACGTGTATAAATCGAAATCGAAGCATCTTCAATAATAACTAGAATGCAATGACGTCACTACATGGCATGCAATGTTTTGTAAATCGAACGCGATACAATTGATATTCGGTCATAAACAAACAAATGCTTGTGACGCAGGTTGTTTCTGAAAATGTTAATTATTGTTACATTTAGTTTACTGTTAAATTCTTTAATACATATATAGATATATGTATATTTACAGTAAAATACAAAGCAAATTCCTCCTTCGATATTTTTGATTTAAATAGATTAGAAGTGGTTTATTAGTAAGTAGATGTGTATTGTGTAAAAAAGAGCGTGTGTGCCGAGCACACGTGTCCGAAGTGAAATTTCTTTGGCAAGATTAAAAAATAGGTACGAAAATCGTCGTCTTACTCCATGACGCGACGTTGAAATAAAGAAGTTTCACTTCAAAACTGATATTTTACTATTATTTTATTAACATCGATTGCCATTAAATAAGAATAGTCATAATACTCTTTAAACGCTCCTTGCAAAACATCAGATAAATCTAATAGTCCGTGTATAGGCGTGATTTATCCATAAAAACGATCAAATTTTATTATTTTACTGCCTCCAGCGGTTCGGCAATTAAACGTGTCACACAATGCATAACAATTATAAAGGTGTTATGAATACATTAATTTAAATAATCGTTCTAGTCTCACGGCAAATCATCATTAAAATAAAGCCGGGTGTTCAAGGTCGCTTTTTGTGACATTAACACATTTCTTATCGTTCTATCAGATTCACGATTTTATATTGTAAACCTGACCTTATATAGATTCGGTTATCTTTGACATCAAAAATAATTTTCGTGTCTTATGTATGCAGACGGATGTTTAAATGGCGTGGATTAGGATTTTGGGTATTTCTATTTAAAATTTTATATGATGTTAGGTCGCAAAGCCTATTCATAAAACAGTTCAATATGTAAAAATGGCATGGCATTTCATAACTGGATATATTATAGTGTCTGGCCGATTAGAAGATAAAGATTTCAAATAAATAATGTGAAACATGTTACATATGAATATACATAGATATTTTATACTTTATACTTTACTAAAATCATTTCATTCTCATCAATCATCATCCATTCTTAATATTACTAAACTAGCTGCACCCCGCGGTATCACCCGTGTGGCTCCGCTCCCCGATTTTCAAATCGGATCAGTAGTTACCAATATAAGCGCGTTCAAACAAATAAACAAAGTCTTCAGCTTTATAATATTAGTACAACATTTCCGTATAATGTTTGTGTATTAAAAAAAAAAACAATTTTTAGGTACAATGAAAATAGATAATGATGAAATAATTGCAAAGTATCCAAATGCTAAGTTAAATCTTGCCCATAATTCAATTTAACTTCATCTGAAAAACTCACAATTTCAAGTTAACTTTTTAACGTAGTAACGTACGTAACGTACGAAACATAGTACAAAATGTCTTGTGTCATCTTTATTAATTACAATAATCTCACAAAAATTAGCATAAAAATTCAGGTCAACCATTCATTAATATTTTTAAAATTCAACACTATTACGTCTTTAAATAATTAATCTTTCCATACTTATTGAAAATGCAATACCATAATCAACGGCTCATAGTTTGTAATCACATAAATTACGATTTAGAGTTGTTAATCTGTCACTTAGTATCTAATTACAGTCTAGACTTAGAACTGCTCTAATGACCTTAATGTGCCCGTTATATTATTTTAATCTTTTTTACAATGCGTCATTATGACTAGACTAAGAATATGTAATTAAAACAATGAATCAATCTGATTCGTTTTTTTCACAAACATCTGCAAAAGAGGAAGGATTTTTAAGTGAAACTTTTTGAGGCGGGTTGAGAGTAAAATTTCAAGGTCGCGTCATGGCCCTAACGTCACATCATGGAGTAAGGCGACGATTTAGGTATCTTTGTATCTTGCCAATGAAGTTTCACTTCTGACACGTGTGCTCGGCATACAAGCTCTTTTTTAATATGAATATAGACGATTGCTTTTATTAGGAGAGTTTTTTTTTTAATAATTATCTACTTCTAATGACGAATCGTGTAAAATATTGAGTATAGGTATTTTACGTATACAAAACTGCAATTTTTTTAATCTTTTTATAAACTTAAAGAAGATACAAATTGCACAACATTGTTTATTATTGAGGCTGTTTTCATTAATAAAAACGACACGACAGATAAACCTAACTTGTTTAATTTTTTTCTATTTCCAATTTTTTATAATTTTTCCAATAACGCTTACAGAAATATTAAAATAAATTAATTGTTTTAAATTAATAATTACATAGATAATCAGTTGATTTTATTTAAAATTAGATGAATATCGTAGTTTTTATCAAGAGATAAGATCATTATTATGTAAGTGGCATTTATTTTAATGCATAATATAAAAGTCAATTTATTATTATTTTATAATCAATAAAATGTATATTTCTACTTTTTTAAAGTCTGAATTAATTATTTGCATAATTGTTTAGATAAATATATATTAAGTTACATGTAGTTACATAAATTTCTGGAAATTTGTTTTGCTAATAGCTACTACTGTTTCAAATTAGTAAATAATCAGATTTTATTTGAGAATATAATTTGTTTTTCGGAGATATACTAATTCAAATGATGATTTTTTTTTGGGTTTTTTCTTGCTTAATTTCGAAATATATTTATTTATCTATACATCTATACAAATATTATAAAGAGGAAAGGTTTGATTTTTTGTTTGTTTGTTTGTTTGTATGAATTGAATAGGCTCCGAAACTACTTGGCAGATTTGAAAAATTCTTTCACCATTCGAAAGCTACATTATCCACGAGTAACATAGGCTAGGTTTTATCCCTGAAATCCCACGGGAACGGGAACTATGCGGGTTTTTCTTTGAAAACGCGGGCGAAGCCGCGGGCGGAAAGCTAGTTCCTTATTAAAATCTAATAAACTTAAATTTGGGGTATAAATATTCTAAAATAAAATAAAATATTTCAACAAGGATAATAAAAAATAATTTACGTTAGATAACCAAAATGTAGCAAATAATATCCAAAACATAACAAAACAACAAAATATATAATAAACACTTTATGTTACACTAGCTTTCCGCCCGCGGCTTCGCCCGCGTTTGTCAAAAAAACCCGCATATTTCCCGTTCCCTTGGGATTTTCGGGATAAAACATATCCTATGTTAATCCAAGTTATCCTCTATATGAGTGCTTAATTTCATTGTAATCGGTTCAGTAATATTTGTGTGAAAGAGTAACAAACACACACACATATCCTCACAAACTTTCGCATTTATAATATTAGTAGGATAAACTAAAAAAAATCCAAAACAACATAAATTGTTCCCGCTAACTTCATCCAGAAAATTTATAATTAAAACAATTGTAAATCACAAAGGATCGAACGCAAAACAATGTTATAACAAGTCATAATAAAATTGTATCCTACATCTGCCGTTTGGCTCCCCCTTACAACCCCTTCTGTAACCAAAGTCACCTGTCGAACGATTTGTATTTTGATTTTGACTCACTTTTTATTCATTTTGAAAGTGAATTTGCAAGCTACACCTTTTGTGATGCGGTGTATTTGTTTGTGTGAGTATCGTTTGTAGGGAAAATAGAGAGTTTTACCAACAAATAAAACTTATCTATTATTTTTTCTTCAATATCCGGAATCCATCTTGAGTCAAGCACCCCCTCTTTGTGCCTTGAGTCAGCGTTTCCCCTACCTCTCCGCTGGTGGCGCCCTCTATCGTACGGTTTTGGTACTACTTACAAGGCGCCTGAGCACCGGGTGAAGTCTCGTCATTATGGCACTCATGATGCACCAGGTAGACATTACCTGGATTCCGGATATTGAAGAAAAAATAATAGGTAAGTTTTATTTGTTGGTAAAACTCTCTATTATTTGTTTCGTATCAATATCCGGAATCCATCTTGAGTGATTTGTTTGTTATCACCTGGTGCGCAAGCTATGTCTTGTGTACATAGCTTGTAATAGACGCTATAATGTGTATGTAATAGAAATAATAAACATTGAATGTTTAATACACTATTTATTCTTACTAATCAACATACAATGTGAATATACAATCTTTAATTTTATGTACTTAATATTTTAATTTTAAACAGGATCAAAATAATTAGACAATGATACCGATTCATTACAATTAAACCTATTATATTCAATCAATTCTTTTTGGTAATAGTTCTGGAAAGTATGTATTGCCTTCCAATTACCTGTTTCAAGAATTTTATCTATTGAAAAATTTTCTACCCAATTTAAAGAGGCTACAGCAGATCTTATAGAACCTGGAGAAGCCTCTATACCAGCCTCTTTCAAAAGGGATTTTATCCAGCCGCCAATAATAGTTCTAGATGCAGGCTTAGATTCACCTCTAGCTGTGATGAAAAGATGATTAATGTTATTTCGACGCTGTAGTGTTATTTTCAACAACTGTCTTATCCAAAAAATCAAGTTAAAGTTCTTAATAGGGTGTTCTCTAAGCCTCCACCCAGACTGCCTATGATTAATACTATCAGTCTTAGAACCAAAAGCTGGCCAGAATACAATTGAATTATTTTCATCCACTAAACTGTCACTGTCAATGCGAAGTAAAGTAAGGTCATGAACTCTACGACCAGAGGCTAGTAATAATAAAGTAGATGTAAGCCTAGAAACCTGATAAATATTATTTTCATCTATACTATGTGAAGCAATATAATCTAGCAACTTTTTTGGATTCCAAATAGGCGGTTTTACAGGTTTATTTCGAGCAACAGATATAGCTTTAAGCATGTGCTTTATGAAAAAATTTGATGACATGTCAATATTAGTAGAAACACTAGTAAATGTTGAAATAACTGATTTGTGTACTAATATAGTTCTATATGCAAGTCCAACATCGCAATGTAAATGTGCCAGGTATCGCGCCACCTGATCGGCACTCGGACATTTAAAATTAATTAAATTTGACTCACACCATTTCTTCCATCTAACCCATGCCGATTTGTAAGTATTCAATGTTGAGCTTCGCCAACTGGACATTAAAAGTTCTTGTTCCTGATTCGTCCAACCTGCTAATATTTCTTGCCACCCGACATCAACCAGGCTTCCAATTGCAGGTCTTGTACTTGTGGTGGGTGTACACCCGTTGTCGTGTCGATTAACACCTGTGCTAGATCTGGAATGAGATAAGGATGATCCAGCGCTCTCCGCTGTACATCTGCCCGCCAAAACGCTTTGTGCCATTTGGGGGCAATCAGAATGTACCTCCCCGTAGCTTCGTTCAGGTGATGTAGGACTGTCGGGATGAGATTTGGCGGGGGAAACAACCACCCTAGACTGTAATTCCACTGGTGACAAAAGGCGTTGTGATGCTGCGCCATGGGGTCTTGCAAGTCCATTGTCACATAGTTTGGGATCACATGAGCTGACGTTGAGGCAAAGAGATCTATTACTGGAGTTCCCCACCTTCGAAATATCTTCATCGTGGCAGGTGGTAGCAGATGCCATTCGGGACAAGGTTTCTGACGAGACAGAGCGTCCACTTCGGCGTTGTACCTGCCCGGAAAGTATTGCGCTTGAAGGTGAATGTTGAGCCCGTCCAAAATCGCCAGAAGCTGTCGAGTTAAATTTAGAAGCTTTTTTGATTTTGTCCCGCCTTCCTTGTTTATGTATGCCACGACTGTTCGATTGTCCGTTTGCAGAAGAATATGAGCATCTGCTAACTGGTTCTGTTCCTGCAAAATCACTGCATATACCGCGAACATCTCCTTTTGATTGGCGTGCCACGCTAATTGGCGCACTGTCCAGTGACCGAATATATTTTTGCCTCCTAGACAAGCCCCCCAACCGATATCCGAGGCATCCGTCGTTAAAAGATGAGTTATTGCAGGTAGATGAATTGGCGAGCTCGTCTCGATTGCGTCCTTCCACCATACCAGGTCCTCTATCACTCTTTTCGGGATTTGAATCTTGCGATAGGGATGGTTCATTGGCAGCTGTCGACTGTAACATTGCAGTGAACGACAGTGAAGTCGTCCCCTTGGAACGACGAATGCGGCGAAGTTGAGTCTCCCCATTAAGGATTGATATTGCTTTAGGGACCAACTGCCTGTTTCGATCTGTTTTTGAAGTGCTTTGCGTAGCGTTAGGCACTTCGGCACCGACAGGGACTTTGCGTTGAGCGTTGTGTCCCAGGTAATGCCGAGAAACTCGAGGCATTGGGTCGGTACCAACACAGATTTTTCGAAATTTATGTTCAAGCCCAATAGCGACATGATTTTGATTGTTTGAGCTATGTCGTCTGCCAACTGATGCATGGACTGACTTGCTAGAAGATAATCGTCCAAATAGACTACGCACCTGATGCCTTTGCTCCTGAGAAACTCTGCCACCCAATTGGTCAACGTGGCAAACGTTCTTGGTGCCGAGGAGAGACCGAAGGGCAGGCACGTCATCTGCAGCAATTGGTGCCGACTTGGATCCTGGTGATAATTGAGTCTTAAGAATCTGCGATGGCGTTGACAGATAGGCACGTGAAAGTAAGCCTGGCTCAAATCCAGTTTCACCATCCAATCGGAATCCTGCAAAAAGGCTGGCACGCGAAAATGGCTGAATAATTGAAATGGCTTTGTTTTGATGAAGAAATTTAACCGCTTCAAATTGAAAATTGGACGGTGGCTGCCGTCGGGTTTCGGTATCAAAAAGAAAGTCGAAAGGTAACTTGGAGTTGTCTCTGCTAGTTCTAATATTCCCGATTTCAACATGTCCTTTATTTGTAAGGTCATGTCTGGAGACGTCTGTGTTCGATATTTTTCCATTATAAGCGAATTTGGAAATATCAGCGGCGGTTTTCGGATAAAGGGAATACATACTCCACTTAGTAGTTTGCAAATTTGTTTTGGTGCACCAAAATTGCTCCAGACACATTGAAATTGTTTGAGACAGCCGCCGTAAAATAATTGATGGTCATTCGCGATTTTTATTTTTAAATGAAGGCCGCGATCCTTTTTCTTTTTGTTTATAACTACCCGATTTGTTTCTATTTGCGTATTTTTGTTGCCTAGATGTGCGTTTACCCTTTTTTGATGATGACGAGTTGTGTCGAAAAAAATGTTCATTCGATTGTGAGCTTGTTGACGGTTTAGATTGATTGTGCTGATTACGAATGAAATTATCCTTTATGTGAGGCCCTGATCGAGGTAATGCTATTAATTTTTCGGCCCCCCCAATTTTTTGGAGATAGTTTTGCACTGACTCATCATTAAATAACGTTGACGCACTTGGAGGTATTTTAAATAAAACGTCGCGGTGAAATTCCTCCGGAATTTGTTTAAGCAACGACTCGCGGCGTAAAGTAATACAGTCTGCCCGTCTTCCACAAACTATTTGTAATAAATCGTCAGTAACTTTATTGTATGCCGATTCTTTAGAAAATAACGATTCTATCTTATTAAACAATGAGTTTGGTGTTAACGACTCTTTTTCTTGACTAGCCCAATCTACTAATGATTGCAACGTTTTTTGTAATTCATCTTTTTGGCATAGTATAGCATTAGTTAAGGCTGCAAATGACCGCTCGATTAAATAAGAACGAGGGTCCTCGCGAAGCATACCTGATTCATACCGTTTTAAAGAATCGTTTACACTCAATTCCACAAAACCGGGTGTTGTCAAATACTTCTTTTGTACATCAACAAAACGAATAGCGTACCAATCATCGCGGTTAAATCGTTGTAAATTGTGCAATTTGTTTAGATAAATTTCACTTGATTGCGAATAAATCGGATCTTTGACGGTAGTTTTTAATTCGGATAAATTTAATTGAGATGTAGACGCGCCTTCCGTACTTAGGGTAGGTGGGCGTAAATTTAAATCGCTATTCGAATGAAGCACATTTTCAACGTTCTGATTAGTAGAAAGACCGTTGGCAAACGCGGCATTTTTGGTAATTAAATCCGTTAGATATGCAACTTGGTACGATAGCATGTTTAAGTGTTCAAAACTCACGGTTTGTTCTTCTTTACCCGACTTTTTAAACCTTTTTCGGTGCACACGTGTATCCTGTGAATCACTGTCACTGCTCGAAGAGACGCTTTCACAATCCGAACTCGGTGGAGAAGACTGGCGACGCTTCCCAGAACCCGATTCTTTATTAACCGGTTCCTCATTGTGCTCGTAGTCCTGATTCTCCATAATTATCAAAAACGGAGAGGTTGCACTTTACACTTGATTTAAATTTAAATTTTAAACGTTCAAACAAAGAAACTAATTAAAATAAAAACGTAAAGTATACACTTCTAGCTGACTTGTGCACGGCACAAAGAACGACGCTATAATGACGAGACTTCACCCGGTGCTCAGGCGCCTTGTAAGTAGTACCAAAACCGTACGATAGAGGGCGCCACCAGCGGAGAGGTAGGGGAAACGCTGACTCAAGGCACAAAGAGGGGGTGCTTGACTCAAGATGGATTCCGGATATTGATACGAAACAAATAATATAACTTGTTTTATGGAAACAAAGTTTGGCATCAAAAGATACTGGAGCTCTTGCTATTTGAGACTAGGAACGATGGTTTTATGGATTAAATACCACATGCTTGGCTTTTCTTCAAGCTTCTAGTTCATAACTCTCCTATGACATAACTCCTTGGAAAAGCAAATATCTTGTTGTCCCTGAAACAAAAAGTTATATATGTATTCTGACTCTGACTGTCTATATTGGGCTACTATGGTGACCAAACCTTCATAGGAGGTCACTATATCTTCGCACGGGCTGCAAATTAATCTATAGATACCTAGTGAAAAGTCGGCTGTATGTCCTCGTCGTACAAATCGTAGTAGGTACACGGACTTATTTACTGACCTTAGAGAAATATCTAAAATTGCAGAAAATTACCTAAGTGCATAACCCTGCACTGAAGCTCTACCTCACGTACAAAAGGATAAGTGCAGTTCTATGTACATTTTCCTTAACCCGTTTGAAAATCGTGCTACAAGACTACAAGTATTGAACAAAGTAATTATGTGAATCGTTTGTTTTTTATTTAGGGTGAAAGCTGACTCTGCATGTTAACATTAGCATTTAACAGTTACAATTGTCTCGTGTTTATGGATTTCGGGTTGTGTTAATGCCTTAATCCTTTTAAGGACTACATGCAGAAATGTTGAGTGAAAGAACCCATCTCAATAGGTAGTACAAGATTTATAATAAACTAGCTTTCCGCCCTCGGCTTCGCCCGCTTTGTCTAAAACCTAATGAATTATATACTAAAACCTTCCTTTCGAATCACACTATCTATTAAAAAAAACGAATCAAAATCAATTGCTTAGTTTTAAAGATTTAAGCATATATAGGGACAATTAACTTTGTTTTATACTATGTAGTGATTACTAAGCTGGATGAAAGACCTACTAACAGAAGATAGTAGTCATCAAAATATGGCTTTACAAAATCAGAGACATAAATTTCGAATCCTTTTGCTCAATTCACATCAGCCTTTCTCAATCGTTAACACCAGGATAAGAATATTGAATAACATTATTTATTAATAGTTTATACCAGATATTTAGTACTGATAAAATGTTTTATGTTTTTGTATAAATGGTATAAGTGTGTCAAGCGATCAAAGCACTAATGTGTTTAATAAAAAGGAGTAAATAAACAAAATTAATGAAGCCATTAAAATCCAACTTAATGCATTCGTGTCATCTGTTACAGGTGTAAATATAGATTTAATATTCATAGATCGAGAAGTACTTTGTTGCACAGTTGATGGAAGAAAACATATAAATAAGTAGATTGGCTGATATTTCTGACATTATGTCGTTCTTTTTAGGGCTGATTTTTCAATGCTTGGATAAAACTTATTCGTCGAATAATGTATAAAACTACCATTTTAAAGGGCTGATTTTTCAATGCTTGGATAAAACTTATTCGTCGAATAATGTATAAAACTACCATTTTAAAAACGTATTCTAATTGCCCGTAAGTATTTGACAGTTTACGTGACATTTTAATATTATCGTGTAATATTTTATTGGACGGATAAGTTTTATCCAAGCATTGAAAAATCGGCCCTTTGTAGGAGTGTTTATTAATATTATTTTACAGTGAAGACATGGTAATTTTACAATATGAAGACCATTTTAATAAATAAGATTTAGCAAAATAGTATTAAGATAAAACTCTAATTAAATGGCTCTACCTCTAATTTTCAACGCAAGTTTTCAGTAAAATGCATAAAAACGCGCATATATTTAAAGATGTTTTACGCGACGCACACTTAAAAATTCTAGTGCGTACGTGCTAAAGTCAGCACTAAACAATAACCCATACACATTCATACAAGTCGAATGAAATCGTGGGAAAACAATTCTATATAATAAAATGTTGCGATCCGCTAAGCGTTTGTCGAGGAATGTAAAGGATTATCTTCATATAATAACAATGCTTATTGCTTATGTGTAACGGGCGATAATCCTGTGTTACTCGTTCGTCTGAGTAACTAAGCGTTGAGGAGATACGGGCGCGATTTCATGTAGCATCCGTTAATAACAAACTGATAGACTAGCCGATAACTGCCGTTACGTGTCGAAGGATTGTATAATGCGACCTAATTTAATGTAAATCAATTTGATGGTATTCAAGTATAACAAGCGCCTATTTTCACGCAAAATAAGCGCTTGACGTCGAGTTGCGGAGAAATGCCCGTATATTATTAGATATTATATTTTGATAGTATTTGTATTCGTAAAATGCATCAATTTCATATCATTTTGTTTTATCATTTATGACTACACTTACCTAAGAAAGTGTTATATTGCCCGGGACCGACATAAAAACATTAAAGAGGAAGGATCTTTAAAATAGACTTCATGTGGATTATTTGTGAGTATAGCATGAAATTGTTACAATTATTTTAGCATTCAAAGCATTCATTATATTTATGACGTAACTAGAAATCACAAATACAAATGTGTAAGATCTCCAAACGCGGAGTTTTCATGCGAATTTCGTTCCGTATGTATATCGATCACTGCGGATTTAATGTAGACCATCATTATCGATAAGACACGCGCTAATTTTACTTGCAGTATGACGGCTACCGCGATTTTGTACGCGGGAAGGAACTTTTGTACAATATTTTATTCAGTTTTGACAAAGGTATGTAGCGTGGTATAACATATGTACTGTATAACTAAGATTTATGTTTAATTTGAGAAAAATCTTTTTTATTATAATAATTAATGTAGTTTTACCTATTATTAATTATTCTATTGGTTTTCATTAGGTAGATATAATATTATAGGAACGAATTTTAAGTCATAATTATTACAAATTGACAATAATTACTGAAAAATATAAAAAAAATTAATATATACAATTTAAAATAATATCATTAAACATAAACGTAACACAGATCCATCCAAAAAAAGTAAGCTTCGGACGTCCGCGTCGGGGCGTGGTAATGGCACCGTCAACCGCTTACCGCCAAATAACATAATTCAATGACAATTGTTTTATAATGAGCGGCCTTCTGACTTGTCAATGCCGAATAATGATCATCAGTAACTCATGAATCATAATAGAAGCACTTAGTTGTTAAATAAACAATCTTTATTTTTATAGAGTTATTTAAAAAGCCCGCTAAAATGTTTATGTTTATAACTTATCAAAGAAAGGCAAAGGGTCGAGGTGATACAGCCGTAACTTAAAAAAAAAACAATGACTCCTGCATTCAGACTGCAAAAGACAAAAATTGCCGCGGTTTTTATAAAAAATAAATATAATTGCCTATTATTTCTTTAAATTTTCTCATTAATTTCCTGTCTTTGTCCCTAATAACTGATGATTTATTGCATAATTTGTCTTATTCAACGGCAAATTGATCAATTTCGTGTAAATTGACCAATTTTTGTCTATGTTTAGAAGCGGCGTGTAATTTTAAATAGTTTTAAGTATTTCTTGTTTGGGAAGGTCGAATGCAATATTTATGTAACTGTGTGAACTTAGGAATAAGTATTTACTCATTATATACGCATTTGTATGTATTTAAGGACATTATATTATTGTGTTTATCTCCTTAATTTGAAATTAAAGAGGTATATATTACAGTAACAAAATAACATGAAACAATACTACACGCAATTGACGAATCAATCAAAATTTTTATAAAACTTGACAGAATCAAAAAAATTATTGACAAAACATTTTTAACATAAAAATAACACAGATACAGCAGATGCGCTCTATGATTTATGGCGAACTTTTTAATGGATTTTCGAAACTTAAAAAATCAAACCATGTGGGATACTGTCACGTCATACTGTCACTCGTTCTAAATGACTGAAATGAAATATTATGTAGGAGATATCATGATTATTTTTACTAAATTTTAAAGGTATTTTTGTATTTAAATTTAGACATGTTTTAATAAAAAGAACGAGTTTTGATTATAATTTTTAATCTTAATAATTTAAACAATGTCCACCCGTCTAAACCATTATGCCTAACAAATTAAAGCACTTCATTAATATTAATAAAACCAGTAATGATCAAACCCATAATTTGTCAAATTGTTTACAGCAATAGAAGGCACTTGAGATCATTGTTCACTGGTTTGTTTTTGTGGGGGCGGGAAAACATATGTTTGAATTTTGAATATGGAACACATTCTTTTTTTTTATTCGGATATAGGACTTCCGATGCGTCCTTTTGAAATTTAAAAAGAGGTTCTTAATGCACATGTGTCGCGGAACACGTGCTTACGATTGAATACCTGCTTTTTTCTAAATCACTGTTTTTATTTCTAAATTTGGGCTAAGTTAGTATGGATATTTTTATGGATTGAAGAACATATTTTATTGTTTGTGAAATTGTGAAATCGCGGTTCATCTTTTCAATGTTCATTTTTATGGGGTATATTTCCAGTTTCATTGGAAATAAGAAAACATAGAGCAAGCAAACCTTTTAGAGTGCATATCAAATCTAAAATCTTTATAACCGTTCTTCCTTCGCAGGTCATAAAGCACAGCTTAAAACTTAAATCTATCGATCTGTGGTCTATTTGATTGGTACACATTTTTTAAAAGCGCGCTTTCCATACTAAATTAGCTTTCTCAATCGTAATTAAATTCCAACTTGTTCCATCACTAGCTGAATAGAATTGCACTAGTTTATGTAGAAATAAAAAAAAATACCATCATGGCTGCACTTCCGATCTTTTGTCAACACAGCTGCATATGGCACGTGCTGGATTTGTTGTGTCGTTGATAAAAATTATACGATATTTAATATTTATTTTATTATTTAGCTGAGTTAATAGTTTTGTAAATGTAGAATATCCTGATTTATCAGCTTTGTACATGGACCCTTGGAAATATTAAATCATCGTTTTAGTTATAAGTTATAACACATGAATTTATAAAACGATAATAATTTTCTCTATGCAATATTTCAAATTCAAATTTCAAATTTATTTATTATTAAACATAAATACATACAATTACAATTACAATTTATTACAATATACAATTAATATTCATGTAAAAGTATATAAATAAAAAGGCTACCAAAACAATTTTTACAAGCCAATGTTTCCCTAGCTAGGTTACTGGGCAACCTGTGTTTAGGAGAAACCGCTTGCCTCTAAAATAAATTCACAAAAAGCCTCCTAGCAAGTACATAATTAATATATAAATACATTTTCTAATAGCTGTCATCGATGTTGAATTTTTTTATTAGTTTTTGAGTGGTTTGTTTTAATTCCATATTACGGTGCATTTACATCAAACGAGCGAATGCTCAATCCTGAAACAGGCGTAGAGCATTCTTTCGTTGTTGTGCGTTCGATAAGATTGTATGCAATGTTCTAATACTGAACAACACTGAATACAAGTTTTCGTTTACACTAAACGATCACGAAAGACTGCTCTTGCTCCTGCTCTAGCTCTATGTTCGTTTATCTAAATGCACCGTAAGAATGCACAATCCACACTATATTTTGAACTTATTGTCCATTTATCTTTGAATTATTTCCAAATAATAGGTACTTACAACGTAGAAGTAAAAGTACAATTAGGTATGCACACAAATTTTTATTCTTATTGCATTATGACCTACGGTTTCACCTGATACTTTAGAAATCCGATGTTTTGCTGTTCACGTACATGGAGCGAGGCTAATTAAACCGCCTTATTCTGAATATGCGATGTAGATATGATATTGCGAAGTTATTACTTGCTTAAAACTATGTTTTATGAGGTTGCTTCATAAATATTTTAAGCGATAGTGTATTCGAACAATTTTGATGGTTTTTTAATTATAAATGGTATGGTATGCTATGATATTATGTTATTTATGAAAATATTGAGGTTAAAAGTAATGTTCCCACTCAAGAAATATTTTTATTTTTTACATTGAGTTCTTAAAGTCAATATTTTTAAACTGTATGTAATGTAGTCGTTTATTGCTCGAACCTATACACTAGACACACATCATACAAGCATTTTTCTTACAATCAAAACTAAATTAGATATAAATACGACGATTTACGATATTTTTAATTACAAATAATACGAAGATTAAAATTAATTGACAATATTTAAATACCTCTTTTTTAAATCTAAAAACTAGTCTCATCTATACATATAATAAATCTGTAGAAGGGTCAATTCTGTACATTGAAAATATTGAAAAAATAAATACCAGGGGGTGTTACTGGATCGATACCAAACCCAAATATGTGATTAAAAAATTTTTTGTCTGTCTGTCTGTCTGTCTGTCTGTCTGTCTGTCTGTCTGTCTGTATGTGAAGGCATCACGTGAAAACTAACGTTTTGATTTCGATGAAACTTGGTATAATTATACCTTATTATCCTGGGCATAAAATAGGATACTTTTTATCCCGGAAAAATACGTAGAAAAAAATTAATCTTAATTTTTCTTAATTTATCCGCGCGGACGGAGTCGCGGGCGGAAGCTATTCAGAATAAGCTTTCGTTCTGTAGGTCAGGTCATAGTGTAAGCTTTAGCCAATCACTTTCTCTATATGCCATTACTCAGCATCTCACATTGACCATAAACTAAAAATTACTTTTTATATCCATAATACAAAAGAGTTTCTCTTAATGTGATTCATTGATTGTTATCTTTTTATTTAATCGATGACGTTTTTATTAACTTGTCTATTCCGTTACGGATTTAAATGTAAGATAAATCACACGTCTTTAATCCTATCGTATAATAAATGTGAAAGTTGAATTTGTTTGCATATTTGTGTGGCACGTCGAAATGATTGAACTTATTTTGATTAATTTCGGCATACGTGAGTACTGTAATACTGTTATATATTGCTCGTAAAGAGAACATAATAATTAATTTGCTTTTTTAGTATTCTTTAGAAAAAAAACACCTGTTACAATAACGAATAGATGTCATAAACATGTAACAGACATAAACCTTTTATAATTGATGATCTACTTATTTGAGATACCTAATTATGTGAATAATTTAAATATGGAGCTGTCCTTACAAAAACTTCCATTTCAATGCAATTTCACGGTCCGTCCTCACTCAATAGGCCTTTTGTAATTAGATTCCAATAATGGCAACTAACCTCTAGACAAAACGTTAACCCTTCACAACGAATCGAAAATAAAAGAGTGACATCACCGTCTGTCGCGAATGGCGCACAGACTGACCTAAAAATAACTGAAAATAATCTGCCATATGTACACCAAAAAACTTCAAAACAGCACGCGAAGCAAAAACCTAATGCGACCGATAAACATCTCAAAAACGGAGTGCTTATGAAAAACTTCGCGGAGTTCCACATTTGACGCAGTTACAATTTTAAAACAGTTTTTCAACGTGCTGGCTGCGGCCTCATCTGCTTAAAACGGAACGCAGCGAACCATAGACACGAAAGACGTTGATAAAAAAGCAATGAAAAGGGGTAAAAGAGCTCTTCCCTCGAATTTCAAATTCGAAGGGTTAATATTGGTACAAAAAATGGAATCTTTTTAAAATTTAAGTTGTACGTGGCCAGGTGTTTTGTAATTTGGAACGTCTTACCGGAAATCTGTGGCGCATGTGTCTGTGCAACCCGTTCGTAGCGGAAACAGCGCATCCCTTCTTTCGCGCTCTTATTTCAAAAAGTAACCCCTTGGTAACATTGTTTTATTTCTTTGCATAACCTACTTTTCATTTTATTTGGATACGATTTTCTTGGAATCAAAGCAACTGCAAAATTGTTATTTATACAATAAATTGTCTTTACAATAATTTGTATTGCTTTTAATATCGTATTATCTGCATAATCTCTAACCACGAACTCTACCTTTGCATATTCGTAGACTATCTAAAGAAAGCTCTTCAATATGGGAACCATAATTCGACTAACTTGTACCACCATAACCAATCACCACCAACCAACTTATAATATATTATAATATTATAATCATTAAATTCTCAACAAAGAATACATAGTTTGAAAATTCTTAATTCTAAAATTGCTTATCACAGTAAAATCATTTATGTTTCTTTACTTACAATAATCATGTTACAAATAATTATATTTGAATTGATGGCAACCTTATTTTAAGACATTTTAATCAAAACAATTGTTACTTACTCTTAAATATTAATTAAAATCCATGTCTTTAACACTATAAACAAAGTACACGACATCTATGATAATCTCTATTGAAGTAAAATCACAGCACAGTATACAAAGAGATTTCTTCACCACCGTGGGAGATAACGTTATCAATGATAGATCGAGTGTCACTGACCCCATTGATCTTACCGACGTTTGAACTTTGATTGACTTTGCTACTGTAAATATTGGAGACAGGAATTATAGAGGGGCTTCAATGGAATTTTCTTTCATACGTCTTTTTTGCATACTCTGCAGTATATAAGTAACTAGCTGTGCTCCGCGGTTTCACCCGCATTGCTCCGCTCCTGTTGGTCTTAGCGTGATGATATATTATAGCCTATAGCCTTCCTCCGTAAATGAGCTGTCTAACACCGAATTAATTTTTCAAATCGGACTAGTAGTTCCTGAAATTAGCGCGTTCAAACAAACAAACTCTTCAGCTTTATAATATTAAGAATAGATACCTACATGGGTATTAAATAATATAGTTTTATATAACCGCAGTATATAACAAAAATATAGTAATTCTAAGTACGCATGTAAAACTAGAAAGCCCTATTGGCAATTCGATGTTTTTGGTCAAAGATTTTATGGGTTTGATGAAAATATGGCAGTATAACATCAGCGCAGTACCTACCTATTTGTACTGCCTTGATATTTATATTGGGATAAAATTATAATACAAGGAATGTTTCTTAATTTTGGATTTCATAAGAAATAATAGATAATAGTTAATTAACCTTGTGCTAACGTAGATCTACTAAACCCCTAAATTAATGAAGAAAACTAACCTTAACTTGGGCGAAGGACACACGTTATTTTTAGCCTGAAAACTAACCTTAATGATAAATTAATAGCTATGCTAATGGGCTGAAAGCAGCTGAAAGTTTACAACGCAGTATAAATCTTCGATCTGGGAGAGGCCTACGTCCTGCAGTGGACGGGAATAGGCTGATGTGATGATGATGATGATGATAAAACCTTCGTCGTTACTTAGTACAAAACAAAGTCGCTGTCCCTGTCACGCAACGGATTTTGAAGCGATTTTTCAATAGATAGAGTGATTCAAGAGGAAGGTTTAAGTATACAGGGTTACTTGTAAAACACCGGCAACCTCGCAGGACAAGATAGCTAACATCGTAAGCAACAACATTTGTTCTACGACTTTTGATAATTTGTTAGATTTTATTTTCATACAAAAATAAATATTCATTTAATTTTCCGTTTCAATATTATAAACTCTACGCCTCCCAAAAATTACGTAAACAAGAAGCGAACGAGAGGGGGAAGGGGGCGTCGCGTCGTCCATCCAATAATGAATAGAACATAGACTTACAAATGTTAGGAGAGTGCAATAAAGGTTTAAAAAATCATTTAAAAATAATTTATTGCGTTATGCCAAAAGTCGTAGAACAAATGTTGTTACTTATGATGTTACCTATCTGGTCCTGCGAGGTTGCTGGTGTTTTACAAGTAACCCTGTATAACTTCAAAAGTTTAGCCAAAGCGGGCGAAGCCACGGGCGGAAAGCTAGTTCAATAATATATTATATACAACTTGACATTTACGAAAAGTTTGCAAATGATTCAGTCATTGGAACTTGGTACATGACAGTCGTTTCACGATGTTTCTTTGAAATCCAGGTTTATCAGCCAGTATGCCGGTCAAATTGCATCATCAATGAGGAATCATCGTTCCGCTATATCCGGAATCTCAAAATTCCCACCGTAAGTATGGTAAATCGTGTTTTTCTGTATTATTATTATCTCGCTCAATGAACACGTCATTTTGAAAAGATGAATAAGTGAAGCTACATCATGTTATAACTTATAATACAACATAACATCATGCTTTGAATGAAAAATACTTTATTGTACCTAAATATATACCTTGTAATTTAGTCACACGCGCCCATTCTTTAAAAAAACTGATGAGTCTGAGCAGGGGTCTCTGCCGATTAGTGATTTAATTTGAATCGATATTTTATTCTGTTTTGGGAAAAATCTATAGGTAATAGGTATATATATGAGTTTTCATAGGTTTCCTCGAAACTTTTCTCATGTTTGCTGTTTCCTTGAAATCTCCAATTTCATCCGCGTCAAGTTTTATTTCGCAAAACATACAGTAAAAGCTGTGAAAACAATGTTATAAACGAAATATGACGTTGTTTCTTAAAATACAACTGCACTAATTTAGTTACTCGCGCCAGTGTTCCTAAAAAATCTAATTAATTAAAGAAAAATCACATTTAATTCATAGCAGATGACTCGACTGAATCATCTCAAAGTATAAATACTGAACCCTTGCACGTAAATCATGGCTAAGGGGTCTGAAGCCGGTTAGTAAAGAGTTTTGATTTATACGTATTTTAAAATACAGATGACACGTGGTCTGAAAGCAATTACATTTTATTAAAATAACGCTTAACGCATTATTGAGTTTTTATTGTAGCTTCTTGTAATGTATTTTAAAGTTATTTGTATTGTTATTTACCTGACTATTATGGTTACGCTTATTATAAATCATTCTGAATCTGAGTTATGATTAATTGCAATTTCTGAATCAGACATTGCATGTTCTACATAGGTATTGATTGATTGATTTTCGGCAGCATATATAGCTCATAGGTTACACTGTAACGCGTGATAGTAGAAATATGGAGACCTCACTTCAACATCTGATAGAGACTAGCAAAATAAAAAGCCTGTATCTAAAGCGACATTAATGTTTCCCATTTGGCAAATCGAAAGAATGGTTGAAAATACGGACGAAGTACAATTCAAATCATAATTTAACCTTAAAATTCTTCCACTGGAATAGATTAGGCAAATCGAGAAAATGGTTTAAAATATTGTAAAATGAAATAGTAGGATACTTATTACAAACAAACAAACAACTATTCTTTATGCACCACGGAGAAAAGAACAAATAAGGATACATAATATATAAGTAATAAAAGAGTACAACAGGCACAGACAGCGATCTCTTCCAGACAACCTGGTGGACATGGAGACGCAGTGCATAAGTAAACCTAAACCTATTATATTACCTACTACTACCCTACTTTATTTCATTTCACATACCGACGAAGTACAGTTGAAATCATAAACAAACCTTAAAAATCTTCCACACAACAGATGTGATGGACTTCAAACCTTTTATCAATACATTTCACATACCTGTAGATTCCCAATTCCCATCGGCATATGTGATATGATCGTCAGTTGTCTTCACATAACAGGTGGTACAATCTGTGCGTTTGCTGAATACGAAAAATAGAAAGAGAGGTAAAGAAAGAGACAGACAATCTATCTTTCCGCTTCCGGCTAACCATCTGCTAGGATCTGTGGGAAATCCTGATTAGATTCAGCTTTTGTTTGGTAAACCTTGATAACGATGTTAAAAATGTTTTATAGCGATAAAACTGTGGATGAAACGTAATTAATCATGCATGTTTAACTAGATGATATTTTGGGATTGAGATTCAAGTGTTTATAATTTTCTTTGTTATTATTAAATGTATTTTACCTGTGTATGATTGTGTGTGAAATAAATAAAAAGGTATTTTTACAAGTGCTGTACTTTTTATAAGTGTGTAATATCAGTTTGAACAATCGTTATCGCGAAAAGCTTTTATTAAAATTGCTTTCTTTTTGTATTGTTCAGTATTGTACAGTGTCATCCACTAAACTAACAGAGTAAATCCAACTAGCTGTCACCCGCGGTTTTACCCGCGTTGCCCCGCTCCTGTTAGTCTTAGCATGATGATATAATATAGCCTATACTCTATAGCCTTCCTTGATAAAAGGGCTATCTAACAGCTAAATAATTTTTCAAATCGGACCAGTAGTTCCTGAGATTAGCGGGTTCAAACAAACAAACTCTTCAGCTTTATAATTTTAGTATAGATACTAACTAATTACTTAAATGTATATAGATACTAACTAATTACTTAAATGTATGTAGTACGTATGTATATACACATACTGAATATTTCAACACACTGTTACATAATAGAGTATTTTAATGACACCTTTTCTAGCTTTGTTTATATTTAGTAACCCCTTCATTTAATCTAAATAGACATTCTTTTTATTCACTTCCGAAGCAACAAATCCTTAACAATATGCCATATGCCGTCAGCTATAAATAGAAACATAAAAACCATTCTTAATGAACATAATTCCCATATAAAAGGGTTATTTAAAAATAACCGGGGCCGTTCGTACGAAGTATTAGTTTGGAATGGTGACTGATGAAAAAAAGTTATCGGTGTTGAAGTGAAATGTTTATTTTATTTATTTATTTAACACTTTATTAGTTTTACAAGTAGGAAACCTTACAATTTATAAGCCTTATCACTAAGTAGTGATCTCTTCCAGGCAACCACGGTAAAAGGTAAAGAGCCAGAAGATCACTATTGGCGTGTCTATTAATGTCTAGTCTATATGTAGGTACAGCAATGTCGGGATTGATCATTTGTTTGTAGTCACTGTAGGAAGTTTGAAGCTTCAGCTCTTAATTACTTATTCAGATTTCAATTAATTATTTTTATAATAATGTTCATACAGACAGTCATATTTGTGATAAGTATTTCGAAGAGTCGTTAAATTATATCAAATAGATAGTAATTAATAATTATGATTATACATATATATATTTTATTTCCTTTTTTATCTAATAAATATCTAAAAACCTAACGCCTGAAAAGGTTTTTTCAATAATATTATAACACTAACTTTCCGCCTGCGGCCTTGCCTGCATAGTTCCCGTTCCCGTGGGATTTCCGGGATAAAGCCTAGCCTATGTTGCTCAGTGAAGATGCAGCTTTCTAATGGTTAAATAATTTTTGAAATCGGTCCAGTAGCTTATGCGTGAAATACATACATACATAATTACAAACCTTTCCTCTTTATAATATTAGATTAAGGTCTACCAATTGTTGTTAAATCGAACCACAATTATAATCTAAAAATATCACAAACAATCCATGCCAGATACTTGATCAAATTAACTCCAGAATAACCTCAGATCAAACAGTCAATTACACCGAGTCCATTTATAATCGTTTGTAAATGTACATTTTAATTGAATTAATCACACCTCAAGGAATACAATTATGTTGTATTCATCTGAACGAAGATGTAGTTATTTGTTAACTGTTATTGTAATTGTACAGGTTTTGGTATTACAAGACTGTGATAATCTTTTTTTAAATAGCTGTATATTTGCCGTAGTATAATGCTGATTATGTAATATTTATCATATAAAAGTAGCTAAATGTTATTGCTTTGTACATTTTTAGAGATAAAAGAATTGGTAGACTCTATATAAGTACTTAGAGGCTCTCTTTATCCTAGCAATTGTTATGTAACTGTTTTTAACTGTAAGTTTTAAAAGTACTGGTACAATATAAAGTAAGTCTCTAAAAATAAATAGACAATAAAAACTTGAAGCTCAGGACTAAAAAGCTCTATCTGTCCTCTTGACATCGTAGCAAAACTTTTAAATCAATTCATCATATTATATTACATAATGCTTATAGGTAAAATATTATCTAATATAATGTAAATTACACATATATAGGTATTACAAGTAAGCAAGCCGCAAACCAAAGTCAAAACAATAAATCGGAATTGGCATGTTGTGTTTGTGCGTGAAGTTTAAATGAATATAAGCTATGCAATCATTTAATCTGTCATTACAGTTCACAGAGCTTTGTTCAATAATAAAATGCCGTTGTATTTGCACAGTAATACACATTTGTTGTATGTGTATTGTAGAGCCACGAGCAGTGGCTCAGTGGTGAGGACCTCGGATTTCAAATCTATCAGGGGTTCGAGACCAGGCGAGCGTACAGGGAACAAATTGATTTTTCAATTTATCTGCGCATGTTTATAGCATCACTGCTCCATTGGACAAGAAAAACTTCGTGAGGAAACCGACTTGTCGGAGAACCAAAAATACGACGATATGTGTCATACGCCAACACGCAATTGGCCAGCGTGGTGGATTATGGCACGATCTCTTACGGGAGGCTCGTGTCCCAGCAGTGAGAGCATATTGGGCCGGTGATGATGATGATGATACACATTTGGCAAATAGATTACATTTGTTTAACATCATTCAAGGAAGCAATCAATAGAGTGAAAAACCAAATGAGATTAGCACAAAATGAGTTCCTGGTTTAGTTTTTGTTTAAATGAACAGTTAAGTAATAGGCCACTTGTATGATAGTTTGACGGATGACATAATACATGGTATTATCACAGTATTAAGGTAGTCGATTTATGTTCTGTTATATATTAATATGGGTAATGATGAGATATTTAATCTGTGTCAGTTGATAGATAGTATATGTAGTATGTACTTTAGATAAAAACCATTAAAAATTTCACAGTTGAAATGATTATACGTCATAGATATTAATGATTAATGTTACATAAAGGAAAGTTTTGATTGATTCTTTCTTAGTTCAAAAACGACTGAACCGATTTCAAAGATTCTTTCACGAGCAAAAAGCTACATTCGTCCTGAACAACATAAGCTATATTTAATTTTCTTTTTATCCCCGGTCGCGTAAATAATATATAAAATGTCCCGGCATTGTCCAATTTCTCTTATTCTATAGTCTATTCATCTCATATGAACTAGATTATCTATCGATTCGCAGTTACCTGCGAGGCGGAGCGGAAATCCTTCCTCCCATAGGATATACTCGAATTACATCACAAAACGGTTTGAGTTACACTTCCTTCGAGAATCAGGTAAAATAGCGAATCGTGTTCTCGTTTGTACTATTTTGTTGAGTACATTATGTGTATAGAAAGTATTGGAATGATAATTATTTGCTTCAATTACAACAGTTAAAAATTTTTTGCATTGTGATTCGTAGTTATGTATGATAAACTATTACCTACGATATGTATAATAAATCGAATACAGTAGATATTAGCCAATAGGGTAAGGGTCTATTTCGATTAATGAATTTAAGTAAAAAATAGTCTTATAACTTCAAAAGTTATATAGAGCCAGTGTTTTATTATTGCCATAGACAAAAGACTAGTAAAGGCAAAATTTCGATTCATAATTTAAGAAAATAATAGCATAATAGGCCAATAAATTAAAAAGTTAGGTATATAGAGCCAGTATTCTATTATTTGTTAAAATAGTTAAGACTCAAGAGAATTCATACGTAACTTGTTGTGTTGGTTCTACAACGTGCAATTTTATCTTGGCGTGACAGAAAATAAATAATTAATGACATGAAAAAATAAATAATAAAATATATGTACCTACGTAATTCGTATATGTACATCATATGCCTACCCTAGAGCAAAAAATTATTAATGTTACTTAATTGACAATTTTGTATGTACATTTTTATATTAATATGATAAATGATTTCACGTATTTAAATATTCAGATGACGTACCTAGTTAGCAAGGGCTTTTTATGCCTTAAATATTATATTTCATAATCACTACAATGGAGAATGAACGATTCAAATATTTCATATTGACATGAATGATAACTTTATAAATTTAATTAAAAAGTTATATTTCAATCCGGCCTTTCAACCCGGATTTTCTAGTATGTACCTACTTATGTTTGAGCATGTAAAGCTCTTAGTCCTGAGCATGATCTCTTTGGTCGTGGTAGTTTCCCTTTGGACTTTTAGATTGATAGAATGGAATGCACTATTGTTTGCATTAACATATAGTACGCAATTACATAGTGTAAATCTAGATATTTCGTGGCCAAAATTCATAGAGTAGAACAACTAGTAATATCCCATATTATTTAAATAGAGACATATAAATCTGATCCTGAAACTATACCCCAAATATTCAACCTCTACCATAATACACGTATCAAGTTCAAGGCTAATTTGAAAATTAATATAAACAATTGAAAATAACAAATTGATTCGAAACAAAAAACAATTGAAATCACGAAACATCATTGTTCCACCTTAAGTCAATTACACCTATTTTTCACGGTCAGTTGAAAGGGTCAGTGCACAGATAAGTAATTGTAATTAGATCTCCAATGAAAGCCCTCGAAATGTAACAGAATCACACTCAAACTACAATTGTTTGAACCAACAGACAATGCGTTTCGCTTGCATTCGTTACTATGGAGATGCATAGGTTATTATACAGATACGACACATCTTTTTATTTAATACATCCTGACAAACTGATTATATTTATTTATAGGAAGTAGGATTTAGTACACATTCTTTTATTTCAACTTGTGCGACCACTATTTTTGAATATTATTTATGCTAACTGCTTTGAATAAAAAAATATTGAGCCATTTATCATTATAATATAGTCGGTTGTAGACACTAGAAAACAGAAATTTCATTATGATTTGAATATTCAAATGCAAATTAAATACGTTAATTAATTTAGCATATTTTTGCATTCACCACTATTTCACACCGTGTGACTGAATATAGAAAATTCTGAATTTATGAGATAATTGCATATTCATATTTCTATCTTATTGAATAGAGGAATAATCATTAAATTTAGATATTAAATAAAATAATAACAACAATGTTCTAGAGATTTGATCGCTAATTTAATGTTATTAAAAAGCATTGAGTTTCATTATAGCAAAAATAATGCAACATCTACATATTTCATGTTTAATCTTTGATAGATCTTTTTACAGAGGTGCTAATCAATCAATTTTGGATGCACACAAGTGAATATTATCAGAGCTATGCGGAAGATGAAATTTCCTTTGTTAATCACATTAAGTCGTAATTTGATTGGTATAATCAATTTATCGATTAATGACTCATAAATTACACAAAAAATATGATAATATAAATACATTTTGTATCTATTAGACGTGATTTAAGAGAAATATATTCATTTGTCTTAACATCAGATTTTAATGTGGTTTTAGATATGAATTATATTATAATTAGTTATTTTTGTGTATATTATTAGACGTCTATAGTTTAATTATTGATTAATATGATTTAGGATAACATAAATTTAGGATATATAAGGATAAATATGTTATTCTCAAAGTCAAAACAAAGAAATAGTTTTTGAATGTTGCACACGATTTGTCTCATAGAGGTTCTAATAAAATTCAATCACCTAGGACCTTGGTATATCGTATTAACCTAGTCTATGCTGTTTTCATGGGAAAATAAATCGTATTTAACTTTTCAATATATGAACGGTACATCTCAGATCAAACTATCAAATACATTCAAACTGCAAACTATTTGTCCAAAGTAATATTCTTGAACTGAAGAACATCTCGGTTATGTAAAATTCTCGTGTCATAACATACTACGCCGTCTTAGTTGCCATACTCGTTTACGACTCTACAAATTTTTATGAAAATTTGTGTGCATATTTGGTAGGTTTTAGAATGGATTGTGACCTATTTACCCTTATGTGATAAGACAGGACAACATTTCTGGGTCACCTAGTTTTTATCTGTAAATAAACAATAAAATTAATTGCTACTCTTAGGGTTCTGTATCTCACAAGGGAAAAAAAGCGGAACGCTTGTAGGATCACTTTGTTTATATAAAAAAGTTCGACCATATTCAATCGTTCAAAGTCCAATCAATACACTTCGAAACAGCGATTTCCCATATATTTTCCAGTAATTAAGGTTCCAAGTACGTAATCCAACATTCACCTGCCATCCTGACATAACCCCGGAGAAAGTGGATATGATAATTGGACAAGCGATGTGCGACTGGACTGGCTGCGATGAGCAACGGATAGTTAGATTTGTGTAGACATAACTTTTATTTATTAGCTGACTAACTTCGTAAGCTTTTATACAGAAAGAAAGAAAGAAAACAAACTTTATTATTTAACAAAAACTTATACTAACTTAACTTAAAAAGTACATAAATGAGGCAATCGGTACAGACTCAGCCATGCTATGGGCTTTAACACCCAAACAACGCTGATTTTAAGTCTGCCCGTTTATTTTTCCGAGGTCGTACATTTATATTGTAAGGACGTGATTATAAGGACCGAGCTTTCCGCCTGCGGTTTGCCCGCTTTGTTTAAAACCTTATTACATAACTATATACAAAAATCTTCGTTGTGATTCACTCTATTAAAAAAAACCCCGTTTAAATCCGTTATATAGTTTTACACGGACAGCGGAAAGTGACTTTGTTTTATACTGTGTAGTGATTATTTTTCCGCTTTCACAACTGAACTTCGTATTTTCGATGAGCTTTTTTTTAAATCATTACATTGATATATGTTTTTAATGAAGCGAGTAGTAAGAAGACAAGATTTATTACATATAGTTCTTAATATTTTTTTTTTTATATATCAATTCAATTAGAAATATCGTATCCGCACAAATCGTTCGTAGTCTTCCTCAATTGTTCCTCTACCGTGTTATCAATCATCTATTTTTACTATTCCGAGGCCTGAGGCATTTTATGCAACTCGCTTTATATTATTTTATTGGATTTTCAGTTTACTTTTACATTTTATGTAAATTACTTGCGAAATCAGAGACTAAAGACGTGCATGATTATGTGTTTGTGTGAGAGTGGTATTGTGTGTGTGTGTGTGTGTAGATGTAAGCATGTGTGTTTAAGAGCCAGCTTTATGGATGAGCATACTATATTATATTATATTATGTAACATTAGCTGTACCGGCAAACGTCGTTCTAACTTACTCTTATCGCGGGGTATGAAAAATAGATGTATGACTTACCCGATATGCACGCAAAATTTCATGAGAAACTGCTTAACCGTTTCGGATGAGTTTAACTTCAAACACTGTGATATGAGAATTTTATTTATTAGATTAGTTCCATTTATTCATCACATTCATCATACACTATTTTCATCTGTTATTCTATTTATTTCTCAAATGCCAACGTAGATCTCGACGACAGTCAATCATTTAAATGTGTTTATAAGCTTATTAACTACCTATTTAATAAATAATAAATAACAAATTATTTTACACCGTCATAAAAATGTAAAAATAAACTCACAAAGCGGATTGCAGTTTCTAAAGAGCCATCAACCTATCATCAGGTATAATGAGTCAAATTCGTTTAACTTTACCGATTTTATGGACATCACTATTAATTCGATCTTTGAGAAGTTCAAAAAACCGATGAAGTAACGGTTGGTACCGGAAACAGTTGAAACGTGGCTAATCCTCGAATAATATATAGCTTTTATATTATACTATTTTATACGCAACATTGATTCATATAAAAACTAGTCCGACTAAGAAATGCAACTAATGAGGTAGATGGTCGTAGTAAGTCATGAGAGAAAGCGTTTTTATTGAATCGGAGTCACAAGAATATTTTGGTCTCAGATTTGTGTTAATTTAACAAAATAAGGTACAGTTTATACGAGCAAGAAAATATATGCCTGTTTGGTAGAGACTGATGAGTTTTAAATAATAAAAAATTGAACATATTTTTTTCCAAATCTTGGTATGTTATAAACAGCCAAGCTTAAACGTGTAATAACATTATGTTTACTTTAATAATTAGGTACAACTTCAAGCTTCAAGCTTTCAGTGCATTCACTTGTCGTAGCGCGATTATAAAGCTCTATCACCACTATCAGCACCTCTATTTCTTTAAATTTTCCCGCTCTAAGCTCCTAACTCGTTCCTCTAAACCCTAGGGCAAGTGTGAATTTGAATACGCATACATTGTTGGCCACGCGTGTCGACAGGAAGCTATCCTTATGTCGGAGCCGCGGTCAAGGTTCTTGGGTTTTATGCCTTTATGACGTCAAATTCGTGGTAAACAACCGAGCTGTAAATCAGCTTAATAGGTTACCCTGAAAGTCGATGTATGTATGTAACAATTTGGTTGTGTTTCGGTTTTCGGTAATACAAGTATGTTCTGTCAAGTCTGTAAGTTCTGTCAAACTTTAGACAAATATCAATTGTTCTAATCTTACTAACCTGTGAAGCTGTTGGATTAAGTTCACCCATAATTTGTGAATGAAAATAGAATCACCAAGCTTAACTTTATTTCGTCGAAATATCCCCATTACTTTTATTTTTCAAACTAAAATTTTAATAATATCGCCTAGCTCTATACGGAGTTCATTTCAAGTTGAACAACAAATTGTTGTTTGTTGTTTTTGAGTATTGACTCAACACTCGCAAATAGACATAATTATTTTAATTAATCGATAGAGTTGATAAGAAAAATTACAAACCAGATAAATTACTTTTGTTATTCAGTTAGAAATTACCTCATCAAGACTATTCTAGTCTATAATAAAATCATATACGAATATATTGAATGTACGTATGTTTACAGTCTAAGGTGCGATAGGGCGTTACATAAAGAAAGCCGTAAAAAATGCGGAATCCCGCTTGACCGGTTTTTATTTCATCAATAATACTTAATAAAACATAATTTATACGTGAATGTGTAATATCTATTTACCGCGCTCGATAAAGACGACTGTGATTTCATTTTTGCTTACATTTACCTAATATATTAAACCTGTCATAGATATTGAATCATAAATATTAGAACGTACCGAACATCGTCTTGTACAGTTAATACAATTATTTTTTTAAGATGACGTATCTAAAAACTACATAATTTTAATATGGCAATTTATAAAAAGTCACAAAACGTCAAAAATTGGCGGGAGCTTGCAACATAACTTTTTTTGCAACAATGTCATGTTTTAGAAACAATATAGAGTCCTTTTTTGTAGTAGAGTTGATAATGCAAGTAAATCATCTTATTTTTCATTACATTTTTTTGATTAAGCCTCAATTAACACATTGACCTTTTAAATGCAACTCTTACAAGTACATTATTATCTTAAACGAATTTTATGTATTCCAAAAATATATCCACTTAAAATAGTTCGTTAATTGTTTTCATAAATTAACTGATTGTTATGTTATAACTGTTTAATTATTATCACTACATAGTATAAAACAAAGTCGCTTTTTCTGTCCCTATTTCCCTTTGTATGATTAAATCTTTAAAACTACCAAACGGATTTTGATGCGTTTTTTTTTATAGATAGAGTGATTCAAGAGGAAGGTTTTAGTATATAATTAATTAGGTTTTAGACAAAGCGGGCGAAACCGCGGGCGGTACGCTAGTACATTATAAGTTACATAATGTTGCATTAAAATTAGGTTAAAGAATGCAGGTGAATAAAATAAACTAAAAACATAAGCATTCGAATCGAAAGCACCAACATTAACGTATTCTCGGACAGTTCTGTCTAATTATTGAATAGCAGGTGTTAGGAGGTGAAATTTATACCTTCATTAATAATTTTACGGGTTTTAAATTCTGGATGTAACGGTGAATAATTAGATATTATGTTTGTTTTTAATTATAACGTGCGTCTGTCAATATATTATGAAGTTGGTCGTTAACAAAGTTTCAGTAGAGTCTAGAAATTGCGTTTGCTCATTGTATCAATATAACGTTTTATTGCAGTTGAATAAGCTATCTGTATTTCAGAATTCGTTAACATTTGTTTAGTCGTTTTGTGTCTTTGTATAAGAAAAATCCAAATGATTAAAATAGTGGTAAAAACTTCACTCAGTAGAAGTGTACAGAGACCATTAAATTGATAAAAATTGCTTTGCATTCAATTCAAAAACTATTATATAATGATCCAATTAGGTATGCATTTCTTCTGTAACAAATGTATTAATCTTGTGCAAAGTCAGATAAAAAGTGAGTTTGCTTGCTCATTACCGTTTGCGTTCACCGTCCGTGACCGAAGGGTTGCGCCCTTGCTAGATCTTCGAACAATTTCAAAGGAAAACGAATCTTAAATCTTAACAATGATTTCTATTGCGAACTATTTTTGTGTGCGCCTAGACAGGACCACTTACGACTTCCCGGTTTTGATGTTCCAATCTAGATATGTGATCAAGTTAACCAAGATTGAATTGTATTAAAAGGGAGTAAGGTATATTTTCGTGTGCATAAATGTTTATATCTTAGGTTCTGCTTGGTGGATCACAGTATCATCCAAGGGTTGGCTGACCGCAGTTTATTGTTCAAATTTTTATTGTCTCCTGGGGTTATATAATATGAGAGGAAGTAACGTGTCGTTGGTTTTTGAGACGTTATTTTTTAGTTAAATTAGATACTGAATAGTGTCGTATTACTGTTACCTAATTCCTATTGCGTGATATCCAACTAACACGTGATATTTAAAAGTAGTGCAAGTGTGGATTTCTTTTAGTTTCGGATTTAATTTTAGAAATAATACAATACCTAGTTTGATATTATACCTATGTTGTAGTTTACTCAAATTTTACTTGGTTTATTAAAACCTATGAGAGTAATGTTGTTTGAAAAGCTGTACGATTCGAATGGGAATATTTATTATAATATAAAATGAATAATATAATAACACTGCATTACGGTATAACATCTGTGCTCATTTCCATGCTGATAATAATTAAACTGTGTATTATAATTTCTCTAAAGAACAGTGCAATGAAAACTATCTACAGAAACTATTCATATACTTTCATTTACATATAAAAATGAAGTGTAATTTTGTTATTTTCAGAGCAGGTGTGTTTTGAGTGTGACTTTTGAGTGCAGTGGTTAAAGGCTGATTTCAATCAAAAAGTTGAGGGTTCGAGGCGATTGCAGGCGTGCTGAATATAAATTGAATTTGCAATTTTCTGCTCATGACCCATATCACCACTGCTCCAATCGGTGAAGGAAAACATCCAGAAGAAGCGAAATATCCAAGATCTTTTGAAAGACCACTTATTATATATATTTTGCAGCCTAAAAATGTTTCATTTCTATTGTGTTTTATTTTCATTCTCTACAT
Source organism: Colias croceus (assembly GCF_905220415.1). NCBI lineage: Eukaryota > Metazoa > Arthropoda > Insecta > Lepidoptera > Pieridae > Colias > Colias croceus. Next base: position 6,602,969 of record NC_059556.1, on the reverse strand, counting down.
TGATATACCGACTCAATTTTACGTAAATTCGTGGCATCAAAACAATTTAAATTGGCACAAATTATATTGATTTACTGAATGTTACTTAATATCCAATTAACTTAATTTAATGAATTCGTGAATGCATCTCTTAATGTTAGGTCGACCTAGATACAAAGCTCATTGCTCTAACGGTGGTATTAATGCCCTCTAATTGATCTAACTTCAAAGATTTCTTTAAATATACACTATACAGGGTGACTTGTTATAGGTATTATAGTTTTAAAGGGGTAAAAGTATAACTCACTTGGAGTAAAAGTAAACATTACCCAGTCAAAACTTATTAGTTTCAGAAATATTAGACATTTTAATTTTATTGAAAATTTACCAAATTCATAGAGGCAAGAGCAACTTTTGTGTCCGCAAAAATTTTGTCTCTCCCATCGACTCTATGGGGAGTTGCGTCGCTACGTGCGCGCACTTTCTTACTAGCCCATAGAGTTGAAGGGAGAGACAAAATAGTTGCGGACCCAAAAGTTGCTCTTGCGCGCTAGCTCTTAGGGAAAAAAGTACCTAATAAAAGTAAAGTACCTAATAAATTTTTTTAACATTACTCCAAATGAGCTATACTGTCACCTATCAAACTATTACACCCATAACAAGTCACCCTGTATAGTGTATATGCGCCGAAATCGTGATGATAGAAAAAAATTAATGCACTTTAAATATAACTAATAAGTCATGATGGTTGATTGATTATGGCGTGCGAATGTTTCGTGAGTAAAGTATGTATATAGAAATTAGTTTATTTTGTGTTTTATTTATTTTATCGACTTATCGTAATACACATTTACAGACAGTTCAAGGTTACATGTCATATTACGTTTGATGTTATGATTTTAGTGGTGCATGCAGTAATTATTAAAGGTCGATTATTATGGAATTTGATTATTTAATGGGTGAAGCTAACATAATTAAAACATGTAAACTTATTGTGTAACATAATAATGAAGTCGATTAATAAATAGAGAAAGAGAGTATTAGGGCTCCCGCACACGGGCCACCGGCCAACGGCCGCAAATCGCTGCCACCGGCATATTTTCTGTACTTTTCATACATTTTATATGGATTCGCCGCACACGATTGACGCCGGTGGCCGCCACACGCTACACGCTTCTAACTTCTCGTGGCAGCGTTTGTGGCTGTCGCGAGTGGCTCGTGTGCGGCGACACTTATAGGAAAAAAGATCTAAAATCGTTACACTGCCTGACTTTTACGTAAAAGACCACCAACGTACATTATAATCTTTAAATCAATTATAGATATAAAACGATACTTAAGTAAAATTATGATATAACATTTATGTAAGATGCGGTAATGTAACTGGTATTCAGTTGAAGATGGGAATGCAATTGTGCAATGAACGTATTCAAATTTCTAGACTTGTTGCTACACTGAATTTTAATTGCATGCTTTATAGTACTTATGAGGATAACCTTTCAACCGTTTTATGTAGATCTATGTAGAGTCTGTCTTCTTATGCTTCATGCATTGAAATGTCGAATATACAGTATTTAGTATCTTTTACCTTGACCGTTAAAAAGTACCCAGAAAAACTTATATCATACAAACATGCATTTTTTCTTCAGATAAGTAATTTTCAAGGAGATAATAGAAACTAGAAAAAGATAATAAATAGAAACGCAATTTTAAATATGTATCTGTATAAACATACTAACATTTCGAACATGTGTTCATTCTAGAAAATGCATATTTTAAACATGATAAAATTATAAATCGCCTATTTGTATACCATCTTTATAAGATAATATTATAATGTGCTAATAAAATTATAATTCAAGCGAGTAATACTCAAAATGTAACTGTTGCCATCGACCCTATATTTTGAGGTAACTCGAACCTCCTCAATAGAGAGGAAACGAGTATATTATATTCGATTGTAACCTTTTGAAGATGTGTTGCACAGTGTGCTATGAACTTCTGCATTTGGCCATATCTTTTAAATTACTTACAATATAGTTATGGTATAATTTTCGGAAAGCTTAATATATTACACTTGAAGTTTATTGTACAATTTAATAGATAAATCGATGTATTTTCCATCTAAAACTCTAAATTCTAAACTGGTAGGTACATCAATACAATAATAAACTTAAGTATGTGAAATGAAACATACTTAATACTTATTCTAGTTCCTGTTAATTATTCTATAATTATTATTAATTTCAGCTCAGTAATAAAATCCGTAAATATCGTACACAATTTATTATTTCATAGAGACTTCATAAAAATATAGACCTTTATGTTCAACAAAGATAATATGGCATGTACGAATCTACAGGCACGAATCTATTTAATTCCAGGCAATTCTAAAACAACCAAACTAAACAACCAAATACCCATATATATTCTATGTCTATGTCTATATGGCCATTCACCACACTCAAACACACTGTGCGGCGCATGCGCGCACTCTCCGGAACGGAGCACACGTCACGCTCGCTACAGCGTCGCGTGCGCAGCCTGACCCGCGGGCAGACGATGAGCTATATACGTGTATATAGCTTACTGGAGATACATTTTGTATGGGTTATTTTTAGTTCATGAAAAAGGATACTTACTTTTATGTCCTAAGACATATAATTACTGGATTAGGGATTGTTTTTTGAGAAAAAGTAACCTATGTTACACCTTTGTCTTCAACTACCAATATTCATTTTTAATTTAAGACCAATTGCTGTATTATTATATCAGAAACGATTGAAACAAATGAAAAATAACCTTTTAAAGTAATTTACTACGATTACCTTATAAAACTATGCTGATTCATGATTGTAGAGTATGTATACTTTTTTAAATTCTCTGAAGGCATTAAACAGTGGTAAAACCATTATAACAATGAGATATTTTTGAACTCAATCACCAGCAGAAGAGAATCAAATGCATATAAATAAATATAATTTACATAAAGCATGGCTTTGCATCGCACAAGCTCTGACTATAACTCACGCCGACGAACACATAACTGTCTTTAATTGCTTTTGGGGACGATGTACAAGCGAAGCAAGGTTAATATCTAGTATGATATGCTCCATTTAGTATATGAATGTAACTGCACTTTGATTGTTAACTTTTTAATGGTAATTGATTAATAAATAATAACCAGTCGTATTCAATACGTCTTCAGTGAAAATTAAAATTTTTAGTTGAAAGGTCGGTCTGGGTGTATATTATGTTTTATGTCTGGATCATTGAACGAATAAGGGATAAAAATTAAACTTAAAATAAGTGATAGGTTAATAAATCTACTGAAATCTACAAAGTTTAGTGGGCAGAACAAATACCTATTCTTAACATTATGTTTCAGAGAAAAAACATTTTTTTTTTAACTTTTTAATAATAAAGATCGATGCATTAAAAATCACTGATACGTGCAAGTAATAATAATTACAACCAGCTGGACCCAATAAAAATAGCTCAAGAATATCAACCTTATTCCATTGTAATACGGGTCATAATACGTAAGAGGGAACCACCCTATTGCAATTATTGGAGTTACATTTAGGGGTCAAAAGTAACCGGTTGCTTCTAGTCATTATGCATTATGGCTGAAGCGTGTCCAGTTTTTGTAGCACCCTATGTTGACCTGTATTTTATTATTTCACTAGCCTTACGCCCGCGGTTTCGCTCGTGTGCACTTAGAGAGAGAAAAATGCACCACACATTTTTTTCGTCTATAAAGTATGGTAAATTTTTACAAGCATTTTCATCTACATTGTAAAGAGATAAAAAAGGGAAAAGATTTTTTGTTTTATGTTTTGTAATTTATACCTGACTTTAAAAATACTTTCAAGTTTCAACAGAAGAAAGCTATTTTTATTTTATAGAAGCCAATTGTTTTTGTTTTACCCTGGAACAATCTGAAATGAACGGCTACCTACATATAAATCGGAGGTAAAATTGTTTGTACATAGAGTTATAGTCTCTCATTTTTTATCGTATACAGAAATATCAATATCTCATTTACTTTGGCAACTTCGATTACTACTAGACTTATTTTTATGTTATTAAGTATATAGTAAATAAATGTAAATATTGTAAATTGTGCTGTGATATAAAATGATTTACCATTGTTTTGCCGTTGTTCCTTGATAGAATATATCTATGTAAGTAAGGTAAAAAGGGAGCTTAGTGTGATTAAAATTGATAATCGCTAACTCAAGGCTCAAGCGTGAAAAGATATCTTTGACCTCTTTCATAGCTATTCAAGCATTGATTCATAATATTACAAATGCAATAGTTAAATCCTTGTAAGAGCTAGCGCGCAAGAGCAACTTTTGTCTCCGCAACTATTTTGTCTCTCCCATTAACTCTATGGGGAGTTGCGTCGCTACGTGCGCGCACTTTCTTACTAGCCCATAGAGTTGAAGGGAGAGACAAAATAGTTGCGGAGACAAAAGTTGCTCTTGCGCGCTAGCTCTTAGTATGGATTTTTTTAAAGAATTACGCCAATACTACTTCTGGATTTTCATCAAACTTAGCAGTGTTGTACCTTATTTAATGTAGAGGTACATACTTACATAAGCTTTAGAAATACTTTCTTCATACTTTCTTCTTTTTCTCTTCGTACTTCTTTCTGCCTTAGGATATGTCAGGGAGGCACGAATTGTACATTAATTATCGAAGCTGCCAGCTAAAGCCGATATCAGATTTTTCTTTTTTTTTATTCAGCTACAACGCAAAGCCGATCTAAGCTAGTACAGACGATATCAGTTTTGGCTAGACAAGTTCAACAACCGGCGCACTGCACCGTGACATACCGAGTTACCATTACCGCTAACCTGTTGTGAATTGGCGAACTGTTTGTTTATTACTGTGGAGGGTTAGGTTTTTTTGCTTTTATTGCACGCTTTGGCAGGATTTGTGACTCGTCGTAATTGTTTTACTAAAAAAAATTAATTAGATGCATGCAATGCATACCGCATTAAAAAAAGCTCAAATTGCTCACAGCCTCAAAATTAACATTTAACCCATTGAGCCCCGAGCGGCCCGATCGGACCACGATACAATAGATTTTCTATTGTGTCTGTGATTCCAGGGGCTGAGTTTTATAGTTTTACTTTCACTTTTATAACAATTTCGTTGATCTTTCTTATGTGAACAAAATTTTAAGATGATTTTTTAAAGATAAATGTACGAAAGGATGAATTTAATAGTTTATAGAATTGTTTAATCAAACAATTTAGAAAAAAAGGAATACCAGAAGAGTACTTGTTGTAATGGTAATAATAAATAATGATTTCATTTGGTTCCATTATAATTTGTTTCGGATGTCAATCAGATGTGAAGTGAAACGAAAGCTGAAGGAAATATGAGTAAGAACCGAATACATAATATATATAAGAATATATTCTTTAATTTTGCATTCAGATTGTGTTAACAATCACCTAATTTTTATGACAATTATTGCATTTTCCTTATTCTTTACAGTTATTTTTCACTTAGGAGGGCTTATTCAATTTAACGCAAGTCAAAATCTCCGCGATCTATTACGATAGATCGCGGCTTGCGCTATCCTTTTACTATGAACAGCATAGGTCCACAGGAGAGCGCCGAGCAACATGTCCTCTCTCTGGAAGTCTGGAAAGGCTCGCTGCCGACTGATTTTAATCGGGTCGCGCGCAGTGTTTTATAGTACTTTAAAAAAAATTGTAGAAAAATAAAAGAGGTACCTTAGTTGATTTTTTAAATTTTATCTTATAAGTAAGACGTTCTTTTATTGCAATATGTAAAAATAATATTAAACTAAGTCAAATATCTTGGTGAAAATAATCATTTTGTCGACTATAATTTCTAAAAAAATTCACATTGTTCGGATTTTAATTTCGTAAGTTAGGAGTCCAAAATAAAAAAATCTTTTAACTAACTATTTTAATAAGGATTTTTGCAGTTAGTTAATAAAAATTGTGTGTTAGATCTGTCAGTGATTTCAGATATTTTTAGCTTCGAAATTGACACTAAAAGCGAAATCAAGTAATCATCGGCTCAGTTATCTTGATGGTATTCACAAATACTGTATTAATTGAAAAAAACTCTTAACTAACTATATAGACAATAAAATTTCCTAAAATTATTAGTAATTCGTATGTTTGTAAGATAAGTGGTTGATGGACAATCTGGTTTGAAAAATCACATATTTGAGCCAAACAGCGCACGGACCGCGTACACGGCCTTAACATATAAAATAAAATGTAATCGTAAATTTTCATCTGAACATCTGCCAAAAAGTACTCATAAATGAAAAAGTGGAGTACATAATTCGTATTGTAATGGTAATGTAGGAATTTGAGATTCTTGATATTTATTGGCATTGCTTCATATTCTCGCAAACCGTTTGTTCAATCTGACTCACTCATTGTGAAATACTGTAATGATGCTCATTACCCTTAAAGAGAAGCGATTTATTCTTAAACAATTGAATAAGGACATAAATATAACAAATAAGAATGTTCTGGTAACAATTACGAATTAATGTGATTATTTGCGAATTTAGAATAGTTTTTATTCAATGTTAAAAACGGCTTTTAATCTACTATTGTATTATGTAATACGTCAATAAATACGTCAGAAGGTATGTATCTTTTTTATCTTAGTTTTATTTTCAGAATATTTTTTCGTTAAAAATTATGATTATTAATTTATTTTAACTATATAAGTATGATGATACTACCTCATAAGGAAAACTATTGTTGTTAAATAAGTCTTATCTCATTTTCTTTAATTATCTAATTATTATTACTACTTCATAAAACTATTCTTGTAAATTATTTCTTAACAAATTTCGTATACTTACAACGACTTAATAACCATTTTTTATAGTATTAATTTTCACCATTATTTGATCGCACAAGGCCTAGCCTTAACTACAACCTACAGAAGCATTCCATAGTTCAGCACACAATAATGCCAGCAGAGACATTACCTAACAATTTTCTACACAATTTGATACATTTACAGATTGTCAACCACAATACTAGAAAGTAACTGTCGTATTTGAAGCGAGAAGAAGTACAAGATTGGTTTACTGTGTGGCTTCAAATTATACTTATAATATAATAATATGTAATATACTTAGAAAGTGTAAGAGTTAGTTTAACTACTGCATTTTATAATAATTGGTCAAATACGAATTATAAATTCGAATATTTATTACTAGGTTTCCGAAGAAAACCCAAAGAAAAACCCGCATAGTTCCCGTTCCCGTGGGATTTCCGGGATTGCGTAATTTTCCCGGGATAAAAAGTAGCCTATGTCCTTTCTCGGGTATCAAAATATCTCCATACCAAATTTCATGAAAATTGGTTCAGTAGTTTACGCGTGATTGAGTAACAGACAGACAGACAGAGTTACTTTCGCATTTATAATATTAGTATGTATAAATACATTTTAGCAGATATTTATTACTACTCGCTCTTCTGATGAATGACCTTTACATTTCCACTTGGAATACTTTGTTTTAGAATAATAGCATGTAACAACAAACTATATAATAGATGTAGAGTCGTAATAATGCCCAGAATTATTTATTTAGCTATATTATTACAGTTATAAGACAGTCCTTTAAATTACCAAAAGATCCAAGTGAGTGGCCAATGAACTGTTCATCACAGTTTTGTTCTTTCCGTATCATAAGTCATTTGAAGCTATAAAATATCCATTCGCAGAGGCTTCTGCAAATGTTCAAGGGCGATAGTAATCGCTTATCATTAATCGCTCGAAATCGCCTCGAATCGCTCGAATCGCCAGCTCGTTTACCCCCAATTTAAAGAATAAATATCAAATTATAAGGAACAATATTTCATATACACGAAGAAATAAACTAACTAATGAGTCTACAAACCACTTCCTTAGACTAGTGGTTACAAGTGTCGGGTGCGTATCGATCGCACCTTAACCTTACCTTTTTGTTTTTATTCCTTTCAATAAACTGACATGTTTACTTAAAATACTAGTACGTTGCCCTGGTTCTGCTTAACCTGGTAAAAATAAGCACAAAATAGAGCCTGTGTTATTGGAATAATATACAGTTTCCTAGAGCTAAAAGATTTTTCAAATCGGCCTAGAAGTTTTGAGTATTATTTTAAACAAACAAACAATTTTTCAGTACCATAGATAGAAATTATATATGTACATACAAAAGCTACTAAATATATGTACATACTAAAGCTTTCAGTCAAAAAGAAAATCGTTGCGATTTTATAAGTTTCAATATTATTTAATGTAGAGTTATTTAAAAATTTATATTCGGTTATGAGTTAAAGAGCATCATGAATGTATTTTAGGTGTATTTTTAGAATGCTCAATGCTCATGCTCCGGTTTCACAACTTCATTATACTTTTAAATTTGTTTTTGTTTTAATTAAGGTGATTAATTATGCTAAACAAATTATCATAACAACAAAATTTTGAGGATCTTCTGATAAATAAAAGACTTATTTTAGTGTTACTCTATGTCCTCTATTCTTAAAATTTTTGGTAAAATAAAAAATATGATGTATGTATTTTGAAGGTTACTACATACATATATCCAAAAAAAGTTATACATTGTAGGTAGAGCAGCCTATTCCTTTATTACTGTACTGTACTTATCCTTTATGTATATATTTAGATAATTATTATTATATATCTAAATATGTGATATGCTTGTAACTATATATCTATATCTCATCTGTAAAAAAAATGTAAAACGTATCAATCAGTAACATTTGCATTCAAAATGACACTCAACTTCATCCATAAAATTTTTAAAAAATCTTTTTCAAAAAATTGTAGGGTACTTCCATAAATCTTTAAGAACACCCTGTATAGCACTTTCACATGTCCTGTATGCACGGTAACGGGCGTCGCGGTCTGCTTGCTGCGCCCGCGCTTTCGTAAGCCGATCCTGAAGATAATGCGCTGAATAACTGTTGTTTATGCTTTTTAGCTTATGAAAGAGACATTGCAATGCAATTAGCGATCGTTGATGGTACAGGGTATGGATAAGGTTTGTGGTGAAATAAAATATATGTAGGAATTACTAGGAGATATAGTTAGGAACTTGAAAAATAAAATGTATAAATTATGATTGTGTTTATTATAGAATTGTTTTGATATGGAGGATGGAGTCAACAATTAACTACGTTTAGTTAATAAAAGGTATTCGGTTCAAAACAAATTTTTACGCTCGAAAATAGCAATTATTTTCGTTCATCAATGAAAAAAATATTATACGAATAATATCAATATAAAATCCAATACGCCAATTGTTATGTTTATTTGACAAATATAATCGCTTGAAATACCTACTTTAAACAAACTACGGGGTGTTGTTTTCTGAAATAACTATAAATACTAAATAGTTAGATCTACTAATAAATATTGTGAGAAACATCCTTAGATAAGGAGTTTATTATACCTACCTAGTTAAAGAATATTAAAACGGCAAAAGTACATAAGAAGTAACTCCTATAAGATATATTTAAATGTGTGTGGGTGTGAGAATATTCTAAAATAGTCATTTACCACTTAAAGGATAGGCATAAAACCTAAACGCTGTTTCACAAATGGATATGAGGACAAACATCGTATAAAATAAATTGAGCAATGCGTATTACTACCTACTAACGTACTATATACTGTACAGTTGAATACTAATATTGTTAGTTAATATGCGTATTTAAATTTAGCCTCTTTATACCTACTCATATTATTAATCTGAAAATACACATATTGAACTGAGCTAATTTTTATCACGTTAAGGTAATCGATTTTATGAAACACGCAACAGGTATCAATAAACGCTTAATTGAAATCGATGCCTTTGTGTGAATATTACATGTTTTATTAACATTCTTCAAAATATTTCATCGTCGTCGTCTCAGGCATAGAACGATCACCAGCAGCCTGCATCCAGCAGCTTCCCGCCACCTTGATCGGTTCGTCCATCTAATTCGAGGCCGTGGTCTCTATACGAAAACCTGCAACATATTTAATGAAATATAACTTTAGTAAACACGCACAAACAGTAACTTTTAACCTATGGGAGTTTTCAAAGGCTTTTCAATTTAGCATATAATAATAAACAGGCTATGAATTGAACGGCTGAGGCCGTATTATGACTTCTTATTTCCAGACAGCTTATGCCGTGAATTGAACTGACTGGAAAATTCATATTATACCATAATTAGGTAGGTAACCATGACTGGTTATTGCGTTCATAATATGAATTTGCCAGTCAGTTCAATTCTGGAAATAAGAGGTCATAATTTCGTAACCAGATTAAACTTATTAGCTGCGATATACATATAACAGTGTGAATATAACACCTCAAATACATCAAATAACCACATATTACCATATCCCCGTTTTGTAAAATAATATACAAATTCTCACGGAGTGCACCTCAAAATTGTTTGTTACGAAAAGTTTTTTAATGTAGATTTATTACCGCTTTTATGCCGTTCCGAAACATAAAATCCGTTGCATCTTGCACTTTGCGTTGTTTCCCAATTCATTTTAAATGTAAAAAAAGATTTCAGAGCGTACAGTATATGTACGCGTGTAGTATATTACTAGATTTCTTCCTGCGGCTTCGCCCGCGTTTTCAAAGGAAAACCCGTATATTTCCCATTCCCGTGGGATTTCCGGGATAAAACCTATGTGTTAATCCAAGTTACCCTCTATATGTATGCTAAATTTCATTGTAATCGGTTCAGTAGTTTTTGCGTGAAAACCATACATACATACATACATACAAACCTTTCCTCTTTATAATATTAGTATAGATAGTTTAAAGATAATGTACAGTTTAATTATTTTACTTGTTGATACCTAAAAAAATATTGTTGATTTAATAATATATTTCTTTTACAACATTTCTTATAGATTTTATAATTTTAACAAGAATTAATAACGTTAATAAAAATTTGTATTAATAATTGAATATTAATTCCTAAATTTAGACTAGAATTCAATGACTTTTTGTTGAAAAAAATACAATTGTGTATTAAAGAGCTTGAAGGAAGTGTTTTAATTACATTAGTTACCATTTAGATTATTCATACACAAGAATTAAATTAAAAGTTTTAATGTGAAAGATTAGTAATTACTTCTCATGAAATTATTTTAATGAAGGTTAAATTAAAGAAAACAATTATCTTTAATTGATGAGAACGAAAAAGTTTCTCAATTATTGGCTTATTATTGCAACAAATATAATTAAAAATTGATACATTGTTTCTAATTCAACCCCTTTACTCTCTTTAACAATATAGTGTTAACAGCTGTTGAAAATAAAAGAATTAAATTCGTTTAACATAAAAAGAAACCGATTAATAGCTCATACATCTGCCTCTATTGAAAAGAGTTACTAATTCAAACGTCGATTGGAACAATAGATGGAAATAAAACAAATAATTTAGTTCATTATACTCTATTTTGTGTAGTTTTTTTGCATATAATATAGTAATAATTATAATTAAAATCATGGTGTATTTATAAATGCTATGAATATAATGAAATAAAAATAAGAATATTAAAAAAACACATAAATATTGCGTCAACTACTCGTTCATTGATGCAATACTTTTTGTGAATTTTGAACATCGTAATTGTTTTTTTGACTTTATTATATTATTCTAATAAGTCAAAAAACAATTACGATGGCTGTTTAGTCTTTTTTATTTCGTTATAGAGTATTTTCGTATTAAAATTATTATAAAATGTAAATCAGTTTCAAAATACAATCAAATTTGATGAAACTTGCACTGTTCTTTTACGTACTTCAACCAATTATAAATTTTTATTGTATTTTTAAAGTATTTGTACAAAAATAATTACAGAAAAAAATGTCTCTGGACTATCCTGAGGTGGCGCCAACACCCTGTAAAAATAAAAATAAATATATTATGATCATAAATATTTTTACCCTTTATAATTAATTATTAATCAAAACTTAAAACTTACTCAGATTAAGACTAGACTTATAAGTTGATCATATTTATAACTAGCTGAACCGCGCGGTTTCACTCCCGTGGTTCCTCTCCTGTTGGTCGTAGCGTGATGATATATAGCCTATAGCCTTCCTCGATAAATGAGCTATCTAACGAATTTTTCAAATCGGACCAGTAGTTCCCGAGATTAGCGCGTTCAAACAAACAAACTCTTCAGCTTTATAATATTAGTATAGATAAATATCGCAATGTAAAATAACTCAATAAATTAAATGCTAATTACGTATTATGTCACATAGGTGTGAAGGGCTAATATTTTTTTTTAACAGCAAAGTATGTAAATTCCAATCTTTATTTGGATTAAAAATGAATAAAAAGAAGTATGCGAGAAATTCATGCAGCTAACTGTATGATTGAATTATTATAACTGCATATAATTAAGGGAATATAGATAAACTATTGAGCTATTATTATCTATATACCTCTATGTATATTAGGTACTATGATAATGAAACTATGTATATAAACATGTATGAACATATATGTGTGTGTTGTCTGTTTAAATAATATTAAATACCGCATGCGCTGAGAACAAAGATTTGTAGCTCTATTTGATATTTAGTTTTAGCATCAGGCGCGGTCCCAGCCTGACATTTTGGGGGGGGACACGCAGCTGGAAAGGTATGGAATCCCCTCTCCAACCGTACTCGCCAAATATCGTATTCATGTGAAGAAGAAGTGATAAGCAAAAACTTGAGAAAATCGTACTCGATAAAATAGAAAAAAAATTCTTATACTGTACAATATATTATAAAAAAACCGGCCAAGTGCGAGTCGGAAGCCGTTAGCTGCAAATTTTCGCAAATTTCAACATTTGCAAGGGATTAAAAACAGGTTTAAACAGAACTTTAGATGTGCTAGTGACTCCGATTTGCACCAGTTTTTTATATATTGTACAGTATAAGAATTTTTTTCTATTTTATCGAGTACCTACGATTTTGGGGGGGGGGGGGCATGTCCCCCGTGACCACCCCCCTGGGACCGCGCCTGTTAGCATTCATAAAAGAGAAATTTCTAAAAGAAGCTTTTTGTGGTGACCAAATTATAAAATTTTAATTTAAAAGTTAAAATTTAAGGTACTTAAATTAACATAAATATTATATTTTATAGCTCAATTCAAATCTGTGTCATCATATGTTATATGTATTGTTTAAAAAACTCATTTTTTTTACTTTTTTCTTATTTTTTGTTTACAGGGTGGTCTTACGCTCAATGTGGAATAATCAAATCCTATTATATGAAGTTATCGATTGACGATCGGAAGTGAGTGCCGGAGGGACAGACGCACGTGCACGGCACGCACCCTCATTTTATAAATCTGGTGCCATATTGTTAAAGGGTGATGTAATTATTTTTTATAGTTAAAGGTTATGATTAGGTAAAGGGTACACGGGAGTTGGAAGGTAGAGTTTGAAACTTTTAGATTCAATTTTTTAGCTTTTTAGATTGAAGAGAGGGTGTATTTTAGCTAGTAAATAATAAGATGCACTTTTTCACCTAAGTATAAAAAATAAAAAGTTGTTAAAAGGTATGTTTTTTTTATATATTTGTACCTTTTTGTTAGCAAAGGGCATGGGTATGGGAAAAAGTGGTCACGATTATGAATAATTAAACAAAATGTCTTTCAAAATTATTCAGACATATCCACAAACATATATTCATAAGGAAAACCAGAACATATGACTTCTTTATTTATGTCTTCAAAAACATACAAATTAATATTCACACCAATTTACGTACTAACCCTCCATAGAACAAGGAGATAATAAAACATTGTTTACCAACATTGGCGGCATAATACTCTCATAAACACGATACAGATCGCGACCGTCAAAATGTTTTGTGAAACTGCCTTATCTGCCTTCCATCGAATACTTGCTTTAATAGCGGAAATCGCCAATTCTAAACAATACACTAGCGGCTCAAGCATCGCTTCGATGTTGGTTTATAAAGTCTATGGCCTAAACTCTAAAGTCTATGGTGTATAACTCTATAGTCTATGACCTATGTTATATAGCTCTATGCTCTGTAACCTGACATGTGATAATCTTATTGGTGGAATTTGTCGCAATGTTATCCCTAATTTGGATGTGTTCTTCTATTGTATTCGAAAATAAACAGTTATTTTGATATTTAAGTTGTTTTATTTTAATCTGTACCAAACTTCTTGTCTGATGTGTTAAAATATTAATATCTATCCAAATGTATTATAATAATGAGATTGATTACATCAGTTTGTATGTTTGGTTTCTCAAAGGTCTGAAATTTGATTTCTTTGTAATATAGAGCCTGCTCTAGAAAAACAATCCATTAATAATTTACCACTTTGTGCTATGTAGGGCTATTTTAAAATTAATATGCAAAAATATATTGTTGTCAGTAGTTCAAAATCTTCCATCTAATAACACTAGTTATGCATCTCATTTGAATAAATTATTTCTATTATCATCTAATCTATTGCAATATTCTTTAAAAGCCAGAGCTATTTTTAAATGAGCGTAAAGTCATGAAATGCAAGACAAGGCCGAGTTTGCATCGACTGATGCAATTCTAAATTGAATTGTAAACAATAGCTCTCACATATATTTGCGTATTTTTTGTATGTGAATGTAACTATGTTGTAATTAATATCTCCTTTGTAATACATATCGTTAGTTTACAATGTATTTTGAGCATTATGTAGCAATAGCACTAGATGAAGAATTTATTACTGTTTATACATTTTTATTGGAGGTTAATTGTTGTTGTATCATTTTATTTGTTTTAATTTACAAATTTAATCAGAATTTGTGTTGTGTAGACTAGAGTTTGATCGTTTTTTGTTTGATATAGATGTGTACCTAGATAATAGCTTATTAGGCTTTAAAATATACAATAGCAACGTTAATAAAGATATTGTTATTACAGATAGATAAAATTTAAGTATCTGTTGTAATGGATCCTAATTGATGAATATGTATGTCAATACAAGGTTAATATCAAGATAACTACATACTTGTTTGTCTGTTTATGATGTTATCTACAAAATGCCTGATGGATTTTCATGAGTTTTACTTTGAAGCGTAATTTATGATACTTTTTACTAACAATAAATAGGCCAAACAGGAGCAGTATTTTATATAGAGAGTGGATAAAGATTTATAAGACGTTCAAACATAAGTAATCAGCTATGACTATTTCAGTATTACGTATTCCCTAATTCCCTTATCTTTAATAATATGAGTCTTTTCACAGATACAAAATTGTTTTTTGTTACCTGCCCAATGTAATCTTTCATAATATGACTAACATTTTCTTTAAATAGGCAAAAATTATTGACCTGAAACGGAAACAGCTTTAAATGTCCCATAATTAAGAATAAAAACAAGGGTCATACAAACTTGTAGTATAGAAGAGGCGTTCAACTACTTAGTACGTGCTTGAGGGCAGATATCGTTAAGGGCTCTTCAGGGGACCGGGACACGTGTGTTTCGTTCAGGAATTGTCACTTTTTGTGGCAGGAAAAATCGGAAATGTATTGATAATTAATAGTACGCGCTTTCTTAGTCTTCTGGTTTTTTTAAGCTTTTTTCCTTTTGTGTGTGAGTGTGTGTGTGTGGATCAATTTGATTGTGATATGTTATAATGATTGTAATAATAATAGTAAAAATATTAATACATATATATACATATATAACTTATTATATAACATGTATAGAATGTTAATATATATGCTGCAAAAAATATTTAGCTTACATCAAAAAGTACTGAATAAATTCTGAAATTTCATGAATATGTAGATTTTGGCCTGCATTAAAGAAAATAATTTCATGGAGTAAATCCAGGGCCAGAAGCTAGTATAAATATTCCTGTAAATAACAACTGCATATCTCGTGATCTTACTACAAAGCAAAACATTAAACAACGTATTGTCAACTAAATAAACAGAAATGAGCAAATTGTATTAATCTTGTTGCATTGTACTCTATTGGAAAATGAAGAATGAAAATCATGAAAATAAATATTATTGTTTGATATGTTGTTTTGATAAATATTAAATACTAGAAGTGGATTATAATTAAAATCATCATATTATTGTATACCATTAAGTAGCTGACCTACTCCCTGTATGCTCATTGCTCATGTTGTTTCCGATTTTTGTGACATTTTTTTATTAATGCTGCAATTGAATTAATGAATTAAATTTGCTATCCTACATAAAACAGCTCAATTTTATACTCTTTAAAATTAATGGTATCTAAATTAAATGGAAAACAGAAAGAAAAATTTTATTCACGACTAAGACCAAAATTTTTTACCATATATGAACTCCATACTATTTAGAAAATACTACACACAATGAAGAAGATTTCATAAATGTAGGTCTCAAGCTCAACCTAACCCCAAATAGGTCTCGCTCACCTTCCTATGTCACATGTCATTGAACTTTATTTCTAGGACACGAAGCTCCATGATACTAACTTATTCAATCTATACTAATATTATAAAGCTGAAGAGTTTGTTTGTTTGTTTGTTTGAACGCGCTACTCTCAATAACTACTGGTCCGATTCGAAAATTTCTTTCGGGGTGTGATAGCCCATTTATCGAGGAAGGCTATAAGGCTATAACTTCATTACGGTGAGACCAACAGGAGCGGAGCCACGCGGGTGAAACCGCGGAGCGCAGCTTGTAGTTGATAATGGAAACATTAAAAATAACACGAGTTTTCTCGTATAAAATAATTACTAGATGGTATTAAGATAATGCACAAATTGTTTAATTGAAAACGCCGACAATGCTATTTATAATTTTACTAGCTTACCGCCCGCGGCTTCGCCCGCTTTCTCTAAAACGATTTGAGATTTAAACTATCCTATCTCTCAAGTTGGATCGAACTGCACATGGTGTGCGAATTTTATTATAATCGGTTAAGTGGTTTAAGAGTCCATTGAGGACAAACATTGTGACACGAGATTTATATATATTAAAGAAGATGTATTTTCTTAGAAATCAGGAAAACTCGGAACCTTGTAGATTGTGCTAGCAGTAGCTGTTATACTAATTGGTATTTTAAAAGATAGAGTTACGCATTACATTCTCTTTAAGTTGATTTAACTATGTAAAATAACAAAAAAGAGCGTGTGTGCCGAGCACACGCGTCAGAAGTGAGACTTCTTTGGCAAGATTCAAATTCAAATCGTTGCCGTACTCAATGATGTGACGGTATTGCCATGACGCGACCTTGAAGTTTTACTTTCAACGCGCCTAAAGAAGTTTCAATTCGGAAATGAAATTACCTTATAAATTATAATATTAACTTTATTTCAATTCAATGGTTGTAAAAAAAGAATAAAGACATACAATTCAAACGTTTATTTATTTGTTGTTTTGTTAAACTTCTCTATACATGGTTTGATGCAATCTCTCCTTCTTTAAAAAGCTGCGATAATCAGTTATATGGAAAACAGTGTTTTTGTTCTTTTAAACTCCACCACACATTTCAACAACATGAAGCAATCCTTCCGTAACATTATATGAATCAGAACTAGAATCTAATTGTAATAAATAGGCAAGTCTATCACAGAAGCTTGGTTAGAAATGATGCAGCGTCCCACGGTGTGATCAAGGTCGGAAGATCGCAATGCACGCCACGCCCACCGTCTCTGACGCATCCATTTTGCAATAATGCTTAGTCTTTGTATGGTACAATAATTGGTGAACCATGTAAATGTACAAGTACATAATTAAAATTTAATAATCAAATTTAAACATATATAAAAGAGTAATTGTATGTACTTACTTTACTGCTGGACTTAATTCTCATAAAATTTTGTATGCCTCGTGGGTAGATTTAATAATCAGCCAACGTCTAATTTTCATACATACCCGTAAGAGCAACAATCGTTTGCCAGGACAGCTAGTGTATTATAAGAATATTGTCAAATTACCGTTAGGTCGCTCTTAATAGTTTCTAATTAGCAATAAAAAGCGCAATATATTATTGATTTATGTATTAATTTAACAATTAAATTACACTAAAACATACTATAAGAATCAAAAGATCCCATATCTTTCTTTGTCCTTAGCATTGATATGAGCAAATCATCAACACCATCAAGCAATAATTACACTACACTTGACCTTATCAAACTATACTAAGCATACTAGTTCCTCAATAATAATTCATACCCTAACAATCAGAATCAAGAGGAAGCAACTATTTACCATCATTAAGCAGAGAAATAATAAACAATTCTTAAAACAATAATACCTGATTGCATCTATGATTGCAGCAGATATGGAATGAAATCATCAGACCTTCAGCGACGAATAATAATTACAGATTATGTCATGCTGATTGAACTTGGACGTAACTGCGTGGTGCGTCTACACAGAGACAATCATAATTTTATGTAGAGCAGACATGTAACTGAATTTTATATCGAGCTTTTGTAGTAATTAAGTGCAGCCGAAACTTATATTGTGGTATTAAATTATGTTCTATATTATTTTTAAATAAAACTTATACTGAAGCAATAACATATTTTGAGGCTAATAATCATGATAATAATATCATCTTGGTGCAATTTCCATATTCATCCAATCTGTAGGTATAGGCCGGACGCTAAATATGTACTCTACTAGTAAACTTTCTGCAGATAGGGTATCCAACTCCAGTTCCAAGTCTGTAACAAAAATATCATTATCATTAACACGACTCTATCTTTTGTAAAACAATCAATTATCTTCTTTCGCGTTCGCGAGCAATGTTCGCCATTGTTAGCTCTGTTTAGACGTAGCATTATAACTTTATGTACGATATTGATTATTACGTGAATATAATAAATATAATTATATTGGAAATCATCGGTTGATCGTTTTAAAACAATTTAAATTAACAATTAGCGTCATTTAATTGAATTATTTAGAACGAACTGATTTAGACATTATTAATGTCAAGAGCGAGTGATTTATTGAATGAAAAGTGAGTTAATCTCAATAATTGAATCTAATACAAGTTCCTTGCCCG
Organism: Colias croceus; assembly: GCF_905220415.1. NCBI lineage: Eukaryota > Metazoa > Arthropoda > Insecta > Lepidoptera > Pieridae > Colias > Colias croceus. Next base: position 6,583,906 of record NC_059556.1, on the reverse strand, counting down.
ACTACGTCATTTTTAACTGGGATTTATGTATGAAAATTGTAAAATATTTTGTATTGTATTTGTATGAAAAATTGTGTTAAAAATTTCAACTGATAAAATTCTTCTGTAGAGAACTTTTATTAGACTACTTAACTTTTTTAAATGTTACTTATCTTCAGTCGTTTGTTTATCCTTTTATTTATTTATACATAAAAGGATCATCATTGAAACTTCAAAACTTATTATAGAATTAATATATTTCAAGCGGAAAAGCCTGACAATGTATAGTGCAATTATTTCCAGATAATCAAAATTACATCTTAATGATAAATGATAACTCAAGGAAACTAGAATCTTAACTAATAATACCTGATATCTTCACGAAGCGTAAACTGCATAAACAGAGGAGATAAAGTCAATTATTATGAGTAATTAAATGTTTTAAGATAATATTTTCAAACATAATATTCTAACGAAGACACATTTCTTGAAACGTAGGCATAACATAAGTTTTGTTAATTTGGTAAAATGTCACAATTTATAAAAATATTATTATGTATCAACTTTCAATTTTCACGTGGAAGTTTTTTTTAGATAGAAGACTAAAGAGAACAAAGAGTTCAAACAATTCATGGTGCTTATTTTTAACTAGCTCCGCTTCGCGGTTTCGCCCGCGTCGCTCCGCTCCTGTTGGTCTCAGCATAATGATAGCCTTCCTTGATAATGAGCTATCTAACACCGAAAGAATTTTTCAGATCGGACCAGTAGTTATCGGTAACGCGCTTATCTCGGGATAAGCGCGTTCAAACAAACAAACTCTTCAGCTTTATAATATTAGTATAGATATATGTTCATCTATAGAAATAGTAAGTTTTCACTTTAATTAAAAATGAAATAAATAATTATGTACAGTACTTTCAACTATTCTATATAAATAGTGTGCACATTGCTATTATTTAAGTTGTTTGACATTTGTGTATCATGTATTGCCCTCCTTTATTTAACACCACATACAATAGCTAATATTGAAAACTATTGATTTAAAGAATATACAAATCTATAAAAGGAAATGACAATCTCTTTGTTTACAGCAAACGTAAGTGAATGCTTCGTACATTTTCTCTTAGAGAAAGTTAAACTCAACCTAATAATGTGTTTGAACAGACATGCATATAGTGTATAAAAAAGTTATGAATTCTTAATTTGAAAGTCGTGGTTTGTGGAGCGTTAGTTTAAATTTTATTTATTTTTTTAATCGCTTAAGTGCATGCTGTGCAATATTTTCATTACGTCATTTTGATGGCCGTATTCAATGTAAAAAATAGCCCTAAAAGTAAAACTATAATATAAATTAGTGATTCGTTATAATCCAATCATTGTTCATTCTTATCATTTAGTTTATTTTGTAAGAAGTGAAAGACAGCAATGCCCTTTGAAGCAATTTTAACACGCTTTTTTATTAGCTTCACCTGAATGTATGTATGCATATTTGTATATTAGTAATTAGACTCTACTTTTAATTTTGACCCACTTCGAAGGGCTAGATTTAATTCAAACTATGTACACTTATCTTACTTTATTTTAGCGAGGTTATATTAGTATTCTTTAAGCTATACATTATTTAAAGATCTCAACATCTCGACACTTATCTTGGCCATAAAATATGAATACTGTAGCATACATTTTAGTATTCCACGGTATACCACGATTACCATACCTAACTATCTCAGAAACGCACTTTTTGGGAATACAATTATATTTTCGGATCACGTATCAAAGGTTAAAGTACTTTATATGGTTTTGTAAACAGCCGTTCTAAGAAATGCCATGATTTGTGTAATGCGAATTGCTAATGTGGGATTAAATCGCTAAAAGCCGTGTTTTTTGCTTGATTGACCCGGTTTGAACGTTTATCATGATATGGGAATTGGGAATCCATATTTATAATGCATTGAATTTTGTGAGTGATCCAGGGTGAGCCTTAGAATTGACTTTAATTTTTGTTCGTACCTATATTATTGTGAGGTTTCATATATTTACAATATTTTAGTTATAAAGACTAAATTATGAAGCAATGCAACTTTACATTACATATACATACAATAGGAGTTAGGAGGAGGTTTAATTAATATCATGTTCTAATAATCTACTAGATAGATGCGACTAAGAAACAATTCGACTTTCCTCTAATTATTGTAAGTCATGAGTCTTCATTATTTTTTATCTGCAAATTCTAATAATGACAAACGAACAAATGACAATTTCAAATACGAAAATCAAATTCTAGAATGTTTTATTTCGAAATTTGAATCCAATCCACTTTTGAGTCTGTTTTCTGTGATGCCTCGTACATACAGCCTAGGTGTTGTGTATTCAAAAACGAGTTTTATGCCTTGTAATTGGAGTGCATTTTCGTTCGTGTATAGAGTTAGGTTTTAATAATAACCTGTTTGTGGACGCCGTGGGAACGAAGTCGGATATGCGAGGTATAATCGTCCGTCGGAACTGAGACTGCAATAGTCCAATTTTGCCTTTTACTTAGTTTGCTGGCTAATTCGTTTGGGCATCGCCTGTTTAATGATAGACTTGACCTTTATTGGCTATTAGTACACAATTACAATGACTTTCATATAAATATGTAAAAGTTTACTGCAGTAGATACTACTTACTTAGGTAATAGAAAAGCGTTTTGGATTGTCAAATGTAATGTTAAGTTTTGCGTTAAACTATAGTTTTAAATCATTTTATTGTAATAATTAACTACTTGTCTTAATCATAAATATGAGGCTGCTGTGTTAATATAATTATTAGGTAAGCTTTTAATATAATAAATGTGTTAAAAAATGCCAACAAAGAAATTTCTAGATTTGTCAAATCAAAGAACAATCTAGGTAGTTGTTTTAAAAACGATACTTTCCAATCACTCAAACAAAAATACTAAACGCATACTAAAATAGAAAGTTATTATAAATGGTAAATTTCCACAAAACAGGTGCAATAAATGAACTGGCTCATTAAACTATCAATTATGAAAAAGCTTTGGATTTCCGACAGAATCGTGATCTACTAATAGTTTGATCATAAGTAATTAATAATAATTGAGAACGATTAATGCTTATTCAATATATTAGAATCTCATTACTTAAAATAATTAATTCAAATGTTTTGTTAATTATCAACTAGCTTTCCACCCGCGTTTTCAAAGAAAAACCCGCGAAGTTCCCGCTCCCCTGGTATTTCCGGGATAAAACCTATTCCATGTCTAAGTTCTAACTCTCTATATAATCGGTTCAGTAGTATTTGCGAGAAAGAGTAACAAACATACATACATACACATACATCCATCCTCTCACTATCTCATTTATAATATTAGTAGGATATGATAGGATTTTCTTATTAGAAACTCTTAATGTTTGAGAATAAACCGAAAATTTCCTCTTAGAATTTTAACTTTTATAAGAAATGACCATGACTCTTGTTCTTAAAATAAAATAATTCTTGTTTACATAAGTGAGTGTAGTTCTCATCAGATATTTAAAATAGGATCGGAAATGTAAATCTAATGAATAATATTATGTGTATCATATCCTACTAATAATCAGTAAGTGTGAATGTAACGAGGTTGGTTCGTTTCAACGCAAAAAAATAATCGGTGTTTTTTTTAGATATTCTGTATAACGTCTGGAAATATATAAAAATAAGTTAATTAAACATAAGTATGTCATTACATTAAAAGCATTCCGTATTATTCATATAAAATTTAAACATACAAATGTATTCAAATCAAATATATTATAATAATTAGTACCTAATTACAATTACGCTACAAAATGATTTTGTTAAAAATTCACAACGAACTACAAAAGCTCTCAATATTCTTCAATAACATAACCATTTTAAGATGCAAATAGCAAAGCTCAGCACATAAGATCAAACAGACAAACAAGGTATATAATGCGATCTAAATATAGACTCATTATTATGCGTAAAGTGTAACAAAAAGCATAGAGCATTCTCCATAAAATATCACATAATAACAGCTTCGTGTAAACAGATGCTTAGTTAGACCTACCACGATTTTAGAAGCAATCTAATGATTGCTTATCCATCGCTCTTCCAGTATTACATCGCAATACTAAGTGTAGATGAAATAGCGCAATGTATGTTGTTGACCGCGATAATAAAAACAGGTATGTTTTATCCATTGCTTGTTAAGTATGAGATGAGCAGTGAAAATTGTTAACATAGAGGGCAATGTATGTCGTCAATTCGATACCATCGGCGTTTAAAAGCCTGTTATATACTTGCGCAAAGCTTAGACAGTGATGAGTCATGTGTTTCATAATAAATTTTATATATTTCTATAGAAAATATATTAGAAATACATAAATATATTCGTAAATCATATTAGCAATAAAATTGTGTTACGGAAGTAGAGAGTAAAATAATTTATAAACAAACGGCGCCAACTCGACACAGAAACACTTTTTACATTGCAGTTGGAAATTAGATAAGGAAATAAACGGAATAGGTAGGTACTGCTAATATTTCGTATTTAAATTATTGATAGTAAGTAGGTAAGTAAAGAAAGGAGAGGTCTATCCTACTAATATTATAAATGCGAAAGTTTGTGAGGATGGATGGATGTGTATGTGTATGTAAGTATGTTTGTTACTCTTTCACACTAATACTTCTGAACCGATTACAACGTAATTTAGCACATATAAAGAGGGTACATAGATTAACACTTAGGATAGGTTTTAACTTTTATTCCGGAAATCCCACGGAAGCTGGAACTATGCTTGGTTTTTCTTTGAAACCGCGGACGCAGCCGCCGCGGCGCCGGCGGAAAGCTACCTATTACCTAGGTCCTAGACTACTATAATTTTTTTTCATATTTACTATGTTTTAAAACTTATCATAAGTTATTCTTAATTCGATTAAAATGTATCTCTATCAATGGTGTTTGTAAGCTGGATTTTATGCAAATTATGTTTAGTCTATTTTTGCACGATTACGTTACAAACATTAAATCGGATATGTTTATCGCAAGAAAGATAATTAGGATATTATAACATGCGAAAGATAAAAGTGTTTTTAGTTTTTTTACAACTGATTTAAATGCTTGATTTCTAACTGTAGTTTAATAATTCAAAAAAATACTGAACTGTCTTTCTAATATTTAGAAAAATGTTTATACTGAATCTAACTTAAATATTAAGAAAGATTTTTTTTATTCTACTAAAAATAGTCACGAGCAATCATTACAATAATACTTGAAATTAATCCAACACCATACCGTTATTACCTTAAATAAAACATTAATATTATATTTCCTTACATAAACATATTTGTATAAGAACAATCATCGTTCCACGGTTTACTGATGGGCATTATACTAACATCAAATATTGAAGAAATCTTGTAATATACACCTTAAGAAGCTTATATAAACTCGATCATGTTAACGGTATTCTGAGATATTACCCAATTCTGCCAAAGCGAGTCACGATTTAATTTAATTTATTGGACGTGTAGACTCGATTATTTTGTGGTACAACTGAGGCCTTGAAGACGTCTGGTAAAGTTGAAAAAATAGTAAAAGCTGTATGTAATAATATAAGCTCGCTCCGTAGAACCTTCTTTTCCTTTCATAATTTAATCTGAATTCTTCCAGCGTCTGAAAGAATAATAAAAAAATGTCACATACACAGTGGAAGTAAAATAAGTATATTTAACATGTTTATAGCAGAAACATTATAGATTCTTACGTATTAGCTCCAATAATGATTCACCTTTTCAGAATATGAAAACCAAAAACAATTTTATTGGTTTGAGTTTCTTATTTCAGGGATAAAAGTTTGTCAGATCCATGTGATATTTTTGTTATTATTTCAGATAATTCCCTTCACAAAGCAAAATGTACAATTAGAAAGATGCAAAGAAAGGTCTAATCTAGCTTAATAATTCATATGAAAGTCCTACATGGTAAAAACTAGAAAAACTATGTAGGTACTGCCAAATTTTTATCCAAAACTTTTCCGATCATTAGTTTCTGAGATTAGCGCGTTCAAACAAAAAAGCTTTAAATATTAGCATATATTTTTAGTAAAATGTAACACGACACAATTAAAACAATAACAGTATATTAAATACAAACACAGAATACAAAGTATACTTAGTTTCAGCAGATCCACGAAGAACATAAGAAATACATATGTGATCTGAGATACGTCCGTTATATCATTTAATATTCTGTTCAGGAAGCTCTCTGTGGGAAAACGACTTATCTATATCGACGATAAAAATCATCGTGATTTACATATCCTAGCTACTTGTCGCCGGTTGGTTATTGATGCAGTTTATTATATTTGATGGTAATTGGTTAAATTTAGGCGTAACTCAAACTCAAATATTTATTTATTCAATTAGACTTCTTCTAGAACGACTAGAAGCACTTTTGAATCGTCATTACATTGTTTTTAAATTTACCACCGATTCGGAAAGCAGTATCTATGGAGAAGAACCGACAAGAAACTCCATAGTTGATCTTTTAAAATCATGTCCATATACAATATAATTTTACATGGAGATGCTAGCTCTGACTAACTATGGCTTACGTGATTGTGGATGTTTTAATAGATTACTTACTAGAGTCAAAGCTTTAAAAGCGCTAGGTCGCGAATTTATCGACTCGGTAATTTCCACGTAGATTCATCTATGTATTTTCGTATGTGCGCTATAGAGAGGCGATCAAACGAAACACTTGTGTTGAGAATTGGTCAATAAAGTAGTTATTGTTGCTATAGTTATTGTTGTAGTATACATACACTTAGATACGTTTTAAATATTTTAAAACAGCATTTTACTGATCTGGTTGTTTTATAATTGATCTCTGAGTTGGTAATGGATGAAACCGCAGACTAAAGCTGTTTACAATTATTAAGCTTTGCTGCAGGTGAGATACCATAACTTTACAAATTCTGCTCTAAGGTGCTTTTGGTTGTTCATTAAAAAAACAGCACACAAGTGAACAACTATACCTTACGCGAATCGAACCGTAAAATTACCGTGGACACTACAGCACAATACTCTTTTGTTAGAGATAGTCACAAAACCTTTTTGTATAAAGGGCAATCAGGTGTTTTGCAAGACATTGCCAACCTGCAAGCACCAAGCCATTCTGAACCTTATAAACAAGTACTTTAAATCCAAATTTGGCGATAATTGCTTGTAAAGAACACCGTATGTCTTGAGTTTTTCTGAATTTCACAGCATCTGGCAAGAATTCGCGAGATCTTAACACATGGACATCTGCTGCTGACATTTGGTACGTGCCAAGAAGAAAAAATGGTATCTTTTAGTAGGTAGATTTAGAAATGCGCCATAATGATGTTAAGAGCTAGAGTTTCCGCTCAATGATTAAATTTCATCTCTGTTATTAATATAAGGCAGATGGATGGATGGATAACCCGGGCCTCGAAGGGCCGCCAAGAAGCGGCAGTCGCCACAGACGGCGGGGGTATAAGGCCTGGCTGTTAACCCCCGCCGATCAAGGCGATAGACGGCTACCGTTGGGTTTTAGTGGGTATGGCTTCGTGCGAGTCCCACATACCCCCTTTGACAGTAAAACTGGCGAGGGGGATGCGTAAAGGCATTTCCCAACGTTAAAAAAAAAAAAAAAAAAAAAAAAATGGATGGATAAATTGTTTATACATAAGTTAAACTACTTATTACATTTTATAAGAATACGGTTCAAAATTACGGAGTTATTTAATTACTTTACTTTAAAATAATATTTTATACGATTTAGGTACTTACTTATGCAAACTTAAGTCTTTACTTCTTTACTTATTTATATAACTTTAAATCTTTACTTATTAAACTTTAAACAATTAGAGAAACGTATTATCAGGCTTACATTAAACAGCTATTTATATTTAACTAGCTTACCGCCCGCGGCTTCGCCCGCTTTGTCTAAAACCTAATAAATTATATACTAAAACTTCCTCCTTCCTCTATTAAAAAAAACCGCATCAAAATCCGTTGCGTAGCATACAAAGGGACATAGGGAAATAGGGAGAGAGAAAGCGACTTTGTTTTATACTATGTAGTGATAATCTCATTTCATCAATAATACTAATTATGTGCAAATATAATAACTAAATATCGAACGAAAAATCTAATTTATTTTCGAATTCAAAAATAAATTAGTACAAACTTGATTAGCAAGAATTAATTCAAAATATGTTCAAAAGACAAAATTATAAGGATTCATTAGTTGAAACAAGAAGCGATAGATTTTTTACTATTATGCTAATTTAAGTTCATTCATACATATATTTAAAATTATTCATTGATAATCTCAAAAATTACTCACACAATTTTATGAACCTCGCCATTAATAGGACTACTACCTCTTTAAAACCAGTACCGTTTAAAAAATTATTTGCTCCGAAATTAACATTCGGAATTCCTGTGCAGCTTTTATATTTAATTATTTAAGGTCTTAACAAAATTGTGTCTCTTTTATTTGTGTGCGAGAAAACTTGAAAAATTTCGTATATTACCGCTTACTTAATGTTAATTAATTTGACTTTACAGAAGTCCGAACGGGTCCAAACAGACATCTGCTTTATCTACTTCCTTTACCTGGCCATTCGCATATGTCTTGCAAGAAAAAATCTCGTAATGATACAAAAGTTGCTTCGAAAACGCGTGAAAAACATCTGCTGCGCCTTAAATGCAACACAATTGAAATTAAACCTTATCTGCATACAATTAAAGTACAATTTTCTTTGTGTATTTAAATCGAGATGGTCGCTTTGTGTCTTCGGCTGTGTCCGTCGAAAGTCGGATGTCTTCGTTCGCGTGGAGAACTTAATTTAACAAGGAAATCGCATGCATGTGTTCTTGACCAGTATTTATGTAAATTTATATTTAAGCGACAGCTTAGTGCGATTATTGTCCCCTTGGTTTTCCAGTTAAGGGCAGGCATATTGAGTCGTCGTGAATATAAATTTGCCGGCAATTGAAATGATAATTCACTTCAAATTGAAATTGTGATTGTTCTAGAGGGGCTGTTTAACTTAAACAAAACGTCTACTTTACAAGCCTTTTCCACTTTGTGTTAAAACATGGCTAAACTTAACATTAAGGGAAAAACATACTATGGACATACATACTTAGTTTATTTATCTATTTATTTGGAGATCTTACAGAAACAATTAAAACATCTATACATATAATAAATCTGTAGAAGGGTCAATTCTGTACATTAAAAATATTGAAAAAATAAATAGCAGGGGGTGTTCCTGGATCGATACCAAACCCAAATATTTTATTAAAAAAATTTTTGTCTGTCTGTCTGTCTGTCTGTCCGTCTGTCTGTCTGTCTGTCTGTCTGTCTGTATGTGAAGGCATCACGTGAAAACTAACGGTTCGATTTCGATGAAACTTGGTATAATTATACCTTATTATCCTGGGCATAAAATAGGATACTTTTTATCCCGGAAAAATACGTAGAAAAAAATTAATCTTAATTTTTCCGCGCGGACGGAGTCGCGGGCGGAAGCTAGTGTGTAATATATGTATATAAACTTTGGGTAAAGCTTACCTGATGTGATTAAAATTTTTTCTATTTCTATCTATTTTTAAAAGGCTGGTAGCATAGTAAAATTTAATAAAGTGTAATACGACTGTGAAATCTCACCAATATCGCTCTAGTCTTTTTTGCGTGATTGAGTAACCAATATATCCAACGATCGGAATTCCGTAAATAGTAAGTTTTATCATAAATTTACAAAGCCATAAATCTAACTTGTTTTCAAATATTATCTATATGCAAACTTCTAAGTGCTAACTTTAAGAACACTTAGACGAAACTTAAATAAGCTTTACGCTAGGTAATGTGAACGATTTGAAATTTACCTGTAGATACTAGTTGTTATTACGTGGTTTCTATGTAAATATTAAAACGATAAATTTCTTAAATACTGAATACTTTAAAAAAATAAATAAATCTGTAAGTTTAAATTGTCCAAATTAAAAAATGTGAATGTAAATATTAAAACAACAACTTAATAGAACATAATAAAATAGTTTAGGTATAGTTCGTTTTCATCATATTAAAATAAACATTGTTATCAACATATACAAATCATATAACTATATTCAACTAAAGAATGTATAACAATTGGCAACAAACTTCAAATCCACAATTTAACAGTAATTAATTATTACTCTACTCCCCTTGAACTTATCACAACATTTCGAAAGTAAAAAACGCCTGATGGACAAAACTAAAGGTGTTTGAGTTTTTTACATTACCATCTTCAAGGTTAGTTTTCGTGCATCTGCCCATCTTAGGAACAAAACATCTGCATATTCAATTAATAGCAAAAAACTTGACCTACTAAAAAACCTACTTTTTAGTGCAATATTTCTACGATTTAACTATAACTTTTCTATCAATATTAAAGTCAATCTTATCGCAAAGAAATAACGGTGTATCTCGTTTGGCATATTGAAAAATTATGTCAGTAAAAAGGTGCCAATTTCCGTTCGGATGTCACATATCCGTTTCTAAAAATCAGCGGTAAGTGATTAGTGCGCATGTGCTTGGTTTTTTATTATTTTTAATTTTTTTCCCAGTTAATTTATCATTAGAGAAACAGCTGCTTTTCCAATAATGTGGTTTATTTGTATTCCTTGTGAGATATTTTGTTTTTACTAATATATAGAGGTATGCTGGCGACCGTGAAATTTAAACTGGATCCCGAAATTAAAGCGGACATTCCATTCATGTAATTATTCAGCATTTTGTGTATTTTTTAAATTAAGACCACGTTATCGTACACACCTACTGGCTACTAAATAATTGACAAACGTTTCGGAATCTTCTCTATTTAATTAATCACCAGTTACAACTAACAAGTAATATTAACTAAGTAATATTACATGATTTTTATTAAAAAAAAATGTTGTGTGGTTTTATGAAACCGCGGCAATAGTGAAACTTTTTTCACACTATAGATAGACACACATTTAACTAAAAATTATCGTATTTGTACGATAATTATCGTACGTAGTGTGCGTCACGCGACATGCGCTACACAGACCAAAAAGTTTGAGACGATGTAATAAAAGTTTCACTTTAAAAAAAATTCTTCTCATCATTTCAAATTTCTAATCCTCCTTATTTTTTCAATTTAAAGACAGAAAACATAATATCATAATTCGGTTTTCCAGTAAAACTTGACTGAACTACGACTTACTAGTTACTATGTCAAAAAGAAAATGATAAAAACATTGTTTGATAATTTCCAATCATATTCAACTTTTGCAACATCACATAATTAATTAAAGAAACAAATCTCTCTCCCTTCCTTGTTCCTTTCCAAAAAACAAAATAACTACTAACAGTTCCTTTTCTTTGACCACCCTCCACATACTGGCTTCCTGGCTCTTTCATAAAAAAAATGCTTGCACAAATTGATATCAAACCACATTACAGTAACTAACTGCGCATCCTGTAACAACCAATAATTGTACGTTAAAATTTCTCATGGCTAGTGCACAAAGAATAGCACCTTGCAACTCGGATATCCGTGTGGAGTTCATAAAATCTTCCCACAGCACACACCTTTCGTACTTGTCGTCAAAAAACATAACACCTTGCCGGCTATCGATGAAAAAAGGCTGATCGAAATCATTTTTCCTTTTGCTTGTCTCATGGGATTGTTTGGGATGGGGACAACTATAACATGCAAGGCTTTAAAGGATAATGATTTATTTTTAAGAAATTCAATTACTGTAAATGTTGTTGCTAAATTCAGTTTGCGCTCCTGTCTTTGAACAATATTTATCTCACAGAAATAATTAATATAAATATCGAAATAACGTCTCATCAAAAATTCAGACAGGCTTGTTAAAGATCCTATCTTTACGCTAAAGAAGCCTTTACCTTCAATCCTCACCAATAAATTAAAGATTAAGAGATAAGTATTCAACATTTCACCTCTACTACGTGAATAAAGCAACGATCAAGTCTTTAAAAAAGCCTTCCAAATGATCCAAAACACATAACTTTTAAAATAACCATGCAGGTGATATATAACATAAAACACATAACGTCAATTCTCAGCATCAGGTGTTTGCAGGTAAAATCTTCAGTTTCTCAATATCAGAGAGAAGCAGATGCCCAACCCGTTAGATGCATTGTGATATGAAATCAAGAACGGCATGTGATCCCGTCTTGTATGCCACATGTTCGCAATCAACCAACTGTGAGGTTTTGGAGACATTACACTAGCGGAAAATGATAAGCGCAAGTGAGAAAGTTGAGCATTTGTTTTGAGCAATATATGGTGCGAGAAAGTCGTATATTTCGTTTGAAAGCATTGAAATACTTTATAAATGAAAAGTGTTTGTAAATAATCACAAGACAGAAAGGAGGATTTAAAATTTTCTCTAGTTGAGTAACTATTGTGTTTTATAGTCTGTTTGTTTAATGTAAAATCTGTGTGTAAAATATACAGCGATTTATTGTTTATTGAAATAAATAGAAATAACAATCTGGTTTTAATAATGCAAAAGTTTATGAGGTTGTAGTCAATATATTGTAATTTTTGTTACTAATTGTGTAAAAAAATAAAGAAATAAGACTTACACGTGTATTTTTAAAACAACACAAAATCAGATAATATCCAAGGTTGATTATCTTTTTAAATTTTAATCTTAATCAAATTCAGTAATAAGATCTAATTTTAAAAATACTGATCAACCTGTCTTAAATACTAGTTTTAGATATTTTTTTCTTAGACCACCACACAATTAAACTAAATTTGAATCAGATTAGTTCCAAAATGGAATAAACTTTTCAGCTTTATAATATTTTTGTATTGTAGTTCGATATTAGGCATTTGCCTTTTGAACGGCTTTTCAAAACGCTACCTTCGTGGCTTCTCAAGCCGTAGAACTATCGCTGATCAGCCGAATGTTGTGTAAATTACAACAGGTCACTAATTTGGAGTTATATGATAAACAGGTATTTATCACCTGATGGCTACTGATCTACACCTGTGAAAACATATGACATTACTAAAAGCCAAGATAATTTTAGATATTTGCGTAACTTATCGATGTAATCAGTTGCATATGATAGTGTTTATTTTTATTATGTGGCTATCGTATACATAATTATTATAATTTTATTTATCAATTCAATCTTCTGCAAGCTTCTCAGCAAGGAATAGCTTGTCTTTCCTTAGTTTATAGATTATTCGTTTTTCTTACGAACGTTGAAAGTTAGTAGCAAAGTGTACTTTCCTATTTACCTACGTACAGATTTATTTTGCACACACTATGTGCCGTTTATAGTTAAAAACCAAGACAATCTGATCAGTTTTCATATAACCAATATGTAATATGTTTAGGATCTATTTATTATTCCTCAAAGGTTGATCCATTAAAACAAAAAGTGCATTGAAATAAACATTTACAATCACCACAGATACTAAAATACTATAGGTACTCTAAACAATTGTATATTTTAGTAACATTACTCAATATTTTAATGAACTTGTACACTTACCTACTTACTGTATAATTTGATTTATTTTTAACCATTCTCTTTGAAGACGGCACACTTCAAATTTGTTTACATGACGGCAATAAACACGCTTCTGTTATTTATGCGTTCCCTGTTCACTGCTTGATCATTCTGTATGAAGTGAAATACTTGTTTGTTTATATTATATTGTTCATAAAAGGCTGAAACGATTTTGATATAAGTTTTGTAGAAGTATAAGTTTTTTTAAGTATCGTCGTATTTGTAAGGTGTTCAGTATTAAAGGTTATATTTGAAAAGGTAATTCGTGAAAGATAAATAAATAGATTGTAAAGTGTATTGCTATTGCAATACACTTTACAATCTATTTATATATAAAGTTAGGAAACTACTTTATTAAGTAGTTTCCTAACTTTCAAAGCGAACATATGAACTCTTAATTTTTTTGTTAAACACAGTCCAATGCACTGAAACACCTTTAAATTCGATGACATAAAAGTGTCATGGCAGACAGTTGAGATGTCATATGTAAAATAGCGCGTGGCATGCTTTTTTCACTCATCCAGCATCTGCTAAAACACATTTCACGTCAGTTGTTTAATGAGCGAATTCCAAGAGATAATCCTAATTAGTTGAAAATAATGTTCACTAATTTTTCATCTTTATTTCTTTGCATTTTTCGTGCTTAGCGCCGCGTGGGATTGCGTGCGGACCAGTAATTCTGTACCTAATTGAATTTAATTAGTACATATATGTAATTAGTGATTTGCTTTATTTGTCCTAGCTATAATTATATACTGAAACATTTTTGTAATGGTTCGATTTAAATGTTTGTAATTAACATTTTTTGTACGTATAAAACAACTCTTGTGAAATCTATTTTTTATTCGTCTCAGATATCAATCTTCATCATGCTGTCAAATTGTTGGAAACTCTAATTAAATCATGCTATTGTCAGCAAAAGCAAACATATACAGGTACTTTTTTTATTTTCGTTCGAGTCAAAATAATTGAACAAAATTTTAGATTTATTATTTACTAGCTGCTCCACGTGGTTTCACCCCCGTGGTTACACTCTTGTTGGTCGTAGCGTGATGATATAATATAGCCTATAGCCTTCCTCGATAAATGAGCTATCTAACACCGAAAGAATTTTTCAAATCGGACCAGTAGTTCCCGAGATTAGCGCATTCAAACAAACAAACAAACTCTTCAGCTTTATAATAGATTCCACATAGAAGTTTCACATTTCTCGTTTTGACACAAAATCATATCTTAAAACCCTTACAAACTCTCCTTGAAAGCTCAAAGCTCTCCAATCTACGTACACACTATAAAATACCACATACTATAAATACCTGACCTTTATGTAAAGTTATGTTAACATAGATCCGACCTTATTAGCTCCTCTATACACCATATGCGTTTTATATCCTCTGTTTAATGAAACTACATTTATTGAGTACGTATACAGGAATTAAAACTGCCCAGTTTATCGACCATCCGAAGCTTAATTGAGTATTTTTAAATATTTCTTTAATTAGTGCTAGTTTTGTTTCCGCCAAGCAAAAAACAAATGTATGCTAAAATAATAAAAGTCCATAAATTAAATTATGCTGCCAATTCAATTAACTTGCGAAATAACCTTATTTTTTACATATCCTCTAGAAGATAACGTGAAATTTATTACTGTGTTCCATAATAATATTGCGTTTAAACCATCCCCTCAAGAGTTCACATTCCTGTCTTAAAAACTCGGTAGTATAACGATTCTAAGAAATAATATCACCCATAATTCAATCGAGGGATAACATCAAATAAAACGTATGTGCACTGAGATGCGTACACTTTGATAAATTCAATAAATCCCTTATCTTAATTACGCATAAGCATTAACCATAGTTGCTGCGGTGCGGTAACTTATCTTTTATTTGAAACCAGTAAGTTTTTAAAATCCCCACAATGATGTAACGGACACCTTAAGTAGACAAATGTGTAATGAGCCTAGATAAAGATAGAGAAGTGTGCCTCGGTGGTTATTTGCCTTTAAATTCATTATTTTATGTGTGTTCTATTCAAATTCTGGTACATAAAGACACCTTCTTACAAAACTGATTAAAAAACGACTCGTTTATTGTATCTTTTTAATAGGTTTTCTACCGATGGTGTTTATCTTGGAGCTTATAACTTGACAATAATTGTAATTTGTACTAAAACCTTAGTGAAGTGTTGAGAATGAAAATGAAATGCTTTATATTTAATTTTTTACCAGGCATATAAAGAAAAAACGAATTACGTAGTTGACAATTCTTTCAGAATCTTGAAGCTCCTAGAGATGTAGAGTCAACTCAAATAAAATATTTTTTTAGAAGATTTTAGAGACTATGTATTTTAAAACTATTTTCAATTTTTACACATTACAGAATCATAAATAAAAATGTATGTTAGTCACAGTGCATAAAAATACTACATATAAATATTATTTTTATTTTAATAAATCGATTCTAGGTCATTTTTGTAACCTGCAATATACCTGCAATGCAACATCGCGGGAATTTATATAAAAATTTTATTTCAAAATCCATAACACATTGCATAATCAAGGTGAAGTGGTTATTTCAATTAAAAAATAACATTAAAGTGTTAGAAAAGTAATTTTAATAGGCCAAGCTGTCAGCTGTTGCCAACGGGTCAATATTAAAAAACCTTTACTGGACAATGGTAAAAGATTTATTGCCATGCCACATCTGGTCCTTACCTGGGGCTATAGTTTTAGCCCATGGGTCTCACCGTTGATTACAACGGACTTGAAAATGTACTTTTAAACTTTAAAATGTTTGAAATGGAACAGATGTTTTGGATTTTAGTAAAAATCGAATATTGTGAACTGATTATCGTTATTTTTTATTGTTTTTGAATTACATTGCTTTAAAAATTAAAATAGGTAAAAAATATTTTTAATTATATCATAGGTAGATTTGTAGTGTCTGCTTGTTTAATTCTTTTTTGACAACCCTAAAACGCACCTACCTAAACAAACAATACATACTTCAATCTGTTTAATTCATTAACAAGTTAATGTATAGCTGACAAGTAACAGATCAATTACGGTGTTTCAAATCAAAATAAGTGAAACCAGACATAAATAAACACTAAACGTAGGTCAGGTGAAGGTAGCCCTTCTGGAATTCAGTACCGACGACGGAGCGATGATATTTGAATAGGGTTGTCACACAACAAAATAAAGCGGGAAAATTAAATAAGCTGTAATAGAATTTTATATTTCAAGTTATACGCAAGAAATCGCATTATTCCAAAGATAATATCGTAAATGAATTGCTTTTACTATATACATTTAGATCCAGAGATATATACCTACATCGTAAATAATAAGTTGAATTTTGTAAAAGGCAAAAATTATGCCATAGGTAAGACCTATTTTTTCGAGTTTTGCGAGAGTAGAACCTGTATATCTTACGCGATGAGCGTTCTCATTTCTTCAATTACATACACATCATTATTCATGGATTATACTTTTGATCAAATGAATACTAATGTAATTCTGCGGCAACCCTAAACAAAACAGAATTGGTACCGTGTTGTTTGAATTCCGTACATTTAAGCAATCCTAGAAACGATCACGTCTATCTTGAATATTTTGCATTTATATTTCAATTACTAACTGCAGTAACGATGTGATTTTAATTATTCCATTAAATCAATCCTATACAGTAATATACAATCATTATTATATGAAATACTTGTTGAATCTACTTACATCGACTCTAAAACGAATAACAACAATCTATGAATAATGAAAAGTAAATTACAAATAAATATACCTAATTATATGTACTATTGAACCGAATTTGATCAAACTACACTTTATAAATCACATACATCGATTAAGTCAATACGTAGACATATACAAAATACTACAGAAACAAATTTAAAAATAAAATATTTATCAACACATTATATTATTATCTATAATCGCCAATTATACTTCTAAAAAAAATTACACATGCCAAATCCACAATCAATACAACACTATACAAATAAATACATACAAACATACAGCTTTACCAAACACTGCCTCAGTTGGCATTCATTATATTAACCACGATCCCGAGTTCCGTTACATTTGACATTATCATCTCCATCTCCGGTTTACTGCTTTTAGAAGTTTTAACTATTTCAATGAGGATATTACATTCCAAAGCTTAAGACATGTAAACATACATATTTGATTCGGCGAACAAAATGGTGGTTGTTTTTTGTTGGTAACCCGTTTTGATTTTGAAGGTAAATTCGGATTTTAGTAGGTAGTTTTTTTTTATTTAGATGTGTATTGACTATTGATGATTTGAAATTTAATGGTAAGACTGAAAATTAACATAAGGATATGACTGTAAGTTACTAAGATAACTAGAGCAGAACAAAATAAAGAATAAAATAATTTATTATAATATAATAAATATTATATATAATATAATAAAAATGAAGTCCCCAATAAAAAATATAAAAACCCAAAAAAGTTAAATTGCCCCAGATTGTCAGATGAGTAATTTGGTTATAAAAATCGTTTGTGAAACACTTTTCATTAATTTTACCGCAGAAAGCTTTCAAAAAGGCATATTTTTATCAATTCACTATTAGTTTAAATGTCAACGTGCTTTAAAATACAATACATTAAGCTATTATGAAATCGCGTGTTTGTCGAGTCACACAGTAGCGGGAGTGGCCGACATCAGCGGCCTTAAAGGTCGCCCTAACGTCTAGGAATTTCAGCTTTCCTAACTTAAAGCTATCTTATAGCATTATTATTTCTAGTGTGGTGATGGCGAAGACGACGTAAATAGCGCTGTCATTTTTCCATAGTGGAAATAAAACACGTTAAGACGGGGTACGGGGGCTAGGTGCTTGATGATACTTATAATTGCTGCACTGTGAAGAAAGAACTCAGTATTCTGTATTATGTATGATCTTTTAAAGTTTAGGTAAAGTTTTGTTTGAACTTATTTAGTTTTCTATCCATCGTGTAGTCACAAATACTTTTTTCAGTTTCTTATAAATTAAATAACCTAGTCAACGATAAGGTTATGGTAGGTCGTCGACTTCAGCCTGGAAAATAGTGTATAGTTAGAGGTCATAAAATAACAAATCATCATGGCATATAATAGGAATTTCTTTGGCAGTGCTGGATTTATATTGGCAATAAAAGGTTTTTATACATCAAACCGTTTATAATAATAGCATTGTATCTTATACTTCCACAAGTTTTAGTTAGTGCAGTGAAGTGCCTATTTCCTCATCAAAAACAAAGATAGACTAATAGAAATAGAATCTTTATCCTCCATTTTTTCCTTATTTCCTTACATTTATGGCAAAAAATTGCCTTAACTTGCGTGTTCCAAAATTGATTCTAAACAATAAACCGTTTTAATGTTATTATAAAAACAATAAAATATATTGTCGTGAACCACGGCGACTGTTTGTCTGCCGGTTTCACCTCGTAAAATTGGACAAATAGCCGTCCCAGAAACATAGATAGCACACCTGGGCGAATGGGCCTAACTCAAATGATGTAAAGGTCATGATGGACTTATACTTACGATTTGTAGCCAAAGAGATGGTTAAGTTTTTGTTGTGTGTATTTAAGTTAGTTAAACAAACTGGTAACCTTGTTAGGACTGCACAAATGTCGTAAGTATAATATAATTTGTTTATTATTCAGAAATATAATTTTAAAATTGACCAAGATCTTTAAATCTTGTAGATAACATGGTATATTTCATGTGTATATTCATTGTGTATGTTCATAATATATCTTAATGGCTGAAACTCATATCCTTTTATAGTAAAGAATACTTATTAAACAAAAGTACTTACCATTAAAAAAAATTAAATCCGAGTTTTTAATTTGTTTTTTGACAACACAATTTAATGCCAAATTTTTAATTATAAAGAAAAATATAATTTTAATCTATTCAATACCTAAATATACTACAGCTCTTAGACTATATCCACAGACCCGCGTTAACTATTCGGTATTAACCGTTCGGACATTCACATACATTTCCATAACACGTCCAATATTCGCCGGTGTCGTCTCTCTCACACACGCAACAAACGAGCGAGACGGAAACAACATGAATATAGTCATAATTATTCTTTTACTAGTTTCTCATAATTTAAGTCTCCTTTCATCTGTTACGGTCTAAAGTATTAAAAACCACTCCATGTCTGTTCATTACGAAATACTTATTAGAAATTTAAAGCTTATTTGGCTGTTATTTATGGCTCGGTAGATTTTTGGCTATACCGTGATCTGTTTAGGTTTTAGAAGCATTCAAAAAATGTTACTTAGTGAATTTTAATATTAATTAACTTTTTTGTCGTTTATACGAAAAAATGTGTTGCAATACATATAATATGCAAAGCCTTAATCTGCATTTTTTAATAAAATAATATCCAATATTTATTTTATCCTCCTAATGATCGTTTTTGCAACATGGCAACATTAACCAAAAACCAAAAATATTTTGTAGATAAAATCAAAATTTTGAAACATTAAAATTAAATATGTAGGTATTACACGTTTGCTCTTGCTGTATAACTTTAAATATTTCCGCGTTTGCAAATCTAATTTTTATGCGGCCATGCTTTTTTTTACATTTATGTTTGGAGTTAAGTACAGTTCAAGAACTAAATAAAAAATTATTAGTAAAAAGTGTAAAATATGCTAATATAATTTTTTCGTATTTTTGATAACTATGATTAATGTTTAAAAATACGAATAAATTTGTACGTTTATAACCATTTTTTGACCTACTTTATTAATAATCAATAATTAGTTACCTACCTACTTATAATAAAGTACGCTAATTTCTTTGTAAAACTGAAACCTCTTTAGTCTTTACAACCTCATTCAAACGCTAAGCCGCTATCAAGAATTGACTGCCAACTCATTACAGCTGTTACTTTTTGTTTTCCAACATTAACAGTTCTTAAAGCAAGTCCAAACACATCCAAACATAAACAATTGGTATTACACCAGATGTTTGTAATTGACTTATCTACAAGACCAGATGTAGTCAAATCTTATTGTTGTGCACACGTGAAGGTACCTGAGTGATAATATAAGGCTTTACGAATACAAATGATACCAAATTGTATGCACACGTGTTTTACAATCTTTACGGATTTTAGCAGATTGTTTTTCTCAGGTTTTGTGACTTAATTCGACAGATGTCAGTCAATAAATTTCAAAGAAATGTTGCATTTTGCGACACTGGGTAAATACTAATCCGCGGGTGAAGCTGAAAAAGGTCGTTTTTTGTTCGCTGTTTTATCTGCAATGCAAGATCGAAATTTTAATTTGTTTGTTAAGAATCAATACAATATTGAAATCGAGAAAAAATAAGGTAATATAGATTCAGTTTCTCTTTCTTAGCTCAAGCTTTGCTATAAGTTACGTCTCCTATGATATCAAAAGAAGCGGTATTTAGAACGTCTCTCGTTTCAAACAAATGAAATACGTAAGTTATCAAAAGCTTACTTCACATGTTAAATATTATAAAGTTAAGAAAAATTAAGTCTCTTGTCAACTTATAATTCCTATTTAAAATAAACATGACTTTAATCAATTGCTATCTAGCAATCGATACCAATTTTTGAGTCTATACCGCCAATCGTTCGAATTCCAAGTGACGTCACTCATTATTTACTGATCCATACAATCATAGTCTGCAAACTGTTCAAACCATGTTACCCCCTTTTCTCGTTCACGATTTCACGACTAAATATTTATACGTCCGTTGAGTCATTTCATGGGAAGACTCTGAATCATTTGGACACCAGTTTTCTCAGGTGGACAATTTTGGGGTCATTCGTCGTACGTGTTATTTGCTCGCTTTATTTTTTAGCTTTTATGTAGCGAGTTCGCTTTGGTTTGATATTATAGTGTTGGTAATAAGGAATCGTTTTTATTAAATGTGTAATATAAATTCTAAACACATTTTTTGCTGATCTATTTTTGTAAGATATTAGCATAAATTAGCGGAATTATTAGGACCGTAATTGCGTTATTTAGTATACTTACTAACATGTGCGTTTAATGCATATCCATAATTAATTGTATTATGGGTAATATTTTTTGTTACTTTTATAAAGGAGGAAATCATTCATCACTTAATAACTCCAACATTATCAAAAGTAAGTAATTCAATTGATAATAAGATAGAAAATATAGAACTTGAAATAAAAATCCTCGCATTTTTATTGGTTGGTACTTACATAAATTTAAATCGAAATGAATTAGATTTTTTCTAGAAAAATCCATTACCCATTGTTCTTAAACTTCAATGTTTAATTAATACACAGCGATGGAGGCTTAAAAATAACGTAACGTTGTTTTACATAAAAAAACACATATCTAGAGTTCCCATTAATTAAAATGATTTATTACATAGCATTGCTATTATATTTCTTTTTTACAGATAAACCTAATTGGGGCACGTGAATACTGTGAAAATAAATATATGGATAATAAAAAAAGTAATTACATTTCCATATTAATCATATCATAAAAGTATCAATGTAACCAAATTTAATTGTTTATGAGAAAGTATTCAATTAAAGCCCATCTTCATGCTTCTGGCCCTTTCATAATGAGTATTAAATTTTATATGTGCAACATTATTCAAATTAGTAACTGTTCTGCCGAAATATTTTTTTTCTCATTATAAGCAAATACAAAAAGTTACGTTACACGTTATGAATTAAACATTTTTGGAACCTACCAATTTGTAACTGATATTATAATATACTAGCTGTGCTCGGCGGTTTCACCTGCATTACTCCGCTCCTGTTGGTCTTAGCGTGATGATATATTATAGCCTTATAATCTTCCTCGATGAATGGACTATCTGACACCGAAATAATTTTTCAAATCGGACCAGTAGTTCCTGAGATTAGAGCGTTCAAACAAACAAACAAACTCTTCAGCTGTATAATATTATTAGTACCTACATATTAGCATAGTTTATTTCATTGTACACTTTCACTAAATAAAAATCACTTGTCGTTCTTTGATTTAGGTACATCATATCAAGGTTGTAACTTTCAAATCGAATAATACGAATATTTTAACATAATATACTTCCTCTAGTACATATTTTAATTCATTAGTTTATTTCCCGAAATTAATATAATTCATTAGTTTACTGTTTATCGTAAAAGCTCAGTATGACCGCTTTCCAATGAAGACGTTCCTACTTTCCGAAGCTAGTTAGCTGCATTCCTCAAGCCACGGACTATTCACATGCATCTATGAAAAATATAACACGTCATTATTTTAATTTATTTTTTAAAGTCGAAGTAACTATATAAGTATTTGATAAAAAAAGTTATTTAATTAAAAATGCAAAATAAATCCGCCTCACGATAAAATTGTTTATTCATTCGTATTTTTTTATTTGTTTTAAATTTTCCACTTAAGTATTTTTATCTGATGCTTTTGAAATAACAAAAAATAACATAAAATAAAAGAATGATGATTTTCAACATAAGTAGCTTAAAAACCGAGTAATTATGAAGATTTTAATGTTTTTCAATGAATTTTAGAATTTAAAGCTATTTAAATCATAAATATTTAACCAAATAAATATTAGTTAAATTCTTGGAAAATAATATTTTATTTTTATTCCTTTCCCATGTGTTGTTCAATTATTTGATTTAGTTTTCATCTTATAAGCATAATGGCGATGCTTAAAAAATTGATTAAAATATAAATTATTATTATTTAAATTTAACTAATTAAGAATGAGCTTTCGTTGACAATATCACCATTAAATATAAATTTATTATTAAGCATTAAAATTAGACAATAATAATATATTAGATATATATCGAGAATTAAATGCTACACTTCTAATTAAGCATCTAATTTTTTGAGTTTTTTGCTAGAAATACCAGCTTCTAATGTAAATAAATGCTGATTAACATTAAAAATTACCCAGATGCCTTCTCCACGCTAAGTGAATAGCTATAATGATCCCACCCGCGAGCTAGGTCGCAGGGCATGTGCTCAAAGGTCGCACGCGCGCACACAGACACACACAACTTATAACCACATATACAACTCAGAGACATAGACCATAGACTATATAGTATGGACTATAGTCTATACCTATAGACTATTATAGAGTATCGAACATCGAACGTCAGCCAGCAATAATACATTTTGGTGGGAAGTCCATTCGAAATTTGAAATGGAAAAAAATGTTTTATCTGTTGTTTTAAATTTAATAATAACTAATTAGAAAAATAATGCGCCTGTTTTATACTCAGTGACGTCAAGTTTTAAAATAAATAAGTATCAACGACCTTGTTAATATAATTTTGACGTGAAAAGATTAAGAATATTTTTTGTAAAGATTTATACAAATCTCACGAAAAAATGACCGCGATATCGTCCGAATTATGTTTAATTTCCTCATTGTTTCCGCAAATTGTTCACGTCGATACAAAAAGAGTTAATCGTTTTTGGTTAAATTAAAAGTTCAAGCATCGTACTTAGATTATATTTAAATTATATTAGAATACCTTCAAAAACGTGTCTAAAATAATAGCACACTCAGTATGACATTATACCAATTTGTATGTTTAAAATAAGACACTTCACTTATATTATATCCTCAGAATACATTAATTATATGATATTAAACAGGCTTTGCACGCGCAAACTAGCAAGAATCGTGCTTGAGGTAGATAAACGAAATTCATTAACATTATGAACTATGGATCCGTAACTAAATTATGGCTATGATAAAAATTTATGGTATCCTTATACGCTAAAATTGTATATTGGCCGCAAAATATTTGCAACACTAAATTCACAATGTAAAGGAAAACAATTTTGGTGTACTCAATTTAACAATTTGGAATATCCAATTTTTTACGAAACTTTTGAAAATTGGAATGCTTAATAGCGTGGGTAAAATAAAGATACTCATAGTTTTATGTGTGTTTATATTATTATTTAAATTGGTATTCAAGTCAGATATTGTATTCTATTTGAAACTATTAGATTTAAAAATCCTCCTTCTAGTTTATTTCTAACTAGTTGCGCTCCGTGGTTTCACCCGCCTAGCTCCGCTTCTGTTATTCTTAGCGTGATGATATAATATAGCCTATAGCCTTCCTCGATGAATGGGCTATCTAATTCCGAAAGAATTTTTCAAATCGGACCAGTTTTTCTTGAGATTAGCGCGTTCAAACAAACAACCAAACAAACTCTTCAGCTTAATAATATATTAGTACTATAGAATATAGATAGTATCTAGATATAATTTCGAAAGATCCCATGGAATTAAAAAATAAATTTGTATAACAAATTCGAAATCTGAAGAATGCCGCAAAATAACCGTGAAACGAGGTTTTATATATTATTATGTCCATAATTATTGTTAAATACCATATTATAAGCAGTTCTGGTAAATTGAACTCAAAGCAATCTACAAATCGTACCAATCTCTAAAACCCATCTCATTACCGAAGGCTGTTGAAATAAATTCCTAACCATTTCGAGTCGCAGTGTTCACTGAATTACATAAACCAAAACAAACCCCACCCCATCTGTCGCACAAATCGTACTTAGCATTTTCACCTTTATTCTCAGTAATTAATGCACATAATTGCGTAATCGGAATCTGATTTACATAGCACAATATGTCGAACGCCGATTTCGGTCCTGTAGCTAATATATTAGCGGTCAAAAATCACCTGTTGCATTCTACACCTGTTCGGCAATCACATTTTAGCTGGACACCAAAGAAAAAGTAATCTAAATCTTTGAAAATTAGAGTTGAAATTTGTGTGTAAGGATATTGATTTTTTCTTAACTAAAAAAGCTTTTGGACAGTTGTTTGAAGATACGCATATCGATGATGTTCAAGTATCGAATATGATGTGTCGTAATATACTCTTTTTAACTGCATATGTGAGGTTTTAGCGTTTAATTAACGGCCAATGACCTTTGTTATAGTCTAAGGTACTTGTATGATTTCTTTCAAAATTCTCTTTGCCAGATTTTTTGTCAATTTATGAACATAATGTTTTAAAATAAAAATGTGTTTCTCTACTCTTATGAAATTGAACGATCTTTATCTCCACATTAAAATCTAACAAATATAAATTCCATAATATAAGAAGAATCTCCCACGACATTAAAGAAAAATAAATAATTCAAAAAAATACAAACAACAATATGTTAATTTTTACAGATAAAAATACCTTGCGCTATTTTAATAAATGAATTCTTATAAAATACTTAATTTACATAAAATATATTGAATTCAATACCTGAGGCGTAAAGATTTCTACAAATAATTAAATTTATCATACGCTAATGAATAGAAAAGCGCATCCTCAGATAGCGGCCATATTGGCAACTTTCTCTTAGATTTGAATCTACAGGCTTCGCGGAAATAGCTACTTTCATACTTCCTTTGAAAACCTTATACATCGTATGTGCTTTTGACCTTACTATATAATTATTATCTGGTTTTCTAAACATACAAATATACTTGGAGTTATAGATTGATCACATTGAAAAACAATTTATTTTACGTAATTTTTATAACGTTTAATTTAATTAGTACCAAGTTATTAATTTAGTAATTATTTTATGAAGCGAATGCGGGATAATACAATCCCGCATTCGCTTCGCTTCGTTTTCTACAATAGGTACTATTTTATAAATTATATGCTTGAATATCTCCTCTAAAAGATTTTTTGTTACGTTGTTTGCATCTACACAAATATTCTGCAAAACATTTCTTGGTATAATAAATAACAGAACAATGAAATGGCATTTAAAGAAGCACAGACAATAAATATATTGTCCAATTGTCGTTATAATCAATCAATTTATAAACAACTCATTATAAATCGTTATTATTTGACAAACCGACATCATTAAGTTTTAATATTAATAAAAATATATTACTATTAATTAATCCAACGCACCTACGCAAGCCACGATTTTTAGTGTAATATTTCTTATTGGTATACATGATCTAGTTTGATTGGTAATGGCGGCTTTTCATTCAACTAATGATTAACGTAATGAACAAGTATATTTATAATTACAAAATATGTCATATTTTAATTGCTTAATTAATAAATTTTGAATTCAATGTGCTCATATAATAGTTTTGGGCTGCCTGGTAGAGATCACTGCCAGCGATAAGGCCGCCTACTGTACATTGATTAATTTATTGTAAAGTTTATTAAATGTATCATATTTGTTGTAGGTACAATAAAGAATTTTTCATTCATTCATTCATTCATAGTTAGCATTAATACTTATTACCTAAGCTTATTAGTTTATTACTAACTAGCTTTCCACCCGCGGCATCGCCCGCACAGAAGAAAGAAAAACCCGTGGGATTTCCGGGATAAAACCTATCCTATGTCCTTTCTCGGGTATCAAAATATATCTATACCAAATTTCATGCAAATTGGTTCAGTAGATAGTTATGGCGTGATTGAGTAACAGACAGACAGACAGAGTTACTTTCGCATTTATAGATAATATTAGTATGGATTAGACATAAACATTAGTAAACTCGTTCTTTATAGTTAAATTTATACTAATCCCTACGTTAAGGCACAAATACACATAATGCAACTATACTTAACAAAATTACAAATTACCCAACGTCAACAATGACCATTAACAAAAAGAATCACAATTAACCATCGTCAAATGCCGCACAATATTAATTAATTAGATTGAAAGGGAATCTGTCGGCAGTACAAAGTAACAATTAGCTATTATTCAACCTCAAATCATATTAATCAGTAGCCTTCCCCCGGGCTAGGCCTGTTAACGTATGGTAGATATTATAATTATGTTTAACCGGTGACCCGCCCAGTGTAAATCTATATTTAAGAGGGAACCGTTTTTCGAACTGGCAATATTCAACACATACGTCATTGGATTGAAGAAAAATTTATGTAAAATTTTGCGACGTGCGAAGAGTTTTTATAACCGACTTCAAAAAAAGGACCTCTCCTTTTTTTGAAGTTGGTTACCAATTCGACCGGTACATTTTTTATTTATTTTTTCATTAATATTTTTCACTATAAATATAACTTATTTCTACTTTACGTTGGCGGTATGTATGTGGATATATTTTTGTGATAGGTAGATATGTGTCAAATTACTATACATAAATACACTGTACTTTTCAAAATAGTTCAATTCAAAAATGTCATGCAAAAATTTTCGATTGCCACAGCCTTGCGTCAAGATAAGGTTAATTATAAGTTTAAAAAATATCACAGTAACAAAATTAATAAATACCTTGTCGAACGCCTACGCCGCAATGCCTTTGAATTCCGTTTTATTATATAAAAAGCTACAGGTCATAAAATTTTATTCACCTTCATACTTGATTAACTGATTATACAAGTGCCGTATATAAAGCATTATTAATTTCTTATTGTTTGAGAGATTTCTATGGGATTGCCATGTGTTGGATTCCTGTGTGTTTTATGAAAAATATATACGTCTGTTAAATATTTAGGGTGTTAATTTACGGATTAATTATTATTTTATTGTTCAACCTTTAACAACAAAGGTTGAAGGTAGGTTAACAATAATGGAATAAAGTCTGTTCAGATCTGTTCAGATTAATAAAAAAGTACCTAGTAGTAAAAAATTACCTACAGATAATTAATGTATGTATTTCCAGTAAATGTTACCTTACATATACGGACTATACCAGGATTATGACCGTATCTACTGACTACCTAATACATATATTTATATAGATTGTATAAAATATAATTTAAGTAATTATCATGTACATGAAACAAGGAAGATGATTGTTCTTCTTTTGATATGGTGCATTCCGCATTTCTTATCTATTTTCACAATTACTGATCTTTCGCTTTACAACATTTTACAGTATTTATAGAGTATTTCTACACATAATGAAAGGTGGTCGAAATCGTTTGAGACGTGTCCATTTTTTAACTTTTCAATGTGTACCAGGTATCGTAGTTCGTTGTATGTAGCGCACGTTCCAATTAGTCTATTATTGCTATGTTATATTTAATATGCGTGGCATATGTCTGTCTGTCGATAGCACGCGAACCAATGCTCTCTTATACAAAATTATGCCGTGACGTTTGTAACTACACGGGGACTTTTTGAGTTGAAAGAGTACATACAAGCAGAACTGACAAGACTAAATACGAATATTTGATCATCATTCTGTTCTCTTCGAATGTAAAGAAATAATTTATTAAAAAAAAGTTATTTATTTATGAATAATATAATGTATTCTTAATAATAATTAATCAGGTATTGTTTTAAATAATAAGCTAAAAGTAAAAAGATTAACAAGTGTATCCATTGCGCATTAATGCATTCAAATTTAAAAACTCATTAGTTAATTAGATTCGATGAAAATTTTATCACTTTTTAAGAATTAGCAAAAGTCATGCCATTAGTATAATTTGCATACAAATAAATCCCTTGATTATAAGTTTGTTTCCTTTAAATATGTAAACCTATTGGTGCTAGTCTTAATACCTCTGAGACATATTAGAGCTGGTCCTGGGTATCATATCCGGTCAGTTTTCCTCCTTACTCATTTGACAATAAGTACTACTTATTGTCAACCGCCTCTTTGACCGCCTCCTTGGTACAGTGGTTGACGCGTGAGCGTAATACCGAGGGGTCCTGGGTTCGATTCCCGGTGGAGACGAAGAAAAAAAATGTCTCGGTCTGGTAGGACACAGAAGGCTGATCACCTACTTGTCCCTAAAGAAAATCGATCAGTGAAACAGATGTATAATGCATCTGCCCCTTACCCCACTAGGGAACATGGGACTTCACACTTTTTATAACTACTTATACTGCCAGCCTACTCCTGCCAAATGTCAAATATCTATGAGCCTGGTACACACTGACCGAACTGCTTCGCGCTTCAATTTCTTCACGAGGCTGCTAGCTCTGTGTGGACCCGCCTAATGAGTATCCTCTAAATACCTTCAGAGGCATATAATATTATACGGTCTAGCAGGAAGGATAACTATATAAAATCTGGCTGACATTGAGATACACTACAAAAAATACACCTATAGAAAATACACTTTCAAATACAAAATCACCTAGTGTGTCCACTGTTTATCAGTCACACTTACAACATCAAACCGTGGTCATCGCTAACGATCGCCGATTCGTCACAAACTTTACAAACTATTTCACATAACACACTCCAGTAATTATGGAATAACAATATAACCCGTCGCTTGTTATAATAATCCGATTTTATGACCTCTGTTAACCCGCTATTTCCGTGGTTTCAAGACTTTTTTGACGTCTGTTTTTTTTTTATTGAGTGTTGCTATATATAGTCTACCAATATTATAGACGAGATGAGGATAGATACAATTATTTTATTTTACACTCTTGTTTAATTATTTTATCAAAATTTAGTAATTATAATTCATTATTAACAAAACAATGTATACCGTATAGCTATAAAGTTGTAATTAAAATCAATATTATCCGACCAAATTAAAATGTCACATAAAATGTAAAATGCAAATCCAATTTTATTACAATCGACAATTAATTAAGGTAGTGTCGAAATGGTCACTTACCCGATTGTAACTTTTTATGGGATAATTCGATAACAATTATTACTTTGTTAATTTTACTTTCATTCGAATTCCATTCACCATTGAAAATTTATTCTGTACGGTAAGTATTTATGAATGGACCACATTCCTCTTTATATTATAGACATGAATAAATGATCAAGCTAGATTGGAATTGAAGAAACAAAACAATGAATTAGTTTTAAATCTCAGTTAAATACAACATGATATATTATAGCATTTTCTTATCAGGCCATTAATTATCAAATTGTATTGTAACTAGTGTCATTTGGAAAGCTATAATACATAGATTTAAAACATAAGTAAATAATGCGAAAGTGCCGACGCTTTTCCGAAACGACCCTGGGTCGTGCTTTCTAAGCGGTTTCGTGTCACCATCACTTAAACGTGAATATACAATTTTCCCTAATTACTGAAATAAGCAAATATATACGCAAAATACTTATATTTAAGGGTGACAGGGCTATAATAAATATGAACTCCTAAATTTAGTACCAAATTCGAAAGCCACTATTTAATATCCTTTCTTTTCCGCCGCAATCACCGCAATCCCTTATAAGGTTCAAAGTATATACCAATACTTATATAAGGTCCCATCAGATTATAGATTTTCATCTTTTATTACCGACATAACCATCTAATTGCAAATTCTCGTCTAATGCTAACCTGATACACCAAACCAGTTATGTAACAGTTACCTAAGATCCTTACTGTTCCAAAACACATACATTCGTATAATAAAATAATTGAAAACCGGATAATTATTTAATAGAATATCACCTCGTCTTCACGGAATGCAGTACTGCAAGCGGTGTTTGAATTAGAAATCCGATAACTATTTGCGCTTTATTACTGGTATAAAATATTCGATATTGCAAAATATACGCTTGTACCTATTTCCCGTATGACACTTCATTCCTAGCAATTTCAGGATATCAATCGTCGGTAAACCTATAAAGATTAATAACATTCCTATTTCTCCTAATAATATTATAATGATTGCGATGTGCGTTCACACGGGAAAAACGCAGTTGATTTTATTAGAAGATTAAATGGAAATAGTTACGAATTTATCGTTATAGTACACAAAATTTCAAGGAAGTAAAATATAGAAATAATATAAGTATGAAAATATTGTCTAACTGCAGCGTAAATTTTACGATATCTTGAAAAACATTCTCTATAATCATCCCATTTCATACTTAGGTTAGTTCAGACTAATTAAAACCATTTTTTTAATCATCATCTGACTAATTAATAATGATACTTCAGAGTTCAGATAGAATACTAATCTAATAGCTTATATTTCAGCAGCTTTTAATATAATTATTTCTAAAGTAACGTTTTAGATGCAAATTTGTAAATAATTTCAAGATCAATGTGTTCTCTAGCGGCTTATAACAATTTAATAAGTAAAGCAAGGAATTTAAACACATACCAGTTTCATAAGCAAAAATATAACTAAAGAACAATTACACAAAAAATTACGCCACACGACGCGGACGTTCTCTTTTACTCAATTTTAACGAAATTCAAGAAAATGTATCGTGTTAGCTAGAAAGTGTGATTACAAATATTTAGCCTCGTAAACAATTACTTAAATTGTATTATCACATCTCAGTACATATTCAAAATAGAATATATTTAGTTAAACCATTGTGCAATGCGTTCTAATGCAATCGTGTAGGAGTACAATAATGTTTGGTGTTAATCATTGGATTGTTGATACGCGGGGAAATAACTTGCGTATATTAATTTTGAGATTATGTGCATTGTCTATTTTCATGCTGTTAAGAATTGGATTTTCATTTAAAACATCATAAAAATAATACTGATCTGATGGTCAATCTATGAAGTTTATAATTTATAAAAGTATTAGGTACTTATTGATATGTGGATCGTTAGACCGTACATAAAAATATAAACATTTAAACTTTTTTACTGTCTACATTTCTATTACTATTCTACCTTCATGTTTAATATATTTTTGATACATCTATTAAACGAAACTTATATTTTTTTATGCAATAGGAGGCAACAGAGCAGACGCGTCACCTGGTGGTAAGTGCTCCACGTCGCCCATAAGTACCCACAGATAAAACAATCATACCAATATATTATAACCTAAGATTATAACAACTTGGGTAAATACAGAAAACGAAGTTACCTAAATAAGTACATACCACACTCGAGATTTCTATCTAGCATCTATTTGCAATCTAGGTATGTTCTTGTAAATATTTCAACCGTGTTGTTTGAAATTAAATTATTCAGTTAAAGTGTGTAAATAAATAAATAGAAGATGTTAAAATAAATGAATTGAAGATGGCTATCAAATTATGCTTCTACATAATTTATTAGTGTCTAAAAACGTAATTTGAATGACTATAGATATGGTAAAATACCTATAATAAATAAAAAAAATGATTAAAGTCATTTAGTATATTATAATTTATAACCTGTGTTCAAGTATCCACAAAATTATTTATTTTAACGGAAGTTCTTTACGATTCCGGTCCTCCAATCTTTTTTAGCTGCGAACGTATAAATTTTGTACATTTTTCATTCGTGATACATGCAGTAGGTATTTCTTAACAATGTAATAACTGGGTTAAAGTAATATATTATGAAACGCTTTTCAACAATTCAATCAAATAGATTATTTTCAAATGCAACTGGGTTTTTATAGAACGGAAACCGAACCTTAACGAAAATTTTAATTAGCGGTTTTTAATAAAAAAATTAATTAGAAATCTATGAATGGATCTCGCTAAAATTATTTATTATTTATTGTTTCAATCAGAATTAAGTATAGACAGGCGTGATTGATATATATATATTATAAAATTTAAAAGTAGGATAAAACGGAAAACGGATACTTAGGTAGGTATATATATTTTTACTTTATGTTTTATAGATGTTATTAAATTTTTAATTATCATAACACTATTTTTAAATACTCATAATATAGATTTCCAAAGATACAATAATTTATCTAATAATTTTGAACATGGTTTAATTATAATTTTTATTATGAAAATTATAGCGTAAAAGTGACAAACATACATGTATTATACAACAATCTTCCTATGTACTTATATTAAACAAAAAAAAAATGCATACCTAACTGTCAGCTCTCTTGTGTTTACATAAAATTATAAGTACATAGGTACTCACTTTCATAATAAAACTTAAAACATTAATTCCTACATCACTTCTTACCTTAACAAGATGCGTTTCGCATATTTTTTACCAAGCATTGTACAATAATGAAATAATTAAACTATTATACAATTAGAATATCTCGTACTGTGTCAGGGACACTTAATGCGAGGGTGGGCGAAGGCGTGGCTGTATTCTTTGTTCTGTAATCAGTGTTGTTTGCCACGCAAAATTATAATGTTAATTGAATTAAATCTACTTGAGAAAGACTGGAGATTTTATCATTTGTACATAAATTAAAAAGGTGTGAAATTTCTCGATTAGATTGTTGGTAAGAAAAGATTTAAGTAGTCTTTTAGAGATAATGGTACACATGTCACATTTGTAAAAGAAGTACCAACTACCAACATTAGACTGGCCTGAAAAGTGAAAACTTAAGTTACGTTTACATAAAATAAATATTTATGTTTTATAGCTAGGTACATATAAATAGGTTTTGCCAATCAAACATGATTATATAAAATATTTATAATTAATGTAATTGTTTGATTACTTATATGGAAATCTTAGGCAATTTATACGTGTTCGTAATAAATTTCAATAATGAGTCTACAGATATTAATACCAACATTATAAATGAGAAAGTAGCTCTGTCCGTCTGTTTCGTATACTACGTAATAATTTTAATTTGCTTACCAATGTCTTATGAATAAATTTCATGTCACGATGTTGATTTCATGTAGGTTCCTAGGTATGTTAGAGAAAATATGCGAAATTATTGTGTAGGTATATTTTGATAAAATATCGTATACTTACTTAAAATATAGGATTTTTATGTCAATTATTTACTACAATATTTGTATGTGTGAAGTAAGTGTTAGCTAAATATACCTAGATAAATTATATAACCGCTCCGCGGTTTTACCCGCGTGGCTCCGCTCCTGTTGGTCTTAGCGTGATGATATTATATTAAGCCTTCCTCGACAAATGGGCTATCTAACACCGAAAGAATTTTTCAAATCGGACCAGTAGTTTCTGAGATTAGCGTGTTCAAACAAACAAACAAACTATTCAGCTTTATAATATTAGTATATAGATAAAGCCTATTGTTGCGACAACAAAATAAAATGAGGGTGAGTTAAGCAATAAATTTATTCATATACCTAGAAAAGTTTAGCGATACAACATAATTAACGAGGAAAACCGGGCTAAAAGCTAGTTACAAATAAATATGAAGTCATGAAGTCATTACAGGTGAACGAACCCCAAAAACTAGGCGCGGTGTAAAAATTAAAACTAGCTTTATTACATTACAATGATGTTTTACCTGTTTAATTGCAAGCTGAATATACCTATTCCGTGTCAATCGTAAATAACGTTCATTTAGCGGTAAATACGTATTTTAATTAATGTCAATGTACAAAACTGGTTGTGAGCATTTGAAAACGCATAGTTTTTGAATTGCGTCGAAATCATTAAAATAACGTCGAAAATGTTGAATGAAATATTTTTGAATAGTTTTTGAATAGTTTTTGAATAATTTTTGTTTTCATTGATATTGTTCGTGAATTTGAAAAGATTAACGAAAAGCTTTTTTGGCCATTGAATGAATAAAAATTGTTGTAGAGCTTTTAAAGGGGTTTGAAGTGATCATTTATTAATTTTAAAATATTAACATAGGTACTTACCTATTTTCCCTACTTAAAATTTCCCTACTTACTTACGTAAGTAGGAAAATTTTAAATAACAATAAAATAGCATTTAAATTCAAATCCTTTAAAATTTTATAATATTTAATATTTATAAAGCCAATGAAATTTGAATGCCATGCCATACCTACCTACCTAGGTAGGTATAACAATTTGAACAACTAAATCCAATTCAGAATTTCTAACAACTTTTGGTTTGCAAGAAATCGCTACAACTATGTATTACCTAGATATGTACTTAGTCATTACTAATACATCCAACAATAATAAAACGTAACTTTACCGTGGCCACCACATATAAGAAATCCTCTCAGCGTTCGACTCTTGCATTTGTCACATCAAATAACCGAATAGGCATATGAACATCCATGGTACCAAATGCGC
This sequence comes from Colias croceus, assembly GCF_905220415.1. NCBI lineage: Eukaryota > Metazoa > Arthropoda > Insecta > Lepidoptera > Pieridae > Colias > Colias croceus. Next base: position 6,548,398 of record NC_059556.1, on the reverse strand, counting down.
ACACCTGAACGGGAATAGTTCATTAGCCTCTTTTATGAACTACAGTAATATAAAACATGTACCAACGTCGCAGGTCGTACAAACTTACAATACGTCATAGTGGGGCGTGGTTTTGACAACCAATAAAACTAGACTGCGATTATATAGATTAGAATCGCAATGGAGTCTGCCGGTAAACATTTTGGCACACTCGAGATGCATACAAAAAACATGCTTGCTTAGTAGAGGATGAAAAATCATATCTCAAAAAACACACATGGGAAAAAACGAAAAACGTATAAAAATATAAATATATATATATATATATATATACATAGAAATAATATATAATTATATACGTACGTAGAAAAAGTACATCTTAGTGTACCTACCTACAATTACTAAATTTTCATCGAAAAACTTCAATATACAAAAAATAATAATGGTCAAGTTATTAAACTCAAAAATGAATTATGTACCTACCTACCTAACTTGTGTTTAATGAAGATGTTACAATAACAAAAAACTTGTAAGTTTCCTCAAAAATATTTTTAATTACCTACGTACCTAGAAACTATATAAAACTAAACAACTCACTTTTTGCCGCTTCATTGTAAAAAAATAATAATCTAGCTCTATTAAAAAATACAATTAGGTATCTACCTAGGTACTATAGCTGAGATAAATTTCGTAACGACCGCGACCGTAAGCACCTAGGTACCTTACCTACAATCTGAAACTTTTTGGAATTAATTAAAAATGCTACCTACCCACAGTACCTACCTACCTACCTACTTCACTAGTTTTTTTTTTCCAGTTTCCTAATAAAAAATATTAAATATTCTACCTACATAACAATCATTAATCCTTAATTAAAAAGGTAGATAAATAAGAGGCTGGTAGTCTTAAATTCAATGTGAACTGAATTAAATATTTACCTTGAAACAGTTCATGATATACCTATTGTAAACAAGTAAGGAATTTTATTGAATTAAAGAATTAAATTGCGATAATTATCATTCCTCCGTACAAAAAGTTAATAAATAAATTAAACATATTATTATTCCTAAGATCCCTGCCGCCCCTGCAATAGATATTAAATTCATCAATGATGTAGGTAGGTAGGTACTGTCTTATTATTAGCATTAATTTTACCACATTAAAATAAAAATAAAATGGCAAAGCCAACAAGTAGGTAATTGAAAGACGAATAAAACACATAATCAAAACAACTACCATATTATTGTTAAACCGGAGGCAGTGGTCAAATTAAATTGCGATCTTGTCCCTTGCGTTTATCACTCCATCAAACGCACCTGCCGAAGATTTAAAAAATTACCATAATTATTATGTACCTGCAATCAACACGCGAAAATGTTCAGTATAAAGTATGCATTTTTTAATGATGGAGACATCTAATAGGTATATAGTTAATTTGTTATTTAAATAATCAAATTAAGTGGAGCGTATGTAAGTACTTAGTTATTAACAGCTGCACGGATAAAATATTTTACTCAAAATTATCATAACTACATCGTAAAAATTCTCATACATGCGTTTCACTCAAACTACACATTGATATTTACTTTATTCTGTGTCTGTGCACTCCCCAGTTGCAGTGATGTGAATTAATATCCACATATAGACAAACAATCAACTAGTCTCCTTAAAATTATATCGCAACACGTTTGAGAACGTATGTTTGATAAGAAACCGCATAGCGATCCGTCCCGAAGTTTTTACACAGGCATTACTATGAGCACGTGGTTAAGATCAGCAGAAGACGGCTGTTTTCCGTGTATTTTCTGCTTGAGGGCGCGCGGGGTGAGAGCGGCGGGGAGAATAAGCGGCAGATGCGCCGCGCAGCGCCATCTATCGTCGCCGCGTTGCCGCCAGGTGTGCGCTGCCCGCACCAGCCGCCACCCGCCCTCAGTCCGCTGTCACGCACCGTCGCGACTACACGTTATTACGGCTGCTCGACGCCGGTGCACGCGCGTGTTTTGAATAGTGCACGATACTCCGACCGGTTCCCGTAGTCGATGAGCGCGACCAGTGACACCTCTAGTGCTTTGTGACTTAGTGAAACTCAGTGCTCATGTGCGAGTGATGGATTACTCTGCCGTCGTTTGTTGACGGACCCAGGATCCCGTATATGCCCAGGCGCCGGTAGAGGACGCGCCAATATGCGCGCCCCCACGGTGCTCTTCGCCCTGCTAGGGTTTCTACCCCAGGTACTGGACGACGATATCGTAAACCGCGAATTCCCCGTTTGTTTACGTCTGTAACGCGACCAGTGCAGAGCGAATGTTTGCCAGACTTAGCCGTGGAGGCCGCGACGTTACACTCACTTTCCCACGAGTTGGCGTCCGAGGCCCTAGATCGTCCTGGATAGAGGGTGTAGGTTAGATCGAGTCGTGACCGGGCCCGAGCCCGTCCTAGCCGTGGCTGTGTGTGTTCGATACGTTTGCCGAGCAAACATAGTTAGGTGCATACTTAAAGAAACTTCAGGTTTTAATACGGCCAGCGCCGGGTCACTCGGGTCGCCAGCTTCTTCGTTTAAAATTAGATGCATACCAAAGCTTGCTATGAAGTACATCTCCAAAAGGAGTAAAATGTGACGTCGACTAGAATAGCTATGTATGAGTTGGACGGAATAACTCAAGGCGTATTATTTTCGGCAGGGTTAGTAGTACGATGTTTATCACTGTAGGCAACGATTATAGGCGTCCTCGATACTTCTTGTAATTTGGTTAGAAACTAGGTTAGCTTGGAAAATAGGTGAAATACATTCGGTATATATTATGAGGTCATTGTCCTAAAACGGTCAAGGTTATGCACTTACGCCAAAGGTTGTTTTCCTCGAAAATATTTTCATGTTTACAACTTGTACATCAATCATTAAAATATTTCTTCACTAATTATAAACTGCGTAACTTATTGTTAGTTAATCAAATAAAAACTTACTGACCGACTTTTGTAATAATTAAATTCAATTAAAGCAATAAAAATTATATGCTAACATATTTTAATAATACATATATATCTACATGTAATGTTATTTACAAGCTTTAAATCTTCATCGAAACCAATCGATGTGCACTGATTGACAGATGGACAAGTTGTTTATTACTATTTCTAAACATCTCAGCGCATTGCATGATTCACTTAAGATCTGGCTTAAACCGTACAGTGTAATCGTCTTAAATATTACCCAATTATGAAACGTAAATGTCAACGGTAGAAAAAATCGATAAGCTCCCCTATTTTTATTTACAAGTCCATAATTTATAGGGGAATAGTTGGTACCCTTACGTGCGTCCGCGCATACGTCTACCTATTTATTAATCGCAAAATGCGAATGTACCGTTATTACTAACACAAGCATTTTATATTATAAACGCGATATATAATGTACATGTGTGTGAATCTATCTCCGGTCGTTTCAACAATTTTTTGTTGGAAGAATGCTTCAATAACGCAATAAATATTTGCATTACGTTTCTATAGTTACACGAGTGTAAACTGTAAAATAAGTAACAACAAAAGTACATATCATTACGGATAGCAAATGGAGTAGATATTATATTCAAAGTTCTATCATTCTATGTTCTCAGAGTTAGTGAATGTTTTATCATCCCTTTATTTGCTACAATAACGACGCCACAATCCATTATGAATGAAGTCGAGTTAATAAAAAGCTGTGTTTTGCAACTGGTTTCTCCTGTCGATGGCTGCGTGCGGATGTCACAATGTAATAATTGTTCAAACTCGATCATCTCATGATTACAGACATTAATTTTCGAATCGATTCTGAAAAGTATCGTGCATGAATTGCGTGATTAAAGCTGATAATCGGAAGCGGCGTCGGAACACGTCTGCCCAAAACCGCAACCGAATAATAGCAATTTCCATTTTATAATAATGTATTAACAATTCACCTGAGGGCCGAATCATTTCGCTACACGAAAAATTACTAAAAAGGATAATCGAGGATAAAATAGATAATAAATTCAACTGTTGCGTGCGTTAACCGCATTCGGTGTAACGTTTTTATGGCGACATTACTGTATTAATAACAAGATTGTTAGCCGAATAACTAGGACATAGCTCGAAGTCGAGTGATATAATCGATAGATGTTATTCCGATGCTTATGAACGGCCCACATTGCAAGCAGGTGCAACTTAATGGCTACTCTTAAAAGCCTTAACATCTGCTTTTTTTTTAACTCGCGACGAATTCAAATTACAACCGGGTTGATTTAGTTCATTTGGGGTTCGTTATCAATGTTTGTTAAGTAACTTTCTTAATTGGCAGCTTTATAACGTACTTACATATTATAATATTACAGTTATCCATCACGCTCGACATGCGTATGTAGACAGCCGCTTGCATTCGAATGCTTATTCACATGTTTAGTGTACATTTGGCAAATCAAGCTGTCAAGGCAATTGGCCGTATTTCCCAACAGTTCCAAAACCCCCAAATTCTATTCAGTCCCGTTTTCACAACGAGACAATAACAATTAATCATATAGGTATGTCATGTTAGTCGCAATAAGCATTTAAGTATGTGAATCGTTTTAACCCTGTTATAATTTGGTCTATTGTCCGAACTGTTTTGTTCTATGTGAACCGACTCAATTACCGCGGCTCCTTGTACGAAATACGTATAATCGTCGGTTTTTAACGTCTTAACTATGTGAAAGCTGTATTTCGTCTCATTGTCTGATGAGCACGTAATAGCACGATTGTAACGTACTCATTAAAATTTTTCCTCAATCTAAACGTTTGACAACCCTTTACTCGAGCGGGTATCAAAGTTAGAAGTGTTCGAACTTCACACAAAGGCATGTCACTTAAAATTTAATTAAAACAGTCCATAGTATATTTATAATAGTGTCTATTAGTGTGCTTTCGTCTAACAAATGCTGACAAATGATGATTCCATTACCGGAGTAGCGTCAGTCACGCTCCATTGTGCCACATCGAAAGCACAATTTCTTTCATTACGACCTCTTTAAAATAATTTATTTAATTCCCTTTTTTGTTCCGTTCCCGGCCGGACGTTTAATTGATTGTAAAAAAACAAAATGGCCGCCAGGAATCAGGATCATTGATCAGATTACGCAATGTCGCCAAACTGGATGCACGGGGAAGCCAATAATATGCATTATTTATAAACATAGCTGCGATTGTACTGCGAACTAAGCGTGGCAATTAGTTTAATGAATGGCCGACTTTATTTTATATGGCAAAAAGTATTACGAAACTTTTTGGTGGATCTTTGAATATGTTGCGTGTCAAAATTAGGTATGCTAAAAGGTCCCATTGTTTAGAGTTGCTAGTGTGAATTATTAAATTTCGAATTGGGTAAATGTGTCAAATGCTGTGCAACATAAGTTTGCGCAACGCTTCAGGCATTGTGCAGAGATGAGTTGCGAAGTGGGATGCAAGTTAAGGTCGAAATGACAGTTATGAATATAAAAGCTCGCTTTAATAAATAACTACGTAGGCGTTCGTCAAATTGATATCTTCATAATGATACGCAATTTAACATTCATATTTCATACCATCCTTTAATTAACGAATATAATTTTAAAATTATATTTTGTGGAAAGTAATAAACCTCACATACTAAAATTTTGGTACTTACTCAATGTTCATCAATTAGTAACAACAAAACGGTTTCATAATGTTTTATGAATTACTGCGTGAAGGGTAATTACTAATTGGCGAATTGCATCGACATTTATGTAATATCTAATTCCAAGTAACTTGTACCTACAACTATTCTACGTAAGCAAACAAAAACATTGTACTTTAATTGTATCATAATCATTAAAACAGAAATATACTATGTAGTATGTACATAATTAACTTAACAATCAATAAACAGTTTCCTTTAGCAAATAAGATTTTTACGAATTGCAATTCAGAACAAATTATAAATCAAAGTTCAATTGTTATAATATCGAAAACTATTTAAATAAGTTCCGTCTATATAATAGTGTAAAGCACAGCACTCGTATAAAACACCAACGCACGAAATCTCAATTCTCTGTTGCAACGCTTAAATAACCGCAAAATACCTATGCGCTTTCCATATACGTACAGGCAATCTGCAGGCCTATTACAATCATGATTCTCCGTTAATTTCCAATTCCACTGTTAGATTGTATGTTACTTTTATACTGCAGCTGCCAAGAATTAACCGACGAACAAAGAGCTTGACTTTTGTCGCGCGCATGTCGATTTTAAGGATGTTTTGTTCGTTTAAGACGAGTTCCCTTTATTCTCCTTCTATTGTAATGGCAGAAGTTTTGTGTAACCGTTTTTACAATTTACTTGTGTTAAATATCCACAATAATTGCACTATTATACATTTTGACATTTACAAAACATATCGGCGGTTAAGATACAACCGAACGAATCTTGCATCTAAATTATGAAACGGCCTGATCTAAATTTAAATCGTCTTGAAGTTCAAAATAACGCGACGCGCGCGCCAAATACAGGAAAAATAAAACACACAGATACTAAAAGACAATTCCAAATTCGATTGCAAATATAATGCAGTGGCCACATCGTCGCGCTATTAAAAGATTGTTTGGGTGTTTATTTTAACACATTTCGCATGTATAACGGTCGAGATGAAAAACATTCCCCTGTGTTTCATTATTTGAGTTATTTTTAGACTTCAACCTGCCGACTGGAACGAGTGTTTACTCTGTATTCACTTACATACAATGGTCTTCACATTATTGCTCCTTTACTAAATTAATCTTTATTAACTTGAAATGTTACAAAAAATGTATAGATTTTGATAATTATAAAAAGTGACAAGTGATTAAATGTTGTAATAAACTAGCATGACAAATTTCATATTTTGACACGTAATTTTAGGTAAAAAATGTTATAATACGCCAAGGCCACAGCGGTGTAATTAAAACCATTTAAATTAATGTAAAGTGATATATTATCAAAGGTTCTGTTGCGCGATGGCCGGTTCAAAATCAATTTGGACAGTGTTGATGGCCTACGCCGGCGCAATTAATGTTACGTGCTAGTGCCACTTTCAAAATAAAAAACAATATTGATGTTCACGACTAACGTCGAATGCATTAAATGTAAAGTCGTATGTTAAATAAATTAGATACACGCATAGTCGATTCATTACTCAAGGTAATGTTTTAACTAAATAGCCATCTACGTGGTCGATTATAGAATTTGGAATATTAATAATTTGTAAATCGAATTCGATTTAAAATTCCCTGAGCACATATGCTTCTATTATCTGTGGTCATTGATTAAAGGCCGCTGCATACGTGACGGGATTTTACCCGGACGGGACGTGACGGGAAGTTTTGGAAACATCGTTGCATACAAAATGTATCCAAATACGCATATGTCACGGGAACATCGACGGGACGGGAACGTGGACGGGAAAAATATCGTCGCCGACGATGTTTAGCACGTCCCGTCCCGCACGTGCCCCGTCCCGTCCGTGATTTCGCTACGTATGCACAGTCGCTCCGTTCGTGCCGGAGAGATTAATAGTGACGCCTTCCAAGTATCGAAAATGGACGACGAAAAACTGATCGAATGTGTTCGCTCATATCCAGCGTTGTATAGTATAGCGAACCAACAATATTTAGACACAAAGTATAAAAATTATTTATGGCGTAAAATTGCTGTGAAATTGTCATACAGTGAAAACGGTTAGTGTTATTTAATGAATATATTGTGGTATTCCTAACTATACTTAGTCCTACCTATGATGATGATTCCTGTGACACTTCATCGTGTTCTGAATTACGTATTTTATGTTTAAAATGCCAAAATAATTTTAGTGCTGCATAATATTTTTGTTTTATGGCGGCATTATTACCAGAAATATAAAAATGAAACATCTTAAGCTTATAAATCAAAAACAGTATTGTTTAGTTTAAATTAATAAATAAATAATTAATAAAAAAATAAATAATAATTAAAGCCAATTCTTGAATTGAAAAATCCATCTTTCGTTGTTCACAACACTAGCACGTTAGATCCGAATCAATGCCACGGTACGTATGCGTTAGCACCACGTTCCCGTTTTGAACGTGGCAATCACGTGCCCGTCCCGCTCACGTCCCGTCCGAGGTATTTTCCCGTCACGTATGCAGCGGCCTTAATTTAGACGCGTAGGTATATTATCTTTAGAAATGACGTTCTATTTTTAAATGTAAATGTAATTATAGGCGATGGTAATAAAGTTTAGCGCCTTTACAAATAGTAAATACCCGTTTGTATACATCAATCAAAAGTTCATCGCCTCAAATCGCCCGAAGATAATATGAAATACAACTTATTCGGTAGTAAGTACAATTTAATTGTCAATTTGTGGTTCGCTTCGGGCTAAGTGCTGACCGCACGGACGCATAACAAATTTTTTACAACTTTTTAATAGTTCTAAATTAGGATAACACATGAATACTATTTAAGTATTCAACTATTTGAAAATATATATTTAATTAGTGCAGAATAATTTAAATCGATCCAAAATGCGCTACTATACATATAAACAATATGAAGAATGAAATGTAAGTACTAGCTTTTTTCGATATTTTTTTGGTTCCGCTCCTACCTGGCGTTTACCACGTGGATGTGAAAGTTTTCCGTCCTTTTCCATCATTATTGAAGAGAAAGAGAGGGCTCACATTTCGCGTTTTGAAAACTTCAACCCCTATCAACTTGGCAGGAAGTCGGTCGAAATCTGGTGTTTTTTTCCTTACGCTTTGTTTGATCTGTGGTTATTTTTCTACCATAGTCCTACTGTCTACAACTAGATAAGATAGTTGAATGAAACTTTATTTAAAAGATTAAACAGTGTGTTTAAATAGTGTACAGTCCATAAAAATATATTTTATGTGCGTGAGAAATTGATAGCATAGAAAATATTTAAAAATTAAATCGTTATATTTATTCAAAGGGTTAATTAAAGAAATTTGCGTCACCACTAATTGCTATAATTTAGATATAAACTTTGCCAAATTGAGACCGTTTTAAAACCATAATTAAGAATACAAACAAAAAAATAGTAATATTTAATTTGGTTCATAGCACAGGAAACTCTGTAAATTTTAAAAGCTCTAAAGGCCCTGACTTCCCCGGTAATGATTCGCGAAGACAGCCGTAATAGCGGCCACTTCCTTCCGATGCCTTATAATTACGAGGATTTATAACTATTACCTTTTTGAATAATCGATATTTTAAAATCAACCTAATTTTCTTTCTCCGTTATTCTTCAAAGCCGCCTTACGATAAACTGTAGTTAATTATAATTTAACAAGATTGTAATATTATATAAGTTACAGTGTAGATAGCAAGGTGGCATCGTATTCCCTAATGCATAAGTTGCTTAAACGAGTTAATCCCACATGCATAGCCAACTGCGCATTCTTTCGAAGGGGTTGCTACCCTAGAGGCCATTGCTATTATTATTCAACAAAAAAAACGTTAACCTATCTGTCAACAATCGAATTTTTATAGACAAAAAAGATCGCTTAAAACAACGCTGGAGGTTTGTTACCCATATTTATATGCTTTTGTTTCTGTCTATCATCGCTCAAAATTACGTCAAGGTTATTTTTCAATGTAGGTAGTTATTTTTGTAATTTAAACGTATTTTCGACCAGTGTCAAAAGAGAGGCATTTAAAAATGTCTATGCTCAACAGCGTTTGAAATTCGAATCGTATTAGGGTTGTCGCCCCACATGAGCATTAGCAACCCCATTTCGTATGTCCAGTAAAACCGTTAATGTCTCAACGGGATCGATCTCGTGGACAGTTGTGCAAATAATTTGTGTTTAGGATTTAACTCTGACGTTGAAAGATGAATTTCATTTTGCTCCGATATTAAATGTTACGTGTAAACAAAATTGTATTTACTGACGCAAGATGTTATTTGGCGTAGATATTAATGTTGTATTTTTCTTTTCAGGTGCTGTCATCTGGTTCCTTCGAACTTAGGATAAAAAGTTTTACGAACTCATTGGGTAGGTTAAGTAGTGGCCAGTGCTGTGATGGTTCCTCAAATAGTGACGCGCCTTGTTTGGCGCCGTGCAGGACTAAATTTCGCGTGTGTCTCAAGATTTATCAAGCAAGTATCGATACAACATCACCGTGTACGTTCGGTGACATAACAACACCCGTCTTGGGTGGAAACTCATTGGATGTGCCCAACCTCAACGTGCAAGGATTCACCAACCCCATTGTCTTTCCCTTCGACTTCACGTGGCCGGTAAGTTTCTATTTATTTTTTACATTCCATTCTATTCAAAATGCATAAATGAACATGAACGCCGTAAAGATCATGGTCGTATAATTCATTGTTATGTCAAATAAAATCAATACATCATTAAAGAAACATTAAGTAGCAACCCTGTATCAATAAATCAAATCGTTCGATGTTCGTATTTCAATAATCATGGTAAAGGGCGACTAGACATCGGTAAATAAACAAAAAAAAAGTATTCGATATTCAAATTTGACAGAAGCGATGTCGATAAGAAATACTCTATGGTTTATCAGGTGTCCGCGTGGGACGCAACGATTACTTATAAGTTATAATTAATTATGGAGTCATTTGTTCAAGCAATCGTATGTTATTAAAAGTACTTTATACAGCCTTCATTGAGCTTACGTTCTCATCATCGATTAGAACATTAAGGCCGGTCGGGATCGTGATTCAATATTGTAATTACCTGTTATTTACAAGATCACGCTTAACTCTAATTCAAGGATGGCGGACATCTTAATTGTGATAGTTACAGTTATTTCGAATTGTCTATAGTTAACATGGCCGTGTCACTCGAGGTTTGAGTGGTATTTGTATTTTATTTAGCGGCCGCTTCAAATGTAGGTACCGTCTCGTAATGTTTGAGCAAACACCACGGCCGCTTGCACAAGCTCGGACCATCTGGAGAACGTGACATTTGGTCAGGTAGAGAAGAGTGTAGTTTTTTCGGAGAGACCATAGACATGTAGAGAAACGTAGGATCGATTTTTTTGGCGGTAGAAGAGCGTCCGGTATCATTCCATATGAATTGGCGCTAAATTGAAACTTCCTGTTTAATTTCACATAGTTCTATTGTCAGACTGACATGCGATCAATTGAGTGAAAGCGACGCAAAATAATCCCCGTCTATCGAATTTCGGTGACAGTTTAAGCAGGATTGGACCCATATGGTATTTGATAAAATGTTAAATTTAACCATTCCATATGTAACCATATGTGTGATATATTAATTTTGAAATTGATCTATTTGGAATGTGTTGTAATTAAAATAATTTACGTTCAAATTTGATTAAAGAATGTTGTATTCGAATTGCATTCAAATTTCGAATAGCGTGAGGCGTAAAGCTGGCCAGTGGCCACTGACATCACAATATTTTGAAACTTGATGCCGTGACGTCGTCATAACGGTGGCCACTCACGTTACCCTGGAAGAAGTTACACGCCACCGATCCCTGTATTGCTTTACAGAGATTTGACCGCCGATAATAGGTCATAACGTTATTAATAACACAGTCACGATGTGAAACGATTTATGAAGAATAGTATGGAGGATGACGTTAAAAATTTTCTTTTACATGTATATTGTTTAGCTCTGGGGCCCGTTAGCTCCGGATATGACAAGACCGGATTATGAGCGAGTCGCACTTACACGTAAAACGTGTTCAAATTATGTTAACTTTTTGGAGAAATAGTTAGATTTACTGTATCTTGAAGATACGCTCGTCTCTGTCTTATGCATTTGATTCAAAAACCGTTATGAGACTTGCATTTTATTGCATTTCATGGAAATTTAAGTAGCTGTATCTAGTCATTATTATTTTTATGTGTCTGGAAACAGAATAATAAAGATTAATTACAATTTAAATGGGTTGCATTCGAATCCATTCAGATGCAATGGGACCGTTACGCTTAATGCGAAAATATTTTCAATGGTATTTTTATATAGTAACACCTGCTCATGCGTTATGTGCGAAAAGGACGGCAACACCGCGAAAATGTCAAAGTTGATTTCCGCGCATGCGCGCCCGCTGCGCCATACAAGCTAGCTCATTTACACTAACTAAACCTGACCATGAACTATACTTTTTATGGCATAGATCCGTATTGCGATGTTACATGGAGGCTTATCTCAACAAATTGTCTGAACTATTCATTGTTCGAACAAAAATTATCGACATTCACAATTACACTGCTCCTAGACAAGAATGCACGGGGGCAAAACAAAATATTTTTCTAACTGTCTCTACTCTGAGAATAATCGTTTTGCTAAGTCACTTTCCCACAAAGCTTAAGGTCGACCCACATAGCCTACAAAAACATTACAATGTTACTTAAAACCATCCAGCGAGAGCGAGCTTAATTATTTATTCCATTTTAGAGTAAAAAATAAAAACGAGTTCTCATATCGAAAATAACTAGTTCCGCGGGAAATATAAATTAGCATTGTTTTCAGCAATCAATATTTGTCCAGCGATATAAATATTGACTGGCAACATTATCACCGGAAGGAATTAATGTCGTGTAGACGGCAACACCGTGGCTTTTATCACTTTATACCGTGAGACGCTGACAAGAAGTGGCGTGCTCTTACCTAATTAAGGTTAATTAAATCATAGAACTAAGCATTTACGCTCATATTTGTTTTTATCTATTCCGTCGATGCCTTACTTACATATTCACGCTAACGATGAATTATTTTATACAGTTTAATGTCGCAAGCAATAAGAGTTACGCCTTTCAGTTTCACAGAAAGTTAACAAGCTTAATGTGTATGTAGAAACATACGTCTGTGAAACAAGTAGAGTAAGCAACGGCGTAACTAATTCTAGAGATTGTTAGTTATTTTGCATGTTTCGTCAATAGTTTCACGCTCTAAATGTTTGTAAAAATTTAAATGAAAGTGTGGTATCTCCGTAATGTCGACATGTATGAAATATTGTAGGACGAGCTCGGTTCGGAGAAGTTGACGTGTGACGTCACGGCTAAAACAATACGGTACCCGGCTGACGTCTCGATACATTGTCGTGCGTGTGAGTGCATTTCTATCCTAGCGGCATTTCTATTGGAAAGCAATTAATGCTTCACGCTTTTATCTCGACAAAAGGACGCTAAATGCTATAACAATTACCGATTATATATATTCACATGTGATTCGCTGGTTGTGAAACGTTCTAGCGTTAGTCGCTTCGCAGTAACGCGATACGATCGCACGAACTATAGCCGGTGTAACTTCCGCCTATGGACTTTTTATCCCAGAGAGCTCTTAATAATTTCCTTTATCTCAATCCGCTCGCGTCGCTCTTAAAATACCTACCCCTACATCCGCTTCTTTTAATAATCCACCGAAGCTATGGAATGCCTTATTCCATCGTTCCCTCTTCGACATCGTCTTTTATCTCTTTCCAACGAACAGCAATTAAACTCGAACAAAAAGATTGCGAAATGAAATTCCTCGTAAGAGTAGCCCAAGACGATAGCGTTCGCAATTCCGCCGATCGTTTAATATGTATCAAATTTAATTAATCGGAGCGTGTATAATTACTAGATTGCATTGTTCGGAGCCACTGAACAGGTATTCGACCCGACGATTAGTGAATTTCATGCAAAATTACCAAAATAAACATAACGAACAATAGACTCAATTATGTGGAGTGCTGGAGTGCACTTCGGGTACTAAAATAACATCTCGATGGGATCCCGGCATCGGCGATTGTAAATAATGATTAATCTTAGACGGGCAGATAAAGAGAATAAGCTCATCAAGAGAGTGAATAGACAATAAAGTTTACCGATCTTGTTATTATGGCGCGTCTACGGAACGCTAAAGAAAACACTCCTTTTTCAAATGAACGCTCGTTTACGGTCAGTTTCTGACATTTTAACTGCGTCTCTAACATTTATGGCGGCTAATAAAATTGTTCAAAAAGCCCGATTTATTGTGGTCAGGATGTAACGATTTTTTGTAGTAGCAATAATGTAGTGTTGGATATCGATTCGCAGTTCCAAAATAGTTCGTATAAAGCGGTGTCTACATTCCATTTTTATTGGCTCGAACGGCGGGCGTCTGGATGCTTTCTCACGTACAGTAAGGGCGCGGATAGCCCTCAAATCTGCAATGATGGAATTCCTCGCGTTCCAGTCTTTATTCATCACACGCGCGCAGTTTCTAGGAATCCTGTGTAGCAATGCGAGCGGCTCACATGCCCCGCTCGTATCCGCGACCGCGCGAATAAATCCCTGCCATTACTATCTATGCGTCAAACATATTTCGTTAAATTTATAGACGTGACAAAGGCCGTACGACCGCCACAAATTAGACCATTGATTTACTATGAAAGAACAGACATTAATATTCGCTATTAAAATCCACTCATTCCGAGAACGTAAACGCGTCTGCTGCGAATTAGGTCCGCTCAAACATCGCCGATGTAACGTCGGTTTATTTATCTACTCACCTATGACGAGAATACAAAGATTTTCTAATCCCATTTATAACTAGATTCTTACTCATCGGTGTATAGATTTATTTAAATGGCGGCGGTATGCAAAGTGGATTAGTAAAAAACTGAGATACGAATCGAAAGAATCATGTCCAAACTTGTATTAGGTACGTCATTGAAATCCGGATGAACAGATCTTCAGATTTGTCCGATGCGGTTTCGGTTTCAACGATCGACCCATCTTATCTCGGAGCCGACATCTCCCAAAATTTGTTAACTACGCCCCGCTTTTTTAATTCTTATTCATTCAAATCATTCTGTTGTTTATGGCCAGCATTTTCATTTTTGGAATTCCTCGAGTCCCGGGTTACCATTCGTCTCCGAAATGCCGCGGCCGGTGAGGCCATGTGAAATTAAGATTTAAGACTCCTCCTTTTGCAGTGCGCTTCCAAAACATCCAAATTCCTTTCGAGTCCCCTTTTTTGAGGATTGTAATTGAGGGCGATAAATTGGTAATGTCTAAGTTACAGAAGTCAGAAATTTTGAGATTACAACAAATTTCTGCTTTCTAGTTTTGTAGCGTCACAGTGTAAGGCATAAAGTTTCGTTTGAATTACGGCCCGCTTTCCAACTTTTTAATGTTTCCGAGTAAAGTGGATGAGGTAATTAATCCTGTTATTATGAAGCTCGGTTCATTTTTCTCTCCGGTCAGTACATTTACTTTGTCGTCTGTGTTGCACTTTATAGCTACGATAATGGCCGTTTCTTCATGATTGGCGTGTGAAATTTTTAACGGGCTTAATCTAATTAGAGCGGTTAATTTGATGCATTCAATTAAACAAATTAAAACTTAAAGTTTTAAGTTTTAGTGTTATATCTTATTTTGGAATAAAACGTGAGCATCCAATTTATTTAATGAGTGTATTAATAATACAATCATCCATTAGAACTTATCTCAGATTTATTCGTTTACAAATAAAACATGTCAAATAAAATTATGTTACTCCTATATTTCAAGAAGTTTTTATTGAAAAAAAGAATACATATATGTCTGGCAACCGAATACCAACGCTCTTATCATACGATGATTTAAATGTTCCTTTTTTAAATTTACGGTTCCATTAGTCCACGCCATTTAATATTAACAAGAAGGATTTTCTTCGCTAACAATTTGAATATGGAACGTCATAGATTATACTCTCATGCTTTGAGAACGTCTTTTGTCTATATGCAGTGCGCAAACGTGTAATACACATACAAGTATAACCCGGCCGATTTAAAGTAATCCTATCCGCCACTTACTGTAGCACGGTGTAGGTATTTTCAATTGAATCGTATATGAAATAGACACGGTACCGCTCACCAGTTACTCGCGTTTACCACGAATCTACTTAGCATTCTAACCGAATGCTCATGTACAGTCGCCAATAAAATGTCGACCTGGTTATTTTTATATGATAATATTTGTACATTAAATCTCACATTCACACGGGACATTAAATGTTATGACATTATTTATACTGAATAAATTATGAATACTTAAGGATCTAATACAGTGATATGATTCATCGGGTCAACGATCTGGACAATCGTCGATGCTAAAATAGAATGAGATAAACTTAATTAAAAGCATTAATAATTTGGATTATACGCGTTTGAAACGCTTTAATACTTCACGCTACAAGTTCTGTATCGGGCAGACATTGAAATTTGCATATCTTTTAATTTGACGTATGCTTCGAAAACACTCGACCACATCAACGAAGGTAAAAACCTGTTGCACTGCATAATCGACCTTATTCCCAACGCATAACATTCAATTAGCCGCGATGCACGTCGGGATGTTCAGTAAAAAAACCTGTCTAAGGCAAGACGATGTTACCACACTAGTGAAGTGTGAAATATGAAATCACGACTCCTCCACTTGGCTGGTCGTTCCAAATAGCTAGATATTCTCGTGTCGAAACTAGAAAACGAATGCCCTTTGTTATCGTTAACATTTGCTGCCCAGATTAAATATGAGCTAACCTAATGATTGTAAAAACGGCAGGCCATTGTTACTTTCGACGGCATTAAGTATTAATGAAAACAAATACGAAACATCTGTTGCGATTTCGACCGCTTTCATTTCCCAAAACAATTACATACCGTAAAAGCCAACAATGGCAAGCCCATGTGCACGGAAGATGTCCAAATCCTCACCTGATTATCCTTTGTCGAAACGAACGACTGACAATTGTCTCTAACGACGTTCCCACGTATCCTTGTAACTAATTAAAAACGAAAAGCCGATATGGGAGCATCCTCTGAGTACCCCTATAAAACGATTATCAAATCCACTGCATTCAGTTATCATCTAAGTTTTGTAATATAATTTAACGCGTGGATAGTAAACGCGTCGTTACGGTCCGATCTCACGATGCCATAAATAACTTGTAATTAACGAATAAATATAATTTGTACTCGAAATATAACAATGGATCGAAATCGAGCGAACGGTCAAGTGATTTAGCTTAAAGTTTAATTTAGGTAACATACCATACCTATGTATGATATAAATTTCATAGTAATAATAAATAGTTGTACCTACACCGCTACCTGCTTCACGTACGCGTTGACTTTTTATGAGCAGCGTCGAGTCACCGTCGTGGGAACCGACATTCAACTACAGCTGACCGAAATGCCTCCTTATTCGATTAACAAATCAATACGTACGATGTATTCGATCACAAAAACAAATCATATACTAATCCATTGTTTTGCAACGAGAAAGGAAGCTACAGAATTTCGTACCGATCAGTATGCAAGAGCAATAACACGTCCGTTCGCATAATCGTCAAAACTCAATATCGAAAGCTTTAATTGCGACCGTAAAAACAGCGCAGCGATCTTGCGACGTTGAGAAAATGATTTCTACTATTGATTTTCATCCCACAATGAGTTCACAAGACGTATCAGTTCCTATGCAAATGTTTCATTGTTAGTTCTCGATGCAAATGATGTTTTCATTCATCGAGCTAATTGAAGCCGGGGGACATCTGTCACATCTGAATCACTCCTTAGGCCGTGTGGTGATCTTATAAAACGGTGACCCTACACATCCGTGGCAGCTGCATCTTGACATGTGTATAGTGTCTAATTGCGTTCGGACCTTACGGCCATCTCGGGCCCATCTTGGACGTTAGACCGCGCCGAATGCCGATGTCTGATTACGTTATTGATATCACGTGACCCGTTTCCGATTTCTACGATATTTACATTGCTATTATCGTAAAATGTACCTATACGATTCTCCGCATACATCGGCGCGGCGGCGGCTGCAAGCAATTATAAATTACAAGGTTAAAGATGTATTACAATGATATACATTTCTGATGTAATTTAAAAGCGATGTAGCAAAAAGTATAGCACCGAAATACCAGTCGAGGGGTGACTATCAATTAAGTGTTTTATATCTATTAAAGGTCGAACATTGTATACCGCGTACATCGTTCATGATGATCGAAACCGGTTCTCGAGAACGTAGCGTTACAGAAAGCATTTTTGCATGATACCAAATTAAATTGTGGTCATAAAGGCATTGATAAGTTCGAGGCGCCTACAAGCTTGTTGACTTGTGTTATCACTGATAATCGATTTTGGACTGCCGTTTCGCCTCCTTGAGTCAACATGGACAAATGTCAATAGCTCACTATCTGATACGCACCCGTTTTTTTACCATCGCACGGAAACATTACACGATTCCATATTGGGTGGTTTAAGTAGCAACAGTCGTATTACGCGTTGTGTATTTTTAGCTCGTATAAAACAATTCAGCCATCTGCTCTTGGGTTCACCTGTCTATCGTGTTGTTAATTTACACTCATCCACCATACAGAGCGACGTCGTAAAGTAAGGGAAATATTTGAAATGCTCGCTGCGGCGCGCCCATTTTTAAAGGTCTCTAAGATGGCGGGATATCTCGGTTCATCTCGCTGCGGGCTTAGAAACATTGAAACATTGAAATAGCATTACGTTAGCCCGCATCGCTTCTTTGTTTTAGTCTGATAAGTGTATAATGCAATGTTGTAACAATGTTTTGTTTTTCAGGGCACCTTCTCGCTCATAGTGGAAGCGTGGCACGACACGAACGAGACGTCAAGATCTGATGGTGAGTTGCATTATTTAATACGAATGCAGTTATGACTAAAATGAAAATTTTTGTAAAATTCAAAACACGTCCGTCACGACTCGCTCACATTCGAGTTTCACTGTAATTCTGGGTGTTTATCGTGCATTTAACGGACAGTATGTATATTTGAATGCTTATATTATCATATCGTGGAAGACAAAAATTTTCCCATGGTATGGACGATTGGTGTTCAAAGCACGCGGCGGCGCGCGTGAGCCGCTTCGCAATGCACGCCGTATTCTAATAAACTCAGCCTTCTGTAGGACGAAAATTTAGTAGAAATGTTCTAATATATTCCGATGGCCGTTGACCGATAGACGAAAAAAATAACGTTCTCATCGACTACTCGTCTTGCACGAACCGAACATAATAATGATTTAGATTTTTTACGATTCTCGTAAACACGACGATGACATACTACATGGACGCACACAATTGTAGATATCAATCATTTAGAGCAATTGAAAATTGATGGAATCGATATTCAAAGTTCACCGTTTTACGATATCACGAAGTATAAACGGCCATTATAGAATCGACAGGTTCGGCGCGTACATGCGACATGGCGTGACCAAAAAAACGATCCCAATAAAATGTAACCGCAGAGCTTACAGTAAATACATCATCAGTATAATTCGCTGCACGTATCCGATTTCATAACAAACCCAAATAAATAAAACATCGACAAAAAAAAAACATAGCGAACAGAATTCGATTTTAAAATTTACAAAATTTGTATACAAGTCTGGCAACACCCACTTCTTAATTAGATTTTCATCCTGTTGCACTCTGACCGACATAATTACTACTTCTGACCGAGTAACAAAAAACCTCAGTGATTTACTTAAAAGAGATTTAGAGATACGGGAAGGTGTGTTCTACGGGCCGGTTTACCGAAAATCATTAGCGTCCGAAGTGGATAGCTTAAGAGGACGGGTATATTTTTAATACAGCGCGGGAGCGATGGGCGTCATCCACGCACTACCGAGAAATGTTACCAACAGAAATCTAATCAACCATAATAACAGGTTACATGCGCGCTGTTTGTGCCCGGTTAATGCTTAATTAAATCACACAATCTTTTTTATCTAATAGCAAACAGCTGCATTCCTATTTCCCAACGATTTACCTAAATCGATTACCACCCCATCGCATTCACGGAGTACGTCTTTGATAATGGCGACACAGCAGAATCCAATATATCACAGATAAACACGAGCGCATAGAAAATTGCAGGCTTACGGATGAATAAAAGGAATTCTTCGAGTGAACAAATAGCCCCGCGACAATGGCTAGGTTCGCTTGCAATTCTTACGCAGTCGCTCGCTCCTTCACCGAAATCTTTTGTTGCCGCAGGCGAGCAAGCCGCACCTGGATACTAACGGCCCGACGCATTGTTTACTCGACACTAAAAAACATAGCTCCAAGGAAGTGAATTTTTAGTTTACACTTCATCTTTCGTCGTCGTAGGGCTTGAATTGAGTAAAAAATTACGGAAGACGCCACGGAAGGCTCAATTTATGATAACATTGTCGGGAAGTGGTGTTGACAGATGTCGAGCATGTGCTCCCGGGATAGGTGAAGAACACTGTCCCGTTTCGTTTTAGTCGTCTCTGTTTACGATTATTGCACTGTCTCGATTTACACCTCCGTGTAAGTGGAGCAAGAATGGGAGCGTGTGAAAGACACTACTGATAACAGATTCGTAGAGGCAATTATGTGCGGGATCCGCCGCAGGGCAGCTACCGCGCGCTCGCCATGGGATGCAACTATGGACAACTTACGCTCGCTCGACTTTTATCTCAATAACGACTTTGCAAACATTAAACTTGTATAGTTCTCTTTGTAACTTAATACATAGTGAAGGGAATTATTAAATAATGCAAAAGCAATGCAATAATTTAAAATTTCACAATAAAATCTGCGACACAAAAAGACCATTTCCAAAAACAATAGCAAATTAGAATCGTCGAAACGCAAATCGTGTTGAGCAACTCCTCCGTCAAGTGACCTCGCGTCTGAAGATTGTTTATCCATTGCAAGACGTGGCACTCAAATTGAAATACACGTTAGAAGTGGACAGTTTTATAAACAAAAGGAGTGCATCGTGTGTGCTCAGTCCATTCATGAGATTCTGTTTCCCACAGCGCTTGAGGCGACGGGCCGGTTAGGCGAGTGACCAAAGCGAGAAATCGAGACATCGACGAGAACACGTATTACATCGAACGGTACCCATCGATTTCATTTTCATTTGTGTATCGATTAATTATACAGATCCGCGAGTTGTCAATCCACAATATAATGAACGAGAGCACATCCGGTGCCTACACTCGCCCGACGGAAGCTCGCGTGATCGGATCCCTTCTTCCCCTAAGGATCCTTTTAATATTTCAATATTAAAATTCGAATCCGCTTCTGATAGAGGCCGAGTCAAATTATTGGTTATTTCGCTTTCTGCTTTTATTGTTTTCACGTTTTATTTGAATGACCTCTGGGCCCGTAATTATATGCTATTCGACGTACGATACACGTAGCCAGTTCCTTTTTTAAATGTGTTATTTATTTGTAAATTGGAACTACATTAATAGGCGATAGGGTAGACCTTCATTTAATATCGTTACGGCTGTGATTTAAAATGATGAGTGTAATTTGTACGGTACGAGAATCTTAGGGTTTTGACGACTCTGTATAGGAATAAATTGTTGTTGTAATTTTACTACAAATTGCTTACCGAGTCGAATTTACTATAGGGTTGGCGCAAAAGAAAAATGAAAAATAATACGTTGCCATAAACGGCATGTACTTTCCTATTCTTGCTAAAAAACGAACTAAGTAATGCAGTGCTATAAAGTTTCATATAGCACAAAACACAGCCCTAGCGTACCTGAGTGCACGGTTGCCATAATTCCTTGGAGTCGAGCTAAATTGCGCGCGCTCCGTTCCCACACATCATTTTTCTAATTCCCTCAACCCTAAACTTTATTAACGTCTCTTAGAACTGTATAGTTTCCCTCGTTTATTTAAAACAGTATTATATGCATTGAAAATACATTTGCTCTAAACTGAAGACGCTAAAATTTTCTTTAAACAAGATTAACGCGGTCTATTCGAGTCGATTGCGGTTTGAATTTATTGATGTTTATTGTATTTTCGTTGGGCGAACTCCGAGTGGTAGGTTCGTTTTATCTTACAGATTTATTGCTAAGATACCATCGGTGTAAGCTTGAATTGTGCACTATGCGGAATCCCGATTTCAAATCGAGTTCTTCTATTACTAGATCATTGCGTAAGCAACATTAGGTATCGTTTATCTCACGGAGATGTGTAATCTAACATATTGTTTATTCAACTAAATGTACAACACGAATACACGCGATACAAATATGGAAACCTGTCTTCATTTTATCCATAATAATTTCGATTAAATGTCAACAAAAGAATTCGATGAGAGATAACCCTCATCTCATTACCCGGTTCCTTTATCGCTGACACCTACAATAACGAAGAACAATCGTTGGCTATCGAATGCCATACGCCACGAAATTAGTTGGGATCGATCGTTTTTATATACCTTTTAATTTTGTTTCGCGTCTGGTTTAATTTTATCTGCTGTCGGGATTACCAGCTTAGGAATGTAACGTCGGGGCAAAAAGAATAAAAGCGTATACACGAGGAGAAATAAATAAGGTAGGAACTGGCCTGCGCCGAGATTTCCCATCGCGCTTACACATAGCTTGATGAATGGAGTGGCACTTTTAAATGTTTTTATGGAACAAGTTCACGTTACATCTTTATTACGATAAATGGTAATCTTATATAATAATATCGGGTTGAAAAATGTTAAAACTCTTAATCAATCATACCGCCAACGAACCAAAACAGTGAATCACGCTTGGGAACAATGAAATCTCACGTTCGAATGCGGGCGTCAAACGGCCCACGTTAACAGGTCAATTTGCTACCATAACCCTTTCCCACGGTGATAAACGTATTTTTTCCTTATCAAATTAAAGCGCTTACGAGATTTCGATCTCATTAGCCGCGCAAAATTGCATCTTCTCGAAAAGATGTAAGGTGGATTTTAAGGTGATGTTTATTTTTCCAGACACACTCATCGCGCGGATGACGAAGCAGAGCATAGCTGACGTGGGAGGGCCTTGGATTGAGGAGGAGCAGCGATGGGGTGGTGTCGGCGGCGCGCACTTGAGGCTTTCGTACCGCGTGACGTGCGCGGCGCACTACTACGGTCCCGGCTGTGAGGTGCTCTGCCGGCCCCGGGACGACGGCTTCGGCCATTACACCTGCTCGTCGACTGGCGAGATCGTCTGCAAGCACGGCTGGACGGGAGACTACTGCTCCAAACGTAAGTACCCGCGACATTGTGCCCGAAATAACACGAGTAAACACGCCGACACGTCGAGGGGCAGATTTAACGATTATTATGATAATAAATTTTTTACAAGATTAATGCGATGACATTAGCCAAAACATACCAAGCGAGGTGCAGTTTACGAATCGCTTTACGAATTACGTAAGGTACATATATTACGTCAATAGTTATGCGGATCTGCATGGCCTAAATTATAAAAATAATTCTCTCTTCCTCATTAAACTATGTGACAAATTTTGGTCGAACATCCTCTATAAAGTCAATTGGGAGAGCCGACCTTTTGGATGCCAACTGGCTTTCTAGCCCGCGCCTAGTGACTCATCGAGGTCAAGGGAGGTTCACAACCTCCCATTTATACCTAGGGAACCGAGCTTTGGACGCTGACTGAGAGTTTTCCATTACGCCTAACGCAAAATTTCTCATTTATCTCACATTTACATGCAAATATAGCTCTAAATCAAGCGACTATCAAGATGGCTGGTCCCTGCGGATTCTGCCGCGAACGCCTGCCCGTCTTTATTAACTAATATATCTTAATTCCGACTCTATCACACGACACTTGAGTTCACGAAACTCTTAATTAAATATAAGGTTATTTCACTTCCTGTTATTCTGGCGACTATGAAATATTTTATTAGTAATTGTTTAATTTTCACATGAATAATGTTAATGTGCTTAATAAAATCGTTTGATAACAGACTCGGTAACAACATAAAATTTAAGATCTTATCTTCTATCATCGTTAAAGTTTATTGCATAAAATAAATGACCAAAATTAACGTGCAGTTCAGAGTTGAGGGCAACCGCGGTCAATATAATATTAATTATGAGAATTTATCCTCTAACAATAACTAGAGTAGTTAAATATGTACACAATTTTATATCTCGCTCGGTGTAGGTATACGAGAGTATTGTCGCATAGTTTCAAGCGTGAGACCGATCGTGTCTGTTTACTTTCGGATGCCGCTAAATTTGTAAATAGAGCCGGAAAGATCACCGCCTAAGCGCGTTCTGATATATTTTTCATCGCTGCATCCTCTTAAATTCAATCGATAGCTATACGACTGGAAGTAGCCCTCAATAATTAGATTTCACAATCGCATGAATCGCAGCGGATAGCAAAAAGTCTAAACGTTTCAAACGTCATTACGGAGTTCTGACGTATGTTAAACACATCGCGTCTTGTAAAACAAAGCGGTGCGTCTCAAGATGCATTGTGTATAGCGGATGTCGCGTCGCAATCTCGGCAACCCCACCTGCCGCTGCGTTCCCACACTCCGGCGCCGCAAAAAAACACGCCAGAGCGGGACGGAGCACCGCGCGCCGTGTATTGCGCCGTCTCGCTCGCCCCACAGACCGCCATAGAGCCTCCACGCGACGTGATAACCGCGAAATCACAATTTTCTGGTAAAAGTAAATAGTTGTGGTCGAGAAATACTAACTATTTTTGTTACTGTTTCACATCAACGTTGAATTGAATCGATTTTCATAACAAAGCTCCATTTACACATCCGCGATTACTTAAGTGTAAAGTGAGAGACGCGACTGCATGTAACACACGGCCACGCACACACGCGCCCGCGAACCGGGTCAAAAACACCTTTAAACAAGAACTGAACAGTCGAAATAAACACTGTAGTTGACCGTGTCATGATATTGCCTCACATCTGCCGAACGGTATCCCTCCTTCTGGGAAAGCTTAACAATCCCGAAACGTATTTGCATGTCCCGACAACATTATCTCGACTCGATTCTCCTTCTTAATGATAGGGTAAACATCGCGAGAGAAACCCTTACGGCCGCTTAATTTCGCCTAATTGTTAGCGAGAGTGGATTTCTCACGAATATTACCTTCTGCCGAGTCGCGAATCCCACGCGCACCTAATTTCCGTTCGAATAGAAACAGATGTCGGAACAGTTAAATATTTGCTCGATCCCAAACACGTGCAGCATCCTCGGGGAAGGCCGCTTTTTGTCATTACCTGACCTCGAGAAAGCCTTCGAAAAATCGTACCTTCTTCGAGCGCAGTGCGGCATCCGTTCACAATAGAAATCGATACTCCTTTACGTTCATTGATAATAATTAATAGCTCACATGAGGGACGATATCTCGGGCTATTTGTGATCGCTCATAACTTTTGGATAATTTTTACGACTCCCGTTTTACCGATTCGAGGGTCACGATAAGCCGGCTCGAGTGGGAGGTACGTGGAGTGGATAGTGCAATGAGCAATGAGGTCGACACTTGAGTCTTTTGATCCGCCTGTTGCGCCGACGCGTGGCGCCTACCGTTGCTTGCCTTAATGTATCATATTAAGTTTGTTTTAATAGCTCCCAGCCACTCAAACCCAAAAGTGATCGTTCAAACACACATTCAAACATCTCAAATTCCAGTGAAAGTACAATTTAGTTACGTGAAAGCGGATTATATTTCAATTTAAAACGATCACCGTATCATAGCCATACAAAATGAACTCAGAACTTTGCCAATTTGGCAGAGCGAGCTATAAGCGGATTTGCGAGCGGGAAGTTTTAGGGGCTTAACGTTAGTCCCGAGTTTAAACCTACATTACAGTCTAGGGCGGCCAGACTAATCTCCTTTAATAGTAAATTCAGAGAGATAGCTCTAGTTAAGCGCTTCCTTGTTTATGTTGGAACGCGAATTGTAATTTCCATACGTAGCGAGGCGTCTTACTATTTTTCTAGTAGTTAGGGGACTAGTAACGGTCGGGTGACGGTTAGCTCCCCGCACTATCTGCCCCCTTTGTATTCGCTCCGATAACTTGCCCATGCGCACCCGAGCGATACGACGGCGCACTTCTATTACAAAATATTCTCGATGCCTACATATTAACTCGTAACCTATTGTAATATATGCCTTCCTGCGCTCCGACGCCGCAATGTACCTCGCGTGGATTTACAAGAATTTCTTTATGAGGTTGCGCCGGTTGAAGTTCACTCGTAGAACGTAAATCAAACAGTTAACGATGCGCACATTACACTCGCAATACTTCATGTCCGAACACAATATACCTTTCCGAGCGATTCATATAATTTAGTAACTAAAATTGAATGATACATAAAAATGATTTCAGCGTTTGGTTTTATTATAGTCAGTTAAGATAAATGATCGTTGCGCATGACCTCGTCCCCAGGGACGTTAACGATCCTCTCTCTTTGTTAAAATGTCCTTTGCGTATCTTCGATTATCCTAAACTTATGAAACTTCGAGAGAATTTATCGGCCGTCTATTAAATACGATTTATTCACGCTTACATAAGTTACGTTAAAACTCGACGCGTTCCAACATTATACCTGTGTCTACGACACGGGGTTTATGTGTTTAAACATTGTTTTGTGCTCGTTTTGTACGAGCTTTGTCTTTGTGAAGCGCTAACGAATCCGTCTCTTTTGTTACAGCGAGATGCCTGCCCGGCTGCGACGCGGAGCACGGCCACTGCCTCAAGCCCGACGAATGCATGTGAGTATCCACTTCACACCTTTGTGTTAAACGCTCAAAGTATCCCTCCGACTAAATCATTCATCCCGCTCATTGTTCCATAGAAATACATATGCTTTTTAGTCACTCGTTATCACATCGTATTTTTTACTGACTGGTGTTATTTTATTTTCAGTTGTCATTCGGGCTGGGTGGGCGAGTTCTGTGACCAGTGCGAGCGGCATCCCGGCTGCGTGCACGGGACGTGCTCTAAGCCTTGGGACTGCATCTGTGAGGAAGGCTGGGGCGGGCTCTTTTGCAATCAAGACCTCAATTACTGCACGAACCACCACCCCTGCAGGAACGGTGGGACGTGCCACAACACCGGGCAAGGCAGCTACACCTGCGTCTGTCCGCCTGAGTACACCGGCCCAGATTGCGAGAAGTCCTTACATTCCTGCGCGGTGCGATCTTGCCTGAACGGTGGAGCCTGCGTGCCCGATGAAGGCGGGGAACTGTCCTGCGCCTGCCCATCCGGTTACGAAGGAGCGAGATGTGAAACTCGAAGACTGACTTGCGCCGACCAACCTTGCCGAAACGGTGGCACGTGCGAACTGCGACCTTCCGGATACGTGTGTCAATGCCCTGCGGGCTACACCGGCCTAGATTGTGGAGTAGAAGCTGATCCTTGCGCTGCTAATCCTTGTCGAAACGGAGCAACTTGCACGAGAGCGGGAGACGGTTTTCGGTGCGCTTGTAAACCTGGATACAGAGGCAACAGATGCGAAATCGATATTGACGACTGCACGGGCATAGTTTGCGAACACGGAGGGACCTGCGTTGATTTGGTGAACGGACAGAGGTGTCAGTGCGCTCCCGGTTTTCTCGGCCCCAGATGCGAAACTAGAGTGGATTTCTGTCTCGCGAAACCGTGCGCGAACGGCGGCGAATGTCAAGTCCTCGACAACGACTATGAATGCCGATGCCGGCCTGGGTTCGCGGGAAAAGATTGCAGCATAGACATCGACGAGTGCGCTTCCTCCCCTTGTCGAAACGGTGGCACCTGTCGAGACAGAGTCGACGGCTACCACTGCAACTGCCCTCCCGGCTGGGGCGGGAAATCGTGCACCGTTTCCTTAGCGGACTTCGCGGCGAAACCGGCCGGCGGACACTTGAGAAGAGTAGGAGACGAAACATTAGAAGGGGAAACGCTTTCGGGCAGCCACGTGGCGTTAATAGCTGCGCTGTCTGCCGCCGTGCCGGCCATCGCATTAGCCGCGGCGATCGCGGTCGCGTGCATCAGGAGGCGGAGAAAACGCGCACAAAACGCAGCCGACGCTGAAGCGCGGGCCCAGAACGCGGCCAACGCCGGCGGCGGCGGCAGAGTTATCAGAAACACGTGGGGCAAGTGCGAGGGGCCGGTGCCCGAGTGCCAGAACGCGCACAACGCCGCCGCGGAGGAGTGCAAGAGAAAAACGCTCAACACGGAGAGCGCGGCGCGCCTGCTGGCCGCGCTCGACCCGCGGCTGTCGCGGCTCTCCGCAGACTCCGCGTATTGCGCTAATAGGTCAGTAGCTTTTCTGTTTAAACCTGATTTCTTTGTCAACAACAACAATTTTGTCATACAGCAGTATTGAATAACTAGTTTTTGTAAAAGTTGCATTCGTCCTTTACTTTGTTAGTGGCGAATTAATTTGACATTCGAGCCTCTAAATATTAATTTCATGTTTTTATTCATAACGAAAGTAACCCGACACTCCGACTAACGTTCAGTTTCTCTTGTTACAGCGATACGTCGCTAGTGAAGCGAGCGCTAGAAGGCGGGGGGGTGTACGTGTTAGACGACCACTGCCTGCCGCCGACGTTCGCGACGCAAGTGTAGTGCTAACTTACAATCGATGGACATTAACTTATTTATTCAAATCGGACGCTCGTGCGATCAAGGCTGTGCGCCGCGTGTACATATAGCGTTAAATGTAAAATGACCCCTGTATAAACGGCTAGTTTTAAGTGTTCGGATGTATTTATTTGAATGCGATCTACCCGCTCTGTAAATAGTAACGGCGGAGTGGTCGCGTTTGTTTTCCCGCCCCGGTCGGCGAGCGTGCCCCGCGCTGCCCGCGCGCTGCCCGCAGCCCGCGCCGGGCGGGCAGCTCGGGCAGCGCGGGGCCGGGCCGCGCTCGCCGCGGGCTAGTGGGCCAGTGTCCACTGTATGCGATCTCTGTAGGTAACGTGAATGCGGCCGGGCGGTCGGTCCGCCGCCCGGTAACGCCACGTACGCATTATACTCGATGTGCCACTTTTGTACCCTCGATCCTACTATTGTCTCATTGTTCTATCCCTCTGGTCGCTTCTTTTCTTTCACTCTTTTCTTCAGTGGAAGAGACGAACCGCCGCCCTTTCCTTTCCCTGCAAAGGTTTCGTTCCGCGAACACAATGAGTATAATGGGTACGCCGTTCACACCCCGCTATCCCTCTTTAGACTCGCACCAGTATAGAAACCAAACCGTGCGTTAAATAAGATTTTAGACTAATTTATTGAAAACGCGAATCGTGCGTTCTTTTTATAATGATTATTAATTTTGTGATTTGACTAATTGTTGTCATCGTTCCTATGATTATGATTTATATTTATAGAAATCTTGTTCAGGTTTTTTTGAAAATCGACACAGATTTTTCTCTCCACTTTTCGCTTCAATTCTTACTGGAATGTAGGTCGGACGACGTTCCTCAACTTTGAGTGCAACCGTCGGGTCCTGCGAGCCCTCACTCGCAGGACGCGACCGTCGCGCTCGAACCTCACAATATACGACGCACGTAATTAGTCCATAGGTTTAAAATAATTTGAGTACTTATAAGAAAATGTCGAAACCTAAGTCATTGTGTATAAAAAAGTTATTAAGTTGTAGCGATGTAAGTATATTCTCCGTTTTGTAAGAGTACTGTGACAATATAATGATGTCATTAGGCAACATACGACATAATATTGAAAGTTGTTTTAACTTATTTATTTTAATAGGTGTATCTAGTGAGTGAAAGCGCATGAGCTATTTTTTGTATCCATATTTATGTACTGCAGTGTAAATGTTTACGTGAAACACAAACAGAAATATTTTTTCGCATATTATATGTAGACTCATTCGTTTGCGCCACGATATTACTGTATCAGAGCATAAAGCGTATTTATTCTTTTCACTCTCATTTCATATTCCATGAGAATATGCGATGGGCGTCAGAGAATCGGCTAGATGTGAAAATAATTTATGTTAAATTGCCGTTGTATAAAACTTTCTTGTAGATATTGTTTTACTATAGTTGTTACCTCTTATGTTGCCTTTTGTACTCGAGCATAGATTTAATGAAGGTTAGAGTCGACAAAATTGTAAAATTTATATCAAACTATGAATAGACTGATGATCAATAATAATGTTCTTGTATTTAATTTTGTAAGATGACAAAATGTAACAATAAATTATGAGGAAATAAGCGTTGCCGAGTAACATTATGATATCTAGTGTACTTAAACATTGATCACAGTGATATGAAAGACTTTCATTTTTCTTTTATTCCTCCAATATTATGTTCTATAGAATGTTATTGATAAACAATAAAATGACAGTTTTTTAAATTTATTTATTAAAACTATCATGATTGTATTGAATTTATTATTAATTAATCAATGTTCAACTATTATTAACCGACTTCAATAAAAGGAGGAGGTTATTATTATTATTCGGCCGGTATGTTTTTTTGATTATTTAAGATTGACTGATATGAAATTGTCTTCTTGATTTTAACTTATTTTATTGAATCATGAATGCATTTATAGTAAATTGTGGATATACTGAAAGAATTTAATTAAAATTTCAAATCATTCCATTTCTCTAACGAGAGACTATTAAATATTTATCTTTTAGCCTATTTTATAATTATCACTATTTTTCTAATTATATTTTGCATGCGAACCACATGATTATTATTTTAATATGCTATATTTTTCTAAGTAAGTACAATAATTTATTATTCTACAATACTTTCTCTACTTTTAGTATATTCACATGTATTCGTATAATTTCAAAAGAAAAATGAAAGCATGTAGACAGGAAGCGTAACAAAGAATAATTCCATAGATAGCTCCTATCACAATAAAGTCATATTGAAATTGCTAATACGGTGATATTTTTGCCAGCGAGTGTATGTGACGAATGTGTATTATTATGTGCAGTGATGCAACGAGAAATAAAATGTTAATAAACAATTGTTTACAAAAGATACTTGGTTATTTTATTTTTATATTTCTACTCATATTACCTAAATTGTTATTACATTTAACAAGGTATGATATTTAATTGAACCTGAAAAACAAAATTACAAATTAGTTTTGAAAACTTAATAATTTGATTGATCTATTTCATTTTTAGCAAATTTATAGCATGGTCAAAGCAATCATCTACAATATAACACAACAAACAACAATTATTATTATTAGTAATTAATTAGCAGTATTATTTTAGTTGGCTAATACACGTCGATCTACTTTAAGCCTAAAACATAATGAGGAAGATGAAATTCGAACAGGTAGATAATTAATTTAAAGACTAAAAAATCAGTCATCAATCGAATTCACTCATGAACAGAAAAACTGGTATTTTTATATAAAACTAGCTTACCTAGCGTCTTCGCCCGCTTTGTCCAAAACCTAAAATTATATACTAAGACATTCCTCCTGAATAACTCTATCTATTAAAAAAATATACATATATTGCTTAGAGAAATCATTTCAAATTGTTGATAAGTTACAATACGGTTATGGTACAAAAGCTACCTACTGAATCTTTACATCTAGCCAATGATAAGTTAAAAGTTTGTTACCTACCAACATTACACAAGACACAAAACATTCGATTTTCAAAAGCGTCACACGAACGTACAACGATTGTCGTCAAAAAGAGATGGCATGGCATATAGGTAGTCCATTGAAAAGTTACATTTAGGGTTGCGTTTTTTAGAGAACGCAATTTTTTTTTTTGATGTGTAAGGGTATAACAATGAAAAAATATTGTACCGTAAAATGGGGTTAATAGACACAACTTTCAACTTCTAGACTGATTTTCTTACACATTTTGTATGAAAGCTGTTATCAAAGAATTGTCAAATTGCGAGTCTCGTTTTAATTTACCAAATAGTTATGCTTTGATTATACATAAATTTGAGAATTATTTGTGAAATAGGAAAAAGTAGGCCGTTTCTATTTACCTTGAAAGTGGGGTCAAAAGATACGACAGAGGGGTGAATAGAGAAAAAACTTAGGGTTGTCAAAATCAACTTGTTTTGTACTTATGTACCTACTTATTCGTTTTTCAGTAAACAACTATCAACAATAATTGAAAAGTTTAATTTTTGTAATTATAATCATATTGGTAGCGTTAGTAACATTACAAAGGTTGAAAGGATTAATGCCGATTAAGGCCGTTGAAGATAAAAAATGTAACTTTCAAATTAAAGTGTCACAGAAAAACATTTTAACAAAAATTTTTAATTGAAAACTGTTATGATGAAAAAATACTCGATTGACAACCCTGAAAATCATGTTTCTATTAACCTCTTTCTCGTTGCTATCAACCCCTCACTCGTATCTATTCACACCTTTGATCGATTCTATTGACCCTAAAGGCGTGTCTAATCGCCCCCCACTCGGTTCTATTCACCTCGAATTCAGTAAAAAAATTCTAAGTCTCGATTTTACTAAAAAATTAGAACAAAATGATGGAATATTGATACTCAACTTTTTATTCCTAATAGATGAGAAACTTAGCTATCCAAGTATGCAAATTGACAAGGAGATAACGGTGAAGAACTTGATGTTTTTTTAAAAGTTTTACACAGTTAATAAACAGTTGTACGCAGACGTTCACTTCAACAGCTTTTTTCTTTATGTCATTAAACTTTACGTAAATTTTAATGTTGCCAGATTGAAGGAAAAATGTTGCAGTTTTATTAATAGTGGGAATAAAGATACTTTAACAGACTATAGAGACACTAGAACGACCCAAGTTCTCAGGTTTGTTTCTATACACCCCGCGATTTCTATTCACCCCATTTTACGGTATATAAAAGTTGTACGATTTCTTCGTAAAATGATAAAAAAAAGTTTTACTGAAAAATTTGTGGTAGCTTACAGAGATAACAAGGATAAAATTTTTTGATTTGATGGTTCTCAAATATTTATTAATAACTGAATTTTTTTTTTGGTTCAATCTCAAGATAATTACCTAAATTATTCGAAAAAATATTTGTCCTACAAAATCTATGGTTGGTTCAAAGAGTCCCCCTTTCCAAAGTATATCGATAACGAGGTCATCATAAATGATTACTAACAAGCTGATTTTTTTGTTTTCACTTAGTTAATGTTTATATAATTCAACAGACATATTGTCCTACAAATTGCGTAATAAATATTTGAGAACCATCAAATCAAAAAATTTTATCCTTGTTATCTCTGTTAGCTACCACAATCGAGACTTTCGTACACGAAATTATTCGGTGTCTCATCAAAATAAAGCTACAAACGGAAAATCAGCTTGATAGTAGTCACTTGCAAAAATGGGCGATGTATCCTGAACTATCTAATTTCTGAACATTTTATTTTTGTGATAATTTTAAATTTAATTAATAGAACTTTTCTTTTGAAATTTGAATACTACGTGAATATTGAGATTAAAATTACTATCCTATCAGACTAGTAGCTATTAGTTAGCAGCATCAATTAATAGTGCAGTCATTTTACCCCAAATTAGGTGCAAATCTCGGAAAATCGAGATACACTACGCCTCTATCTCGAAAACAGTTGTTGAAGAGAATTAAATTCTCTCCAATATTGATAATAAATGCATATAGCGTAAAAAGTTAAAAACCATAGAAAACGTGAAAATTTTTCTTTTGTGATCTTTTGATTTTAAAATTTGCGACCATCCAATTAGGTACATGTGAATTTTGAGAACAGCTTTAGGATGCAAAAATACAAGTTTCTTCCTACGATATATAAAAGAGCTAGATACGTTACCCGCTCTCTATTTTGGCAAGAAAAAACTCAGCTAAGTGCCCGAGTTTCACTTAGTCACGCACCATTCAGCGTCGTGGCTGGACGTTCATTTTGTATTTTAATCGGCAGTTGTTATTACGAAGTACATGAGTGAGACATGTATTATGTCTCGTGCGTGAGAGTGAAAGAGAGAACAACTGTATTGGTGATAATGCGTTAGTAAGTAGGTATGTATTAATTACGCTGTTTTTTAGTGCAATGATGTTGGCGTATGCCGCGTCTACTAGTATATTATTATAGGTCATTGGTTTCTTCGTTGTAATAATATACTGGGTAGATCTCTCAATTTTCCTAGGCCAACCCCTAAAATGATTGGACTAAAATGCCAAATTTCAGATTGATTTATTTTTATTGTGATCATTGTGTGTAATATTAACTGCAATTTCAATCAATATCAAATAACTTTCTTATACCAAATAATGCATGTGTAGGTATGTCCACCTTTTTACCATATTTGACTCAGGTACATTTCATCTTAAGAACAAAGATTTTACTAAAATCAATTTACTAGATCTGTAAAACCATTTTCTTGAAAAAGGTAGGTAATATAGGTAGGTTAGGTGTCAAACAAATAAAACAAAAAAATATTCCTTAATAGTTATTTATTTGGTGCCTTAAATAGAATCAGTATTTACAGAATACCTTAACCTATACAAAATAGGGGTGTCACAAAGTATTTTACAACTTCATCTACAACAGTAATTTTAACCTAGCCAAAAACTGTTACAAATACAGCAAATTTTCAAACTTTCCACAAGTGAAAAGTTACTAACAATTAATTTAATAGTTATATAAATTCCAAATGCTAGTTCTCTTGCATACAAAAAAAACATATTTTAATTTTATATAAAGAAAAACGTGTCAGTAATAACCCAAAGACCGTGACACCTGTCGCTTTGTAACGAATTACAAAACTCTCGTGTAAAATTAACTTACTATTTATTTAAGACTAGTAACACCGCGACACACAACAATTTACGTACTAGTTATCCATGTCTGTTTATCAAAAAGTGTATTAACAAAAAATCTTGCTACAATGAAAATTGCGATACAACAAAATCAGAATTCTTAGCCACAATTTCCTATTTTATCCGATAAAACATATCACAGTCCAAATCAAAACGCAAACAACATTTTAAATTTAAACACCATTGCAATAAAACTGCGTACATTAGTTGCGATCGCGGCGTATACGCGTAACCTAATCCCCGCTTCTCGGCGAACGGTCGGTGCTCGCTCTGTCCTGCGATTCGCCGTTCTGTCGCGGCGAGGCGGATCGCGAACGTTCGCGCGAGCCGGAACGCGAACGGGACGCAGAGCGCGAGCGCGAACGCGAACGGGACTTGCTCGCTTCGCGCTCGCGAACTTCCTCGCGCTTCGGTGACGCCGCCTCCTTGCTGCGGGAACGGGATCGCTCCCTGTTGGAAAGTGGTATTAATTATACACATCCTAATTGGGTAGCTATTTAGGTTACTATGTAAAAACAATTTATCTTTCTAAAAAATTGCTTTAGTTAAAAAAAACTAAAGTTGACAATTGAAAACATGGTTTCGAGAAACAAAATTGGTAACTTGATCTTAATGGCTACTTCTTAATTCAGTTTATGTATTTAAAACCAAATATTTATGAAAGATTTTGACAATTTGTTCATGTATGTTTTCTCATAAGATAATTTAGAGAGCACTGGTTATTCGTTATGTAATCACCTGAAGCTAATTGGATAAAGAAATATATTATTAAAAATAATTAAATTAATTTTGGGATAATAAATCAATGTTACAGTTAAACTAAAACACTGCATATTCTACTAAAAAGGCAGAAATAAATCGATACCCAAAGCATGAAAAAAATGCGCATAAAAATAAATAAATAGCAGTGCATCTACTATAAATACACTACGAAAATAAAGGTGCATTAACATAAATGCTCACCTTTTCGGTGCCTCCCTTCACGTTGCAGGAAAATATGAGAAATATTAATAAAGACCTTTGTGCTTTCTATATTTTGGGTAATTGTCTTGTTGAAATTTTGAAAAAAAAAATGTAAAATGCCAATTGTGTTGGGATTTCGAATGAGTGAGCGCTTTGAAGTTTTTTAGGAGGATACTTGAAGGCAAGTAATGCATCAAAATAATATTATGTTGGTGTAAATTTGCATTTCTTATAATGACAAATTCTATACCACCTGCATTGTTTAGGAAATATAGCAATTCATTCCAATTGAATATTGAACATACTAAATTGTGTTACAGTTTAATAACTATAAATTTTAGAACACAACTGTACTGTTTAACTTGAGTCAATCATCTCAAATATAAAAATAAATTTGTCTCTATTAATCTATACAAATATTATAAAGAGGAAAGGTTTGATTTTTTGTTTGTTTGTTTGTATGAATTGAATAGGCTCCGAAACTACTTGGCAGATTTGAAAATTTCTTTCACCATTCGAAAGCTACATTATCCACGAGTAACATAGGCTAGGTTTTATCCCTGAAATCCCACGGGAACGGGAACTATGCGGGTTTTTCTTTGAAAACGCGGGCGAAGCCGC
The DNA here is from genome assembly GCF_905220415.1 of Colias croceus. NCBI lineage: Eukaryota > Metazoa > Arthropoda > Insecta > Lepidoptera > Pieridae > Colias > Colias croceus. Next base: position 6,512,266 of record NC_059556.1, on the reverse strand, counting down.
GGGCGGAAAGCTAGTTATATGTATAAAATTTTAGGTAATGGTATGGTATGCCACCAAAAATCTTTACTCTTTTTACATGATAAATTGTACACATGTATGAGAAATTAAAATTCGCATAGCCATATCAAACTCATTTACTAGACAACAATATTTTTTAAACATTTAATTTTATAAATAGGGAAGCGCTTGACCATGATCTCGGCTGCTACCAGCAGCGAAGTGATAAAATAAAATAATTATCTAAATAAAAACGTCACCTCCAGATTGAAAATTGGCAAGTGACGGCGCAGAATAGAGTCAATGTCTCTTATTGTCGGAGGCCATCACTCACTTTGGGTCCCTGTGCCACTCTAGTAAGTAATGAATACCACTTCAGCGCCCACTCATCCCCACCCCCTACCCGTAGCACATATCCCCACTCACTTGGTCTCGCCGCGCTTGGGCGACGCGCTGGCCGACTTGCCGTTCCGCTCCCGCGGCGCGCGCGAGCCGGACCGCGAGCGCGTGCGGCGCGCCGCCGACTTGCGCGAGCCGGAACGCGAGCGGCTCGCCTCCCTGTCACGCGCACGTTTAGCAACCACTACTACGCTACACGACCACTGGAGCTAGTAGCTTGCCAACGTTTCTTTTATTTGTGTATGCATGTTGTTTGCAGAGCGGGATTGCTCGATCCACGATTGTATAGATATGTGGTAGAGTTAACAATTCTTTGCAATTTATAATCCTCAATAAGACCTTGATACATGATCATGTTAGGATGAACTTGTAGAAAATATGGCTCGTGCGTATTTTTAGCGAGCGTGCGTGTTCAGAAACGCCTTCAAGTTTCATTTTTGAAGGGTTTAATTTCACTATCGTGTTTAAATTCACTTTTTGTCCTTTTTCAAATGAAAGTAATAATACACTCTCGATTTAGTAGTCAATTACAGTAATGTTTAATCATATATGTTGTAATTTGTTTTCAAATGTGTTTAATGGGTGAAACGTTGACAAACTATGATCCAAAACATCAAAACAATCTACTACAATATATACCCGAATAGTTACAAAATATACATAGATCCACATTCTAATATGCTATTTTACTTACGATTTTAAGTTTTGCTCAGCGATTGTAATAACACACCTAGTTAAATAAAACTAGGTTAGTTTGTTTCATTGAGAAGTCCATGCATAATGCATAATAATTATTATTTGAGGATTCTATTGTTATATTATTAATCAGAGAATAATTAAGTGTAAATATTATGTATTTTTCAGGGCATTATTGTGAAGATAGTATCATTATTTTGTGTATTTTGATAATTATAATCAGTTAGAAATGAATTATCTTATTATGTACATTATTTACATAAAATTTATTACATAATATGTCTAAAGCTAAACCTATAAACAGTACATTTGATAAAGTGATATTCATTTCTCAAAATGACTTTTAAACTGGAAGCTACTGAACTTTATAGCAATCCACGAAGACATAGCGAAATATGTTATGATCAATCTAACATAACGGTCAATATTTTTATATTCTTAAAACTTTTTCAAATATTTATAGGCATTTTAATAAATAACTTAAATATTTAAATGTCAGGTCAAGATCAGTAAACACGATTTTTTCTTCTAGATTTCGTAACATACATATTCGTGAATCGCTTCGTGTGTACATGTTAGAACTTACTTAGATCTGGATCTGGATCTAGATTTGGGCGCTGGGCTCTTGCTCTTCGGGCGTGACTTGGAACGGGAGCGGCTACGAGATGAGCGGCGTGAGCGAGATCTGAAATTATTAACAATATTCTTTTCAATAAGGAATAACAATATAAATATGGATATTAAATATTTTGTATGATTTCTTCAGTGTATGGTTTTATCATTCAGAGTTAGTCAGCCCCGAAAGATGGTTAAAAAAACAATATCATCATGTCAATATTTTCTTTAAAGGCATCCTTGTATTTGGTATACATAAAAATATTTGTGTGATCCTCCATTTCGGAGATAATTATCACAAGCAGTTACCGTATTTAATATTATATTGTGATTATAAAAGACAATTTGGTTTGTGAGTGTGACAGTTTATTAAATTAGTTGGCCATTTCTACAATCTCTGCTTGCTGCTGCTTTTCTTGAACTATTTTTTTTTCTATGTTTATTTCACTAATAATTTTGACAGTATTATCGTAGTGTCGCTAACGGCGCCTGTCGCAGCCATATGTTTCTTAAACTATTTTATAATAAGCATTATCGGTTCCTACAACCCTTTGTTACTAAATTAAGTTACTGTACCATGGCTAGTTATCTAATTAAATGATAACTTATATCTCAAACTTAAAAATTTATTTATTCAATTAGACTTCTTATAAAAGAAACATAAAAGCATCTCATTACCTAGATCTAGACCCGCGTCGTGGGCGGCTCCTGCTCCTGCTGCGACTCGACGAGGACCGCGAACGACGACGTGACGACCGCCGGTCTTCCACCAACCTGATGCGACGACCGTTCAGCTCCGTACCATCCAGCTTCTCTATAGCCGCACGCATGTCCGAGTGCGTTGCGAATTCCACCACACTGCATTTAATAACTATGTTATTGTGTGTTTTGGTAGTAGAGATAAATAATAGGGGAAGAAAGGTGGTCAGGTAGAAAGGTGTCGATCACGGGTAATCAGCCCCGAAAGATGGAAAAAATGCGATATCATCATGTTAAGTTTGTTTAAAAATTGTCATGCACATGTCTGAATGCGTCGCGAATTCTACCACACTGACACTATTTAATAAAGTCTATATATTATAATGTGTTTGAGTAGTGGTGGCAAGTAAAGGATGGTAGGATGTCAGGTTAATGTGTGTCAACACAGGAGTTGAGTACATGTTGAGTACTTGTAATTAGAGTGTCACTACATTATTCGAAAGGTTTAATATGGTAGGTAACTATGAATAAGAGGCATTTCAAAATTATGATGCAGAATTTATAAATGCTAACCTACTCAATAGGATTTTTAATTATTGTAAGTTCAGAAACAAAACAAAGTACATTTCTTGAAACGAAATTAAATTTTAAATATGTATAAAAACAAACAATAAAATTATTTCTAATAAAATAAAAATATTATTCTTACCCCTCATTTCTATGCTGTTTGTGCGCATCAGCGTAAGTAACTTCACCGGCCTGACGCATGTAATCCTTTAAGTCCTGTAAACCAATACAATAGATTACGATCTGAACATAATCACCATTAAAAAAATGTTCTGAAGCCATCCTCAGATATGTTTTTATCATCAAGGTTTTCAGCCCCGAAAGATGGTATAAAATGTACGATATCATCATGAAAACTTTTAGTAGCTAGCAAACCTAATTCTTGACACATTTATGCAACCTGATGATGAAGTTTCGAGTCAAAAAATAAAAAAGTGTCACATACAGATATTTCGTAAATGGTTACCCTTCAGTGATCATTGCTTGTGACTACAGGTAGAAGAATCTCGATGGAGCTGTGGCACGATTTGAAGCAATTTCTTTCCCTTCTTGGTATTCTCTGGACCAAAAACATATTGAGCTCAGTTCTGGCCCTAGTTGCACTTATTGTGACTATTATTTTCTATCTCTCTTAACCATTTGGTGCTCTTCAGTGCTGTTTTCTCTAGAAACGTCTACGTCTTGAGGAGTAAAAGTGCTGCATTGAATCATGGAATCAACTCCTTCGTTATCCTCTGCATACGTCCTTTTAGCAGCATCAGTAGTCATTTTTAGTAGCATTCATCATTGCATCTCAATGTCATCATGGACCACATTCTCAAGCTTTTCTCATTTTTTGTGTGTGTGTGTTTCAATCCATTCGAGTCCATTTTGTGAGGGGTATTCTATCGCCAACCAAATTTGTCAACATCATTTTGCCACTGTCTCATTGATTTTGGCCATCTCCATGAAAACGCCCGACCATCCTGGCACCTTCCAGGCCAACCTGGCGATAGTTCCAAGCAATGACACCTAGAGGATAGGACAATCTACGAAAACCTGTACAAACACAGAACAAAAAATATATAAAGTCCAATACAGCGACTGTAGTCACTATAACGAACCATGATAACGAAAAGGTAAGATGAATGAATTTACAATGGGTTTGCACATCGGCTCCTGCAGTGCGGCCCCGGTCGACATTACCTTGGGAGGGTCCCAGGACAGGAGCGCATCAGGGGGGCCTCATCACCGACTGTAGGGCTCCGGAAACCAACGTCATGGGGCTCTGAGCGGCGCCGGACACCGAAATCCCTCCTAACATCCAGACCACATCACACACGGGCTCTATCGGGAAGGGCTCAGGCCAGAAACGCCACCTTCTGTCGTTATTATAAAATCAATAAACTCGTATGGTTTTTAACGTAATACAAACAAAATTTTAATGTAACTTTACACTGACAAGTTTAAGTTAAAGACAAATGTTTAATACTATTTTAACAAATTACTTTTTAACTATTGTTAATTTTATTTTGTATAGTTATTGGTTCTTCAAGTTCTGGCAGCGTCCGCGTCATCGATAGTCCCATTGTACGTCTTTTATTTTGTCCATTATCTCTCTTTGCGTATTGATACAGCTCCAATCGAGTTATGCGCGTACTCTTTTTGACTGCATGTTTCTTCTCCGTCTTCAACAAATTTCGTCTCGACCATTGTTTGATCCGCCTTCATTGTCCTTGTCCACACAGATCCAAGCCTGATTTGAAACCGAACCTTGCCCTCAGCGGTGAATAACAGTAAGCCCTGACTCCAGACCCTGGGTGAATGATGGGGTGATGATGGAGCCGCGATGCCGCTCAATCTCTTACCTGCCAGCTAATGCGGCTTGACAGATTTTCTACGATTAGTCGATACTCGGTACGCGTTGGCGGGCCGTATCTGTAATTGTAGTCACTGCGGAAAGAAAAAAACCTATGTTAATATACATACTTATAGACTTAATGAATCAAATATTTAGGATGCAGTAAATTCAAATTGAAAAATAACACAGACTTTTAAAAATAAACATCACAGGACACAAGCATTTTAAATGGTTCAGCATTTTTAATTAATAATTAAAAAAAATTCTCACTGTAGACTTGCTAAGTATTTCATAATTTTCTTCAATATATTTCATTAAAAAAAAAGGACAGTTTTAATACAGTGGATATTCATATAATATGTGACTACAAGAGATGATTTGTTTTTTACTTACGAATAAAAGATGCTGGAATAGAGCATTCACTGTGTTAGTCTATACTTTGCAATATAATACAGCATTAGTTGTGCATATGTATTATCAGAATATTTTTACATGAAATCTTTAAAAAGCAATGGAGTCAACCATTACGTTTAATTATAGGTTTGTTGAAAATAAACATGAAACTAGTGACATGCCTTGTAGATCAGCAAGCATTATAAATCTTAGTTATTTATACACAAGTAAAATATTTTCAATAAAGCATGCAGACTTACTTTTAGGTTCGGGAAAAGACGCATGGAATGTGGTAAAAGTGCAGTTAATAAATTGTAAAAAAATATGTCCATTAATTTATGTTGCATGCTTTTAAGTTTTAATGTTAACAAGCAGCAGAAATCAAATATCTTGTAAAATTCTAGCAATTGGATGTATGGCATCCTTATTTTTACATGTTTAAACTATTTAGGAGGGTTTTATGTAAGAAGGAATATAAAGAAGTTCTCATAAATCTGATGTGCTTAACAAATTAAGCACATCAGATTTATGAGCATGTGATTAAAATACAATGTTGATTGTTGAAGTACTATATGGTATAATTTTGAGGTATGTTATGGTATATTAGTATTCAAGCATATAGGTTAACTACAAGATGCAAGACAAAAGGCCAGTTTCAAAACTTCTGATTATTATGTTCCGTTTATTATGTTAGTCAGTTAACATTTCAAGTTGTGTAAGCTATGTAGTCGTTATTGAGTTTTCCCTTATAACTCGATAACTACTGAACGGATTTGAATGACTTCTTATTTGCTGTATTTGTCCATTAAGAATAGTGTACACAAATAAACCACAAAACTTATCAACTATGCTTTCAGTGTCAATCAGTAAGTTGTGAAACTGTCCCTTCATGTGTATACCCAGATTCATTAAAGAAAGGTATCAAAAATGTTGGTGAAATTAGTAAAATCATGTTCTCACTTGCACACTAGTGCCATATCTCTCTCTAACGCAAACGAAACTACAAGCCGCCATAAATAATAAATAAATAAATAAAAATCATTTATTGAACAGTTTTGGTAACATTTGGACCCCAAACTAGGACAGCCTGTATTTTGGGGTCCACAAATGATTGCCACGATTCCTTTCTTTAATGTACGGGCTGATGTGTATGTATGTGGTAACAAACGTGGTAGATACAGACGAGGTCGGCTGCGAGGAGCGGGGCGCGCGGGCCCGTGGCGGCGCCTTGCCGTCGCGGCCGCCCCAGCGGTCCGAGCCGCGGGGCACGCCGCGCGCGCGCTCCACGCTCACCCTACACAACACCACACTCGTAGCCGCGCCGCTAGCTACCGAGCGCGCCCGCACCGCACCACCGCGCCACCGCGCCGCTCATACCGTCCCGCGACACGTTAGCACTAATGCGAAGATACTGTGTCTAGTCTGTAGCGTGTGCTTTTTCGTATACTTGAGAAACTATTTAGAAACTAAGACTTATATGGTCATTGTGCAGTTCTATTTATTAAGTTTTAATATTATAATACATTCATGTATTAGCCAAAATGGCTATTTAATGGTGTTTTCGACCCTTATAATAATTGAGGTCAATAAAACATCGACAACATCAAAAAAGGAGCTTTTTTCTCAACTAGTTTTCACTTAGTTGTAACTCATTTAATGTAAATTTTCTAATTTTTCTACAAGAAATTATTCCTCCGTCATCCCAGCGACTTTCCGAGTTTAGATAGTTATATTTTTCTGCAACAAAATATGCTTCTATTTTCCCATTAACTCTCCAATAGAGTTTGTAGTGTATCCACTCACTGTTACAAACGAAAATGCACCTCGACCAAACTAGACACAATATCGTTCGCATCGAGTACGTCACGCACGCACGAGTACCCCCCTCCCGCCTACTGCCCAGCGCCCGGTACTCACTCGTAACGCGATCGGCCGCGGTCGCGCTCGTAGTGGCGGTCGCGGCGGTAGCGGTCCGCGCTGCGGTCGATGCCACGCGCCGGCTCCACCACCACCCTGAAGCATCCACGCATCGTTAGCGGCTTGTTGCCGAGACGAGTCTTGAGCGAGTCGAATATAAGCCAAATACGAGCTCTAATTATATTGCTCTTGTATTGTATAATATGCAAAAACAATTTTCCCAATTGTTTGGTAATTTTGAATACAGCAAGACTCGTTTCGACAACAAGGCCGCTTCGTATTTCACACAATCACACTTCACAGTTTGGACACAAAGTATTTGATTGTTTTAATAATCTTAAAACAATGACTGTGAAAAAATATAAAATATCTTTAAATTTTGTATGACTGTAGAATTGTAAAAACTATTAAAAATCTTTAAACTTTGTTTTATCATTAAAAAAATTACAACTTTCAATATCTTAAAATATCTCTACATAAATGTTAGATAAGTTTCATTCATTCTCTCTAGGTCTACTTTCTGAAGAATTTAACAAAATAAATTATCACCAACTTTCACGCAGTCTCACAAAAACTTTCACAAAACATCAAGCTATCCGTTCTCCATTCATGTCATTCAAAAGTGGAGCCGGCTAATAAAACAATTTATAATTAGTTAATCATTGCAAATTAAAACTAAGTTAATACTTATCATAGTAATTAATTATTATTACTGATTGCTACATCACATTATTTTTTTCAAAATAAATTATTTAAACAACAGTTAGACTGTAATGTAAGAGATTTTTGTAACTAGTTGAAATAGTAAAATTATTTTCTTCACTATCTAAAACTGAATAAACTTAACATTTTTTTTACTAATTAATTCACTTGTGGCATTTAATGCTATTCAGTAATATTTTTCATTAATGCCATTATTTTCAACTATGTTACAATTAAATAATGTTATTATCTTCTCTATAGTAATATATTCTTACCTTTCTCCTAATAGTTCTTTCCCATTCAATTCATAGACAGCATCATCTGCATCTCTGTAATCTTCAAATTCCTGTAATAAGTAAAAAGGAAAATTCACATAAGGGAAAGAACAAAATAAAATGTTATTAATATTAACCAATGAAATAGATTTAATTTAAACAAAAACAAGTACCTAAGAATTTATAAAGTAACACTCACCACAAACCCATAGCCATTTTTGATCAAGATGTCTCTAATTCTGCCGAAGCCTTTGAAGAACTTTTCCAAATCCCTTTCCCTGACTCCGAAGGGCAGGCCACCCACATACACCCTGGAGCCGACCATTTTCTGTGATGATCTGCAGAGATAAATAACATTTAAAAAACTTGCTCTTGTTTTTATAATTACAATTTTAAAACAATTTTATATTAAAAGTTAGCTACTGTTTTACATTCATAATGGTTGAATGCTTTTGATTTCTGTGCAATAATATTATGTTTGTGCAATCATCTTTACAAGTTATAAAAATCAGCATAGATACTCTTAGTTAGATTGTTTATGTAACATTAACATTAACAGTTAACTATTTAGAGGAAAATAAGTGTAAATACATCTCTATGATCATCTCATTGATATTCAGTGTCAAACATAGATATAAAATATTGAAAAGTTAGAAGAAAAATATTTATCAGCATTGACAAATTATCACAAGAGCACAAATACAAAATAACAGATAAGATAAACAATATGATACAGTAATGTAATTGCATTGATCATATCAAAACATTGATTATTTATGCATTTGGAGACAGACAGGCTTACTATGATTTTATATGGAACGAAATTAAAGGTGGCATGTGATATTCATTTATACTACTAGGTTTTACAAAAATATTGAGGTCAAATACTGCTATAAGCTGAGAAAGCTTCATTTAATTCTATAGGGGTTAATGGAAGTTGACCTCAACAGGGGCAGAACTTGAGGATCACAATAAATGTAGTTTGTAAGTTGTAACTTGTAAGGTGGCTGATAATATGGAACTTGTTACCTGCTACAATGTAATCATGCAATATTTGAAACTAGATTATGTCGATAAAGTCAAGCAAGAAAAAAAAGTAAGTTATAACGTGATTTATCGGTATTGACTAAACAAATGGTGGTGACATGAATGTTTCCTAGCATCACTACAACAACAGTTATTTAGTGATTTACCGGTAATTTCCCCTTTTGTACATTATGACGATCTAATTCGCCGTTTTACGTAGGTATATAATAAGAACGAATCTCAACTGGTAAACGATCAGAAATCTCCAAGCGATCCTACAACAGGTTATTGATTTCGCAACTCATCAAAATTATCCTTCGGACTTCATAATCACTTATAATAAGCACTCCACTTGCAATTTATTTGTAAATCGAGATAGATTTTGCTTATCTACTCGCTTATAAATAGGAATTTGATAGTCTTTTTTCACAAATCTCGAAAATGAACTGTCTTGGTTCAATTACACGGCAATCGTAAAATATCACTTACTTTTACTTGTACCTTATTATATACGAAGTATAGAATACAAACCTATTTAAAATCGATAACCTCTGAACATAGAATGGCGGCAGTCGGCACCGACGCGCAATCACCATGCGCTTTTTAGTCCAATCAAATTGTACATTGGCTAATGAAGAATTTTATGCGATCTAACATCGCGGACTTGAAGCAAAATATTGTGGATACATTTATTTTAAATGAGGACAGAAGATTAAGCAGTAAAACCAAGAAAAATGTGAACCTGCTACAATATGGCGGCATTACAATAAGCAACGTGCATCTTGGATAAAATAACTACCTATATTGTAATATGATAAAACTATTACATACATACCTTTTTTTTTAAATACTGATATTTTCAGGCACTAGAATTGTATGAGATCGACAGCAAAATATTTACTTTCACCAAATTCTACACGCGGTTCTATTCTCGTGTAACCAACCGGATATTAAAAATTATATTCATAGTCAAACTCAAAGATAATAGACTGTCTACAGACTATAGAATTGTTTTATGTAACACGTGGATATAACAGATAATATAAAAAAGGAATCTTGCAAAGTGCAAAGTACATTTTTTTTTTGTTAACGAATATTTTCTAGCTTTTTAAAATATAAAGTAGCTATGTAATCTGAGTTTAATTTTTTATTATTAAATAAAATTTTAGTTACCTACTTAATACCTACTTTATTATTAATTGACATGCAATGATATTATATATAGAAACAAGAGGTAGATACGTTACCAACGCACCAAAACGTAAACCGTGAATTGGTCCTAATTGGGACCAGTGGAATCAGTCAGATTGTGACTTGTGACAGCGAACGCACATGCTGATATAAACGTTAAAATTATCAATAATGCCTTCTTGTGTGTTCAGAAAGTGCATAAATTACGATAGTAAAATAAAGAAAGATAGAGGGATATCATATCACAGGTAAATGTATTAAAATATTATAATTTTAGAGCAAAAATAACAATTTGCAATTATTAATGAATGACACTTGCTTGACACTTGTATTGAAATAATGAAAGGGATAAAACATTGCTTCAATCACTAGTGTGACAAAGCTAGCGCACACTGTGTTCAAAGATTATCATATAGATACGATTATTGAAAATAGAACGGTTATTTTATTTATTTCGATTTGGGTAAATACTTGATTATTTTTATATTTTAATCCACACAGTGCATGTAATTAACAAATATATCTATTTATTATATACCATGAAATCGTGATGGCAAAAATGTTTGTTTGCAAAAATGATGTTGAATATACGTATAAGTACATTAAAGAAAAGATTATCGCTACTGACGAAAAATGCTAAGTATTTGCTTTTCTGTAAATAGCTATTGAACATACATTTTATTTGTGTTTTAGATAAAAAAGGCTTATACTTCATCCTTTCTTTTATTTCATACTTTTTTTCATCTAGGCACCACTATTATTATATCCTACAAGTTGGAGTGATGACCTTGTACGGGTTACGGGAACTGCCTTGAAACGAATAGCGTAAGATCGGTCCGTATGGAGTTCTATAAGGAGGACTATTCTCAGCAGTGGGTGCTTATCGGGTGAAATGATGATGACCGAAAACGAACACCACAGCTAGTAATAAATGCTTAATACAGTTATATCTCCAAAAAAGTTTTTTTCATTTTAATAAAACTTCATAATAATAATTAAATAGTAAATGAAATTGTCACATTTGTTTACGTGTGCAGGAAACGTAATATCTATAACATTGAACCTTCTGTGTCGTTAGTCTATGCCAATTGCCATGGCAACTATTTGTTTATTTATATTTAATTGGTGAATTCTTATGACTTTTGTTTACACCTGCGCGGAAGTGACAAACTATCTTTGTCTTTTTTGTTTATATCATTTTATTAGAGCCATCTCTCTTATACAGTCTGTCAATGTAATAAATTAAGTAAAATGAAACTTGTATTTGTGTGTGCCTGACACTGCATATGAAGCATTTTTTTTGGATATATTGTGAGTATATAACGTATCTATACATAAAATATCATTGTTGACATGTTGATGCAATTTTGAAATTATTTTTAATTTTCAAAGGGAACTAATTTTTCTTTTACCTCTGTGACCTCTTATATTTTAGAACCTTATCAAATAATTTGCGACCAGAAAGGTTCACGTGTGGGTTCACGGTTCACGGTTTGGTGAACAGTTCACCATGAAAGAAGTCCTATTAGACGCAGTGCTGTCTGCACCTTAAAATATAGTATTGCTAGCATTAATTATTATTATTTTAAAATTAAAATGACCCCAGCCCTCAGGAATCAGGATGAGGAGACGGAAAAACAGAAAAGAAAAGGGTTACAGATTAAAATAATTAGCATCATTATTTCTGTTGACTATATCTATATGTTTTTTTATCAATTATTATTCTGATCAACGCCCATAGTCCACGTTCACAGGTCCAGTAACCAGTTGGTTCAGTCCATTGTAATGTGTCCGCAAGTCCGTGTCTATCACAGTGTCTATGTCGTGGTCATATCGTAGATTTGATCATTTCATGATATGAGTGGCCATTTCACGAAATGGTCGCATATCGTGAAATGGCCAATTTAGTTTGGCCACATCATGATGTGGTTTGGGCAGATCAATGATAAGTAATCGTTTCATGATATGGCCAATTAACGCACGGTTTTTTCATGAAATGACCAAAATTATTTGATCATTATCATATCGTAAAATAGTTACATTAATCGTTGGTAGAGGCGCTGCAAGCTCTGTGTTTATGTGATAAGATGGCGGCCGCTGGCGAAAATTAAATTATTCGCAGTTAAAAACTTCATAATTCGTTTAATAACAATATTATGAAGAAAGTCATAGCAAAGAATTTACGACGAGGAGGTACGAGTACTATGGAAATGTGGATATCTTATATGTATTTAAGAAAAAATGCGACTTAAATAAAATAATTTAAGAAACTACTACTATATTATTATAATTGTTTGTTTTTCCGCTTCTGGCACTCGCCGGCCGCTGCCGCGGCACGCTCGCTTTGCTCGCTCGGCTCGTGCGTTGTTTATCAAAGTGTAACCTAACCTAACCTAATTGTTTTCTATTGCAAAAACGATTCGCTTCTGGCATTCGCCGGCCGCTGCCGCGGCACTAACTTAAATGACATTAAACACGTTTTTAGAATATAGTTATTCTGAAATTTTTTAATATTTTATGGACTCTTTATATTTTATACGATCTGGCCAAATGTGGATGACCAAATCGTGAAACGTTGACGATTTAACGATCTGATCAAACTATGTTGGCCATTTCACGATATGCGACCATTTCGTGAAATGGCCACTCATATCATGAAATGATCAAATCTACGATATGACCACGACATCTATATAGAATTTTTAAGTATCTCTATTCATTTCTTATAATTTGTCCATATTTTTATAGATTTCAAACCACAGTGGTAGCCGGTAGGTTACAACTTACAATTCATGACCTGGAAAATTGCCCTCCATGAACCATGACCCCCCCATTTACTATGTGTTCCCCCCAGTTTTACCCACAGAGTAGGTAAATAGGTACGAGGTTTTACCTACCTTGTTAATATTTTTTATATAGCTGTCCTCGATAAATGTATTGATCTAATTTTTTAAATCAGACCCGTGGTTCCTGAAATTAGCGCGTTCAAGCAAACAAAATCTTCAGCTTTATAGTACCTATTAGAATAGACTAATCAAATTTCATCTAATATGCATTTCGGTTTTATTTATATATGTTTGATATCAGTATCATTTGAATAGCATTTTAAATGTCTATATTATGTGGAGACGGAATAAACAGCTTTTCTCTCAAATCAATTTATGTTCATTTTTTCAACCACACTGACAACATTATTCCTAATTCACGATGTAGGATATCTCTGAATTAAGTACCTATGTGAAAGTTATTTTCATAATTTTTTAAATCAGTTGACTAATGTCTGACTAAAAAGGGCAGTAATTAAAAAAGGGTTTCAAATAAAAGGCAGTAATAAAATTGAAAACCAATGTTTATTTATCATTCCAAAAAGCCAACATGATGTTATCCAAACACCTAAAGATGTTTCCATTCCATTGCTAAAAAAATTAAATGCACATTATAGCATGTCCATACACCCTAAGCTTAGTCCAAAATAAAATACAAAAGCTTATAGAAATATGACACACTATGTCGGCATTACCGCCTAAGTGATTAACATTTAATTAATTATTAACTTTCTCTGCAGTGACTTATTTAAATTGATTTATTCTCTTAAGAAATACTGGCGGTTGCGATTGTTATAATGGTTCATAAATAAAACTTTTTAACGTTAGTAAAAGTTGACTTTTATATCACTACAGAGATATTCTTATAACTAATTTAATCATTCACAACTAGAATGCGCTACACACTCAAACATCAAGCATGACTTACAAAAGGTGAATATTCCCTGATAAAAATCATGGACTTATAATATTGTAAATAGATAATAACTTTGTAGAATATATACTTTCTTCTTATTAAGTTACCTATACAAGTAATATGTTTTTTTAATACAATTTCTTTGCTGTATGTTGATATAATTCTTTTTAAATTGCCAATAATTGAAGCACATTATTGAAAATTATTTAATTAATAATTACGACATACCTAATAACTATACAAAGGGATATAGTCATTAAAAAACCATGAATCTGATATGATTAGTAGGTAAGTATCATCCTAAATAATAAATTAGATTTATTACTGTTTTTGATAATACACATACATACATATCGACAATATTATCAGTTTAAAATGAAATACTCATGTTTAACAACAGGAATATTCAACACCTATCGGCAAAATGGTAAAATAATTAATAAAAATATTACATTTTCATATAAAAATCAACAAATTATAAATTTCGTTACACCCAACATTCAATACAATAAATATTATATCAATCAAATAATAATAAAATAATAGATAAGAAATAAGAATCAATAATAATTGTTTGTTTCATAAAATCAAACACAGATGAAATTACGGTATAGATAAAATATAAAGGTGATTTCTCATTTGCACTATAGTTTGCGACAGTACATAGCCTAGCAGTTGTAATATGTTATTTAAAAAATAAGAATATGATAATATATTAAAAGCTAGCAGACTATTAAAGCCAGTTGATCCACTTTATCTGAACTTTATTAGCTTGCTAACAAATTTATTATTGTTTTTCTAATGCAGCTGTAACACTCTTTAAACGAACAAAATCGCAAACTATACGTCAAATAAAATATCAGATACATAAGACATACATTGAATTTATTACAAAACAGGCAATCTTAAAAAATTATAGATATTTAAGTTTAGCGTTAAATTGATATTTATTTATTCAGTCTTATAAGTTAACTTTCATTAAGGCCACTGTATTACATTATGTAATACATTTGTATATATCTGTTCGGTGAGATCTTGATAAACTATAGAAGTTTTGATACTTATACTTAATGTTTTTATCATTAGCATTGTAGATAATCTTATGTAGGTGTATAGTAAGATTATATAATACTTGCACTTTTTATTAAATGCAAGGCCAAGGTAACTTAAATATGTTTTTCCTTGGTTTTATAACTCGCCGAACAGACGAAACATTTAAAATATAGAGTAATAATTCCACTAAAACTCTATGTTTATTGCAAGTTAATGAATAGCATCTTTAAAGATACAAGTCGCGTCAAGTAAAAAGAACGCTGACGGATGGCTGCGCATTGGCGATTTATCGGTCTATTTGGTGTTATGAGGTGGTTATAAGAATAACAAATAGGTAATTGCGAAGCCACGATTCGCGAGCCTAGTTCAAAAATAAAATAATCGGCACATAGCTTTCGTGCAAAACTCGATCCATGCAAACACACCCCATCACTTTCATCCAGCGTTCTTTTTACGTGACGCCGTACTATACGTAACAAGATACACACTTAGCGCATTCCACACACGACAAAAATTAAGTAATTGTACTACAATAGGCTTACATACAAACTTGTTGTTAGTAAATTATTACTAAAGTACCTAGTTTGAACTTCATCTGATACAGATGATATTATTTTTTGGAACACTTTCGTTTATTTGACATTTTTTTTTGCTGTGAGCAATATTTTTATTTCGTTTCCACGCAAACCATTACAGTAGTAAAAATAGTTAAGGCTGCGTTCACACGTCAACATAAATAAAAGAATACTTAATGTACTTCTTGTTAGTCACTAAACATAACATTTATACCTCATCAATCTCGCATCTATTCTTGGAATTTGGCAAATTGATTATTATCGATTAAACATGCAACTTCTACCAAACCCAACATTCACACAGACATAAAAAATTAAAATAACACAACACTAGTTGGATGTTTCAAATCACAACCTTTTCAACCAATTATATGGTTCGAAGTTTGTATATTTATATTATAAAATGTCTTGTGAGCTTCGTAAATGCTCTCTTTATTCTCCATTCCATACTAGACTTTCAAGTTTCAAATTAGCAGTAGTTTCCACTACGCATTCTCCTCTATAGAATTTCCATAATCAAATGTCTGCAAACAAAAACGTTTACAGATAACAAATTTCATTACACACCACGTGTATGCAAAACAGTTCGAAAATAGAATCTAAATTCAAAACGTTCCTCAATTCGAACAAGAATTTCCGGTGAATGACAACGTCTAAATCGCGCTACTCTATGGACGCCGTTGATGATGTCACGCGTGACACGTCACAGTGACAGCTGTCAAACCTTCGAGTGTAAAGGCGCGTTCACACTGGCGGCGGTCCCCTGACGTAACGCAGTTGCGGCGTTAGCGTTTGCGCTAGTGAGTTTAGCGCGTCGCAACATTTCGGCCGTTCTACGAGCCACGCTGCTAAGAGCAACGCCACGAGGCAGAGTTGTATGGGGATGGACGAGCGGAGAACACGCCAAACCCATCCGCTACGTGGGTTGTAGTCGGGGTCTCCTGAACCGGTTTTGCTTGTTGCTACTATTGCATGGTCCCTGGTGAAAGAAGATAATGTCTGTTTATAGTATACACGTGTTACTTATACAACATGATAGATATATAGGATTAGTGATATAATACTAAAATGTTAATATACACTTAACAATTGTCTTATAAGATTTGAAAATACATATATAACATCCTTATATTACTCCACAATATGATTAAACGTAACTTACGTATCATCATCGATTTTCAAATCAGGAATGCTTTGTTCCACAAGAGCACGACACGACTCTTGCAATATCTTCACTTCATTCTCTGTTTGCTCCATACGCTATAACAAAAATATTAATTATGTTAAAATGCCAAAACATCATTATAATTATTTCCCAAAAATGATATATTTTTTTTTTGTTAAATAACCGTATGTACACACCTTCGCAATAGCTCTATGCGCGGGCGAGTTCGGTGCGAGCGCGGCCTGCAAGCGCTTGGCGAGTTCCCGCAGCGCGCTCAAACGTCTCGCGCGACCGCCCGCGTTCTCGCTGTCGCCGTCCGATATACCGGAGTCGGATAGCGAGTCGCATGTTGAACCACCCTGGAAATAGATAATTCATTAATTAATATTAAAATGATTGTTATTATTAATACCTACTTAAAATGATCATTGAAGATGAAATACTTGAGAAGGACAATAAAGATTTATGGTAGTTTATGTAATAATTAGCACTCTTAATATGGACACTCAAGATAATTGGTACTAGAGATAACTTATCGATAGTACACTACAGTCTACACTAATAACATTGAACCAAATTTCAAGTAACAAGTATCTATTAACATAAACTTAATAGTTTATAATGATAGTAGGATAGGTAGGCAGGCATTTGATTTATTAAATTCAGACTTGAAATTATTAATAATACCTTTAGCACAATTATTTACAATCCTCATCACAATCTGCAGGATACAAAACACAAACCTTTTTCTTATCAACCAAAGAAGCAGCCAGCTGTCGTATTTGGACAGCAACTTCGCTTTGGTCATCTATCTTAGATCCTTTTTCGCGCAACGCCTGTAGTGTCGCTATATCACCACGTAAAGCTCCCTGCAATTCACGCAGAGCATTCTCCCATTCAGCCCAGGCACTAACTGCCTTTTCGAGCGAGAGAAGCTCATTAGATGTGCTGTAGAAAATTAAAACAATAAAGATAACATTCATACACAAATTGTCTTCATATTTGAATTGTTTAAGCACTACAAACATGGAATAGAATAAAATGAAGTCTGAGATAAATGAGCTGCAATTAATGTCCCCAATTGTATAAGTCACGAAACATTAGAGTTCTGTGTGAATTAATCAGAGTCCATTGTCATATATCAAAGTTGCAGAACTCTCTAGTAATTTCTAATTCACACGTTAATAAAAACATTGTGTTATAGTTTATACGAACCGTTGATGTGCGTCGTCCCAAGCGGCTAGCAGAGCCGTCAGGTCCGCAGTCAGACCGCTTTCATCTGTCTCCATTTCGCCGAGCGCGCGACGAACGGAGACGGTAAGTTTCAACATCGAAACTTTGCATTCTAACAAACGTGACAGACGGTCCTGTAATCAAAAAATATGGGTTAGGATTTGGGATAGAATATAAACTACATCCTTGAAATAGTGTTTCCACTATCATTATAAAGTTTTTTTATTTGAAATTGCAAGAACCAGCTACCACATATTATTTGTAGTTTTATTTCAAAATGGTATTTTTCACTTTACTGTATGTTTGATCTTTGTTATTATTGAACATTAATTATGTTGCTTTATTGCTGCTGTAATTCAGATTACTAATGTAAAAAAAAAGCTTCGAAAACTATTTTCTAGCCTAACGCATCTCAGCCACTAACTTCTTTCAAACTTTTTTCATTTGCACGCCATTTATGGCTAATGTGTTGATTCGAATTATAATAAATTTTGGTATCTTTGTTTACACACACATTATGCAAATAAAGACATTTACTTATTTATTTAATTTAAAATTTGATTATATAAATCTACATCTCGTTAAGTAACAAATACCTTCAACTCCTCAATGCGTCTGTGCAGCTGCGCTCTAGTGTGCGGTTGCGGCGCACAGTCCCCGTGCTCGCACAGCTCGTCGAGCGTCTCCCGCAGCGACGCGATCTCGCGACGCAGCCGCCGCGCGCCGCCGCGACGTATCGCCGCCGCGCGGAGCGCTGACCATCGCGCTGACACCGCTAGTGTGGACATACCATTATATTGTTAGAAATTATGCCATATTATAGTAGTCTTGGCTGATTAGATTAGGTAGGAATATATATGTATATGTAGAATTAAATAAATCTCAAATACACGAAATTACATTGAAATATTTCTTCACATATTATGTACAGTGAAAATTTGTATATGTATATGCATATCGCGTAAAATGAATAATCTTAAGTGTTTTTAAAAACTTTCTAATCAAAGATTTTATGGAAATATCAACGTAGTAAATAATACATAGGAATATGAACATCTTTTCAATACAACATTATAAAATTGAAGAATTTAAGAAAATTGAATTCAATTTATTCGGAGCGCGATAACAATGTAAATTTTTAGCACATTGATAAACCGAAGGTGACATGGCATAGGTTTTAGGTCAAACTCGTCAGATATATAAAAAAGACAGCAATTAATTTCGTGCTGTATTTAAAGTATAAATACGTCATTTCAAATTATATATTTCAATTATAGAATATTTGTGTTTGCTCGACCACCATACGAAACATACGAGGGTTCCAGGCAAACTTAAATTATGCCTATAAAGTGATTATTTATATAAAAGAAAGCAGTAGTTATACACTTTCCTAGCATCTTACTAATATGATAATATCTGTACATATTTCCACGCAAAGAGCATCATAACAACGCATGAATACCATGTTCTATTGAGCTACAAATAAGTACTGGGCACATTCAAGGCGACGTTCAAAGGCTGAACAGAAATAGACTGCGCAAACGCATTAACATAACACACAGTCTGTGTAGCATATATCCGCATATGGCGAAGGAGCTAGAAAGGAGGACGATATTTGCCTAACAATCGTATTTGAATACGAATTTATTACTATCGTAGATATAGGAATATCTCTGGTTGAAGATATGTTGATAAAGTTTGCCTAGGCCTGACCATAGTCTACAAAACATAGTAATTTCAGAATTTGTCAGTTACAGAACTACTATGTAGAAATATCTCAAAACATCCTTGAAATTAGAAATAATCACGTAATAAATTATATAATTGCAAAACATTGACCAATACAATCCAACTTATAATATTGCTATATGTATCATAGATTGCGCCAAATTACACTGGCAGGATACCAGCAGTTGCATTGATATTAACCCACTGACACCATTCGAGGAATGTAATGCACGACCCGTGTACCATGTAACTACTTCTAGTGCCAGATGCAGAATAAAAAGCATCGTACGAACTACCTACGTAATGTTAAGCTTTCAACGGCTAATGCAGATATTATTTGCTCTGAAAACAGCAAAAATAATTATGACAAAATTTGCGATTACTGAACTTGTTGCAATGGAATATTTCAAAGACACTGTTCCTGAGATCAATGAAACGTTCGATAACACTTGAAGGAAAAGTAAGCCATTCTCTAGAAATAAAACTTTAATGGTCCGATATAACGAGTATCCATTAAACCTTACAACAATCACTTAAATTAAAAAACAGTTAAAAACACATTACAGGAAGGAATACATCCATAAAGCGGTAGGGACATAAATCGTGTTTTCAGAAAACAAAACCGAGACATTCGTAATGTTGAGGATGTCGTAAATGTCCGTAAATCAGAATAGATAGCAAAACTTGGATATTCAGAGCATCGTGTTTAAAATAGAGCTGTTAATGTCATTGGGTCCATGAACTTGTCTGAACAATAATCCGGAGGATTTATGGAATCTCCCGAGTCCCGTTACGCTCGGCATTTGAGAGAAATTAGATTTCCAGTAACAGTTACAGGCTTTAATAGCCGAAAATGTCGAGTATTTAAATGGTATCTAACTCCAGAAGCAACTACTACTTCATATATATCCTAGTTCAACTTATGTTTAAATTTTATTGGCTACATACAGGTGTGAACATTAATGTTTAGATTGAAATATAAACTAATAATCTATACTAATATTATAAAGCTGAAGAGTTTGTTTGTTTGTTGTTGTACTGGTCCGATTTAAAAAATTCTTTCGGTGTTAGATAGCTCATTTATCAAGGAAGGCTATAGGCTATATTATAATCATCACGCTACGACAACAGGAGAGGAGCCACGGGGGTGAAACCGCGCGGAGCGGCTAGTATAGTATATATAATTGGTCTTATATAATGCCTTAATTTAAAATTACATCTCAATTTAAATTACGTAACACCAAAAGCTTTCCGAGCGGAAAAACGATAATTTTGGTCAATTACCGAGATCACAAGGTGCAATAAATAACGATCCACACAACTTCCCAATAAAGAGAAAGTCGTATAAAATAACTTTTACAAAATTGCTAGTTGTACATCGAGACACGTGAAAATACGCCACGTATGCAGGTAGGTAATCGATTAACCGAAAAAGTCGCCTGGCCAGAGATACGGGTTCGTTAACACTAATTGAAATTTCCAAACTGTATACCAACTACACGGTCGTTAGTCTTCGTGAAATTATTTCGAGCACCAATAAACTGTACCGGTTTCGATACTGAACCAATTTGCGTACCGCAGGAAGCAAATTTGTCTTTCGTCGTATCAGTTTGTCAAGTGTTGTTTTCCGTGTGTTTATCATATCGAGACCTCTTCAGAAGCCACTATAGATGTCCGAATCCATACATAAGTATCATTTTAATCCAAGCGTATTCAACAGTTTAATAGGATAAAATTTAACTTTCAAAGGAGACTTTAAGCATTATTTTCAACGCCACATTAAAACAGTGAAACTAGTTGCATCGATGCTAATTATACCCTGATTACATAATTAACTCAGTACCATATCTGATATTCTAATGACATTACGTAACTTTACAATGAACACTTTTGACTTAACTTCCATAAATCATTTATAATTGTGTGACGTCATTTCGAAACTTCACGAAACTTAGCAATTAAGATAATCTAGAATATTTACATTAAGATTCCTATTTTTATATAGTGTTATTTCTAGAATCCATTATGAAGAATATAATTTTGCTAGTAAATAAATCTATGAGGTGTGAATGCGTAAAGTATTTTCCATTTGATTACGAGTTACGAACCTATGTGAAGTTGGCAACTAACTGAATAAAAATGAGTGTTTCTCAATTCTATACGATTGTACTAGGTTTGTACCGGATTGTACCGCTTTTTATTTTGTTTGTAACCCAAAGAGGTGGGGAGAAACATAGGGTCGTAGTTATATAGTTCGCTGCTAACTGAATAAAAATGAGTGTTTCTCAATTCTATTCGATTGTACTAGGTTTGTACCGGATTGTACCGCTTTTTATTTCGTTTGTACCCCAAAGAGGTGGGGAGAAACATTTTTTTTTTTTTTTTTTTTATTGACGATAGGGAAGAGCTTGACCACAATCTCGCCTGATGTTAAGCTGAGATGTGGTCTAAGATGGTACGCGCTTCCCTAGAAGGTACCTGTTCACCCTACGCTTGAAGACCCCAAACGAACCTACGTTTCCCCCCACCTCTTTGGGGTAAAAACGAAATAAAAAGCGGTACGTTCTGGTACAAACCTAGTACAATCGAATAGAATTGAGAAACACTCATTTTTATTCAGTTAGCAGCGAACTATATAACTACGACCCTATGTTTCTCCCCACCTCTTTGGAGTACAAACGAAATAAAAAGCGGTACGTTCTGGTACAAACCTAGTACAATCGAATAGAATTGAGAAACACTCATTTTTATTCAGTTAGCAGCGAACTATATAACTACGACCCTATGTTTCTCCCCACCTCTTTGGGGTACAAACGAAATAAAAAGCGGTACATTCTGGTACAAACCTAGTACAATCGAATAGAATTGAGAAACACTCATTTTTATTCAGTTAGGCAAATTTTCTTTAGTTTCTTCATGTATATTTATATAAACGTGAATATTAGTTTTTTAATATATCTTTTTCGGTTCTGATAACGGCACAATCCGGTACAAACGATATGCTTTGAGTTAGCATTAAAAAAATGCTGTATTTCTAGGTCGGCAGCGAACTATATAACTACGACCCTATGTTTCCCCCCACCTCTTTGGAGTACAAACGAAATAAAAAGCGGTACGTTCTGGTACAAACCTAGTACAATCGAATAGAATTGAGAAACACTCATTTTTATTCAGTTAGCAGCGAACTATATAACTACGACCCTATGTTTCTCCCCACCTCTTTGGGGTACAAACGAAATAAAAAGCGGTACGTTCTGGTACAAACCTAGTACAATCGAATAGAATTGAGAAACACTCATTTTTATTCAGTTAGTCGAATTTTCTTTAGTATCTTCATGTATATTTATATAAACGTGAATATTAGTTTTTTTATATATTTTTTTCGGTTCTGATAACGGTACAATACGGTACAAACGAAATGCTTTGAGTTAGCATTAAAAAATGCTGTATTTCTAGGTCGGCAGCAAACTATATAACTACGACCCTATGTTTCCCCCCACCTCTTTGGGGTACAAACGAAATAAAAAACGGTACGTTCTGGTACAAACCTAGTACAATCGAATAGAATTGAGAAACACTCATTTTTATTCAGTTAGTCGAATTTTCTTTAGTATCTTCATAAATATTTATATGTATAAACGTGAATATTAGTTTTTTAATATATTTTTTTTTCGGTTCTGATAACGGTTCAATCCGGTACAAACGAAATGCTCTGAGTTAGCATTTAAAAAAATGCTGTATTTCTAGGTCGGCAGCGAACTATATAACTACGACCCTATGTTTCTCCCCACTTTTTTGGGGTACAAACGAAATAAAAAGCGGTACAATCCGATACAAACCTAGTACAATCGAATAGAATTGAGAAACACTCATTTTTATTCAGTTAGTCGAATTTTCTTTAGTATCTTCATGTATATTTATATAAACGTGAATATTAGTTTTTTTATATATTTTTTTCGGTTCTGATAACGGTACAATCCGGTACAAACGAAATGCTTTGAGTTAGCATTTAAAAAAATGCTGTATTTCTAGGTCGGCAGCAAACTATATAACTACGATCCTATGTTCCCCCCCACCTCTTTGGGGTACAAACGAAATAAAAAGCGGTACGTTCTGGTACAAACCTAGTACAATCGAATAGAATTGAGAAACACTCATTTTTATTCAGTTAGCAGCGAACTATATAACTACGACCCTATGTTTCTCCCCACCTCTTTGGGGTACAAACGAAATAAAAAGCGGTACAATCCGGTACAAACCTAGTACAATCGTATAGAATTGAGAAACACTCATTTTTATTCAGTTAGTTGCCAACTTCACATAGGTGAGTTACGACACATCCTCAACGTTAAGGAGTGAAAGCAAAGAAATTTTATAGGAAAACGTGATCTTATGTTTAAAAGGTGTGTCGTAATGGTGAATATTTATTTAATGGAAACGTACATTTAAAATACAAACGTGAAAAACGAAATGATATTATGTGACTTTTATCGAGGCTTAAAAGATACTCACAGTTCGAGGTACAAAAGCAATTTTACAGATATACATCATGTTCACACGGCATAAAAACAGTACCTGGATAAGGCGGGAAGTGATTCCGATCCATTATGACACTGTCAACTCGATCATGCGCGGGAGTCGACGAGGCGGCAAGGTTAAAACTGCACTACTGAATTACTGAATTAACCTCAATAACCAGTCTTGTTACCAGCGTGCAAGGTTCATTTTAATTTAGCACGCCAATTGTGGATCGTGACGAAAATTTTGCTATTTTATAGTTGGTGACTCGAGCACTTATTGCAAGCGATCTAGGTGCCAATTGCCTTGAAACTGCTACGCTTGGTTACAAATAGATTGTGATAGACGGAAAACTACAATGGAACTGCAAGTAGCAGTGAACATGTTGAGCGAAAATGTGACTTTGGTATAGTGTCTTACGATTTCTTATACTTTATCGTGATAACTGCAAAATATGATGCGACACAGGTTGACAAACTGTAGCGAAACGAAGGTGACCCCGATTAAAGGCTAACAATTTCATATCAAGTAGGTATTGATTTGAAGAAAACGTAGTTGAAACAAAGGTTAAATGTGAAAATCAATTTTTTTTGCAAATGGTAAATAAAATCAATCCAACTGCAAACACAAATGATGAAGAAAAACAAAACCATTACAATGGGCATATTTTCTTTTACAAGAAATAAAAATAAACACATATTTAAAATTAAATTTCGCATAGATTTTCGCCACAGTGCGCAAAAACATTTTTCCTGCCGTTCGTCACGATATTTATTTTACCTACTAAAATTTTATTCAAAATCTTCCATATTCTTCAAGTACTTGTCAAAATTAAACAAAGCTTTTCAAATAGAGCAAAAAATTCCAAAGGTTAATATTCTAATTACTATTCACACCGCTCCTTTTAAATTTCAATGAATGCAACTATGAAGAAACAGTAAGGCACATAGCTTACCAAAACGAAACAGGAACTAACCACGTGATCGTAATAATAACTTACATAACTGATTACTGATTATATCACAGAGCATTACGCTTTTAATCAATCGGAATTAAATGCATCTCTTATCTCAATTTAGTATTACGCAACTAATTAAAACAACGAGAGAAAAGATATCAAATGATTAAGCTGTCGAAACATTCTATGACAAATCAAGTGTGAAAAATATTGTTAACTAGCTTTCCGCCCGCTGCTTCGCCCGCGTTTTCAAAGAAAAACCCGCATAGTTCTCGTTCCCGTGGGATTTCCGGGATAAAACCTATCATATGTGTTAATCCAAGTTACCCTCTATATGTGTGCTAAATTTCATTGTAATCGGTTCAGTAGTATTTGCATGAAAGAGTACATACACATACATCCATCCTCACGGCTCACAAACTTTATAATATAAGTAGGATAAGCAAGTGAAGATTTAGACAGTTAATCAAAAACATAGAAGACTATAATATAAATATAAAATTAGAACCAGTTTATTTCAAATCAAGTGATAATTTAATAAATCTAATAGTCTATGGTAAAATAAACCATCCATCATCCGCTGGCCTTAATGTGATAGTGACCGTTACCCTGAAAATGCTTCGAGGGTAATGAGTTATCATAAACACGTTCTTTGGAAGGAGTAACTAACTTGGGTCGACGAGAATTATTATTTAATATATTACTGGTAGTTGTATACGTAGTATATTATTATTAGTCTGTGCTGGTAGTGATTTTTATTAGATTGGTCAATAAACAAACTAAAGTTTCTATGCTAAATTAAAGGTTCTCACGTTTTCAATTTAATGAATCTATCTCCAGAACTTAATGAAATACAGTAAACTTGATATTACATGTTTTTAGTGCATAAAAAGTTATCAAAATATATAATTATTATTAAGCAGGATGACAAATGTTTTCCTTCTCAGGACATGAATGATATCTCATCTATTTGAGGAAAAAGGACAGAAAATATTACAATTCATGGTGTTAGATCATCGTAACGGTAAATTACTCCAGCTAATTTAAACCCCGTTATTTCATATGGAAATTGGCCTGATCTCCTGATGACATCAACGTTTTTGCCAAGCGTTGCGCAAGAGTCTACAGTTGCAGTTGCAACACAAAGATAATGATCGGAACAGTTAAAAAGTTCGTCTGCTTTTAGCGACCTATTTTTTCGGGCCAAATATAAACTTCTGTCAAGTTTAGCTTAGCATTATTTACAAAGGAGATGAAAGATTCTGAAGAAATTACCTTCTTCAAATCTCAGAACGTCAAAAGGAATGTTATTTCTTTGCTCGTTCAATAAGAAGATTGATATAAAACAAAATCAATAACAAAACAAGGTGAGCCAGATGCTTAAATAACACGGATTTATAAAAGAACAAAGATAACAAGCAACTGAACTCATAGATTAGTCATACGAAACTCAGCTCATTTGAATGTAGAAAATTGCAAAAGTGGTCTAAATGAATATCATATTGGAGAATCACACAATGGTTTCGTCGATTTTTATAAACTAATATTTCGCAATCAAATCGTGTCCAAATGGAAATTACAATATTGCAATGCAAATGGAATTTGGGTTGCATCCTGCGTGGAAAAGGCCATTACTGGCAACATCTACTTAAGGTGGATGTTCCGACCGTCCCTCCATACATTTTTGATTACCTCTAAACACTTAACACAGACACTATTTCTTTAAAACTAATCATTTTATCACTTCTCTATAATGAAATGTGTGCGCGTTCGACCTTTTTAATCAATAATTTACAATATTTACTTAGAAAAACAACAGTAAAATACCGGAAAAATTTGACACTTCTACAGTAGTGTGCGTGACTTTTGCCAAGCGAAACACGACATAAAGCACGACATCTAGCGCATAGACTATATACTTATTACAGATCTAGCGCGTCAATGTCTAAACGAAAGGCGATGTTTAGACATAAGACGCGCTAGATGTCGTGCATTCGCGTTCGTTATCTTATACATAATGAGCATAATTCTAATAAATCAAAGTTCTGTGTAAAAATTGAGTAATTTCATTTCCAATCGTTCAAAGAAAATAACAATAAAATAAAATAAAACTAATGACCTTAGAAACTATGTTTTTTTTTTGTAAACAATTTATTACTCATTATTGTTCGTCCGTCGTAGGTCTGTAAACTGTATTGTACACTGAAGGTAAATGGTACTGTAGGTACTTTAGTTCGGCGTCGTCGTCGGCTTGATATAAATTACATTCTTGATTTCATTTGACACGCGCTATGATTTGCGCGCGGAATTTCTTGTGTTGTGAATTTATTTTTGTATGCTATGCATTTTAATTGATTCAAATTGCAATGTTTCTCTAGTATGCATTTGAGACTATATTGTAAATTGTAATAATTGATCGTGGGTATAGTAATTAATTATTCTAATAACGCAATTAGTAATATATGTATTTTCGGTGGGATTCAAAACAAAAAATTGGCCCGTGATTTTTATGAAATTTCACCACATTGCAAATCACATCAATCATAGTTCATACACATGTATGACGAAAGTGATTAGTATTGTGGCTAACATTGACTCATCAGTTCATCACTGAAACCAGTGATAAATCAGTACCTATATCATATTGTGTTTGAATATTTTTAAACAATGATATAAGTATACAATTATTATAAATCGGTAAACTATCAAAGTAATCACAAACTTGCAAACATTGGTAAAATGTCCAGTAGTTTATGAGCCTATTCATTACAATCAAACAAACAAACAAAGTTTTCCTCTTTATAATATTAGTGTAGACAAACACTATGAATACGATCACGAATGCAAATTCGGGGATTTTCTAATTATTGCTAAATAATAATTGAATT
Source organism: Colias croceus (assembly GCF_905220415.1). NCBI lineage: Eukaryota > Metazoa > Arthropoda > Insecta > Lepidoptera > Pieridae > Colias > Colias croceus. The sequence continues at coordinate 6,484,090 of NC_059556.1, read as the reverse complement.
CGTTTTGAAATACTCTATAATTTTTAGTGTATAAATATTAAATAGACATTTATAATGTGGTGCTCATTTTTTTTGTACTGCTAACGCTATTGTAGGTACCTATTTTCGTTGTTTTATTTCAAGTGAACACGGCCATACAATTTTGTCACGAGCCGCCTATGATTGTAGGTACTTTTGTTAGGCTCCTTCGTCGTCCGCGTCGCGTCCGCGTCGGCTCGAAAGTTCTTGATTTCATTGTCACGCGCTATGATTTGCGCGCGGATTTTCTTGTGTTGTGAATTTATTTTTGTATTATTATTATTTTTTATTTTATTTTTATTTTATTGATTCAAATAAAATATTTCACTAGTATGCATTTGAGACTATATTGTATTATGTATAATTTATCGTAGGTATAGTTATTCTTATAACGCAGTTATATTTTCGGTGGGACAATTTGACCCGTGATTTTTCTGAAATATCACCACGTTGCAAATCACATCAATCATACACACGTATGACGAAAGTATAGTGGCTAACATTGACTCATCAGTTCATCACTGAAACCAGTGATAAATCAGTATATCATATTTTATTGTGTTTGAATATTTTTTAAACAACGATATATACAATATTATTATAAATCGGTAAACTAGTACCAAAGTACTTCCGAATTTTCAGACAGACAAACAAGTAGTTTGAACACGCAGTTTTCTTATACTAGTAGCAAAAATCAAAACCATAATATTATGTTTACCTACTATATTTTACTAAAAGTCGAGTGCGTCGAAATCGTAAATAATAATATAATGTTTTTCACCTTCCTGGTTATTTTCCCATAGTAAATAGTGTTTTAGGTTTGTTGTTGTAGGTAGGAATAATAATAATTATTCTTACTTGTTGGTTATGAAATGTATATTGAAATAATTTACTTTTACAAATCATTAGTGATATTAGTTTTGAGTGAAAATGCTTGGATCAGCATAATATTATATGGTACTTCAAATACATGTTTTGATAAAAAAACAATAGTGTAATAAAATAAAACTGCGTTTTATTGTAATCAATGTTGACAGTTTTAAATTCCAAAATTATTGATCAATAAAATAGTTTACACCAACAAATATAACTTTTATTTTTATAACCATCGTTCATCATATAAACCGTAGCAGGTGGCGTTTTGAAGTTCTGTCTACTCATACAGAAAAATGGAAAACTTGTTTTTTTTGTAAACAATTTATTACTCATTATTGTTGTTTGGCTGTGTGTTTGGCAACTCGAAGCGTGGTCGTCCGTCGTAGGTACTTTTGTTCGGCGTCGCGTCGTCGCTCGTCCGCGTCGGCTTGATATAAAAATTCCTTAGTCATTGTATAAAACATTCTTGATTTCATTGACACGCGCTATGATTTGCGCGCGGAATTTCTTGTGTTGTGAATTTATTTTTGTATGCTATGCATTTTAATTGAATCAAATTGCAATATTTCTCTAGTATGCATTTGAGACTATATTGTAATAATTGATCGTGGGTAGGTATAGTAATTAATTATTCTAATAACGCAATTATATTTTCGGTGGGATTCAAAACAAAAAATTGGCCCGTGATTTTTATGAAATTTCACCACATTGCAAATTATATATTATACAATTACAATTACAATTATTATAAATCGGTAAACTATCAAAGTAATCACAAACTTGCAAAATATGCTTTTCCGAATTTTCAGACAGGCACACAATTTTATTAGTTTGTTTTAGCAAAGTAGGTACCTATACCTATACGCTTACGTCGCGCGTCGCGTCGCGTCGTCGAAAACGGTGCGCCCAGAAACAAACATACCTACCTAATTCAGTTACAATCCTTTTTTTGTTCCGTAATATATTGTATTCTAATACGATTTTTTTTATTCGTCGACCAGTTCTACTAGGTATAAAAAGATAAAATTGAAATATAATTATTGTAGCGACAGCCATATGTTACTATGTTTTCGTAAATACCTATGTTTTTCACCATCCTGGTTATTTTCACATAATCTTATATATATATAAATGAATCGCAAAATGTGTTGGTAAGCGCATAACTCGAGAACGGCTGAACCGATTTCGATAATTCTTTTTTTATTATATTCCTTGAAGTACGAGGATGGTTCTTATGTAGAGAAAACGTAAACATGTACCACGGGCGAAGCCGGGGCGGACCGCTAGTCTAATATAAAAATGAATCGCAAAATGTGTTGGTAAGCGCATAACTCGAGAACGGCTGAACCGATTTCGATAATTCTTTTTTTATTATATTCCTTGAAGTACGAGGATGGTTCTTACTTCTAATGGAGAGAAAACGTAAACATGTACCACGGGCGAAGCCGGGGCGGACCGCTAGTAAATAGTAAAATAATAAATAGTGTATTAGATTTGTTATTGTATCTTGTATACCTACGAATAATTATTCTTACGTCTTGTTGGGAAATGTTCAAATACCTACCTATTGAAATAATTTACTGTTACAAATCATTAGTGTTATTAGGTAGTTTTGAGTGAATAGGCATGGATCAGAAATTCAGAATATAATATGCTACTAACTACTCAAATACATACACGACAAACTTGTTTTACATTCACGCCATCTAGAGTTCAATCTTTATCATTTTTGTATACGTCTGTGTGTGTAAACGACCCTGTATGCAATGACAGATGTTAAAACGCATGGTTTTACCGAATTGGGTGGATTTTAAGGCAATGATATGACATATTTAAATAAAATATAATATTCAGTAATCGCCATGACTATTCCTACGACCTTAATCTTTTCCAATTACGCAAAAACTCAAATAAACTAGAAATGTAGAATTCAGCGCCATCTAGCGGGACATTGGCTGGGAACAGATCGTAGCAATCACCTTAAGAGGCCTACACCACCGAAACTAGCGCCACCGAACATTTTATTTTTTTACTCCTTAACCAGATCAAATTTAAAAAATCTAGCTCGGTACTTTGCTAGTATATTACTTGTAGTATTTTTGGTATTACTTTTCACTATTCTAACTGTTCATTATTCTAGAGAACTTTTGATTACCGCCAAAAGTGGCCACTTTTGGCGGTAATCAAAAGTTCTCCTAATTTACCGAATGCAAAATAATGAAAAGTAATACCAAAAATACTACAAGTAATATACTAGCAAAGTACCGAGCTAGATTTTTTAAATTTGATCTGGTTTAGGAGTAAAAAAATAAAATGTTGGGGGGGCGCTAGTTTCGGTGGTGTAGTCGCCTTAACATAAACTTAGCATAGCTTTAAAACTGCAAATATAATTATTGGCAACATGTTAAGAGGGCTTCAGATAGTGATATTTACAGAGGCGTGGGCCACCGCACGTGGGTGAACCAGTCTCGAGTCTAAGATTAGCTTAGCTTGTACTTGCCTGTTTGTTTTGCGATAGTTAACAGATTTATCATTTGTATGCTTATTTATTCGAAGATTACTAATGTTTTATGCCCTTTTGACTTTTGAGTGATAACATCTTCATAATAGAATAACATAAACATAATTTTATATTAAATTATTATTATTAGCATTTGGCAGTAACCAATTCATCATTTAAATAAAGGAGTGGTCTTCTTTTGTAATAATAAGTACGACGTACCTACCTATTGTTTAACGCCTATTAACTCTCGGTCGATTGAGATCAAAAATCTGCTTAGACTAATCGCAAAAAATTGTTTATAATTTTTAACTTACCAACAACCTCGTTTCCGCTCGCATTTGGAGTTACCGTTTGTAGAGCTGTACTCATTTTTGGAATCACGACTTCACCACTCACTTTAAAGTTTATACACACTTCAGTTTAGTGAAACATTTATATCATGTTTTACGTTTCTATTTATTCACTTGCTCCCCTAATATCTGTTTTAAAATTATTTAGAATTAGAGGCTCCTTCCTTATTGCGTATTTTGTATTAGAGCTGCGAAAATCCGTGTTGCTTTGCGAACGTCTGCTTTCATTCTGTCACATTGAATGTATTTCGCCTCTATCAACTGAGCCAGACAAAACAAACATCACTATCATAAAACAGTGTGTGAACTTTACCAGTGGAAATGACACTAAGTGCTATTCGAGCAGTGCAGAAAGTGTATGCAAATTAAATTTTAATTATAAAGCCATTTTATTTTGCTTCTCAGCATGGGTACAATTTTCTTGTCCGAATTACTTCTGATAATAGAAATTAACGACAATATTAATTAAAGATGTTTGTTTGTAGTTGATGTTATTCTAAGACTTACAGGACACATTTTTGTATGTTATAATAAGATATGTCGTGGAGATTGGAGTAGTTACATATGAACCGATACACGCAATTGATAAAATCGTTAAGTTTATAGACGACAACATAAATAGAAACGATACGTGTCTAGCCGTCTGCAACAGGAATAAGCGCATCTCGGATGTTAAATATAACATTGACAGAGAAAAGATGACTATCAATTTAAATTATGAAGGCAGTCTCTAATTGAAAATAATGATTATAATCTAAGAACTGGATGCTCACGATTCGGATGGTGTTATGTGAGTATTTCATCACGATCGGATGAAATTTCACTTTTACGATAATTTTAATTGAGTCTTTGGAGTGACAGTGGCGTTTATGGACACTTATCTAAGATCGATTATGCATATTAAGTAGTGCTTTTAATGCAGTGCAATTAATTATGTAACTGTTATGACTCTTAGCGAACTAGAAAATATCTGCTGTCTTGCATATTGTATGGTAGTGTTCTAATGTGCGATGTCATTTATTATTTAAATTTAAATTACAATATGTACATTAATGTAATCATTAAGATTATTACATAATTATGATTACGCGGACTGATGATTAAGGTTTGTTTATTAATATACATTTTTGATACTTAAAGTACAAAATATGAGAAGAATGTTAAAAATAAAAACAACTTAGATAACGGTTAACGGGATGAACTAGAATGGCCGCTCTATAACCGTTACCTGACAGATGCAATTAATAAACGAATTAATCTCAACGGACGTCACTATGTGGAGCATAGACTACAGATAAAGGAAATGCAGCTAATACTATGGTAGACCTACATATAAAGATTGAAACTAGGCTGTGTTTTATGGTCCACAAGAGCTACCTATTATAAAATGTGGTTCGGAAATCTATTGGTAACACTTGTTATCAAAGCCTAAAAAGCCCTCCGTATATAAACTACATTCTTTATGGATTACAGCTATTTCTTTATGAAAGCAAATGGTTAAACATCGACATAGGTTAACAAGTCTGTCGATATAAATGTACATAAATCCTTATTCAACCATGAGTCAATGCAGTCGAATCTCTAAAAATGAGTCACATTAGGGCGTCACATGTACCCGGGAATTCAATCCGTACTCCCTACATTATTATATTCAATCAATAAATGCTATTTATTAAGCAAAGTACATTAAATTATCCTGGGATCTAGAGTCTTCTCAAACTCAATTTTTTATATAAATATGTAAATTTTTAAAAGTTTGATTGCATTTTTATTTTAAACTACCACTGATTTGGGAGAAGAGTCGGTAAGAAACTCTTACTCTTTTTAAAGAATTTTCTAATCGCTTATATTGGTTGGTTTTCGAAAGCACGTATGACTAAGTGACTCCTGCGCAGTTACTTTCTTTTACACGCGTCTGATACACATTATGCACTGATATACATATTTAGCTAGATCTCAGCGGATTTGACTAATTACGGCACATAATACCATATGTGGCCATCGGTGGAAATTCGCTTTCAAATAGTCGAGACGGGGCAACGACCTCATCTTTGTATGCAGTTTGTTGATCTTTACTTTTGTTGTTCGATTGAGTGACATATTTTTGAAGAATTTTATGACATCTTCTTGCAAGTTTATGTACCTACTATGTTTATAATACAAGAACAGATAATATTGCAGTAGCCCTGGTTTATAAAAGTGGTTACGTCAATTAAAAAGCATTATAATAGATAGGTAATTAAATAGATATTACTAATATGTATATTAATACATAAGCATATTGTGACTAATTTCATAATTTGTACACAAAGGATGAATTTATTATCACTGAATGTTCTCAAAATTGAATCATTAAAGTTTCGTAAGCAAAAACTGAATTCTTGCAAACCGGTGTATAATAAAAAACTTTCTTTTGGCGAAACCAGATATTCAAAAATTTACATTTTCAATGCATCCGAATATATTCTGTATTGATAAGGATAGTAGAGTTAAAATTGTTTAAAGTGATTTTTTATAAGGCGCAAAATATTTTTGGCAATGCAAGTATCGTGGAGCATTTAGCCGTCATGCAACTCAACCGGGACTTTTCTCTGCGAGTGTTAAATTAATCATTCTCACCATTAAATTAAATAAGTTAGAGTAATTTGAACGCTTTTGCATTTAAATTTTGGCCATATTCTGATATTTTTTGGATGTTTAGGCTACACGATAATTAGATCTCTATAACGTTGATTTGTAGACTCTTCTAATTTAATGCAATGATATGATACAGTTTACATATTATTTAAAAGAAAATGTATAAAATCTTAAGAGTAATTAACTTATTTTCTCTTTTTCATTTATTATTTTGTATATTTTGCCATTTTTTTCAACGTTCATCTTCAAACGTGAAACATTAATAATTATCGTAACTACGATATAAAAATCTGTCAACGACACGAAAGTCGTGATCTCCGTGATACATAAATAACTATCATTCAATTTGTAAACTTAAACAAATTACTTTTACAAACATTTCTCGAGATTTATGGTGTAAATCTACAATACTACAAAATATGTATCTATCTATCACAAAGATAGTCAAACTCTGCTACGTTTTAGATTCATTTGAAATACCTATTGGTTATGATTTGCGAACCTCCCTTTTAAAACAATCAGCTTTTAATAAGCTCTAATTATCTCTGCTCTAGTTATTATTAACTTATGTATTACATTCTCAAACAGTTCCGCATTCTTTCCAAATATAATATATTTATCGTACCTATATTGTGTTATCATTAATTAAATATAAGAAAGATAATAAGATGTGGCCGTTCATGTTGACAATGCAGTTTTTTCGATTAAGTACAATAATATAATGTGTATTATGGTGAAACGACTATAAGATTCGAGATATCAGAGATTAGGGGTATTAGGTATTGTATCCTTTAGTAATGAAGACTTGAAACTGATATAACGTAATAAGCAATAAGAATAACTAATAAGTGAACGGATTGAATTGTTATAATATCATGTTAATAATAGGTATATCTGTTGTCTACGTGACAATAGATATTCCACCCGTGCAATCAGTCAACCCGCAGGACACCTTGTGGCGGGGTGTCGGGGAGTAGCGACCCCGCGGGAACCGAGTGCTCCCGGGGGAGGCCCCTGTCTTCATCTCCGGCTTGCCTTCACCGGCCGGTCGGAGTGAAGCCTGACGAGGACAGGACCCCCACCTCTGGCTTGCCTTAACCGGCCGGCCAGAGTGGAGTCGCGAGAGCTTTTAGCTCGAAGGGTGGATGCGAAGCGTAAGTGGCGAGTGGGCACGTGATGCTGGACCCTCAGGGAGCGCGTGATCGGAGTTTAAAGTCCAGGGACGCCTCTCCACCCTTAGCTGCTCACAATATGTTGCCCCCTTGTCGCACTATTGCAGCGACTTATTTCGGGGGCCCATACAGTGAGAGGGCGAGTCACCACCTGCCAACATATTTTTACTTTCTTTTAGTAGAAAGGCAGGTGCCATAGTTTCCCATAGTCCCCAGTACCAGTCCATTTAGCATCCCAATCCATAGCCCAATTATTAAATTTCCATACCCTGCAATAGTCCTACATCGGCCGCGGACTGCCTAGGGCTGTATCTCTATAGTGCAATCATGGGCAGGCTGCGGCTGGTGTCCCACAACACATTAAAAGTCTCAAAGGGCCTCTGCGTGTTGGATCCGTGTCCCCACGTAAGCCTTCCAAAGATCCGGGTACCGTCCTTCTGGTGGTACCCGAGTATTATGGAAATGAGAAACATAATAATAATAATAATCTTTATTTATTTCTTCCTTTTACAATACATATTATACATACAGGCAACATATACAAGGTGTAGAAAGCTGGTGCCTGTGGTAGGTGTAAAACCTGTAATACAGGTCACCAGGTCTCCACCACTCGGATGAACAGAACATTATAATTAAGCCAAAGAAAGAAACTATGTAGCTTAAAAATTAAATTACTTTAGTTACATTAGCAAAAAAATATAAAAATAAAATGATACAAAAAAAAAAAAAAATAATAAAATTAAACATGCAAAAGTCTACCCGGATGAAGTGTGAGTGATTGTGACGAGTGAGTGAGTGTGTAGTGTGAGTAAGTGTGAGTGAGTTTGAATGCGTGTGAAATCTTAATTTGAACGAATTAGATAAATGAGTCTAAAAAGGTCTCAGTCTCAGCGTATGAAAGTCCCTGTAGCCAGTTATCAAGTAAAATTTTCAGTTTGTGATAGTTTAAAGAATGTACAGATAGAATATTTTGGAGTTTATTATAAATGTAAGGGCCAAGAAATAAAAAGAATCTGTGACTGAAAGAAGTATTTAGTCTAATTGTCGGAGCTAATAAATAATTGCGACGCTCAGTAAGGGGATTGTAAGGAGTAGAACTGTGTTGTTTTAACGCGATTTTAAGAATAAATAATTGGCGAACTGTTAGTACTTGAGATAGTTTGTATAATTCTGCTGTTGGATATAATCGAGGCTTATGAAAGCAAACCTTTAAAGCTGCCCTTTGGGCACGTTCAAGCTGAATTAGATAAGATTTATATGTACCACCCCAAGATTCAATTCCATACAATATAACAGACTGGCACAGCGCTATATATACCATTTTCATAATTGAAATGTCAGCTGATGAGCGTAGTTGCTTAAAAATGTACATAAGTTTTCGTATCCTATTACCAACAGTTTCTATATGCTCCTTAAAAGCTAGCGAAGAGTCAACAATGATGCCGAGATATTTGATAGATGATACTCTTTCGATAACAGCTGGACTCGATGGATTCATGATAGAAGGAACTAAAATTTGGAGGTGATTAATATCAGATTTGTCTTTGCGTATTGCAAAATTTACTAATTTTGTCTTTTTGACATTTAAGGTCAGCACATTTTTATCTAACCAATGTAAAACAGAATTGAAGCCTTGCTGTGCAAGATTATAAGTTTCGAGCCAGGTTTTAGACGAGAAAGCCAATGCCGTATCATCTGCATAAGAGAATATAGCACCATTTTGCAATTTAATATCACACAAATCGTTCACATAAATTAAAAATAGACTCGGGCCGAGGATGCTGCCTTGTGGCACGCCATAAGAAATAGGGTGCTCGGAGCTTGTAAGAGATCCAATTTTAACACATTGAGTTCTGTTAGTGAGATACGACTCAAACAGCGATAATTGAAGATCTCTTATTCCAAGGGCCTCCAATTTCGTCAGTAAGATTGATCGATTGATCGATGTTATTAATATGCAAGGCATAACCAATACCGAACCAAGAAATAAACATTAAAATAATAGTAGTCTAAACATAAAAAAATCGTAGTAAAACTTGCGGAAACTGGCAACTTTTCAATAATTACGAAAAACTGACGTCACTGCCTTACGCCTTATCACTTCAGATTCTAAACTATCTCGTATATTACAAATCGTGTAATCGATTTTATATCAATAGATTTATCGTTAATGTTCCAAACTTGACCAAGACCTAGAAAAAACGATCGCGTTTTGAGAGGCTCGCCATACCTAAATGGGTGCGTAGGCTTTAGTCATAGACAAGCTTGGATATGACCTCAGTATTTAATATTTATTATGTTACAGGTACCTATATAATTATGTAAGTCGATAATTGTGGTTTTATTTAATAACATAAATATATAATTATATACCAATATCATTAAAAGATAACTTTTAAAATACGAAACTCTATTTATAGAGAATACCAAAACGATTTTTATTTTAGGTTGTTCGTCATCAATAATTTCAATCATAAATAGGGTGGGTATCTACTATTTCCAAGCAATGTTAATACACTAATTCTAAGTTGTAATTTGCCTCTCTGTGTATATTTTATTTTACCGAACACAAATTTAATTTGTCATCAAAATAATACAGAATAGCTAAAATAATTAATAACCATCATTAACAATACCATAGTTCACTACAATAGTTTTGAAACTACACATGTTTACGTTAATTTAATAGAAACTGAAATAGTTTCAGCATACATTAAAACCCAAAATTACGCAATAAACGAGGAAAATTTAACATTTGCATTAACAAGAATAAAAATTATACAGTACAGGACATCGAGATATATGTACTACGTACTAGAGAGGTTATTCTAAACAAAAACATTGCGCGCGGCCGATGTGGTGGGGTACGTGTGGAACGAGCGAGGCGTGGCTTCAAGTTCAAAGATTAAGCAATGCGCGCAGATGCGACACATTGTGCAATCTGTTTACTCGGTACTATCTGGTGGTACTGATACTAGGGAATTAAGAAAAAGAGGATTTTATATTAAACTATGTATTTTAATTTCCTTTAAATAATATCAATTTAGTAAGCTTTTGTCGTTTTGTGTAGTAATCAATAGTTTTATCAGTTTTTTGCTTCATGATGTAATCGAATTTTGGAGTATTGGTTTATAATAGCCCTAATTAAATGAATACGATGATTCAATGTTGATGGCGTTTACGTATAAGAAACTCACATTTTGAAAAAGCTCACGTGAGATTCGAGGATGGGGGAGGGGGTTGATTAAAATCTCAGGGCGATATCATTTAAGAACATAATATTATGTACTTTAGGCAAACTTGTAATAAGATCTATTTTACTTTCTTATTAGTCCATTTGACAAGAATATTGGGTAAGATACCTATTGGAATAATTTTATTATTATGTATGTACTTATTAAATCCGCGAATAAAAAAAAAATTTACATTCGAATATAGAAATTGGGTCGCATTTTTTTAATCCGCGAATAGTGAAAACGCGAATAAAGGAAGCGCGATTAAGGAACTTTTACTGTATTAGTTTCTGTGAATGTTGTGTTTATTTGTAATTGTTGTGCATAATAATTTATAAATCCTATTGGAACAACTGTTGATGAACTTTTTTTTAATAAATAAAAATAGGTAAATAAATAAATATTACTTAATATAACCTACCGTTTTACTTTGCGTAGTCGGGTAAAAGTATAAATATTTAGGTACTACACCACGGTAATCTTTCCTAGTATATATTGTATATTCATAGTTAAAAAATCCAGTTAAATTTTTTTAACACTCATCGATAGTGTCACGTCTGTGCTGTTAGTCTATGAAAAATGGCGCGAAACGCAGAACGCGTGGTGATTTTTCGCAAAATGATAACAATATTAGTAAAATGCATGACTTACTCATAATAAGGAAACTTACTGGTGAAAAGTCACTCCTCGGGATTTGTTTGTATTATGGGAACTGTTAAAACAATATCTTAGCACACACGAAGGCATTTTGAACAGAGCAATAACACGTGTTGACGCGGCAACCGTCCGGCACAGACTAAAGAGACTTGTGATTCTTGCCTCTAGCTCGTGTTAAAGAGAGTGTAGTAGCGATCGCCTCTCTAGTACGTAGTACATATATCTCGATGGTACAGGATGATGTCATGGCAGTAACAAGTCGTTCGTCAAAGAGAAACTCGCTTCACAACTTTTTCTTCACGACCTGGATTTAATAAAACTATGAAATTGACTATATCTACTGGACCAATAATTTAATCTTGCTAATAATTTCGTATCATTAATAGCGAAACCGTGTTCGAGATTTCTATCAAATATCATGTTAAAATTAGCCTTTATTTCATGATAGGTAGGTAACTGCTTCATTACACGTCGTGACATAAGAGGTATTGTTTACAAATACACAATCGAACGAGTAACGTATTATCAATATTAATAATACTTGTATAACTAGATTTGTAGCCTTGTGTGAAGGATAAATAAAAAGTAGATAATCTAATCGTACCTACTCTTTAAAAACATTTTGTAGTCTATGCCCATTTGAGATACTGCATATGTACCTATTTTAAGAGAACGTAAAAAGAAAAAAATAATATAAAGGTAGGTAGGAATATAAAAAGTTGGATACCCTCATAGAATTTAATTGGTTTTTAATAATCACCTACGCAACGCTACGAAATAATGACCATCACCTACAATAGTTTATGACTGATTTGTTATCACTATAACTACATATTTGAAAATAAAAAGTTTTAAATACATTTTTTATCAATAATCTTACACGCGACATAAGTTTGAAAAATCATTACTTACATAAGAAAAATTACGCATTAAAAGATCGCAGTCACAATATTTTTAGACGCAAACGCAATGAACAATAAGTACGAGTAAATATAGCGATCAGTACAGCTACATTATTGCTCGCTTTTAGTATTTATTTATCGAAATAATCGCATAAAGTCACGCTAATTATCTCGTGCAATGGCGAAGGTCATTTCAATATCTTTCGCGTTTACAAACAAAATATCAACCAACGCAATATTATAAACGAAATTAACGTTAACAATTGCAAAACGCAATCACCGGCCAGCGAAAGTAATAATCACTCGTGCGCATCCAGTTTCTCTCTAAACTTGTCTACGAATACCGCATATTTACGTAAAATTATAAAACGTACGAAATACACAACAACTGTCACTCGCGATTACGTTTCACGCAACAAACGCGTCCGTCGCTCGCGGCGCTCACAGCTGATCTAAAGTCCAAAGAATACAATTCAAATTTATTCGAGAACGAGCTGTAAAGCGCTTGAGGCGATTGAAAAGTCTCGCCTTGACAAAACAATACAGCTATTTTATCGCTTTATTGATTGATAAACAATAATAGCTGCACGTCTTCGGCCGTCGTTATGGAAATTGTTTAATCTGCATAGGAATTAATCGCATTATATTTTAATGCATTATTAATCCAATGGTTTCAAAAGATTGTTGATTTGAAGGTTGTTGATTTAGCTAGAGACATTTTTTAATTCTCATAATTTAAAAACTTCAATAGCTTCTATAATAAAGAAACATTTTGAACCATAGGTTCTTCCTTTTACCCAAGTAAAATAATTTTAAAATTAGCCTATGGCTAAGCATTTATGTACTATCTGTTACCAGCTAAATGATAACACAGATTCACAAAAATTTCATTTAAATTCATACTTACTTTCAGAATGTCCATGAATTCAACCTTGCAATAATGACATCATTTTAAAATTCAATATTGAATTTGTTTTAATATTTATTTAAACTTAGCAAAAAAATAGGCAAAAGAAATGCAAATATCATACCTATAATAACGTCATGTAGAACGTATTTTTTAAGCCAGAAATCTTGAAGTTACCTACTTATAAATCAATAATCAAAATTTAATTTTAAGTATAATAGAAATTAAGAATAAAAAATTAAATCTTAAATTATATTTTTAATTTTTACATTCAAATATTTTCCTACACACACACACACACACACACGGCAAACCTTAAACGTGGTAAGCTGTACATTATTCGATTACCTATCTCGTAAAATTATAACCAAATAACATTTCTTCTAGACCACGTAATTTCAGAGCGAAATACGAAAAAGGCAAAACGCTCTTCATAAAATATTCCTTTTCCTATAATTTACAATAGAATACTTACATTTTCTACCACCCTTCCTTAAATCCCGGATAGTGATAACAATTCTACACGAAACCATTTTTACGACACTATCGTTCCCAAATCGATATAAAACTGATGAGATTTTATTAGTGCATCGTTACATCAAATGTTTATTCAACGTGTTAACACAAGACCATGATGTCATCTCTAAACAGGAGCTAATGTTTGTGGAAAAAATGAATTATTGTCAATTGTTATGTTTGTTTACATATGCATCACAAATAAACTGAATAGATTAGTTAATATTGCGTGGCACACATGGGCCGCTGGCACAGCAGATCTTTCGACAAATAATAAAAGTGTTAAATTCACACATTTTACTGCAGTTTATTTCCAGAAACTGTGCGATATAAAACAGAGATGTCTGTAATTATCCTCGTTGCAAGGTTTTTGCGTAAACCGACTCGCAATGTTTGATGTAGTGTGGATTTAGTAACAAACACATGACTGATACGCAAAATATTAAAAAGATAATATGTAACATTTTCACAAAGCATTAAACAGGTTAAAAGGTGACGTGAATCCTATCATTCGTATGATTCGATCAACGAACAAACACGCACATAATATTTTCCATGTTAAAATAATAAAAAAACACAGCTTCTTACTGTCGACCATTTATAATCTCTGGGACATATTTAGAAATACTATTTGTGAAGCCGCGGTATACTTATTATCTCTTAAGAAGCTTTTAAGTAATTCTCCAGAGGGTTAAACATTTTAAAAGCACTTAACTGCAATTTATCTTCTTTAAAAACCTTGCTTACGGTATCTTGAAATAAATCCCGAAAAGTGTTCGTTAAACCGCCCTTAGATATATTTAAAAGAGAGATTTTTATTACAATATAAGGGCCAAGTCGACCATTCTTCATTCTTCGTAGATTTTATTTAAACCGATACGAATAGTTACAAAACATATTTGAACCCAAAAATGAAGGACAACCAATTTTGCTTCCATAAAAACATTGAGTAGGTATCACTACGAAAAATCGTGTTTACCAAGTTGCACCCCTAAAAATAAAGCAACGCAAATAATCATTCTACTAATTAGCATTAGCAAGGATACCCGTCTTCGCTTGCGCAATGTCACAACCGTTCCGCTTTCGTTGGCAGAAATAGATGGAACCAAAAGACCGGGCGTGTGGCCGTCCCCCGTATCGCTGCTTCCGGGATACAAGCCATTTGAAATTTTAGTTATTATGTTACAGCCCAAATAATTTAGCGATGTTAAAACGTCAATATGAATACGGCTTTTGATGTCCGCTTTGAAATTTTGGAGATTTCGATCGTTAATGTCCGAACTGGGCTATCATTTGTAATTTGGAAATATAAAATAGTAGGTTTTTGAAGCAAAAATAGTGTGTTCAGATCTCGGGGTAATGATTTTATTCATTAATTCAATAAAAACACATTAAAAGAGTTCAGATAGATCTAACGAGATAATCTACAAAAGAGATGCTCAGAAATACCAACTAACCTGATCCGACATTCAATAAAAATAATAAAACCTATTCTCACAAGCACCTCATTTATATTAATTGTAAACATACGTAGCATTACAGAATCTTTGTATCTAAAACAAATAATTATCTGAGAGTACGTAACGAGTAGGTAAATACAAAACAACTGACGTACATTTAGACGAGCAAAAAGCGACCTTATTGCACACAACTACGGAGTACATTCCTAAATAAGTGACCTCAAACGAATGATCGAGTGCTCTTAGAAGATAATTTAATGGCTATAATTATCGACATTTGCGCTACAAATCATGTGTGAATAAAAACTAAGCCGAGGCGAACCAGACCTGAAACTTAAATACTGGGAATTAAACACGTTGCCTTGATCGCGATTGTGCAAAGGTCTTCGTTCGGAAACTGGTTAAGATCCCAATATGGCCGCGGCCACAGACTGCGTTTGAAATTAATTATCTGTGATACTGCTTGTTTGACGCTTAAATGTTTTTTTATAAGACCAAGTATGAGTAATTAACGCACTTGAATTAATTTGGAATTAACACTAGAAAAAAATGGTTTTTAAGAATTTTCTCTCAGTGACAACAACTACTCAACTATATTTTGACAAGAAAGAAGTTTGAATTGTATAATTTAATATTATGCATTTTGTCCCAGACCAAGGAATGAACAGGTATAGGTGTTTTAAAATGTATGTAGGTGTAGTATAATAACAATGTGTTAAAAATATCTCATTTAAATCTTCGCTTTAAAACTTAATCAAATTAGCATCATCAATTGATTATACTCAGTCTCATAAAAGCACTTTATGCTTATCTACTTATTAAAATTTCATACCCTCCCGTACATCTTATACTTCAATTAAAAATCCTTCCTTAAAAACTTTAGCACAAAACCAGTTGTTCCAAGCAAACCGCTCGACCACAGAGGTTGCATTAATCGGTAACTCGATATTGGAACCTTATCCTACAACCGTTCTCCTGGCACTAATAAATGCACTTGTTTTGTGCTGTATCGAATGGCGAACGTATTGCCTAATTTATGGATAAAATCATATTGTGAAATAATCCCAATTAAATACTTTTTAACTGTTAACTGGATAATTAAAGTGTGTCGGGATAAAATACTTCTGTGCATGCGAATTACTTTCATTGAAATCTTCAAAAATAATGCCCATAGACTTTTATATAAATTGTTATCATTCAATACTTTGTTTATCAGCTTATTGATACCTAGTAGGAAACGATTTTGCTCATAAGGTTTCTTTCGTCATAATGGTATATTATATTCTTAGGACATATTGTATTAAAAACATTCACAAACCTCTAACATCCCGCTGTAAAGATGGCGACAATGTGCTGTCAGCTAAAGCCACTTCCAATAGATTGATGTTTTCGCGGCAACGCGTAACGACCTCCGTCTGTATAGAAAAAAGTCCATTCTAACCAATCCTGCTTCAAATGGCATATTTCACAAAGTATTGTAGTAAAACAAAACTTACTAAATATATTCGCCACACAAACTTCTCCAAATCTCACAAATTACAATTTCAAAAATCAAATTTAAACTGACAAAAAAAATAGCTTACATAGACAAATAAAAATATTAATAAAACATGCCGCAAATTTTGAAAGCAAAACAAACAAAACTTAAAGATACAGATTAGAGAAGCCAAGTCAAAATGTATCCCACACGGAAAGTTTAGAATTTTGAGCAACCCTAATATTTCTAAGAAAATTAAAAACAAAACTGCTAATAATTTCAAAATTAAATACATCGCTGATAGAGAAGGGTGTTAATTGACTGAAACTCCATTTTTTACTTTCAAACTGACTCATTTATTCTCGTAAAAGTTTAATACAAAGATCACTGTGCGTTTGACATTTTGTTAAAAAAAAAACATCAATTAACAACCTAACCCTAGTCAAGCTAAAGTTAGTACATGTACAATTGTTAGTAATGAGATGATGCGGAGTTCAGTCAAATCACATATTGTTAGGCTTTTAGTGTAGACCTATCAATAATAATTAATAATTATTATTAACGTTTAATAAAATTAAACAACGAATATTATTTTACTCGCTAACATATAAATACACGTATAAATATCACGCTATGACAAGAAATCACGTTTAGATTCACTTAAGTACCATTGCCTAATTTTTGAACTGAAACGAAAACGTCAAATGTGACATCTGTCAATTTGACTTTTCGAGTGTCAGTGATTAGAAGCATCATCGGCTTCGACGCGCCAACTGCACAAGCAACCATTAACTTTGTTATATAAATATATTGCTCGAATATATCTAAAAGTTAGAATGAACCTAGCACCGAGTTATCACCACCAAAATAAGAGTAGATAAATTTAGAAGAATCAAACAGGCAGTTAGTAGAGGAGCTACACAAACATATCACAAACGCTGTTAGTATTTTAAAGAACTCAAACAAACAAACAAAAAGGGGAATTTAAAAAAAAAACAGGCACACACAAGACATAAATAAATATGTGATTTGAGTAATGACATAGTTTCACTGCAAAGCTCTGTGAAACTACATCATAGGGATCGGAAAAAATAATAAATACATACATAAGTAGACAATGATTTCAAACACCTGTCAAACAAAAAGGTTATACGGAATGCATGCGACAATCTTTTCAAGAAATAATAATAATATAAACTTTCCGTGATAATATTATATCTTGCTGATGCATTTGACAAATTAATTGAAATTCATGGCCGAATTGTCGCAGACATAACGCGTAAAAACTGCGTTTGTCAGATTTTAACTTATTCCAAAAATGCTTACAATTTGTACCTACGATGTTTAAATATAAGAAAATAATTTAACGATAACCTACTTAATGGTATAACGGGAATGTATTAAATAATTTCCACCACTAATGAAATAATAAGAAACACTACCAGTAATAGGCGATAAATTAAGATTACTTGAAAAAAAATAAAGATATATTTTCTAATGGAATGAAATTTTCACCATCGATCACTACCGCGGACGCGCTAACGCCCCACTCGAAACAGTACTAGCCACAACGATCCCTTTGTGCGTCTCGTACACACTCCGTCCGCAATCTGACAATCGCAGCGTACCTGACTCGCATACTCACATACGAGATCACGACAATCGCACAGGCCCAAGCCGCGTGTCATTGGAGGTGAACGTAAACAATGATCATGATAGAGAAGGCGGTGACCGCGAGACAGATGCGCGAGCGGAAGCAGGCGGGGCGCGCGACGCACGAGCGGCAGTCGGCGTAGCTGCTGTAATCGGTATCGAAGTGTGTCCTTACGTAGTCGACGGCCCGCAGCAGGTCGGGCTCGGCGTCGCGCGCCAGCAGCGCCTCGGCCGCGTCGAGCTGCGCGCCCGAGCGCCGCACCAGCGTGCGCACCGAGCCCGCCTCCGAGCCCGAGCCCCGCCCGCGCCGGCTGTGCTTCGGCGACGACGACGAGTCCTCCGAATCCCCGCTCTCTGTTGAACGCCTGCGCAATTCGGACAGCGCAACTTTCTGCAACTCCGCTTCGCCGTTCTCCTTGCGTCTTCTATTCAATGAATCTAATATATCCGGTCTGTTGTTAACTTCCGTGTACTCGAGCGAGCTGTTCACTTCGTCGCTGGTGAGGTTTGAGCTGTGACGTCTGCGGCTGAGCGCTTGTATGTTGAGCAAGTCGAATTCGGGGGACCGTTTGCTGTTTCTGCGTTCGCTCTCGGAGGGCTTTCGCCTGCGGCCCCCGTCGTTGCTCTCTATGCTCGTGTTGTTTCTAGATCTTTCTAAACTGTCGAGTAAGTTCTTTTTGCGTTCGGCGCTGGACATTGATTTTTTGGGCTTTCTGACTGGGGTTTCTACAGGGGACGTTCGCGAAGGTCGCTTGTGTCTAGGTAGGCTCCTCTCTCGTGATATATCTGAAGGAGGTCGCCGTCTGCGTGTACCGCTGGGACTCAGGTCATTTTCCGGTTGTGCTGAAAGACTTGAGCAACAGTCCGACTGTGAGTCCAAAAATGCTCTGTAGTCGTCACCGAATTCCAACAAACGACGCGCGGCATCCGAGTCCGGAGCTTCTGAATATGGTTCTGAATTATATTTTTCCTGTTGACAATAATAAAACAGTTATAATTGTGTCATTCTTTCAATTCAATTTATCAAATCTAATAGCTAAACTTGCATTGACAGCGGTTAGATAAAATATCATACAAGCATATAATTTAAACGCGATTCATAAAAAATATTATTTTTCATTCTGGGCACAAATATGACGCAAAAGACAATATTAGGGCAAAAACTATATCGAAAAAAATGTTTGGTAATAACTGTGAATGGCATTTAATTCAAAAATCATGAATTGAATGAAAATAAATCCTTAATCAACCCGGTGATAAAACTTCAACTTTCAGGAAATAAAAATTACCTACCTACTAACTATTTCATCAATATATACGATTAGCTCTAATGCCCTAGGAATTAAGAATTAACAAAAACTGACTAAATCATAACTTTGCGTCAAAACTCTCACCTGATAGAAGTCCCACGCCTGTTCAGAAAACGAGCTATGTTCCTCCGTGCCGGCCGTCACGCTCTTATCTATATCCGAGTCCTTATCCACGCAGAGATCCCACATTTGGCTCGGGTCTCCCAAACTGAGAGCCAAAAACGACCGTTCCCGTTCCATACTTTTCGTGAGCCTCGGTCGAACTAAACCGCCTTCTGGACCGAGTTTGAAGCTGGGAGCCACTTGTTCCGTCTCGTTCTGTTCAGGGATGGCACTGTCTTGTTCTTTAGAAGAGATGTGCGTCTTCTCTATGCTCTTGCGCAGATTCGCTATGGTCGCCACTTGCTGTTTGATCAGTTCCTCGTCGCTGTCGTTGCCTGACGTGGACGTTGTGTCGAACCTGCAGATGGAAAAAAGTTAGATATAAATATACAGTTATAGAATTTTATATTTTTTCTACAATTTAATTTCAAATAGTGAATCGATTTTTAAATAAGAAAGTTACAATATTAAATTCCCTTATCAACTTTTATGTATTTTTTAGAAAATACATTAAAGCTCTATTTATAATATTTTGGCAAATTATATCATATTTTAAATAAATACCACCAATGTTGTTGTTCAATTAAAAAAAAAGTCTGCTACGATATTTCTGTAAATTTATAAAAATCCAGCTTGCAACCGCAGCCGCTAACACCGCAGCCAACACTGATAAGAACGACTACTTGCCACCATTACCCTATCTAATCTACACTCCAACTTACCGACTCTTCCTACTAGTAGCTGGATCACTAGCCGCACTTCTCTCAACCCCGTCCACATCAGGGCTGATCCGTCCGCAGAACGACAGCGACTTCACAAGCCTCTCACTGCGATTGGTCCCGGCTCTTCTAAGTCGCAATCTCTTTCGTCGCAACCAACACTGTTTATCACCCTCCACGCAAGATGTGCACGCTTCAGTCATAGTGTTCGTGCTTGAAATGTGGCCCTGAATTTAAAACACACATTAGAAACATATTTTTGCACGAGCAATCATGTGGTATCTAGGGAAAATTCTACTAAGGTAATGAAATTTTTTGCACACACACATTCACATTCATTTCATGCTCTTTTAGTTGTTTAGCCACCAATTTTTTTTTACTACTGACGCAATTAGGGAAAACTACACTATACTAAATAATAAGATTTACATTTCTTTGCTAAACAAGGAACTATTAAGAATACTGTAAATAAAAAATTATTCTTCTCACTCACATGCATTCCCTGTTGTTTTACGACAATAAATTCCAAATATCACACAGTAATATCTTCCTATCTTACTATATGATGTCAATAAAACAAATCACCAAATCACAATATAATAAAAGCAAATTGAATAAAACATTGCAAAACACGTATAAAAGCGAACAATCATTTAGCAACAAACAAACCTGTTAATTACTTGTTATGAAATAAACAAAACCCACCTGTACAGTAGTAGAACTGCCGCGTAACTTCGAACTAGAATTCCCTGGAGTCACTCTTTGTGGTGAAGCGAGCATATTCAGAGCTGATTCCGATATGGACATATTATGCGAGATCTCGTTAGTGGGCGTGGCCAGCGACGTTGCCGCGCCGCTGAGTTGAGACAGACAGGAGACCGACCACGGGCGAGCGCTGTTGCCGACCCGCTTCTTGCGCAGTTGCACCTGGGTTAGTGTGGATTTATTAGCACAGGGTGATATCTATGGTTTTATTGTTTGTTAGACATAGAAAATATTAGTTATTACAAACATAGTTAGTGAAATTGCCACGTAGGCTATAATGATGTTATTTTTTTAAATAAATGACAGGTGGATGAATATGATATTATTTTTATTTGCATCTCTTTTGTCTATAATTAAAACTGTCAATTTATTGATATGGGCTTTTAAAACACCACAAAGTTATTGCTAAAAATGTGAATTAGTTATGTGCATTGTGCATATAATATTATCTTAAATTATGAAAATTGAAAATAATCATTACTCAATGAAAAGTTAAGAAAAATTTAGTCTTGTCTTTTATATATCCTAGCATATATGATATTTGGAATGTCCTTTTGTAAACATTAAACATTTATTTTAGCGTTTTTATTACACAAAGCAAACACAAATTACCTTCGCCTGATGAGTCGGTGTGACGGTGCAAGTAGACGTGCTCATGTCCATGGAAGAATGTATATTCCTCTCTTCAGATGTTAGCGATGTGTCCACTTCACTTTCCGTTGTGTATTCGCCAGATGCGTCATAGTTTTCCGTGCCCTGGAAAGAGACAATTTAATGATTAGTGAATATTTTTGATTGTGATATACAGTATTTAAAATAGCTTTGAACTTCTGAAAGTATGAAAAATTTTTGTTCTGAAATCCCATTTAGATTCTACATACAACTTAAATATATCTTTAGTTCAGTGTTGTATTGAATGAAGATTTGCAACACCTATAAATCAGCAATTGCACTTTAAATAAAAATCAATTCCAGAAACCTATGGTCATTCATATACAGATACATCGTCTGTAGATCTCTGAGATAAATATTCGTTACACTAACCTGATTGCTATCATTTTTCCCATCCGAGCTCTGATTCAGCCATTCCTTTATCCTTGACATCTTAGCTCTACTGACCGACTTCCCTTCCTCTTCCAACATTAATGGTTTGAAACTCCTCGATCCCTTTTTCTTTGCCATTTGCTGCGCTTGCTTCTGTACCAATTCCTCTGCTTGAATCACTAGCCGTTCTATATCCTTGCACCTTGAGTTCTGATCGACCCGTAATAAGTCTGGCGTGCTGGATTCCAATTTAGGTTTAGGCGATGCTGTTTTCTTTTCATCCACTGGCAGTTCGCATTGAATTTCAACCGATGACGTCATTATGTCTGTAGAATCTTCGTTTGCTACTTTAGGGCCATTTACATATGTCCATTCCTCTTCCGAAGATTCGTCTTGCGATTTTTCGTCCGTTTCAATCATTTGCCTATCGGAATCCGTATCGTGATGTCTGAAGTAAAACGTTGCGCAGTTCTTGGATTTCCGATCGGATTGATTGAATCGTGACGTATCGATTGGTTTCTTCCTTTTGATCACGGTGGGGGGAGTTTTGATTTCTCTCGGAACATCGTCCATGCGCGTCTCGTTGCCTGCAAGAGAGGAATGCTTTATGAAAGCGAATTGTAAATAGTCAGTCACTCTTAGTCAGTTTGTAAACAACTCGTACTCAATGCATTAACTAATAATAACACCGCTTTGTTTGGTTTGTAAATGAGCGAGTAATGCATTGAAAATATTCGAGATGTTTCGCATAAATATGGTAATACAAACCTCTTATTTTAACATTTATAGCATGTTGTTTATTCAAAAGGTTATATCTTACCATATTAGACGAATATTTGTATAATGAATTAATAAAAAAAGTGTTATCCACAATAGGTATTTTTATTTGTGTTTGTAATGGATAGAAGTCGGTTAAAAATTATAAACTTAAACAAATTTGATTACTATTTCACGGGTAGAAAGCTACGTTATTCCATTAATTTTAATTGGTTATATTATTTTGACAAATTGTATTTTCCAGTAATATAAGTCCATAATCTGTCTGTTAAATTTTTTATACACACGTCTATTTTTTTTCCTTTTCATGCATGTATATGTGTAAGACCTTACCATCAATCTCATCAGTAGCGGGCACGGTTTGATCTGTGCGCATACGTCTCACGAGGCCGGGCGATTGGTTCGCGGGCACGCGGCGCTCGTCCGCCATCTTGTTGCGGCTCGACTCCCACTCGCAGTCCGAACCGAAGTTGCGCCAAGTGTTTATCACTGCATACTCTTGCTCCTCCTGGAAATTGTTTATGAACACATTAATTAAAGGTTCTGAAATCTATTTTTATATAGTATAGAGCATATTAGTACAATGTTTTGTTTGGAATACGCTTGTAAAATATGTCTAGTGTGATAATAATGATGAGTTTGAATGTAATCCTTACTAATATTATAAATGAGAAAATGTTTGTTTTTTGTCTTTCTAACATAAATCGAGCGATCTGTAAGTAGATAGTTAGGAAGCTGTCTAAATAGCTTATGTAGCCTAATTCCTATAGGAATTTCCACATAATAATTTAACCACGTGGGCGAAGGGGGTGAAAAGCTAGAACGAAATAATTTAATCAATAGGTGTACAACTATTTAAGTGTTAAGAAGTGAAATGGAATATAGATACTGAAGCATAGATAATGACGAACATTTCGGAGAGCTTTTATTTGCTAGTCGCGTCTATACACTTTGATTCCTTACACGAGCTCTGTGAACTGTGTGCTTAATGAGTAGCCAAGCCTATTAACTGGTGGTATAGTTTAAACACGCAGCAATTAGTTACCCCTTAAATGAGACATGCCGCATGAGTAGATCAGCAAGCTATGAATATAGCTCACCTCAGACGCAGACTGTCTGCTGTCCTCCGAGTAGTCCCTTACGCGTGCACACGGCGGCGTGCGTTGGCGCTTTGGCGAGCCGCGCCGGCTGAGCCGCGGCTGCTTCAGTGCCGGCTCGTCGTCGCTGTCGCTGGCCGGCTCTACTGTTACTATGTTCTGGAAGGAATATAAGTTTGTTTTATTTACGATACGATTTTTATTTTATGTTGGGTAGGTTATATGACTTTATGTTAGATATATTATCGTGTAATAGATACAATAAAATTATGATAAAAGTACGTTCTTCTCATGAATTTATTACAAGAAATCGTGTCTAATAAAAATTATAATATAATAGTTATTATAAAAGTTACTTCAGATTATGTACCTACTACATTTCGAACAATAATAATATTCATTTTATACGGCATCGTATTCATTTATTTGATTAAAATATTTACTCAACAACAATGTCGCATGTGAATAAATAAACGCATCCCATGGACATAAAATCTGAATAGAATAATTTTACGGCTCTTACGTACACTACTAAATTAAGTTTAATAACTATCCATAATCCTAAAATAGTTACAAACCTACAGTTACCGCCCATTACAGTCAAATTAAGTAGCCCCAAAAGATATACGAGTATAAATAAGTTAACCCTTTAATGCGAGCGGTCGGTCTAAAAGTTAACTAGGCGTATAGAAATAGGTCGAGTAGCCTAGCGACCGCGAAACACAACACACTCCATACAATATTTACGACACGTGACGTGTGGTTGTGTACACTTAACTGGCGTGGGTCGGAGAGATCATTGTTAGCGCTATTTAGGGTCGTGTTTGCAAACACTAGCGGGGGGTTGATTGCACTATTATTGTTGACGCGCCGAATCGTGCGAAACTTGAAATGAACAATGCTTTTAATTTGGCAATAAATATTTCAAGTGACTCGTGCGTGGATGTCGCACGATCGTTAGAAATTTTGCGGTGTAGTGTTTTTATTTTTCTTTGTCACAATGAGTGAATTCATTACGAAATAAATTTCAATTTTTTACTAAAAGTTAGAAACTAAGCGCTTACTTTTATTAAGTCTTTGTAAAATTGAATTTTGTGACGAATAACTATGGATAATGTATAATAGTGCTTAATGCATTTCTTATGATGTTTCAAAACTTTAATTATCCATCTCCGTCTTCCTATTTTATCGACAGTAGCTATACTATTCCCATTTTTTCCCACTTCACCCGACTCACTTTTATTAGCTTAACTTTTACTTCAATACAATCACAATCCTCACCTGACTGTCGCTCTTAGCGAGACACGCCTCCAGGTGGCACTGCCACTCGATAGCTCGCAAGTACAGCAGGTGCCAACGTCGCTCGAGCGCGCGCGCCGCGTCACCGCCGCCGCACAGCCGCACCACCGAACCGACGATCCGACCGTGGCATTCCACGTCGCGTTGCAATACCTGCGCGAGCGATGTAGGGTTAAACAGTGTATCATACAAGTACATGTCGACTTGTTTAATGGATCAACTTGTAAGCACATCAAGAAAGAAATAACATATTCATTGCCATAAAGCAAACGATGTATAGAATTTTATGACTATAAACTTTAACCAACATTAAAAGTCTTTGGGACGGGATATTTTTTTCAAAGGACTCTAGGCACAACTATGTTGTAGGAAATGGCTAAGAAACTACTCTTTCCAATCCAATACAGTAGATAAATATGATTAGATTAATAGATGGAAACGAAATTGCTAGAAGACACCCTAAATTCTACACTACAGTATCAGTTTTAATTTCTGATATTGTAGTGTAAGTTTGTGGTAAATTAGGTGCTAGCAACGGTTTTTGACTTCAAAACTGCGAAAAACCCAAACTCAAACGGTCCATAGAAACTGCCGCACAAGAAAAATTACAAAAGCCGATTCAATCAAACGTAACAATGCCGGAACAGAGTGCTTTTTTCGTTTAAGCTGACAAAAAATTAAATAACAGCCGATTCACAAAGGGCGGAACGTGCCAAGATAGTTGCGTGCGCGCAGCCGGCCACGAACACTGATCACGTGTACGTAATTGTTACAAAAATTCAATTATTTGAATGCACTTGATACGATTTAAGCATGGAATAGCCATGTAATTAAAGAAAGCTTTTAATGTAAGTTGTAATGCAACAAAAAGTATCAAGAGATTTGTATCTGGTCCTACATAATATGTTTTGAAGTTGCTAGTAATAACAAAGCAAACAAAAAACAAAACACAATTTTATATAGGTATATTCATGTTAGCCCAATATTTCAGCCGATATCCAAATCTGTAATTAACAAATATCAGATTCAGCGAACCTTAATAACAGCACAAGGCATAACTAATAATATGAAGCCGTTTATTCCATCTACAGCCTAGGCAGCTACCCCGACCTAATTCACGTAAAGCAGTTTAAATTCTGTCCTTATCGAATTATATCGGCAATAAACAGAGCATAAATAACCGTTTAGATAAGAAAGTAGGCGTAGCCGTCGAGAGTATGATAGAATGCCTCGATATATACTCGCTTCATAATAGACACCATAACATTTCGATTGTATCGGCGTTCTGTCAACATAAAACAAGTTAAACTGACGTAGAATAGTGCGGTCGGCAGTAAATCATGCTTAAACTGCGTTCGTTCTGGAGATTAAAGATTTTCTGCATACACTCGATCACCTTGGAGCTGTGTTATGTATGGCTAATAATGATTCGAGCTGTTGTTCTATCTTTTATATGATCGTAACTCTTATTATTTATGAGCTTGGAGAAATTAAAACACGATTTTCTCTTTTTGACAAATGGCTTAGTAATAAAAGTGTACCTACTCATATAAATCTTTGTGAACATTCTTTTGCTTCTCTTCTTACAAGCTTTTTCTTTACTACGACAATTTTAAGCTAGGCACACACTATACAAAGTCGACGAGTTGATGTACCTACATATTGCCACTGCATCCCGCCACATCATCAGTCATATCCGTGTTATTTCACAATAAATCCTCTCGCTGATCTGTTACGCACCTCGCGCCTTATCACCACGTCATCAGGCTCTAAAGCGACACTCGTCAAGATCGCAGCTCCACAGATCAACAGACGGTTATGCAGATACGAATCTACCGGCCACGTAACATCGCATTTACACAAATTGCCCTCCGCTACAGTTTATCGTAACTATTGCCAATCAAATTACTATTTATCGAGATCGTTCCATCGTAGCGACTGCGATTACGACTGAGAAAATATCGATTTATTAATCGAAACGATTTTCGGTTTGAGTGCATCTAATGCACTCCGAGCGATCGTTAATTTTGAATAGAGAGAGTCGGAACGATAAAAAATAATCATAATGACAGTTCCCAATCGATTTATTCATAAAAATTACACCTATTCATGAGGTAACGATGCATTCAAAAAATAATAATTTGGAGAAATGTGTGAAGCACCATTTAAATATTACTATATTACATTTAATTTTATATTTAGTGGAATGGAAATTAAAAAGAACAGAAATATTCAATAATTTGTTATCATTTCCGAGTTCTTGTAATATAACAACAATTACATTTAATTGTTCACAATAACGTTAATATATTCTTTGAGTACCGACTCTATGCATGAAATAAAGTATCATTACTGTTCTGTTTTTTTTATTCTACCCAAAATATACCAAAAATATTACACAATATTAATTTCGTAATACCAAACAGTACACCGATTATTTTGTATTTCCAATCAAACAGCATTATGTATCAACAAAAAAGCGGTTGTAACGCATTTCCAATGATAAAGTACGATTGTTATCACATTCCTTGATATTGCGAGACCCTTTCGACCTTTTCAAACGCTGACCGGCCCATTGTTGTAAGTACATTTTTATTGGTATTCGATTGAGATCGTGATTAAATCGATAAATCGAAACCATCTCATCGGCCTATTGTGTGGCTAACAACAATTTCTATTTCATTATAATGTTATTTCATAACAACAAACTATCGGTGACCTTGCTGAGATAACATACGGTAGTCTGAGCTTAAGTTTATTGACCTCATCATTTACAATCTACGACTACAATATCACTATCGCTCTTCACTCTTGTCTTCCTATTTATAACATTCGAAGCTTTATTTCAGATCGATATGTTTGGTAATAACGTAGAATATTCTTTTAAGATCGATCATTATCAATGTTCAAATAAAATTTATCAGGAGATAAATACATGCAATGTCATTTTATCTATCTATTACAAAAACATAACAAGAATACATTCAATGTATCCAATACGCTCCAAATTGTCATGCAAAGAAAAAAAAACATAGTTGTATGATAATCTTCCTTATTGTTATTAACGCTATATGCGCCCGATTCCTTTTAGCCATACGCTCGGGCAAACACATTTCGTCATGTACCACTAAATTCATTTTGGAAAGAACTTTCGTAAACACCTATTATATGATAAGACATTAACAAATCTAAACCCTCCTACACAATCCTACATATGCTTCATAACCACCACGTCAAGCGCTGTAAATAAACAATACAACGCTCATTTCCCATGGGAACATTTGTACGGATCGTGTTGCGTCGTCACTCGAGTCACGTCTTCATTACTACGAGTCGTGTCTTAATGAGCCGTCCCTTTTTCAGAAGCTCAGCCTTTAAGCTTATCTCTATACGTTGACGGTATATTTTCCCAGTACTTTGATCATGTTTGTAGAATACTATTCAGTATCTAGATGTTTTACTCTCCTAACTTTTAGTTAAAACTTTATTATTATAAATTTAATAAAAATGGATTATTTATGAACCAATAAAAAAGCGAAAACACACGCCCATAACAAAGATACTTAATTCCAAACATCGAGGAAATAAGTTGCGGAATTCACAACAAAAAGTCATGAATATTATGCTATCAAGGGTATTTGATTTCTATAAACTGTAGCAAATTCACGTCAACACTTCTTATCAAGCCCCTTACTTTTTTGTAGTCTTCAATTATCATATACCAACTACCAAACGTACATACCTCACACTTGAGTACCAACTCCCACACACTTTACAAATCACAACAAAATAATTCGATTACAACCGCAATTAGTTTCAAACACGGCATGTCACTCACAACAAAATCCTATAATAGAGGCACGCGTACCGCACACAGACTCATTGTTATCTCTTGTCATTACACCAGTTCATAATTCGCCGTGCCAGCTGAACACGATTGAAAAACAATAGCCTTTGATAACAACAACATTTCGTAACGCCTTTGTCTTTGTCCGTTGTATTTTGAGAGGAAAAATTATAGGGCCGAGAGTGTATAATTTCATTTGAGGTATTGCACCGTGTTTCAATGTGCGTTGCGATATACACGAATCCATGTAGTGTTGGAAAAATATTAATAGCTATACTTAATATGGTGGCACTTAAATGCAATGAAATCTAGCTCTTACACTCCATATATCTTTGTAACTGAAGAAAAACGAAATACATGCTTGAAGGTATCATGAATTTATAACAATAATCTAGAACATAGACACGACGTACACCGAAGTAAAAAGTTTGCTTGATAATACCAAGTTCAGTATAACCAAGAACAGTTACTTCATTAGTAATCACAGTTATCTCCACAATATTTAATTTTTAAAGACCACACATGAAGCAACATTGATAAGAACACCTCAAAAGGTGTAAAGTCAAGGTATGTACATCGTATTTAATACTCGTGATATTTGAGAATGCATGTCTTTAGGCACTAGTGTGATAATAAAGTTAGTTCTAGCACAAATACTCAATGTCGAATAGCACTCGAATGATTTATGAGAATTAGTTGCTAAAAATTACAATGTCTTTCGTGCCCATATACATAACAATACACTTCAAATACATAAACAAACTGACATCGACTAATGACCAAATCTATTTTAGAGTTAGATATTTTTTATCATCACGTGTTTATTATTGAAATACGATCTGATTTTGAACCACAACACTTTTGTTTGAGCGATAGCTGTACAAAACAAAACAAAAACAGCAATGATCTCATTTATCATTTACTAACAATACGATGCATGATTAAAGTCTTCTTCATGATCCAAAGCTATTCATGATGTACGTGCAGGTTTCCGCCTTCCTTACGTTTGAATACTCCTTTTCTTATTAGTTCATTCATCATCGACTACACTATAATATACCGTATCTGTCTCATTTTAAAGATCAGTTTACTTTGCCTCTATTGTATTTTTTGTTGTACAATTTGTAAATTCTTGGTTCGCCGAATGCGGTCGAACTCTGTTTTGCTCTTCCTTGTGTACCTCTATGATGCGAAATGCTTCAAGGTTAAACAAGCGATTTAGACATGTTCAGTAGTCACAATTTCATTGATCTCAAGATGATTTACGTTTTGAATCAACTGAATGTTATTCAAATAATATACATTAATTCTCTTCTCTATCTCAAGTGTTCATAAATCTTTATTGATAGGGCCTTTTCAGTTTCATTAATAGCATAATCGCTATTCAAAATATGCTTGTTATTCATCATTAAATGATTCAGTTGTGAGATAGTGTACCAGGAATCATTGTCATACATTATTTTATCTGTACCAGGAAAAGCGCGAATATGGATTAACTTTTATGTTAATGGCGTCCATGAGCTATTACACCCTTTAATCAGTCATGTATTAAATTAAAACTAGCAGTTTTTGAAATTTCTATAGTATTCCCAATTGGATTGAAATTTGAAATATTTAAATCGACATCAGTTGATTTTACTAAATTCCTAGATATGAAGCTAGTTTTGTTAGAATTCATATGATCATAGTTTTCGTAACTTATTCACGTATTAACCATCGTGAACTATCATTAGTCAAACCTATTAGCGCAATGCACGTATTAAAGCCCATTGCTCATCTCACACTCGAGTTACATAAACCAGGTTAATACCGAAATTCCTGCAAGCGTGTTAATCGTAAATTTTGCAAGACTAGAAGATAATTGACAGCGTACATACATTCGCCGTGATACAATTAAGGAAAAACGTGCGTTAAGGTAATTACCTTATAATTATGAGGCGGTACTATATTGATGATTATATCATCGCTTGTCATATGAGGTTATGAACGGGTAATGTTATGTGTAATAACTACCGTCAACCGTGTAATCGTAAGTTTATTTAAATTACATAAGAAATGGAGATCTGATAGCGTTATAACACCATATTAGATTGTCGTTTATTCACTATTTCCACAATATAAATAAAATCGATCGTTATTTCCCTTTAGAAATTTGCGTTTTCGTTTACTAAATCATAACCTATGTGGTATAAGCTTACATTCAATTGTTTTATATCATCAATAGTGTTGCGAGTAGCTTATATACAAGTTTTAATTAAGATTATTTACGCCAATTGTCTCCAAGGTCTAGGAATAAGCTCTAGTCATAATATTAACAATATGATGAGACACAAGACTGTTGCGAAAGCAGAGGTTAATTTAAACATAAACTACAATGTCTGCGCCCTCACACTAAAGTAGCATTACTTAATAAGAGCTTAGTCATAAACTCAGTGTTATTACATATGTTTCTTAGTGCCTATAAATCAATGAATACGGAAAATGGTTAAAATAGCAGTACCATATTTGATCGACACAAGTTCGCAACTACATAGCTTTGTAGAGTTAAAATGTTAGCTACAAGAAATATTCCTACTTCCAATTCCTTCGACAATTATTTTAAAATAAGATTAATTCAGCATAAAGTCAAGGATGGCAAGATGTATTCAACAAAGCAATTTAATTGCCTAAATTAAAAAGAAGAGCACAAACAACTGGTCCCATTACGAAGGCCGCAATATGCTGCAAAAAAATTAATTATTCCATGGGAATTAGATCTGCTATTATAAATGTACTTCAAGGTCCGTCGTTTTCGCATGCCTGCGGAGTCATCGGCCGCGCTGCTTGAATTAGCCAAATCAGAGCCGAGAATAACTGAACTCCGATCGCGTTTTCAGCAAAACGTGATGCATTGTGTGTCAATGGTGGAATATCCCTACTAATGTTATAAATGCGAAAGTTACTCTGTCCGTCTGTCTGTCTCTTCTTCAATCACTTTACTGATTAAGATGTACAGAGATAGCATGAACCTGAGAAATGACATAGGATAAGTTTTATCTCGGAAATCCCAAGGGAATGAGAATAATGCGGGTTTTCCAATGACGATTTGCCACCTGCGGTGTTCCCGAACAACTACGTACTACATTGGGGCCTTCAAGAAAAGAGCTTATTTGTCCATAAAAGCCGGCAAAGCACCTGTAACACTCTTAGTGTTACAAGTGTTTATGGGCGGTGGTGACCACTTAACATCAGGTGGCCCACCTGCTCCTTTGCTTGCTCTGACATAAAAAAAAACAACGCAGGCAAAGACGCGGGTCGAAAGCTAGTATCAAAGTAAAGCCAATGCATACAGAAATTCTACGGGCCAAGTGAGTTAGAACGTATTCCATTTCGCCGGTATGCTAGCCCCATTTCCTGAATGGCTAGAAACGTTGTCAGCCATTCGTCACTATAAAAACCGCGTTGACACAGTGACATTTTGTTTACGAGCAGCCAAGTGGGCGAAGATAGTTGAATTACATAGTATGAGATGAGGGGATAGCTGCGGATTTACGACCGCATTCTGTGTACCTGTTAAACGGTAGTTAAATAGAGATACGTCTTTAAATGTTAACGAGCATCTTGACATCTCGTAGGGGAAACTTTGTTAAGATACAATGGTCCTATCTATAGATACGTGTGTACGAGTGGGCTAGGCGTGGAAAAGATCATAAACCTTTATACTGCACTTCACACATGACGTACAGGACACATAGCTCGCCAATCTCAATTGTAACTGGTTTCAATGCGAAAGAGCAACAACATTCTTACGTTGTATACATTCTTGTATTGCTCAGTTATATTTCCATATTTCTTTATTTTATTTTACCTATTGATACAAACGAACAACGGTTCTTGTGATATTTTAGATATTATTGCCACTTAATTCAAGAAGCAAAAGGAAAATTAGTAACATCCGTTTGTTTTCGACAGAGTGATCTTTTTATACCAAATATATTTACTCATTGTTCAAAACACATTTAAACCTATGTTAACCTTGACAGCACCTTCACGCTACGATTTAGATAATGGAATACAAAAAAAACCATTTGTATAGCCAATTGTGTTTGTTTGACCTTATGTTTATTTGTTTTTAGAGCCGGCATATTCGCGAATGAAGTACGATCCAATGTTTTGATAAACACTACTTGATCAAGGGTATTGAATGCACGTTGATGATGTCATAAATCATTTTATCAAACATTTGAGACGATGAAGTCAGCGATATTTAAGTAGCTTGTATATTTAAATCGATAAAATGTGTAATGCAACGCATAGGATTGCTACCTACTGCATATTACATATGAAAATTACACACGAATTACAGATTGTAACTAAATAACGTGGAAAAACTATGAAAAGCAATAATTTTAGATGACATGAACATCAAAAAGGGACAACTAGAAATATGCAATGCAATATCTTTTGTTTCTTTGTTTTTCAAACTTTAATAAAGTCTGATTCAATTAATACTCAACACATTACACAACAGATTCTTTACATTTCTCTTCAATACATTTAAAAATACCGCTATGAGTGAAATATGACTACCTAGTGCACTGTGCAAACATGGAATATACGATGAATACAAACCAAACGAACACACACATAGACACTCTAACCGTTGTATGCTGCAAATGGTCAGATGTGCCGATACAGTCGATAGCTGTATGATCTTGTAATAACGTTCTAAATAAACATCGGGATTATGGTATCGGAACTTATCAGTTTACTGTTAATCTGCGGTTGTACGCCGCAATAAATCTATTTGTCGATAAAAACGGATACACGTACCTATTACCAACCTACATGTGTACATACGAGACGCTTTCAATGTCAAGAACGGCGGGTATAAATATTTATTATGATATCGGTCAAAAGTATTGGTAGATAACGTTTTATTGGAATGTAATTGTTGTGCTTTTAAGTAGTCATGCTTATAGGACAATATTAAACATTGTTAATAACATATTCGAAAATAATAACATCTATAAAGTAATTTCAATCCGATTAAAGATTGAAGTCCTTAACTTCTTTACAAACGTTGTATTTCTTTGCTTTACTACGATGTGTGCTATGTGACATTACATTTACAAATTTTAACTACAAATATGTCTAATCTCACATGTTCTTAACTAAACACCCTTGTCTAAAAGCGTCGACCACTGTACATTTCCAATCCCTACCCACCATACCATCATATTTAACGAAATCGATCCATACCTTCACAGTTCACAGCTGCAAAAGTTTAAAGTAAAAGTTAAACGTGATCGCAATTAGCATACAACCTCTCATCACACACCACAGTACATTTATTATTACGTAGTGTAACCAATACTCTTTAGAATCGTGACCGACCACATGTTCGTGATATCGCGATGTTACCCATATAGAGGCATATGGCATACATCTTATTTGGATGTGAATCAAATTTTATGGACCCACAACGTTAGACACGTCGATTGCATGTAGTATTGGAGTATACTGAAGATTTATTTGCGTTTACACGACTTGTATAGCGAAATTGTGAAATAGTAAAGACTAAAAAATAAGGTGTCAAAATTCAAATTGTTATGTAGTGTTATAACGATGCAAACGTTATCAAAACTACTAGAAGAAATCTAAATTGTCAAAGAAAATATTTATTAATCTTTAAGCTTAACGCCTTTAGTACACCGACGCGTTCGCGTGCGGCAGCGAAACATCGAAAAATCTGTCAGTACTATGGCAGGATTTCGCATATGATATGTCTCACTCTAGCACATAGATAGATGAAATAGTTGCGTCCTTGTCAGTATAGTTTCGCAAGGAACTGCGAAATGGCCATTACACAGACGCATTGCGAAACAGTTGCGAAAACATTGCTGTGTACTACGCCTTTTTGGTACACCGACGCATTCGCGAGCGGCAGCGAAAAAACGAAAAATCTGTCAGTAGTATGGAAGGTTTTCGCATATGATATGTCTCACTCTAGCACATAGATAGATGAAATAGTTGCGTCCTTGTCAGTATTGTTTCGCAAGGAACTGCGAAATGGCCATTACACAGACGCATAAGTTTCGCTAGTGAAGTTTCGCGTGAGTTTCGCATCGCATAGCGTCCGCTCGCATTCTGTCGGTGAGGACAGATTTTCGCGTCCATGGACAATGATATTATATAGAAGTGATATAGAAATAATATATACTAGCTTCCGCCCGCGACTCCGTCCGCGCGGATGTCGGTCTTCGCGTGGATGGTTTATTTATCCATTTTGAATACCTCTGACAATAACATCTTATAAATATCTATTGGACCCAATTCCCAAATACGGCTAGGCCTATAATAATACGCAACGTGTGTTCGCGGTTCTACGGAACAAGTAACAACGTCTATGGATAAAACTGAAAAATGAAGATTATTTTTTTTCTACGTATTTTTCCAGGATAAAAAGTATCCTATTTTACGCCCAGGGTAATAAGGTATAATTATACCAAGTTTCATCGAAATCGAACCGCTAGTTTTCACGTGATGCCTTCACATACAGACAGACAGACAGACAGACAGACAGACAAAAATTTTTTTAATCACATATTTGGGTTTGGTATCGATCCAGTAACACCCCCTGCTATTTATTTTTTCAATATTTTCAATGTACAGAATTGACCCTTCTACAGATTTATTATATGTATAGATATAGACAAGAGGTACCTAGATACGCCACCAACGTGCCAAAATGCCAATTGCCATGGCAACTATTTGTTTATTTATATACTATATTGTGATTTGTGAGTATTATAATAACGTATCTATGTTACAGTCAAAACCCTGAACCAGTCAATAACGTTATTGACCGGTAAAATCAGTTAATAAGGATATTGACTAAGGGCGTCGGTTAATATCCTTATTAACTGATTTTATCTGATTAAACCAGTTAATAACGTTATTGACTAAGGGCATCGGTCAATATCCTTATTAACTGATTTTAAGTCGAGACATCTAGTCAATATAGGTTTTAACCGACGTGCCCAGTCAAAACTCATAAAAAGTTAAGGACGTTAGTGAAATTATACTAGAAAATCATTTAAAAAGGTAAAACTTTTTAAATTGCAATATTTAAGAGTTTTAAGTTTTATTAATTAATTCGGGGTATTGTTTGTAAACTGCAACCGCGCGAGAATACGTGCTTGTTATGTACCTACATATAAGATTAGAGGATGCATGGGGCCACCCAAGAAGCTGCACCTGTTAGGAATTGCGACATCGCGCACACCTGCGCTTCCAGAGAGTGTTGCGGCAATCATCGCCACCGCGACGCTGCAGCTACCCCGCCGAGGAGGACGAGCACTCTTGGTTCTAACATCGAACGGGAGGGACGTAGGTTAAGTTAGGAGTAATTTATTATGTAATTTTTTTTACAATAAATAATTTAAAGTAAATTTCGGTTTTTTTTTGCGCCTTCGCGGGCCGGTCGATATAATTGGCGCAGTCGGTAGGATGATCCTCGAGAGCCGTCTCTCGGAACGCGAAACTACAAGCATCGAGAATTGCCATTCCATCGGAGGGACGACGACGGGACCAAGAACCTACATCTATTGGCCGCCGCAACGCGAAGGGTATCCGAACATTGATACTGCAAGAAAGGCCGAAATGAAAATCCTGTAAGTACACTAATTCTCTTAGTGACTTGCCATTCCTAGATTTGTAAGTTTTCCTAGATTACCCATTAACGGGAACCGAGGAACTGTAGCGATTAGGTTTAAAATATTAATTCATCGCGAATTAATTTTCGAATTTTACAAAATCAAATTGTAAAATTCAAATATAGATATTAGGTTGATAAAAGATTAATAAGTTTAAATATTAATTAATTAC
Organism: Colias croceus; assembly: GCF_905220415.1. Classification (NCBI taxonomy): domain Eukaryota; kingdom Metazoa; phylum Arthropoda; class Insecta; order Lepidoptera; family Pieridae; genus Colias; species Colias croceus. The sequence continues at coordinate 6,446,900 of NC_059556.1, read as the reverse complement.
GAATTAATTAATTTTCAAATTTTGCGAATTAATTCATTTCATAATTCAGATATATTAATTAGGTAAAGATTATTATTTTTTTTATATTAGTTTAACGAAGTTAATAAATTTAATTAAATTTAATATATTTTATATTATAAGTATAGGAAATACAGATATCTAAAATGTCAGATTTGGATAAAATTTTTAATGCACTTAGGCTTTTGCCAGAATTCGATGGTAATGTTAACGTTTTAACAAGATTTATACATTTAAGTGACCAATTGGCTGAGGAATTTATAGAAAAAGATCCCGGAAATACTTTAAAAACTGCCGCGTTATGTAATGGTATTTTAAATAAAATCACTGGGCCTGCAGCCCGAGTTATTAATGCAAACGGTATACCTACTACTTGGCACGGTATCAAAAGCGTATTAGTTAATAACTTTTCTGACCATAGAGATGAGACCGCCCTTTATAACGATTTAGCCTTATTAACGCAAGGTCGTAGCTCTCCTCAAGAGTTTTACGAAAAATGTCAACATCTTTTTAGTACTATAATGACGTATATAGCATTACATGAAACAGTCGTTACTACTCGTGAGGCAAAAAGGGACCTGTATCAAAAATTAACACTACAGGCTTTCCTACGTGGCCTACGAGATCCGTTAGGCTCACGTATACGTTGCATGCGCCCCGCAACCATTGAAAAAGCATTAGAATACGTGAATGAAGAACAAAGCACTTTATACCTTCAACAACGTAATGAAACTTTTGATAGGAAACCCCACGTACCCTTTAGAATGCCGTACTCGAATGAACCGTTTTATAGACATAATGATTTTAGTGAACCTATCTCTTCTAAACTACAGCCTTTACATTCGTTCAGACCGCAATTTAAGCCACCAAATTTTAATCGAAATTTTAATCAACCACAGGGACCAGCACGTCCTACTCGTACTATGCAAATTTTCCGCGCTGCACCCCCTAACTATAACCCGCAGAGCAATACGTTCAGATTACAGCCTAAACATCCCGCGCAACCGAAACCGCATCCTATGAGTGGCATTAGCCATTACGTTACAAAGACTTTACCACCAACACCTTTTGCACGCGCTCATGATTGGTCAAAATTTGGTAATCCACCCCCGAGTAATTACTTTAAGACTAGGGAGATGAATCATAATGAATATATAGATAACGAAGAATATTACTGTACCGATTTATATCCTTATGAGGATAACTATTATAATAATGAATATTACTGTACGGAATATGAACCTTATGTACATTGCGAACAGACAGACGCACCTGAAAATTCTGATGAAACGTGTGACGTACGTTCAGAACACGATCAGGATTTTCAGAATCCACCAAAATTAGAAAAACCAAAATAGAATTAAATCTACACACGCAACGTCAGCTTCCTTATATTCAAATTCATAATCCTCCACTTAAATTGTTAATTGATACTGGAGCTAACCAATCTTTTCTTAGCCCTGATGCAGTACAGAGATATTTTCCTGACGTTACTCTTAATTATGACCCCTTTGAAGTAAGTAATGTTCATGCTGTAACTCGTAGTAATTATTCTATAACATTACCTAGTTTTCCTGAATTTAATGACCCTGACGATATTACATTTTTCGTTTATAAATTTCACAATTATTTCGACGGCTTAATAGGTTCAGATTTGTTAGATAAATGGGAAGCATCAATTAATTATAAAACTAAAACTTTAAATACTTGCAATGCTACGAATCGGTTATTAGTATATGACTCACGGAACGCTAATCTTTATGAGGACGTCATACCCGCAGGAAGTAGTAAATTAGTTAGATTACCTATAGATGTTGAGAATGGAGACGCTATTATACCGGAACAAATTATATGTAATTGTCATATTTCTGAATGTTTAACGAAGGCGAAAAGCAATCGCGCTATCGTGGAAATTTCTAATCCAACCCGTAATGACGTAATTTTTTCAATGGATCGACCAGTATGTGCCGAGGTTTATAATAACGAGTGCACGCGCACCAAACGTTCGTCCGACCGTGTGAAACAGGTATTATCTCGCTTGCGTACTGATCACTTAAATAATGAGGAACGTTTAAATTTAGAGTCATTATGTTCACAGTATGCGGATGTATTTTATATAGAAGGAGAAACCTTAACATTTACGAATAAAATTAAGCATTATATTAGAACTAAGGATGAAATACCGGTTTATTCGAAAAGTTATCGCTATCCATTTATTCATAGGCAGGAAGTACAGAATCAGATAAGTAAGATGTTAGAACAGGGTATTATTAGACCATCAGATTCAGCATGGAGCTCTCCTATTTGGGTGGTACCTAAAAAGGCAGATGCATCCGGCAAAGTTAAATGGCGTTTAGTTGTTGATTTTAGAAAGTTAAATGAGAAAACTTTGGATGACAAATATCCGATTCCTAATATTACAGATGTCTTACATAAATTGGGTAACTGTCAATACTTCACAACGTTAGATTTAGCAAGTGGGTTTTATCAAGTAGAAATGAACCCAGCTGACATTCCAAAAACCGCTTTTAGCGTAGAACATGGTCATTTTGAATTCTTAAGAATGCCCATGGGTCTAAAGAATAGTCCGTCTACTTTTCAAAGAGTAATGGATAATGTACTGAGAGAATTGCAAAATTCTATTTGCCTAGTCTACCTAGATGATATAATAGTATTTAGCACTTCTTTACAGGAGCATATCGTTAATCTTGGGAAAGTGTTTCAGAAATTGCGTGAATCCAACTTTAAAATACAAATGGATAAATCGGAATTTCTTAAACTCGAAACCGCGTATCTAGGTCACATTATTAGCAAAGATGGGATAAAACCTAACCCAGATAAGATATCTGCCATCCAAAAGTATCCCCTTCCGAAAACTCCAACCGATATTAAACGATTTCTAGGTCTATTAGGTTATTATCGGAAATTCATACCAGATTTCGCTAAAATCACGAAGCCCATGACACAATGCTTAAAAAAGGGTTCAAAGATAACATTTTCTAAAGATTACATTGAATGTTTCGATAGGTGTAAAACATTATTAATGAACGATCCAATTCTCCAGTATCCTGATTTCAATAAAGAATTTATTCTTACGACTGATGCGTCGAATTTAGCCATCGGTGCTGTACTCTCGCAAGGCCCCGTTGGTTCCGATAAACCAATTGCGTACGCTTCACGTACACTTAATAGTAGCGAAATTAATTATAGTACGATTGAGAAGGAATTATTAGCAATTGTCTGGGCAACGAAATATTTCCGTCCTTACCTTTTTGGCCGCAAGTTTAAAATTATAACTGATCATAGGCCCCTTCAATGGGTCATGAATTTAAAGGAACCTAATTCCCGTCTCACACGTTGGAGGCTCAAACTTAGCGAATACGATTACACCGTAATTTATAAGCAGGGAAAGCAAAATTGTAACGCCGATGCTTTATCGCGTATTCAAATTAACAATGAGGAAACAGATTCTTTAGCGGTTAATCCAACAGAAACAACACCTTCGTTAATAAGAAGAAGTTCAGATACAATTACTGTTAATTCAAATTCAAGTACGATTACTGCACATTCGAAATCAAGTACTCTTACAGCAAATTCCGACACCGTCACAGTTCATACTGACGCGGAGAACCCAATTCTAGATATACCTATAACAGATCACCCGTTGAATAAATTTAAGAGACAGATAGTTATTACTTTAATAGATAGAGTACCGAGTAAGCCTATAATTTCAAAACCTTTTGAAAATCATACTAAGATAGATATTAATGTTAACAAAGCGAATATTGATAGCGAAATAGTTTCACTAATTAAAAAATATGTAGATCCTAAGATAAAAACTGCAATTCTAGTTCATCCCCCTGATGCTATGTGTACTATAGTTCCAATAATACAGAGTAATTTTAAAAGTTCATGTATGGATTTAGTTCTTACAAAATTAGAATTGCAAAATGTCAAAGATTACTTTAAGCAACAGGAAATAATACGAAATTATCATGAAGGCAAAACTAACCATCGCGGAATTAACGAAACTCATTTATCTTTATCTAGGAAATACTTTTGGCCTAAAATGAAGGAAGCAGTAACTAAATATATTAATGAGTGTAGCATATGTGGTCAAGGGAAATATGATAGAATTCCAGTAAATCCAAAATTTCGAATCGTAGTTCCTCCTACAAAACCTTTTGAAATAGTACATCTCGATTTACTTAGTATTGATTCTCAGAAATATCTCACTATAATAGATGCATTCTCTAAGTATGCTCAAGCATATTGTTTAAAGGACGCAACCGCAATAAGCGTGGTTCAGGCTCTTTTGACGTTTGGTACACATCATGGCTTACCTATGACTGTCGTAACGGATCGAGGTCCTGAGTTCACGAACCAAATATTCAGTGAATTTGTAAGGCTTCATAGAATAAATCACCATAAGTTATTAGCTCATGCACCTAACGAAAATGGTATGGTAGAACGGCTTCACTCAACTTTATTAGAACACATACGTTTACTAAAACTTGAACGACGTGGTGAATTAATCATTAACTTAATGCCGTATGCTGTTCTTGCCTATAATAGTTCGATCCACAGTTTTACGAAGTGCAGGCCTCTTGACATTATAACCGGTCATTTAGATCCCCGCGATCCTGTAGATATCGATCTATCAGAAAATGTCTTACAGCAATATATGCAAGAACATCGCGATAGTATGCACAAAGTATTCAAAATTATTAATGAATCGTCTTTGGAACGCCTTACTCAAATTACAGAAAACATTAATAGGAACCGCGAACCCGAAATACAGTATTATCCAGATCAACAAATTTTTGTAAGAAATCCTAGGGCTAGTCGACAAAAGACCGCACCGCGTTTTACGCACGATACTGTACTGGCTGATTTACCTATTCATATCTATACTAAGAAGAAATATGGCGCTGTTGCTAAATCTAGGCTTAAGAGGGTACCTAAATTGTTACAGAATCCTTCCTCTGATCCTGTGCCAGATTCAAGCAGAAGATCCCACCCTGACTAGCTTGGATGACGGACCTGGTATATTACCATTTAATATTGGAACTGCTAGAATTGTCACTCATTATCATTCATTTTTGCAAATTATTAATTAAAAGGATATTCGTGATAGTATAACCATAGTAAAGGATCAATTAAATTCATTAACGCCTAATTTGCACGATAAATTATTTTCGCTTTATAATTCACATATTGAACACTTGCATTATAAGATTATTAAATTGTCAAATCAGTTGGAAACTTTTGAACCCAATCGCATAAAGAGAGGTCTCATAGATGGTTTAGGTTCAGTTATAAAAAGTATTTCTGGTAATCTAGACTATACAGATGCAATTAAATATGATACCGCAATTAAATTATTACAAAATAATGAGAATAAATTGGTCACAGAAATGAATAATCATATAAGCCTCAGTAAAGATTGGATAGAACAACAATCTGATATTTTAAACAACTTAATTAAAAATCAGGAAAAAATTGAAATAGCTATAAATGATTTAAAGGCCAATAATTTAAACGTTACTCTATACATAGATTTAATTCAACGCGTAGCGATTTTATCAGATAATATAGATGATATATCTGAAGAATTACATAGATTAGAAAATTTATTAGGTTTTATTCGTGCGAAAAGTACGCATCATCTTATGTTCAATTCAAATTCTCTAAAAGAAATGCTAAATAAATTACACAAATTTTATGGCAAAGAGCAAATCCCTCAAGTTAATTATAGAGAATATTTTGATTTAGTTAAACTAGGCTATTATTATAGTAATAGGAATATAGTTATAGTTTTTATGTTCCCGGTTGTCCTTCCTGCTACCTTTGAATTATTTAAATTATCCATAGTTCCTAATAAAGATAGTAAAGTCCTAATTCCACCCTATCCTTTTGTGGCAATTCACAACGAGGATTTTATGTACATGGAGGCAGAATGCCCGAAGTCTGGCCTAGGGTATCTATGTGAGGACAAGCTGAACCATCATCGATCCAAAAATGACTGCGTGTATCACCTTATTACCACGCAACGAGTCGTCGCATCTTGTCTCTTCACGCCTGTGGAGCTCGGAGCGCCCGCACTAGAAAAATTAGACGACGCCCACTACGTCATCAGTTTCCCCAAGCCATCAAAAATCCACTTATCATGCTCGCAAGATCAATATGACGTCATTAAAGGAAGCTACTTAGCCACAATACCCAAAAACTGCATTCTTCAAACGGAGGCTTTCAAGATAGTCAATCGAGAAGACATATGGTCTTCTCAAAGGACAGATAATGAAAATTGCAAACCTGCCAGATTCCAGCCAATATAATACAGATGAAGAAGTTCTGAAGTTGAATTCGATAAATTTGGATAAATTACACGCTAGTAACAGAGCTATATCAATGGAAATGCCTATCAGTACTAACAACGGATACGAGATTCTCTATATGCAGCCTTCCATAATACCGATATATGTTATATTAATAACGAGTGCAGTTGCCCTAGTGACATGGTACATCGTACGGAGACTGCGTACATCAAAGCCTATTACTACGAGTGTTCATGGTAATCAAAAAGAAGAAATAGAACATCAATCGGCGGAGGGTGAAATTTCAGCGATATTAACGAGCCTTGCCCGCCAATAATCGCTGAACTTCAGGAGGGAGGTGTTATGTACCTACATATAAGATTAGAGGATGCATGGGGCCACCCAAGAAGCTGCACCTGTTAGGAATTGCGACATCGCGCACACCTGCGCTTCCAGAGAGTGTTGCGGCAATCATCGCCACCGCGACGCTGCAGCTACCCCGCCGAGGAGGACGAGCACTCTTGGTTCTAACATCGAACGGGAGGGACGTAGGTTAAGTTAGGAGTAATTTATTATGTAATTTTTTTTACAATAAATAATTTAAAGTAAATTTCGGTTTTTTTTTGCGCCTTCGCGGGCCGGTCGATATAATTTGCTCCAAAATATTTTTGAAGATGGCAATTGTGTTTTAATAACAACTAGGTTTCCGCCCGCAGCTTCGCCCGCGCAGTCAAAGAAAAACCGCATAGTTCCCGTTCCCGTGGGATTTCCGGGATTGCGTTAGTTTCTGATTTGATGGAGTGACCTGCAGGTGTACTTCGAAGACTGCTACTGGATCTAATAGACGAGTAGAGCTAGGAATGCCGAGTTTGGGCTCGTTTTGTTAGTTATATCGAGACCTTACCTCCGGACTTGATGGAGTGACCTGCAGCCTGCAGGTGTACTTCGAAGACTGCTACTGGAACTATTATACGAGTAGAGCTAGGTGTGCCGAGTTTGGGCTCGTTTGGTTAGTTATGTTGAGATCTTACCTCCGGACTTGATGGAGTGACCTGCAGGTGTACTTCGAAGACTGCTACTGGAATTAATAGACGAGTAGAGCTAGGTGTGCCGAGCTTGGGCTCGTTTTGTTAGTTATGTTGAGACCTTACCTCCGGACTTGATGGAATGACCTGCAGGTGTACTGCGAAGACTGCTACTGGAACTAATAGACGAGTAGAGCTAGGTGTGCCGAAATTGGGCTTGTTTTGTTAGTAATATTGAGACCTTACCAGACATGATGGAGTGACCTGCAGGTGTAATTCGAAGACTGCTACTGGAACTATAATACGAGTAGAGCAAGGTGTGCCGAGTTTAGGCTCGTTTTCTTAGTACCTGCTGGTCACTCCATCAAGTCCGGAGGTAAGGTCTCAACATAACTAACAAAACGAGCCCAAACTCGGCACACCTAGCTTTACTCGTATAATAGTTCCAGTAGCAGTCTTCGAAGTACACCTGCAGGTCACTCCATCAAGTCCGGAGGTAAGGTCTTAACGTAACTAACAAAACGAGCCCAAACTCGGCACACCTAGCACTACTCGTCTATTAGTTCCAGTAGCAGTCTTCGAAGTACACCTGCAGGTCATTCCATCAAATCAGGGGGTAAGGTCTCAACGTAACTAACAAAACGAGCCCAAACTCGGCACACCTAGCTCTACTCGAATATTAGTTCCAGTAGCAGTCTTCGAAGTACACCTGTAGAACACTCCATCAAGTCCGGAGGTAAGGTCTCAACATAACTAACAAAACGTGCCCAAACTCGGCACACCTAGCTCTACTCGTCTATTAGTTCCAGTAGCAGTCTTCGCAGTACACCTGCAGGTCATTCCATCAAGTCCGGAGGTAAGGTCTCAACATAACTAACAAAACGAGCCCAAACTCGGCACAACTAGCTCTACTCGTATAATAGTTCCAGTAGCAGTCTTCGAAGTACACCTGCAGGTCACTCCATCAAGTCCGGAGGTAAGGTCTCGATATAACTAACAAAACGAGCCCAAACTCGGCATTCCTAGCTCTACTCGTCTATTAGATCCAGTAGCAGTCTTCGAAGTACACCTGCAGGTCACTCCATCAAATCAGAAACTAACGCAATCCCGGAAATCCCACGGGAACGGGAACTATGCGGTTTTTCTTTGACTGCGCGGGCGAAGCTGCGGGCGGAAACCTAGTTGTTATTAAAACACAATTGCCATCTTCAAAAATATTTTGGAGCACGTATTCTCGCGCGGTTGCAGTTTACAAACAATACCCCGAATTATTAATAAAACATAAAACTCTTAAATATTGCACTTTAAAAAGTTTTATGAACCTTTTTAAATGATTTTCTAGTATAATTTCACTAACGTCCTTAACTTTTTATGAGTTTTGACTGGGCACGTCGGTTAAAACCTATATTGACTAGATGTCTCGACTTAAAATCAGTTAATAAGGATATTGACCGATGCCCTTAGTCAATAACGTTATTAACTGGTTTAATCAGATAAAATCAGTTAATAAGGATATTAACCGACGCCCTTAGTCAATATCCTTATTAACTGATTTTACCGGTCAATAACGTTATTGACTGGTTCAGGGTTTTGACTGTAACATCTATACATAAAATATCATTGGCCATGGATGCCAAAATACTGAATTATTTTTGCATTATATTCGAGATTATCCCGTATTATACGCAATTGGACACGCAGATTATAAAAATACGTACAAAAAAGAGGTAGCATGGAGAAAACTTCAAGAAAAGACTCTGATAGATGGTAAAAAATTTATTGTTTATATTTCATACATTTTATGTTTTTAATTTTCTTTGAAATAATTTACAAATTGTGATCGAACATTAAGCGCTGCTAAGTCTGCCCTATGTCTATTGGCATGCATTGGTACGAATGCTCCTAAAGTGTCCGAAAATTGTTTATTTTCGTATGTGTATACTGCAGCTTTAACAATTTTAATAGTATTATTCAAATCTGTTTCAAAGGGCCTCAAGAATATTCTAAATTTTTGTGCTAAAATGCCAAACGCACATTTTACTACTACTCGTGCCCTACTTAATGATTTATTAAATCTTTTTTTATCATTGTCATTCATTGCTGCGTCTCTTGTCTCATTAGAAAGGTTTCTAATTTAAATCTTCAATGAATACATGTGGTGTAGTCTGTTTGAAACCTGGCAAAGGTTTTGGAGCTGGCAAATTCAGATACCGTCCACTTTTTAAAAGCTGATAAAATGATGAGTTCTCAAATATTGTAGTATCGGAATCTTTACCATAATTATGATCCTACATCTATGTAAGTAAATTTGTAATGTGGATCAACTATTGCCAATAACACAGTAGAAAATCGTTTTTTATAGCAATAGAACAGTGAGCCGCTGTTAGGTGGAATTTTAATAACAATATGCTTGCCGTCAATACTCCCGAGGCAATTAGGAAAACCCCATTATTATTTCCAATCATGTTTAAGTAGAAGGAACCGGGATGTACTTTGGCTGTAGTATTTTCCAAATTTGTTCGCATACTTGAGTTACTATCTTTGAAACGGTGCATTCACCCAAACGATAAGAAAAATATATTGTTGTATATGTGTCACCAGTTGCTAAAAATGACATTGACTGAGATGACATTCTGAAATTACGTCTGCACCTGCAGTCGTCAAAAATGACAATGGCATATCAATGCGAAAAAGTTGCGAAACATTGCTGTGTACTAACGTTTCGCTGATATTTCGCTACGCTGTAGTTTCGCAGAGATTCGCTGCCGCACGCGAACGCGTCGGTGTACTAAAGGCGTAATACTTACTGAGTTTCATTCACAAATGTTACACGTACAAGAACACGAATTCACGTATTCGAACAATGGTCCAAAAAGTGTAACACTCACGTAAATCTAATACACTTTTTATCCGCCATCATCATCTCGGTGTAATCTATTTATTCTGTGGTAAAATCTCAACCGTTGTGAGGGTTGCCACCGTAGGGAATTACATTAGATATTTATTTAATAAATTATTGTTGTATTAAGTAGAAACTGAGCTTTATAGAGAGGTCGTTTAAAAGTCGTTAAATTCGAGCTGTTTGTTTTTAAAAATCTCTTTAAATATGTACATGTATTAAAATTCCACAGGTTCCTTCTGCTTGATACCAAAATGAAAAAAAAAAAAACTGGTGATAAATTGAAATCCCTTAATTATCACCCCAATATTGTTATCACTTAAAAAATCTTATACATTCCACTACAAAACATTCATCACGTAATATCCTACAAGCTTATTGCCATCAAATGATTCGCCAACCCTACCAACCCTAGCCTAGCAACGCAACCACTGCAAGCTGCGGCCGGCCAGCACAAATCCCACTCGAACCCAATCCCATTTCCCACAGCCCGCACACATGAGGAACGACGGTAATTGGCGCAAATTAGCACAGATTCTGTAAATTTGTGGAGCGTCTCCGATTGCGAGCAATTTGACGAGATATTCAGTTATTTATAACGCACTTCATGCCAAATCTCACTATATATGATTACATTTCCAAAGTAAATAATTAATAAACTAATCAATGTGTTTAACAAATATATCTAAATTCTAATTTCTAATAAATATTCATACGTATAATTATAATGTAGAAGTGGCTTCTGGGTTTAAATTCAAAGTCATAATTATCAAGTGTCGAAGTTATATTAAATTGGAAAGTAGCTAATAACGTATCTAAAAAGCAAGTATCCAATTTGTAAGTCATTACTTGAATTTAAAGTCTAGATGAAATCGCCATAATATTTATATACCCTTTGGCTAGTATTTATGTTAAGATTAGATACATGTATTGCAAAAAAGCTATAGGAATGTTGATTACAGTATGAATAGAGTATTTACGCATGCTGATAATGCTATGGTCCATTGTTTGATGTAACGGTCCCCAGTCGCTTGATCGTATTCAACTCTGAGTGCAGGCTCGCAGGTCGATAAACAACGGGATTAGCTAATTAGATAAGTATATGCTTTTTTATTTTGATATGACATGCATGTTGTTAAATTATACATTTTAAAATCATTGCTGTCTTTTGTTATGTTTTTTTATTCTGTATCTCATCCTTAGGTAAACTGCTGATTTTTATTATTTTCAATTACTATTTAACCAACTTAAAAAAACAACTTATTCACTGTCCAACCATTACCACATTTACCACCAACAAACTAACAATCTCGTTCATACAAAATATCCCTATAAATCCGAATTCAAAATAGAGGGTATTTCGAAATTAACCAAAGAACAATGAACTCTAATTACTTATACGATCTAATAAAATCGAATTCCAATTGGACCCAACCCCATTGACCGTGTGTCAAGACCAGTGTCCCGTTTGTGTATTGTGCAAGGAAGCACGTGCAATTTAAATGCAGCTGCGAACAATTTCAAACTTAACGTAATAAATACGTGACTGTTTTGTAGTGGTGCGCGCCCCGGCGATGCTTGAGCTTTTATTGAGAGTAATGAATGTATACGATTAATATTTACCATATGTACTTTTAAAAAAATCGTAGAGATTGTACCATAAAAATCTACCAAGTTGTTCAGTATAAGGATATTATATAGAATTAGGATATTCTGTTCCTTAGGATCTCTTGTCAGATTTATATTTTAACTACACATAATTTGTAATTTAAAACTATACACGACAAGGTGAATGAATATATGTAACTAAATAAATATTCGCTTCGATAACCTTATGATAAGAAACCTACTTCCTAAAATTTAAAAGCCTGAATTCGCACAGTGACCTTATATTAAAGCATAAAAACGTTATAACTGCGCCTGAAATGAAAAACTTTCATTTTTTCTCCAAATTGAAGATTTCTTGCGGACGCTATTCTAGTGAAAATAAAAATAAAATTTCTATTAACCTCGTCCATTTAACGGTGCAATAGTGAGAGTAATTAGGGCGTTAAGTTGTGAAAGTTTTTCAGCAAGAAAATTATAATTTATTTTAGAAATTAAGTGAATCCAAATATTAAATAAATTAATTTCAGCACGTACGGCTGTTCGATTTTAGTTGCTATGCTAACATTATTATTGTGTTTGTACATATTATGTATATACTTTTTATAAGAAAACTTCACGCTCTTACGTAGATCACCATAAAAAAGGGTAGTACTGCATTACTTTTTCTAAATACATATGATATTCATATCCCTATCCTACAAACGTAGGTATAGTATTCGTATTATTTTTGCACTCAAGCTGGCCGAAAATTCTGTAATTATTCTCGACCATTTCGATAAATCAATTCAACCCATAAAATAATTCGCATACCACGCGTACAACGTCATTTTCAACAGCCACAACAATTTACCTGTAACAATAAACACACATTATTGCATCAAAGTCTCAAAGCTTTATAAGTTTAAACACAGCATTGTATTGTTTCCTATCAACGGTTCATACACCTTAACTTATAACGTTCATAAATACCATTTCACATTCCATGCCTTATCGAGTACTGTTTAAACAATTATTGTATTGTATTATAAAAAGCAATGTACGTCGAACAATCGTCTAAAGTCCAAACACTTCACGGTTGGATTGCACAAAACCAGGTGCAGGGTATGTGTAGACTAAACAGTAATACAAAATGTAAATACAACAATTTTAAAAGTTTTCATTTTCAACTTGAGAACAGTATGCTTGTTCGAACACAATTAAAGCTTACAGCAACGTTTTAATTTGTGTCTGTATCGAACATTTTTATAATATAAGGGCCCTTCTTTATAACAATCAATGTCGAAATGTATAGCAGCAGATATTTTCTAATTGGCGATCGTAACAAAAGATTAACTTCATTAACCGCAATGAAAAAATGTAATGGTTAAAATATATCTTTTAAGGAAGACATCGACATAAATTTTTCTCAAATGGCAATACTTGTCTCCTACGAGCAAATCATTGATCATCATCCTCTAAATCTAAAATATAGAATAGCAACATTAAACACATATTGTGATTTGTGAGCCATAATATGCAATAAACCACAGTACTAAACTACTAACACCAGTAGCGATTAACACAAAAGCTGTGGTCTGAAAATCGTGTGCAACATTGTCGCTGAAATTATGTTTTGCGGTTGCCAATTACAATTTGGTGGAAGCAATTTAATTTGTATTTTGTAAGAAATTGTATAGGTATGTATTTCTTTGCAATACATATTTTGTTTAGTGAAATATCTGGCTAGGTCCGGGTTGTGATTGCAAATTCGTAGCACTAGATGAAGACAACAATATTTTTGTCTTCTATAAGTAATTTAATTTACGTATTTTAAAGGAAAAAGTTAAGTTGTATCTGTATACAATTGACCATCAAATATAATACACATACATATCATTTTAACAAGTATAAATTTCCTTAATTACTTTCAATAAAAACGTATTGCTCATTTAATTATACACCAGCACTTACGAAACAGATTATACCTAAAATCATCTCCGCTATGACTAACGCAACGCGCAAAGACCTTCAGACGCATTTGAAAGGAAATAACGAATTGCTTACAAAACTGTACTCAAGATTTATCCATCGTCAATGAACAAAGAATAGACTGTATGATCCATAATAATTACCTGCCACAGATAATAAAAGCACTGGCCAGTTAGTAATCGACCTTTTAGAATAGCAAGGTCGGAATTATTAAGTTTTTTTCGATTATAATTCATACAAATTGTACTGCATGACGTGTGTTACTTTAACTTTCAAGACTGTAAAACAGCAATATAATTAAAACATTAATTTATATCTCGTGTTTAATGCAAATAATTTAGTTTAAATTGTAACAATTCGACTAACATCCTGCAGTCCCCGGCATGCGGCAACAAAGCAAGACGCTACACAGCACACAATCGTTAGCAAACGAGTTTCTAAAATCTAAATCCGTCGACCCATGACCTTGCAACTTCCTTACCCATTACGGCGAACACTAGAACGAATCAGGCACAAATCATTAGCATTTCCCGAGCCCGGTTATTGACCCCGTCTAAAAGTAAAATTACATCCAATCAACCGACACCCACAATATAACTACTAATGTATTTACGATCGGGAACGCTATAGTGTTCTCTATACACTATACAGAAAAAACCCACGTGCTCTGACGAAAGTGTAATACATCATAGATACAAACAAAACAGATTGATGGACAGTTCAAGGATATTTTATGAAATTGTACCGTCCGGTTTTGTATTGAGCATATTTGGTGGATGAAAAATTCGTTTATTTGTTTCTGTTAAACTATGATTTATAACAAATACAGCATTTGATTTTAATTCAACTATTATTTGTTTTCATATAATTGGATTAACTTTACACGTTTTAAAATATTTTATTTACCAATGTGTAATACAAAATTGTGCATCTAAGACAATTAAGTTTTAGACAAGACGGGATAGACTGACGAAATATTGAAAAGTTTTAAATTATTTTAATCGTGTAATTGATTCGAAACTATAAACATTAAACATATGTGATTTATAATTAGGTTCCTAAGTAGTCTGCGAGTTAACAATCATCAACCACAACAGATTAAAAATAAACTAAACGAGCGTTTTTATCGACTGGAAAGTGGAAATTTTTGTGTGAATGACTGTAATAAATTTTTTAACTAGAGCGTCGCAATAAATATAATACTTACCATAGTAAATCAAAGAAAAGCGATAACGTCAGTATTAAACTACTTAAATATTTTACGATATAAATTAATTACATTTTCATGACATAAATTACAGCTTTACATTTAACTTAAGATTCTTCCTAAATTACTTCATCGCAAAGGCCATATAGTTAACGAGTTATAATAATAATTATGGCTCACAAAAGAGCATTATACGCATGACATGTTCGCAATATGAGATGAAAGTCAGCAATTAACTGTAAAATATATCGAGTGAGAGGCTACAGTGCTACTGTCAAGATCTCAAGTCTCGAGCCGACAAGAGTAAACGCGAAGCAATTTCCTTATGAATCCGTCTCAAAGCACAACGCACGATGATTATCACATATTTAATTCAAACTAAAGGGAAAGTAAGGTCAAAAGAAACACCGGCCGTGTCAGTATCGATTGAAAAGCCAACGATATCAATAATCCCACGTAATAATTTTGTGAAACGGAAAGTTCGTTGTCACCACGAAATATGTTATGGCTGAATTATTCAACTTTGTGTTAAATATGTAATACGATTTCTAGATTTATTATCAGACTCTTCCAGCGGTTTCACTTGATTATAAACATGGGCGTGAACCGGCTCATGCCTTATGGAAAGCAAACTGAACTATGCATAGATAATTATAGTATAAAAACCTAATCGCTAATAAGCCTTGATGGTGCGTTAACATCAATATAGATTTTAAATCTATTTACGGTATGAAAGAACAGTACAATTAACGTTATTTTAGATTCTAGATCTTGTATTTTTGCAAAACTACATATTTGATTATAAACATTGTTGAAAACCACGTTCCAACAATTACTATAATTTCAAGCCCGCTTCCGCATATCACGTCTTACTCCACTTATATAAGATATGCAAATTTCAATACAGTTACTTAAGGCGCCTGAAGGACATTACCAGTAAATAGGCCGAAAGCACACAACCAACAATTACTTTCATACTATAAAATGTACCCTTAGATTTAGTTCTCCACTGAAACGTGTGGGTGTAAACAACGTTTAAAATCGTCGGGCCGACGGTTTAAGACAAATTGAGTCATTTTATTCACCTCAGCCTGATATACATGTAATTTCAGTGAGAGTAAATTAAAGGCCGTTTGACGGTGTATATTTATCAAGATGTAAGTTTGCTAATGTCCGACAGGCTGTTATTAGTGCTCTATAACTTGCTACAAGTGACTGTTAAAAGCCGTTTAAACTGCAATTCTGACTATTTATTCTACAAATGTGAGCACTTGCACATTTTTCGATAAGGAGACGAAGAATAATGAAGTCAGCAACATTTCATCATCATCAGCCCATATACGTTCCCACTGCTGGGACACGGGCCTCCTATGAGGGTACAGGCCATAATCCACCACGCTGGCCAAGTGCGGGTTGGCGGATGACACATGTCGTCGAACTTTTTAATTCTTCGACATGTCGGTTTCCTCACGATGTTTTCCTTCACCGTTCGAGCAGTGGTGATGTTACAACATGCGCAGATAAATTGAAAAATCAATTTAATTCCTGCGCGCTCGCCTGGTCTCGAACCCCGGACTTATCGATTCGAAGTCCGAGGTCTCACCACTGAGCCACCACTGCTCATCCTTTGCATCGTAGTTATCTCATTGTATAGCAAATAGTAATGTCGATGAAACGTATAAATAAAATAACAATAAACAAAGCAACAATGTAAACTTTGAACGCGAAAACAGTACGAGCGGCTATCAATAGAACTGTATTCAAATGGGGCTATTCGTTATATTAAAATCTTTTAGATCAAAGCGTGTTCAAAGGCAAATCTAATAAATCAAATCGAATCCGATCAGATATAGTTTAGCTGGATACAATTGCGGCCACCGGCAATACTTACTATTCAATACGCGACCACAATACTGCAACTACCTAAGCTTCCTATAATCCTATTCAACCTGGGGCGATCCAAATATCGCATTTATACGGATCTTTTGAGATATCGAATATCAAATTGTTTCTATTAATATTGAGTCGCTCGTTTTGTTTAAATATTTACTTTACAATAAGCAGCTCTTAATCCTTTTGTGCTTTATAAACTCATGATTCTATAATCGAAATGGTATTAATTGTGTCTCACACGTAATCTTTTGAAAATTTTACGCTAATTTGTAGAGATCATAATATTGATTTGTACGGGATATAACTATTAGAGGTTTTGTTTTAATATGCTAATCACATTATACTCAGTACTTCTATAGTGTTGATAACGATACAATACTTGGTCTAATTTCCCAAAAATAGCGCTGCAAATGTTACACTTTAAACTTTATTTCTTTAGCTCTACAGCCACGATATCTTCTTAAATAGAAAGAAACTTAACCCCTCACATGATTACGTAAAATACAAGCAAAGTTTGTCAAAGCTACACAATTACGTGTAACCAAATACACATAGCTATTTGATTTTCTCATAACATTACAAAGACGGAAGCTTGAGGTCACGAATCACGATTTAGGACTTGCTTCTGACAATCGATTATGATTGCTTGTTGAGTGATACATTTGAGTTCGAGTATCGATTTATTGAAGGTAAAACATAAGTGCAATAGAGATACGACTGGCCTCTAGGATTCCTTTATAAAAATTTTACATTGCTTAATGCATTTTTTCATAATAAACTGTTGAAATTGAGGAAAGATTTTAACCATAATGAATAAGCATTACATTTGAAATAATACAGAAAACAAAAGCTTATTATAATTTAAAATGACTTTACAGATATCATTAAAAATCCTTTGTGAATAAGCTATTGAAACCACCAACAAAAACCTGTTATAATAAAACAAAATATAAATAAAAAGAATCAGATCAAACTTTAAGATTAGCTATACTGAGTCATGTTATTAATTTGCGAATTTATTTCCTAACTGCCATTGACCCATATTTTTTTTTATTATGAATATGTTTTATTTATTTTCAAACCAATAAATTAGAAGTAGACACCTATTAGACCATACAAGCTGGTAAATTAACATATTATAGTATCTTGTTTGACCGGTGTATGTAAATTATATGTTTATATATCTATCTCTTCTACATATTATAAGCAGATATATTATTTTAATGACATGTATGAGTAATAAATTGTGTTGTTATTTCTGTTAGCGAGTAGATAATTTTAATTGAATACTCCTTACATTGATATCTTTATACTTTATCCCTTTAAAAGTCTTCACCAGTTAGATAAATATTCCGGTCTGATATACCTAATAGTGATCCACTAGGGGGATCAACTTTATTTAAAAACAAAATCATTGTTGCCCGATACTTACCTCTTATTATATTGCAATACATATTGCAATAGGGCGATCAAGTTATTGTAAAATATTTTTTCCTAGTAGAAGTTGGTTTTGTTATTTACATTAGGACTACAGGGAGTCAATAACATTCGATAGGGTGATCGATAACTACCCACCTTCTCCTATAAACAAATGTTATTTTTCCCATGGCCTACTGGTTTCAATAACGGGTCGAACGCACGTGTTTTCCACAGATCAAACATTATCTCTACAAACAATATCGTACATTGCAGGCCCTTCGTTAATATTCCGCGATGTCGCCAGACCGCTTTTCATTCAACATCTCATAGACTGAACGGCACTTATAGTAGAGCCATTTTAATAGGCAACATTTGACAGTTCAACAAAATTCAACAACGTAACCTAGTAACGACGACATAGAATAACATGATATTTCGTTTTGTTAGAACTGCACATTTGCTTAACTTTTTTCAATTACGATTACATATTTATAATTATAATGACCGATACAAGTTATTTTAAGATTTCATTTTACTGATAAACCATCCTAAACATAATAAACAATTTCTGAATTGAAGAACTGACGTCGCTACAATTTTGTGTCAATAAACCTTTTTTCTTTTTAAATACTAGAGACGTTACTCTAAAAATCGAAATCTGATATCTAGAATCGAATGCATTGATTACTTGTCAATAAAAATCATCATAAGTTAATAAATTCGATTGACAAATGTTTCAAATCCGTATCGATTAATACACTTTAATCGATGTTTTTAAGCAGGTTACCTCTCTTCGAAGATAAAATTGATAGACGTCAAATGTTGCCTATTAAATTGGCTCGACTATAATTGTCAAACCGAGCACGTATGTTAATTGTAAACATCACTGTAAATAGATTGAAGTTTGTATACAAAATTTTGTATGTAAAACGTCCAAATTAGAAATTGGTATTTTTCTCGTCAAGAATGACTAGTAATTTTCTCCGGCAAAAGAAACACAACTTTAAATGTAGATATTTTAGGATGCCAATTGTATTCATTAAGTATATGTTTTTTACTTATTGTAGCAGTCAAATGGTTAGATTATACGTAACAAAGGCCAATTGAGATATTAGTTAAATTGCCAGAACAAATTTATATGAATTGAACCCCGCTAATTCACAACAGACAACATACAAGATCTAATTGAAAATTATTTGTGTGACACACAACACTGCGTTCTATTACATCACAGGCAAAATTAGGTTATTTTAATCTTAACTAGAATTTGATACATTTAGTGCTATTTAGTTGAAAATTATTTTACAATGTTTCATAAATTTTAAGGTGTATTACAACTCATAAACTTTAAATCTATAATATAAAAATGAATCCCAAAATGTGTTGGTAAGCGCATAACTTGAGAACGGCTGAACCGATTTCGTTAATTATTTTTTTATTATATTCCTTGAAGTACGAGGATGGTTCTTATGTAGAGAAAACGTAAATATGTACCACGGGCGAAGCCGGGGCGGACTGCTAGTAAAAGATAATTTATTAGCATGGCAAATCCTTAGGTTCTGTGTTTTATTTCGAATCAGACGTTTTCTTATACCATTGTTTTGTTGCCGATTGAAAAAAGTGTCATCATAATTGGACGGTTACCTTCACATTTCACATAACCAGGCTTTATC
This sequence comes from Colias croceus, assembly GCF_905220415.1. Taxonomy (NCBI): domain Eukaryota; kingdom Metazoa; phylum Arthropoda; class Insecta; order Lepidoptera; family Pieridae; genus Colias; species Colias croceus. The sequence continues at coordinate 6,426,873 of NC_059556.1, read as the reverse complement.
ACATACACAATATTCATAAGATAAATAATAGAGTAGACATAGAGTACCTCAAATCAAATCCTCAAAGTGACAACTCCGATAAACTATGAGAAAAAGCACAGATAAGGCCCGAGATAAAATAATGACGAGCGGTCAATAAACCCATGTAATGCGATAATGTGGCGGGAATATAAATAGAGCCTGCGAATTAAGGCCAAGGAATGAATTACGAGGAGAAATCAGCGTTTGTTGATTATTATTGAAAACCGTAGCTCTGGGAGGAAGACAATTTCTTCCACCTTAATCATTGGAGATTGTATTACAATGACATGAAGCATATTTGCCATTTATTTCTAATTAGTTGCGACGATGCTGATATACGGTAGACATTTATGCCCCTTTCAAATTCCACTATGATTACTTACGGGGCCCGTAAGAGCTTATAATTTAACCAATATAACTTTTTTCAGGAATACCTGAAAATTTATGTTTCCAGCATACTTCACTAAAATACTAATTATTTACAGAAATTAACCGTCAGCGCTGCGATGTTACTCAACAACTTCACTATACGCAACCCGTTCATCAAATTAGAGAGACGAAGGATCAGCGACATAATCTCTGAGAAGACATCGCGTCCGTCCGCCGCCCTTAATCCATAATCCATCAAAGACGCACGTCGCTTACGATTTACCATATCTCTCGATGTATGTAAGAGTCATTACAGACTAGCGTATTTTTCTGCGCGTATACGCTCCTTTCAGCTAGTTTGCTTACCTACACGCGCGCTACATTACGCGTAAAAGGGCGTATTTCGACGTGTTCACCGAAACCGCTGGTGTTGTATCAATATCAACATCCAACATGCATAATACGACCTTAGAAGCGCGTCAACGTTCGTACATAAGTTGAGCGTGCGACAAAAGGCGCGCCTATACGCGCCTACCTGCGTTTCCAACTTCATACGCGCGTATAAAACGCCAGTCTGAAACCGCTCTAACTTTCACATAACTCATTGTCAGTCAATAATTAAGGGCATGAGCGGAGAACACAAGAAATATGAGCGGGGAAAATTACAGTGTGTAACTGAGATTTAAAACTCCGTGACCCTCGCGACTTGTGTGTTACTAATCAGCATTGAATAGCGGCTTGATAAATGTTTTAATTAATCATTGCTTACAGTTGCAACAACGTACCTACGAACTACGAACATGCTGTGTACTTGTTATCTGATTTCTAATTAATATATAATCAAACTTATGTCGACTTGTAAATCGTAATGATTATCGTGCAGTCATTATTCATATGATGACAGCTATATATATATATATATATATTTTTTTTTTTTTGTTAGTAGTAAGTTAGTAGGCTTTATAGACAGTTTCTGAACTTACGAGATTCTAAACAACGATAACAATCATGAAAATCATTTGCACTGATTTCCTATCTAATCCTAACATAACAATGTTGATAATAAATAAAAGTTGTAACTTAAAAAATTAACTGTAGAGTAAAAGTGCAATAATTAGTCATCGCTAATCCTAAAAGCGAAGCTAGACTGTAACACAGTTACATTAGACTGTCTATAGAGGTATAGTCTGTGGTGGTCCAAGCTTAAGGATACATTTAATCTTATCTTGCTGGATTTGAGAGCACGTGACGTCATAATTAACATACGAAGTAAGTTAAATTATACATTGGAAAGTGGTTGCATTCATTTTCTCTTATCTCAAAATCTTCAATTCTGTATTGAGTTCCAAATATTTTAACGAAAGTTGAAATTCTTTGGAACGCATAATTTCACGGATCTAGTATAATAAGCAAAGTCATTGATAAAATATGTATTTACAAATGATGTTTGAAAATGGAAATGTGTTGTTTATTTTTTATTGTTTTCACTAACGCTCTTTTGTTTCAATTCACTTGTTCGAGTTGCTTGGAAGAAATGAAGAAATCGCTCACGCGCGACATTAAGCACCTCTTTGTACATAAGTAGCTATCTCAACCATGTTACAAATTATATTTCTACGTATGTACAATAAAGAGTATTCATTATTTCTTGAATCTTGAACTTTACAATGAATATGCCAGTAAAAATACAAAATAAAATCCCTTCCATCCACCGTAGGTATATATCATAGAACATAGCAACACGAAGATCAGTGTCACGTCTCTGTACATAAAAGAGAAAGTAACAAATAACAAGAGTGAAGTAGAATTTTGAATGATTTAGGGCCACGCAGCATCAGTTGCACGAGTAGGTTAATCGACGCAAATTGTACTGCCAACCTGTTACGGAGATGTTCTCGAAAACGTTTACAATCATATGAAATAGATACTTATAATATAACAACTTTCTTCATAAGGCTTTTAATGAGAGATGGCAGCTACGAAAATAGAATTAGTTAAGAAAAAGCAGTAGATAATAGTAACCTAGGCTTGATGATTTCGTAGGATAGGTACAATTAAGATTCATTTGCAATAGGATTTCAAAGACAATCAAGAAAAGGTTATAACAAATGCTTTGCAATATTGTGCAGCATTTGCAAATTGTTACATATTAATTGCTACATTTAACAGATTTAACAAACGCCCTATATCTACGTGCAAATCCTAACAAAAACAGGAATACTGTTGCAAGGAAATTCCCGGTTAACACGTCTCATATTACAAACAAAATATCCATAAAATATATATGAATATCACGAGATACTCGGCCAAGGCGAAAGCGCGAGCACGCAACGCAACCCGGAAGTCTTATTATATTTATTTACAAACAAAAAAAAACTCGCGCCAAAACAACTCAATTAAACCAATTTAATCATCACACAATCGAGGATTTCTAGAAAAACTGAAAACGTTAATTAGGAACACTTTTAATTCAAGAGTAATTGTTAGTACAATTTTTGGAATAATACAAAAAATACGTTACAAAAGTCAAAACTTTTGTTTAAATTGTGTGTGACCACTGCTTTTAGGTCACATAGCATATTTTACTTATGAGGTTTTATTTTCCTATTTCTCATTTCATCTATAGATACTTTCTATTTTGTTCGAAAATTTAATTTAACACAACAATTATTTCATTTGGACCATGAAAGTAACATTTCAAAATATTGACTCAAAAGCTATAAGTTGTGCGTGACGAATTCTCTAGAACATTTAATGTCAGCACACAACAGTACACTATTATAGTTTCCCGGTACAACAATCTGAACGCGAGTTAGTCACTCAGTTGAGTTAGTGACTAGTCTTTGTGATTTGCGGGATCGGGTTGCTTCATATTAACACAAAACGAAGAAATAAAACAGATGATTCGTATATGATTTAATTTACACGGATAGCATTACTTTGTATATTACTATCAGACAAGTGAAATTTAGATAAACGATATGATTAAAATTAGTAGACCATATAAAGCCTAAAATATTGAATATTTTTCGATATTAGTAAGTACCTACATACCTAAATTAGCAAGATATGTAAGGGCTTATTTATGAAACCTTAAAACCTATGCGATCGAATCTCTAGTTAAGGGGTGTTGCAAAATGAAGCCCTTGTATTTCGCCATACTTGAAATGACTCAAATTCAATCACGCAGGATATTCTGTAAATAACAATTTTAAGAATGTATATATTCAAATATAACATTAATACTCGTGTTAAAATACAGATACTCGTGGTATTCATACTCAATATTCATTATTGTTAATTTACGTTCATACCAAATCCAATTTAAAATTCATCGTGGTTTTCAACCAGTTAAGAACCCTCTAGACTCTAGAGCACGTGACTGTTTACCCTCATCCCCTAATAGTTAACGGAAATACGATATAAACGTTTACAAAGAAACATAGAACAGCTATCAATAGACTGTTTATTTTTATTGTATGCACGATTAACTTTTATTATGATACTCTATACAATGTAGCATTATGTATAAATTGAATATATTTTTCAATGCAAAAAGATTATTTAGATATATGCCCAAGTGTAAATACATATAATCCTTTAAATATGTGAAAAATGTATGTCACACTTTTACTTTCACATCCTATAAGTTTCACGACACCTATATTTTAATGAGTGGCTTTATAAATCTTAATAATTGCTAAAAGAACTTATAAAAATGTGACTGATAAAAATCACTTCAATTATTGAAATTGCCTCTATATTTTAAACGATCATTGGATTGATTAAATTGCTTCCAAATAAATACGAGTATACGACATTTGGGTGATGATATATTAATTACTATAAGATTGTTACATTTCATTTAATTATTATGACTTACATTTACAAATACATCAGATGAAATATGAAAGAACTCGAAATACATTTTACAATCATAATCACATGCAATATTTCAAAGTATAAAATATAACCTCTATATAAAACCTACTCTGTGACCACAATATTTCCATAGTCAGCATCCGCCCCACACAAGTCGCATCTAATGAACACAAGCCGCGGTTTGTTCTTATGAATTGATAGATTTATATCCTTTTTTTTTTTTTTTTTTTTTTTTAACAGAGTATAACCCATCAAGATTACGACCAAATTTGAAGTTATAAACTGTTTTTAAGTGAATTATGCTTTTATGTTCCGTGTGTCTCATATAAAAGAAACTCACATAAAAAAGATAAAAATCATATGATGACAAATTAAAGACGTTAAGCAATATAAATAAAAACTTTAGATGTAAATTTTATGTGTATAATATATAAAAATAAAAAACATTTTACAAAGCTTAAAGCTTATAAGGATATATGTCTACACATCACACCCATACGTACATATTATGGAACCCAATTACTCTAATCAAAAATGTACCACGACATAAGTCGCCACCAAAAAACAAACAACAACAAAAAAAAACTGTCACTACTTCCTGCCAATTCCATCAATCATCGAGATGCATTTGAAAGTGCTCTAACCGCGAGACGTGGATGCAATTAAATGCGATCAGAATTAAGATATTTGCAATTGTCGTCGTCCAGAGCATCGTGCCACAGCCGTGACATAATGTGTGAAAGTTTGCAGTTTCGTACCTTCGCTATTATCGCCAATCGTCAATTATTCGACATACGTCAATAATTATGATGTGGGAATATTGTTACGATTCGTTATTCGTGTTTTTTGTGGTGTGTCTAGAGACAGGGACACAGCAGACGTAACTTCCATGCCAAGTGTTCAGTTTTATTCGTGTGCATGAGAAATCATGATCACAAATATTTTCATATTAGGTAATTGAGATGATAGTTGAGCGAAGGTGTCGTGATCATACGGTCGAACATTGATAAGAAAATTCAACTTTACATTTCGCAAACTATTATCACACTATAGAACGCAAATAGAATACAATCCAACTTTCTCTTCCTCTGAAGGAACAAAATGAAAAGTCACCCAAAAAATCTGCAAGCAAACTATGATGAAACTGGACCTCCTACATCTAGTTAAAAAACCTTACCAATTTCAAAACATCTAACACACAATTACCAACTACGTTCAATGTTCCTACGATCCGATCGTAAAACCCGGCCCACTAATTTAAAAGCAAATCGCCTGTAATTGAATCGAGATAATATCGATTGCCGAAATTGCCATCACACAAGCCAAGGACCATTGTACCAGCATCTGTCCGTGGGTAATGCCTAACAGATGGACAAACAATGTATTACGAAGGGGACTAATAATATCTAATGACATACAGCGGAAGCTATTGACTCTTAATAAACTCAAACATTTATTTATTCAATTAGACTTCTTCGAGAAGCACTTTTGAAACGTCAATACATATTTTTATCATTTACCACCGATTCGGAAAGCAGTATCTATGGAGAAGAATCGGCAAGAAACTCCATAGTTGCTCTTTTAAATCATTTCAGTATTACAATTTAATTTTACAAAATATGTAAGTAACCGTACGTATATATTATCATAATATGCCAAAGAACTGGAAAATAATAATGGGCTATCGAAAATGGTCGAGATTTATTTACCTTTTGAAAGTTAAAAAACAAGTTTCAAGCTTCTACGAGTTAACTGACGCCCATAAAACGAAGGATATATTTGTAAGAGGTCGCTAACCTTTGGAGGAAAAATATACTAAAAACACTTCCATATAAATCAAAATGTTTTAGTTTACAAATTCGTCAACCGAAAAACTTTCCTTTGTAAATTATACAATTAATCAATCATAAATAATATTAAATTTCAATCAATATTTAGTTCACGCATAATTACGGTTATAAATCCATCGGAACTCGTTAAAGAATCAATAACAATAAAGGTTAGTTTGCGGCGCCATAAAATCGAAATAAATACAGCGAAAGGCCAGAATAATAAATCGTTTTGTGTAATTGAAAAAATAAGCAGAATTAATTAACAAGCTAGTTAAGCTTGAAGTTACGGATTATAAAATAAAGTCATCTAACGAGTCTCGTCGCGGCGTTCGTGCGAGTGGTCGCGTCTGTTTTTCTCTGCGGGATATTAGTTTGTTTTTGGTCTTGTGTATAAACTTGGTCACGCTCGAGCGTGACGGTGCTGAGCGCACGGCGCCAGCATGTCGCATGCGGATAGTAACAGTGTGTGTGTGAGTGAGTATGAAGAGGCGGATCCTAGGAAAGATTTAAATAATGTATTAATCGATGAAGTAGTAAGATCGAACATGGATAATACGATGCAGGAAAGTGTGGAATGTGAGAATGTGGAACAGAGCAGAAAGAGGACTAGGACAGTTGAGGGGAGTGATACATCAGAGGAGGGGTGGAATGTGGTCTCGCGATCTCGGAAGGCGGTACGGAGGTTGAGCGGAACTTCAGAGGAAAGAGTGGATGTGTGCGTAACTAGCACGAAGCAGCTTCCTAAACAATTAACGCTAGCGAAATTATTTAAAAATAATAATATAAAGGGAGTTAAGCGGGTCAAATACACACATAACTATAAAATGATAGTAACCTGTGACGAGGACATTAACGCTCAATCTCTGATCGAGTGCAAAACATTTAAAGATATGGAGTGGAGATGTTACAAAACTTCGGAGGTGGGTGTGTCTTACGGGGTTATCCGGGATATAGATTTAGAGGCTAGTGACGAGGATATTTTAAGTAACCTTAAGTGTGAACGTGAAATAGTGGCAATTAAACGACTCAATAAACGAAATTTCGATGGGACCGCGTCTTGGATTAAATGCGAAGCACTTCGGCTGGGATTCAAAGGAAATTCTATTCCATCTCATGTTTTCCTTTATGGCCTCGGAATTAAAGTGGACCCCTATATTTTTCCGGTGACGCAATGTTCTCGGTGCTGGAAATACGGACATAGCCGATTCCAATGTTCGTCGACTAAAGTGATTTGCCCGAAGTGTTCTCGCGATCATGAAAATTGTGACACGATCGTATTTAAATGTGTGAACTGTTCCGGTAATCACATGGCCTTGCAGAAGGTATGTCCAGTCTTTCAGAAAGAAAGAAGACTTAGAGAGCTTATGTCGGAGTTTAATTGCACATTCAAGAAGGCACTTTCATTATACGTCCCACCGTCACCAGCACCTGGGAATAACGCTAACCCCGAGCCTCATCAAATTGATTTAGACGAATTCCCCTGTCTCCCCACCCAAAATGAAGAGAATTCACATAATAAAGAGGAAGAGGAGGATAGGCCGAGAGAGTTAATGTCTCAATTATTTACGATACCCAAAAGCAAAAGGAGCATATTAAAAAAAAAGAGACAGTATCGTCCACCATCTCCATTCAATACTCCGGAAGCTCCACAGGCCGAAATGAATTGGAGTGATGATTCTGAAAGAAATGAGGAACGGGAGGGAGACCAGGAACACGTCAAGAAATCAAGTAGGGACAGTTTTAAGGATTTAAGTTTCTTTCGGTTTCTTTCACGTTTATATAAAATAGCTACATGCAAGGATTCCTTAGAGGTAAAGATACAGCGTGTTGTTATTATGTGTACTGAATGGGTGTTACATAAATTGATGAGTGGAATTACTGCAAAGTCTGTATTTAGCTCATTTTGTGATGATGGATAGTCAGTCTATTAATGTAAGTATAGGTATCATGCAATGGAATTGTCAGAGTTTAAGACCGAAAGCTAAATGTTTAGAATCATTATTGAGCCAAGAAAAAATTCATGTAGCCGTTTTAAGTGAAACGTGGTTAGCACCCGATTCATTTTTTAAAATTAGTAATTATGTAATTCACAGATCAGACAGAGCCGACGCTTATGGTGGCGTGGCTATTCTTTTGCATAAGTCTATTAGAGGTTATAATTGTAATTCACGTTGCTCAAATACAGGAATTGAATTATTACATATACGGGTTTTAAATTGTCAGCATATTGAGAATGTAATATCTGTTTATTGCCCGGCCGGTATACCAACAACACAAAACGATTGGGATTATATTTTTTCTATAACAAATAGCAAATCACTAATTTTAGGAGATTTTAACGCTCATCATACTTCTTGGTCCAACAAAGTAGATCGTAGAGGTACACTTATTTTCGATTCTATGTTAGAACACAATTTTGCCTGTTTAAATAACGGAGACGCAACAAGAATAAGGTATGTCAATGGATTATTGCAGGAGTCATCACCAGATGTCTCATTTGTCTCTTCTGATTTGGCTACTTATTTTACCTGGAATGTAAGTAATGAATCTCTTGGCAGCGATCACCTCATTATTAAATTAACCTCTCCTATACGAGTTGTTCCTAATCATGAAACGATTAAAATACGTAATTTTAAAAGAAGCGACTGGAAGTCGTATGCTTTATTTTTAGAAAATACTTTTAACGATTACAGCAATCCGGAAAATATACAGGAATTTTATGATTTTTTTGAACGCGCGTTAAAGTCTGCTGCTGATAGATTTATCCCTTATATTAAATTTCCGAAACATCCTTGTAATAAATTTATTCCTAAATGCTATTGGAATCCAAACTTATCCAAAGCGGTAGCCGAACGTCGTTTGGCTTTGGCTCATCTCAGGCGTAACCCATCTGCAGAAAATTTAGATACATTGCATGAAAAAATCAGTAACGCTCAAAGGCTAATTAGGAAGGCCAAGAGTCAGGCGTGGCAGAAGTTTTGTTCGTCTATTGGTGAAACAACTTCAGCCTCTAATATGTGGCAACAAATGCGGTGGATTAAAGGCCATGCCTCAAAGTCTAGCAACAACTGTGTGGATAAAGAGAAGGTTGTAGATTTACTCAATAGCCTAACACCCGATTATGCGTTACCCCCACAACCACGGTTTTGTTCAGCAAACAGTAATTTAGAGTCTTATATCACATTACAGGAGTTAGAAAATTCAATAAAAAGTTCAGACACTGCTCCGGGGCGCGACGATATAAGCTTTTCTATGATTAAAAATCTTCCTGATTCTGGCAAAATTCTATTGATTAAATTATATAATTTGGTATTTAGCTCCGGTGCCATACCAACACAGTGGCGTCAGGTTAAGATAATTCCCATACCCAAGCCTAACAGGGATTCGAATTCTATTTTATCTTTTAGACCTATTTCCCTTATCTCATGTGTTTGTAAAATCTTTCATACTATTTTGAACAAAAGGCTGGAATGGTATTTGGAACACGAATTGCTGCTTCCGCAAAATATGGTGGGCTTTCGTAGGGGGCGGTCGTGCTTGAGCAGTCTCACTCGGTTAGTGTCCCAAATCCAAATTGGTTTCTCTAAAAATTTATTTACTGTAGCTTGCTTTATAGATATAGATAATGCCTATAATAATGTAGACGTCACTTCTTTATTAAATATTTTAGATTCATTGGGCGTTGGAGCAAGAATATGTAGATATTTATGGCTATATTTGAAGGAAAGGCAGCTAAATATTCGGGTTGACGGTTGTGATGTGGCTAGATATACATGCCGCGGCTTGGCTCAAGGAGACCCTTTATCGCCTCTTCTTTTTAATGTAGCGACAATTAATATATGTAAATCTATTCAAAACGTTAACATTTCTCAATATGCTGATGATATGGTTTTATATGTATCGAACAATACTTTAAATATTGCGTTATGCGAATTGAAGTTTGCATGTCAAGACCTTAATTGTATGTTAACGAAATTAGGACTTTCAATATCCCCGTCTAAGAGTAAAGTTTGCGTTTTTAAAAAGGGTGGTTTTGGGGGTTATTTTGATTTTGATATTGACGGTCAATTCTTATCAATAGTACAGGAATATAAATACTTAGGCTTGTGGTTGGATAGCCGTCTAAGGTGGCGTAAACATATAGAGGAAACTATTCAAAAAGTTTGTAAGTTCATTAATCTGCTTAAAGTATTGTCCGGGCCAGGGTGGGGTATACATCAAAGACATTTAAGACGCTTATATATTTCCCTGATAAGAAGTAGAATGGATTATGCGAGTTTTTTATATGACAATGGTTTCAAATCTAATCTTATTAAATTGGACAGAATTCAAAATCAAGCTTTGCGCGCCATAGGTGGCTATATTCGCAGTACCCCTATCCACGTGATGGAGTGTGAGCTAAGTCTCCCTCCACTCCAAATTCGGCGGAAATACTTGGCGGGGAAATTCTGGTTAAAATGTAATTCCTTCAACAACAGCAAAGAAGTCGAGGTCATAAGAAATTTAACAACCCATAGTAATTCCAGGTATTGGATAGGTAAAAGACTTCCTCTGCTTGTTTATACTCATGGATATTTGAACTCATTGCCTATGCACAGTAGCGCTTTGCCCGAAATGTTCGCTATGAATACCTGGGTTGGTAGCATCGATCTTCGAAACATAATTTTCATTTCTATCCCTTCTGTAGACCGCCCGAAACGTACGTTTAACTGCCAAGAATTAAACTCTATTTGTAACCGTTTTATCGACCAGAAATATTTAGACTATTATAAGCTTTATACTGATGGCTCTAAGGATGGCAGTGGAGGGGGTGCAGCTTTTCTGGATCCATCTTTGGGATGCTGTACTAAGATCAAAATAGATTCCAAAATCTCAATAATGCACATTGAATTAATTGCAATAGCAGAGGCATTATCATATATTCGGTCTATTAATCTTAAAAAAATTGTTATCTTGACGGACTCAAAAAGTGCCTTGCAACATTTGGCTCGTTGTACCTCTCAGGGGAAAGGTATACCGATAGCCTACCAGATTTTGGAATCAATCTTAAGCCTTAAATCCGAAGATAAGGTCGTAGTACTACAGTGGATTCCTTCCCACATCAACTTGCGAGGAAATGATGATGTTGACCGATGCGCTAAAGAAGCTTCATCTGATGGGATACATCTCGCTGTTTCTCCGCTTTATTCGGAATATTTCGGTTTTATCAAATCTAAATGTAGGGATGATTGGCAAGAGTATTTTGACGAGAGGTCGCGCATGAAGGGAATTTGGTTTAAGACTATCCAACCACAAGTTAGCCAACAACCTTGGATTGATAATGTAACCTTTGATAGGAATTTACTTAAGAATATATTGAGGTTACGTTCTGGACACATTGCGTCAAATAGTTTCGCATACTTAATGAAAGTAGTTAATTCACCAAACTGTAACGAATGTGGAAGCATTGAGGATGTGTTACATATTTTGACGGAATGTGTGCGGAACGAAGGTTTAAGAAGAAGTTTGTTTAGGAATAAATCGTACAGTGTCGGGTTTGTAAACAGCATCCTGGCTTTTCCGTTGTCGGAGGAAGCCCGGATGCTGGTCAAGATCGCAGAATTAGGTTTAAAGAAAGTGTGAATTGTTATGTGTGTGTACTGTGTATGTTATTGTAATATGCCTCAACAGGGCGATGTTATCGCAAAGCGATAAAGCCCTTTAAAATAAATTAAAAAAAAAAAAAAAAAAAGTCATCTAACGGTTTATCTTTAATCAATATATTGTGTTAGTTTCTTGTTTCTGTATCGTTAAAAATATTTATGCACCTAATTATATATCGTTTAAATACGATTCACAATCATTATAATCTACGCATAAATTACAATATGTACATTTGTGTCTACACAGAATGTTATAAAATTTCGATCGATCTCTCCATTACCATATACCATCAAACATTTAGGATACTCTAAACATTTTAATATTTTAACTACCGATATAAAACTATATACCTAGATTCGTGTTAAAGGCTTAAGGTCCGGTCAGGTCGAGTTTGAGGTCGGTTCAGTAGACCGCGACAACCTTGTCTATTATTTCAATTTAAATGGGTTTTAACAATTTCGCTCTTTTCCGATTTTGCTGTGACGATAACTTTTCGAATCGATTTAATGATTGGGTAAATTTTTAGATTTTTTTAATGGTCTAGCGTTTTGTGAAAACGGATGTAACCTAATTTAATTGTTTACTATTACTTAAAGTTTTAAACTTAGGGACCAATAATAATTTATTCATTATATTGTATGGTATATCCACTCATAGATAATAATAATATCTACTAACTAATTTAATTATCCGGATGCTAATACGCGAACAAAAACGCGAAGGGTTCTCTTTATATTTTAATAGGGGTTTGTTTTCATTCATCATAATGTTTTTTGTTATTAATCATTTTCCTCCCTCACCAATAGTGTAAATATCGATGATTTGCAATTCTGAGATGATTAATATTTTGTAAAAAAAAGGTAGCCGGTAACATGTACATACTTTCTAAATAATTAAAAAAATTAACATGTAGGTACATGCATCATAAACTTATTTTTTTTTAAAGATTTACTGGCCTGTCGTAAACTTAATAAACCTTACCATTAACACCACAGTCGAACTTATAAATAGCTGAACATTTCATACCTGAAACAATAAAACAAAAAATTAATAAGATCTTTATTCCACTACATACGCCGAAGATTAATAAAAACGATAAAAAGTCACGCACACCAGTCCATGACGTAAGCCTAATCTTGGTTCGCAAAAATAAACTACCCGCAAAAAACTGCCTTGTCTTTTATAATACTCATATACTGTACTGTTACTTCCAATTATTTATAATAGATTATGGACTAGCCTTGGAAAGTATTATGTGAAAAAATAACCAGCTTCGGTCATTGTTTTTATGGTGGCACGATAAAAATTAGATTTATGACTAGCACAAATAGATTATTATGAAAAAATGCCACACCTGCGACCATGTGGTCTATTTAATCGGTATTTTTTTGCTCCACGAAACAGAGATTAGTTTCATTTAAATGTTATAAAAGAAATGTGTTTTAAATTTTGTGTCAATATAACAATTAGGTGCTATAAATACGATGTATCAAAGTTTAATACGTCCGTTGCATGATAACGATACTTGAAAATAAAGCCCTATTCCTATGTATTTACACAATATTAAACTGTAAGGGCATTTATTGCATATTATACGTTTACTAGCGTATACAAATTAAATTATAGAATCACGAACAAACTATTAAAAATCTATAAATTCAGTTCTTGAGCTGCTTTAAACCTTATAAAAAGACTATAAAAACCTTTGCCCTTAAGACAAAACCTCCATCTAGAACCTACCAACCTATAAAAAGTAATACCTCGCATAATATTTAGTTACCCGTGTTAAATGAACTTGAATATATTGAATTTCTCAACAAAAAATATATGTTTTCGCACAACAACCCGTTTCAGGTATGCGTGCACTTTCACAAGTCATTCGATAACTTATAGATAAATAATTACTCTTCAAAATAATAATAATATCTTTGCATCTAACGAATGTGACATGTCGCGGTGGTACGTACACTATCACATACATTTTGTACGTTATATAATAACAAATGACAAGATTTACGATGATAAACACTCGAATATAATTAGATTCCGAGTGCGATAAAAGTAAAAAAAATTGCCTTTAATTGTATGACGCATTGGAAGAGAAAACCATACGAGCATAATATTGCGCGCGAGTATTGTGAAATTTATAAGATAGTAAGTAGATATATTTATAATAACTTAGAGATAGATTGGTTCATTATTTATACATACATTGTTGGTATTTTTCATATAGCTGGTTTGATTAATTATTATTATTAAAATAGAAAGAATTTTACTTTTGGCTCTCATTTTGATGGGAAATATCCATAGTGGCATACTACAAAACATGTAAAAATACTGAAATACATGTTGAAAATGTATCTTGTGCGCGATCTTTTCTAGCCTTAAATAAAACTTGAAATATCATTTAGTCAATTAAATTTTAATTAGTTGAAATTTCGCACTTTCAGTTCAAATTTCACACTTTCCTTATCGCATTTTAAATTTTATCATGTTCAACTAGGAAAAAAATATACCAATCAATTATATCGATGACTTTCCGATTAATCGATCCGGTACAGAAATGTAAGTATGTCTCTGTGTATATGGGGAATAAAAAACTAGTCACCCACAACTTCACCTTGCTCCGTCTACCATAACTTTCTAAGCTTGAGAAAAAAATCACATTTACTACCTACTTGTAAATTGTTAAGATTATTCTCATGTACTGAATATTAACTCTTTGTTTACAATTCGCGGAAACATTGTTTGCATTACATTGAATTGAACAAAATAATACATTCACATAATTTTACAATAAGATGTTTATTGAAGGTAAAATAACTGTCATTTTATGTGGTATATAAAGTAAGATAACCATGTTTTTACTCTTATCTAAAATATTATAATAAGGCTGCTCCTTTGCTTGCTCTGACATAAATAATATAAAGCGTGTAAAAAAATAAAAAAAGGCACGGCATAAGTTTAAACGCAAAATAAAATACTGTTAAATGCTCTTTATAATTTCAGCGGAAGCTTTTCTTACGTAAACTTCTCCTTTGTTGGGTCAACATACAAAATTATATATTATATCACAGTTCAAAAGACCTTTTATTACAGGATAATAACACTAGTTTCTTATATAAAATCGAGGTCTAAAGTACATAGCCAAAAACCTGTCAATATTGGAGCTTTTGAAAAAAAAACCGCGTCTGTTGCAATAATCGAGCCGGAAGCACGATTTAACGATCTACAATAAAACAACGCACACGTGAAAGCTATCCTTAATTTGTTATATAAAAACACTTAAACAGAATCATTGCTAGCCGACCGCAAGCTATCATTAGTATATTATTTTAATTTTTACGAGTGCGCCGAGATAATAACTCGAATAACTATTGTGAAACGAAACGTTTTACATTGTTGTGATTTAAACGAATGTGTCGTTACGGCATACAATATTTTTGTGTATGATAATGACTGTGACTGAGAACGGTCACAGTGCATAAGAATTCAGAATCCATTACTGTTGTGAAAAATTTTATAGATCAAAGAAATCTAACAATTGTCTACCAATCAATCATTCGTAAGACAAAAGAAATATTTTGTCGATTAAAACTGGGCGTAGATAACTGCTAATTAGTCACATAGTTAATAGTATACATTTTACATTTTTAAAACGTAACCTACCACCGTTTCTTAGAAAGTCGAATATCTCTAACTTCAGACAGTGTAGATTCAATTGAATGAATCAATCGACTGCACACACACTATAACAACAATGTTCTTACCTCATAATACTGGATAACAATTCACTATAATCTTACTATTTAATAAATATACAATTTACCTAGCACATCACGTCGATGGTAAATACTTAAGATATGATCTGGTTGTGTCGTGTACCATTCATTATAATTGTACTATGCACTTTACTCGAATACGTAACATTGTTATGTGTACGGTCATACGATAACTTGCTTTAGTACCAATAATTTACATTTTACGAGAAGATCAGAGCTTCAATAGTAATTGTTCAAAAAACGTAATCAAAAATTTCTAGATAAATTATTCAAAAATTATATGAGTCATTATTTTTAATTAAGGCGCGTTCGTATGAAACTATAAATTATATTCACTTCAAATTAAAAAAAGTTGGAAATCTTATTGAATATATTACACGATCCATACTTTATCAATTCATTTTAGTTCCTTCAAATCCTATTTCGTAGCTACACATTATTAATTTTCTTGCTATTAATCCTATACAAACTTGCTTATACAAGAAACCAGTGGCATTCAATACATTTACAACTTTCAATTCGAGTTGATAAGCCAAATCCGCCCAAATCGCGATGCACACGATATCATGTTACATTAAAATTGAAATAAGTACGATTACGATTGAAAACATTCACTTTAATAACATGCATAATGTGCGATCACGCCGCGCGATATATAGTCGATATATATCGATATATATCGATATATTATGTCGATATCGATTATATATGAATCGATTTCACACCCATCTCTCAAAGCAATTCACAATGGTGGATGTTTATGAGTTGTGCAATATAATGTCAGTATGTATCGTGATGTTTGACGGCCTTGTTGCTAATGGTTCACTAGTGTTCAGACACAGATTGGCGATAGGGCAGGTCAAATTGTTTGTAAAAAGTTATCTATTGAATAGAAATGGAATGAATAGATTTCAATCTCCGATTTCATCGTGCAAGCTTTTTCTTTAAAAAGTGTATAGTTTGTTTCCGTCAACATCGACTGCAACAAGCTGTTATCATACTCAAATTACAGATTAACTAAATGAAAATACATTACAAACATATATTACAATTTCATTTAAATATTAATATTGCTAGACAACTAATATAAAACAAGAGCCAACACAGAGTCTCTTGCAGCAAGAGGCTCTGGGTCTGGAGCAAGAGTCTTGCTTTGCTCATAACAAACAGAAACAGGCCAATACCTTTTCCGCTGTATCGGGTAAATAAAGTTCTTCCCTCCCAACATTCTAAGTGTTATTGCTAAAATTCGGCCAAGACTCACCTGGTATCAAAGAATACGTAATAATATTTCATGCTAACACAATGATTGATATCAATTTCACACCTATCTCTCAAAATCTATTACCGTGCGTGCATGTTAATGTTTACATGTTGTGTAATATGTCAGTTTCATTTAAATTATTTATTCAGGCTACAATTATCACACTAGAAACGGACAGATGAAATCAATTTTTTTATCTTGACGTACTGTAATTGTTGTGAAGATGAATAGCTGTCTAATTAAATTTAATTATGTTATAATTTCTCACGAAACACCAATGATTTAAAAGCTATGATAATTTTATAATGATGACCTTTTACTTCCACCTACGAGTGTGAAATTATAAAGCAAGGACTATTCAATGTACACTGTACTTATTCTGGCTTAAAACTTTTAAACTACATAGTTATCCTAATTCATATTTACTAAATACTTATTTGTAACTAGCTTCCGCCCGCGACTCCGTCCGCGCGGATGTCGGTCTTCGCGTGGATGGTTTATTTCTCCATTTTGAGTAAATCTGACAATGACATTTTATAAATATCTATCTGACCCAAATACGGCTAGGCCTATAATAATACGCAACGTGTGTTCGCGGTTCTATAGAACAACGTCTATGGATAACTGAAAAATTAAGATTATTTTTTTTCTACGTATTTTTCCAGGATAAAAAGTATCCTATTTTACGCCCAGGATAATAAGGTATAATTATACCAAGTTTCATCGAAATCGAACCGGTAGTTTTCACGTGATGTCTTCACATACAGACATACAGACAGACAGACAGACAGACAGACAGACAAAAATTTTTTTAATCACATATTTGGGTTTGGTATCGATCCAGTAACACCCCCTGCTATTTATTTTTTCAATATTTTCAATGTACAGAATTGACCCTTCTACAGATTTATTATATGTATAGATTTAATTACATTTTACACATTATTCCATAGAAAAGCAAAGCTACTTGTTGCCAAATAATGCTTACTTGTTTCTCAACGTAGCCTCTTTATTCTACCAGAATAATGATCTAGTTTCCATATTATTATCTAACCAGCTAAACAACAACACAAGATAAAATTCAAAACAACATTTCATCCTCACGTCAAACGGACGCGTATTTACTTTCTCCACTCAAACCGATGCTATGGGTGTCAGAACAAAGCTTGCGTTAAAATTATTGTTATCGCAATCGTGTAAACTATAATTTTGAAATGAATCGATGTTATTGCGCAATAGCTAAGAATATATTATACAGCCTACAATGTGTAAATTATGATAATTATGGTTTGATCTTGTCTAGAAATAAAAGACAGGCCTAAAATTATATTATACAAGAGCTTGGTCTGAGCTTGTTCTATAATTACAATTTACAATACAACTTTAGGTAAGTTCGCAATGCTTTTGCTTCCGAGAGAAAATT
Organism: Colias croceus; assembly: GCF_905220415.1. Taxonomy (NCBI): domain Eukaryota; kingdom Metazoa; phylum Arthropoda; class Insecta; order Lepidoptera; family Pieridae; genus Colias; species Colias croceus. The sequence goes on along the minus strand of NC_059556.1, from coordinate 6,408,657 downwards.
ACAACAGTCTAAAATAGTTACAACACATCATATTAAATTAATTAATTGGTTTTACTTCTAAATTGATTCCATCATTTGATTATCAAATAAATCGGTAAGGAAGAATGAATATTCATCCGCCTATTAGCAACAAAATTAATTGTCGATCACTGATCAAACTTACAACCAATCGATCATAGTTACTATAACAACAACATAACATTAAGAGAAATGTTGTGTAATCGTTTAATACATATACAACATCAATAAATTGCAAATCAGACACGATTAAGATGCACTCAGGCGCATACACACTCGATTCAAATACAGAGTGTCATCGCTTTCGCGCTTACAAGTCACGATGTCAGGCTCCGGAAGACAAGTACTCTTTATACTACGTAGGTACTTACTGATAAATCTTTTGCTAAAAGTAAGAGCTTACTGTCTACTATATTAACAACGTGAGATGATAGATAATTGTTGTGTGACAGTTGTAGAAAAACTGGAATTAAAAGTCATTTCATACTTACGAATACAGTGCTGAGTATTTATTATCTACATTTTGTAAAATCTAATATTAGTTGTGTGTTATTTTTCTAATCAATTACTAAAGTTGGTGTGAGACGTTTTATGACAAATTTTTAACGATCTTTCCAAAGTACAAACGACAACAAAAGGAAAATTCAATAATATTGCTACTTTGAAGTCGATGAATTCAAATAGGTAGGTACATCGAAATAAATAAATTTTTATTTGTCGTTTACTTATTTAAATTCATATATTCTAATGCGATACAAAAACTACAAATTTTTCCATCTAAATATCAAACGAGCAAAGCCACATGAAATGCAAAAATTTTACAAAATGTCGAACCATGCGCATAGAATGACCCGATTCAAACCGTCTTGATCATTTATGTGAAAAATATTTATCGTCAAAATATCCTTACAATTTAAAACGAACACAACGTACACAAATTTAAGCCTTGTTCCTTACAAAATAAGGTTTACAAACTTGTGTTTATATAATAATTGTTAAAGTACATGTGCATCCGATGGCTTGCGCAGGTGCCGACGCACCTTGAAACCGAGATAAAAAAGGAGAAACACTTATAGCAGCTGTTACTCAGATTTCATACGGTTGGACCAGTTCGGGAACTTATTTAGACGGATTTGTATAAACGTGGTGTTCTCGTTAGTAGGTTACTTTACTGGTAAGTATCTTATTCATACGTGCTATTGAGATAGGTCATAAATCATTTAATATTCGATACTCACGTGTTTTTACTTCTTAATTATTATTCCAGACAACAATGCCATCATTCTTAACTATTATCATACCAAGTTTAAGAGAAATCACTTCAATAGTTTTTGTGTGAACAGCAACAAATTTGCGTAAACAGCTCTCTGTAGTTTTACAAAAATTAATCGATTACCAATGTTTCTAAACATTTCTCGAGGCAAATATGACAAAAAAGCCTTATTGAAAAATATCACTTAATAACGCAATTGGTCATAAAAGTGAACGACCTAGTTCTATTATAAAAATATTCGACTTGTTAAAAAAACATTCACGGTCATTTTTTTGCAATGGCCTCGAACGGGCGTGGAGGCTGTCCGAACACGCGAGCTCAAGATTCAGTCATTATTTAATACCAAAGCTAGGCTTGGGGCTATGCTAAACGAAAATCTAATTATAGTGATTTTGTTAGTGTGCATTTTTTGCGGCTAGCAATGTTCATTTCAAGGAATTCTTTTTTTTTAACCTTACATTTAACAGGAAGTATAACGCTCGTAACGTAATAAGTAATAACAATAAATAAAGTACAGATGGAGCATGACAACCACCCGTCGCCCTTGTCAAAGAAAATACGAAATCAAAAACAAATACGTCGCTGCACCAGTGCTATAGCGCATATAGTGTCATGAATACGTCAAAAAGGGTTTGCAATTTAAGTAAAAAAATGCCGTCTTGTGATAATAAAACGCTGTAAAATTTGTTCCCGAAAACAAAAAAAAAAAGATAAAACATCGTTTCACAGGTTTTCTGTAGATAATTTGGCTGATTTATTTCTTTAATACGAATAATAATTTTACAGATATGAAGGAATACAAAACTTCAACGTATGTTGCCAGTATTTTGAAAATGAATTTGCCATTTTTATTGGTAAAACGGTAAAATGGTTAAAAGATCTTCAGGGTAATGCTGTTGGATTTTTCGATCGTGAATGTGATTATTTGTATAGTGCACTAAAGGTTCATGATAATTATTAGATTATTTTAATAAGCATAATACATTATTTTGTTACTTTTATAAAGCTTAAAAACGTCATAGTCGTTTTCGCTAGCGATTTAATTTATGTGAACTCCATGATGAAAATAAAATGTCCCGTATTCTCGACTAAAAATTACCGCTATTCGTATTCATGTATTATGAAAAATAAAAAATAATATAATTATTATAGTTAATATTGAAACTTTTTTTATGTAATTTATTTAATAAAAAATTGAATACAATTATTTTGTCCATATATATAACTTTAGTAGGCAGGTACGTCTTTATGTAATAAAAGAATTTAAATAAAAATTAAAACTTGACTTCTCATTTATGTATATAGCCTACGTCACTACCGCCACTAACATAATAATTCAGATCATTGCAATGAAACCTCACAACTCAAAATCGGTCCAACGGTTTATACTGCAGGGCGTGTCAAAGTAAAATATTATACATACATACATACATAAACTCGAAAAACATAACCCTCTTTTTTCCGTAGTCGGGGAAAAATTTGGGAAATTTTTCAATATCTGGCGACATTACACGCACACAGAAGCACCGTACGTACAGTGCAGCGGCGAAATGACAGCACGGTTATTCGGTTATTCGGTTATTCGGTTTAGTTCGGCAACGCTCCATCTGTCTTTTATTTTGTAATCTAAGACAACAATGTACAAACACAAATTATTATAATCATGTAAGACAATAAACTTCCGCCGAAAATGCACGCATTAATAGCGATAGACATTCAATCGCGCACAGCGCTAACGCCTGAAAGGCGAAACGAAACATAACAGCTGTAGAAAGTGCAGTACACTTCAGATATGAATCTACGCGACAATAGCACATCCAGACGGATTTCCTCAGGCTTTCACGGTGTTATTGTCACCGCAAAGTGATTCAATATCTCATAAGTGTCCCACGCCTTGACCGGCGCCGGCGGCCGCCGTTGCTGCGCCGATACAAGGTGACAGCCTTTCAGACTCATTACCGATAATATCGCGTATTTAACAATCTGTGAAATACTATTTTAAAATGTGTACAGCTAGACCGATAAGCGTTAATGAGGTGCGCCTTAAAGAAAACGTTAAATACGTTTGAAGAAAATTAACGATATTTTACATAATTATGAATTCAAACGAATGTATTCAACTTTTATCCATAGTCGAATACATTCAAATTCAAAACTTCTATCCCTCATAGGAGGCACGTGTCCCAGCAGTGGGAACGTATATGGGCTGATGATGATGATAAGCCTAGAAACGTTATACACTATAACTAGAATAGAGTCTAGACTCTAGACTTCTGTTATCTTGTTAACTAATCACTTTAACTAATTTCTATTAAAATATAAGTAATCTAAAATAAATTCTGTATCCAATATGAATAAAATATAATATGAAATATTTTATTCCACGTTTTCTAGTTTACCACCGGCATTATTATGTAAAACCATTCTAGCCTGCAGTATCCCAACAAAACTTCACCAATATTATATTTTAAACTTTCACGCAATATCCTAGCGACCTTTATGTAAATTAGCTTGTTAAATTCGCTTTCTATAAACTGATAAATTCTCCTGTAATACGTATACCTACAACTTTACTGCAAGTCTTAAACTTACTAGTATAAGCTAGTATCGTACATCTTCAATAGAACAATATCAATCATAATAAAGTGTATGTCGTTAAGTATGTACGAACGCTAAAAGGCTACAATCAATCCATCACGGCTGACATGTTATTAACAATCAATCAATTAGAAGACGAGTTATTATATGGTCTTCAGGAGTGTCAATGATATGAGAGAAAGCGTTTAATTGGTTGATATATGGACACAAAGATCTGATCACACAGCAAGATTTCTGCATGTATAAATTGCCAAACGATCACTTAGTTGGGATAGCTTAAAAAAAACTGTTTATCTGAATTTATATTTTTTGGTTTTTATGGCATTCAAATGCTTTATAAATATAAATTTATAAAGAATAGAAAAAATTCGATCACGAGGCGGGACTCGAACCCGCATCCTTCGCGCCATTCCGGGGCGGATGCCTAACCAACTCAGCCACTCGTGACCCGCCCGAGTAATCGAATTTATTCTATCCTTTCAGTTTTATGTGTCTTAAGGGACACACCGCGCGCCATCTATTGAGATGATTTAACAACCATCTCAACCAATATGAAGCACTTTTCAGTGAATACAATATTGTAACGATGGAACACGACCTTTTCTTGAATTTATATTTTTTGGTTTTTATGGCATTCAAATGCTTTATAAATATAAATTTATAAAGAATAGAAAAAATTCGATCACGAGGCGGGACTCGAACCCGCATCCTTCGCGCCATTCCGGGGCGGATGCCTAACCAACTCAGCCACTCGTGACCCGCCCGAGTAATCGAATTTATTCTATCCTTTCAGTTTTATGTGTCTTAAGGGACACACCGCGCGCCATCTATTGAGATGATTTAACAACCATCTCAACCAATATGAAGCACTTTTCAGTGAATACAATATTGTAACGATGGAACACGACCTTTTCTTGAATTTATATTTTTTGGTTTTTATGGCATTCAAATGCTTTATAAATATAAATTTATAAAGAATAGAAAAAATTCGATCACGAGGCGGGACTCGAACCCGCATCCTTCGCGCCATTCCGGGGCGGATGCCTAACCAACTCAGCCACTCGTGACCCGCCCGAGTAATCGAATTTATTCTATCCTTTCAGTTTTATGTGTCTTAAGGGACACACCGCGCGCCATCTATTGAGATGATTTAACAACCATCTCAACCAATATGAAGCACTTTTCAGTGAATACAATATTGTAACGATGGAACACGACCTTTTCTTGAATTTATATTTTTTGGTTTTTATGGCATTCAAATGCTTTATAAATATAAATTTATAAAGAATAGAAAAAATTCGATCACGAGGCGGGACTCGAACTCGCATCCTTCGCGCCATTCCGGGGCGGATGCCTAACCAACTCAGCCACTCGTGACCCGCCCGAGTAATCGAATTTATTCTATCCTTTCAGTTTTATGTGTCTTAAGGGACACACCGCGCGCCATCTATTGAGATGATTTAACAACCATCTCAACCAATATGAAGCACTTTTCAGTGAATACAATATTGTAACGATGGAACACGACCTTTTCTTGAATTTATATTTTTTGGTTTTTATGGCATTCAAATGCTTTATAAATATAAATTTATAAAGAATAGAAAAAATTCGATCACGAGGCGGGACTCGAACCCGCATCCTTCGCGCCATTCCGGGGCGGATGCCTAACCAACTCAGCCACTCGTGACCCGCCCGAGTAATCGAATTTATTCTATCCTTTCAGTTTTATGTGTCTTAAGGGACACACCGCGCGCCATCTATTGAGATGATTTAACAACCATCTCAACCAATATGAAGCACTTTTCAGTGAATACAATATTGTAACGATGGAACACGACCTTTTCTTGAATTTATATTTTTTGGTTTTTATGGCATTCAAATGCTTTATAAATATAAATTTATAAAGAATAGAAAAAATTCGATCACGAGGCGGGACTCGAACCCGCATCCTTCGCGCCATTCCGGGGCGGATGCCTAACCAACTCAGCCACTCGTGACCCGCCCGAGTAATCGAATTTATTCTATCCTTTCAGTTTTATGTGTCTTAAGGGACACACCGCGCGCCATCTATTGAGATGATTTAACAACCATCTCAACCAATATGAAGCACTTTTCAGTGAATACAATATTGTAACGATGGAACACGACCTTTTCTTGAATTTATATTTTTTGGTTTTTATGGCATTCAAATGCTTTATAAATATAAATTTATAAAGAATAGAAAAAATTCGATCACGAGGCGGGACTCGAACCCGCATCCTTCGCGCCATTCCGGGGCGGATGCCTAACCAACTCAGCCACTCGTGACCCGCCCGAGTAATCGAATTTATTCTATCCTTTCAGTTTTATGTGTCTTAAGGGACACACCGCGCGCCATCTATTGAGATGATTTAACAACCATCTCAACCAATATGAAGCACTTTTCAGTGAATACAATATTGTAACGATGGAACACGACCTTTTCTTGAATTTATATTTTTTGGTTTTTGTGGCATTCAAATGCTTTATAAATATAAATTTATAAAGAATAGAAAAAATTCGATCACGAGGCGGGACTCGAACCCGCATCCTTCGCGCCATTCCGGGGCGGATGCCTAACCAACTCAGCCACTCGTGACCCGCCCGAGTAATCGAATTTATTCTATCCTTTCAGTTTTATGTGTCTTAAGGGACACACCGCGCGCCATCTATTGAGATGATTTAACAACCATCTCAACCAATATGAAGCACTTTTCAGTGAATACAATATTGTAACGATGGAACACGACCTTTTCTTGAATTTATATTTTTTGGTTTTTATGGCATTCAAATGCTTTATAAATATAAATTTATAAAGAATAGAAAAAATTCGATCACGAGGCGGGACTCGAACCCGCATCCTTCGCGCCATTCCGGGGCGGATGCCTAACCAACTCAGCCACTCGTGACCCGCCCGAGTAATCGAATTTATTCTATCCTTTCAGTTTTATGTGTCTTAAGGGACACACCGCGCGCCATCTATTGAGATGATTTAACAACCATCTCAACCAATATGAAGCACTTTTCAGTGAATACAATATTGTAACGATGGAACACGACCTTTTCTTGAATTTATATTTTTTGGTTTTTATGGCATTCAAATGCTTTATAAATATAAATTTATAAAGAATAGAAAAAATTCGATCACGAGGCGGGACTCGAACCCGCATCCTTCGCGCCATTCATATATTTACGTAGTAACTCTTAGTAATCTGTGGTTACATCTTCAACTATTTTCCATATTATTTTCATATTTTTCTATGCCTTTCATTAATAATATATGGAAAGGATGAAAAGATCATATTATTTACTGCAAAGGACCCTAACACACGCATCCATAAAATGCCACAGATTAACAAAACAACAAAATCCTTCCATACCATACATCATATCGCGTCATTACCTCCCGTCACAGAGCTACATCCACAGTTCACTCTCCACCTACACTTTTCACTTACAAGTCTACATGACATTTGAATGGGCGAGGTTGAAGTTCAATCACACCACTCATTACATCCAGTGTGATAACTGTTACTGTTTGTGACGCAATAAATATACGATTACTTAATATTTTATAACACTCTCTCCAGCGATGAAGGTACATTGATCGATCAGCGATTGCATTTTGTTTTCAATTATTTCATAATACGCACAAACAATTGCAACATCTCATCCCATTTCATTTTTAATTGTACATTGATTGATTGAGGTTAAACTTATTAAATATTATCGATCATCACAAACATTTACTATCATCCTAATTCCTTTATGTAATTTAAAACTACATTTACATCTTAAAAGAACCTTATTATATGATGAAGAATCGACAAAAATTATCTCACACTATCTAAAAATTAAAAAAGCAATTGGTAGCACATTCTGTAGTGTACTTTAAATTATTTCTTCTCAATACTTGAAACTCTTTCGTTTCAAAGACAGATCCATTAAAATACACAGGTATATAACCTATTGTTATCTATATTCCAGTTATTAACTCCTTCGTTCGAACAATTAGAAGCAAATATAAACTTGTAATATACACCGAGATTTATGAATGCGCCTTGCAGCCAGACGTCCAATAAAATGTTTGTTTTATCGTTTAGTGACATTGGCTTTCCTCTTCCTTTATTAATTAATAAATACCGAGTTATAACAGAATGATAAACTGCCAATATTTCAATAAGAAAGAGAAAGCAATGAGGCGGTGGCTCATAGTTTCAATACAAAGTCAAGAGTCACCTACCTGCCCAGAACCCCTGGGGTATTTTTCAATCATTCACATCATAAATTTCATACCACACTAATTGTTTTGGAAATCAATAATCATCAGGAATGTTTATTTATATGATGCTCACCTACAAAAGTCCTCTGCTTAAGCTTTCAATTCTTCCGATTTTATACTTGTGCATAAGTCCAATAAAGTTGATTTAATAGAAGTAAGATGTATCATTAAACCTACCAATAGGTATTAAAGAGACAGAACGAATAAAATATTTTCACTTCCTTCATCTCTAAATTTAAATTGGTGCCCATAACTTGCTTCACAAGTACCCATAACGTATATTTACTCTGGTATTAAATAATAGGCTATTATTTTAGATCATTCACTTTACATTCTATCGCCCGACTCGTTATATATTTTACAAACGACCTTGTCACGAATCGCCAGTAAAATGTGCTTTATGATATTATGCGTAAACACCACACCACTTTCACCCCTTTAAGATACAACGACTTTCCAATCTTAACAAGAATACCTTAAAATGTCGCAAGCTATATACTAAACCTCCTTGTTACCATAAAAATATAGCCGCTCGATATTAGATGAGAGAAAAATTCGTAACAAGTTACTGTCGCATTGCATACCTACCACATGTGTTGTCTGGTATACATATAATATGTTTTTCTTCTGAGGCAGAATGTTAATTTTTATGAAGTTAGTGCATATTTCCTATTAATTATGACGTTTTTGTTTAAAATAATTTACCAAACTGCGCTCACTTCTGAACCCATTAATTTGCGTAAACATGAAGCAAGCAGAACCTAAAAACTATGAGACAATGCGCAAAAAACGCGTGAGAATTGTTAAAACAATTTTAAAGAAATAGCCGAAGCGTCTTCATTCTATTCGCGCGTATTATTACGTTATGATACGAGTGAGTAATCGTTGTTCGTCATCGCCACCAAAATACCACAACGTTTCAATATAGCCAAGTGAAGTTAAGCTCGGTAAATAAATGAAAAAAACTACATAATATTGGCACATTTCCAGCGGCCTTGATCCGCTTAGGGAATAGTTAGTCGGCGGCAACTTACGCGTCCCACATACATTTGTACTAAGAATTAATCCATGTATCGATATATATTATATTACACAAACTAATTTATGTTCTAATGTACAAGATTGTAGGGAGGCGATATACTTTTACGCCACATCGTCATTATATCAACGAGTAGGTGCCAAAGTGATTTACACAACTTTTTATACAGATTGTGGTCATTGATTGATGGTTTCGATAGTAATTCAAATATGGATAAGTCCAAAGGCAAGATCGATTCTAAATAACGTTGAAATAAGGGTGTAGGTAGACTAGGTTATTATGGAATTGGCTCAAATTTTAATTTATTTTTTAAGTACTTGCGCATGATGCAAAGTATATCAAAGATGCATTGTTCTTTTTTTTTTCTTATACTACATCACAATATGCCATAAGCACATACTAAACTAAATTCATTCCTGTTTGACTTAGACAGGGTTGTTTGTACAAAGTCCTGTTAAATTCCACCACAAATTCTATCCGTCATTTGCATATTCATTGACCGAGCGGTAACCTAGCTAACCAATACCAACCAACAGAAATATAGTATAAACCTAATTGAGATATAAATAAATATATTCCCGAGGTGCTCACGTGTTCATAACATAGGAATTGGGTCAACTGGACCGTGTGAGAGAATTCCTACAAGTAGCCGCCTAACGCCGAACGCCGATTCGTGGACGATCTTAAAATATAACCTAAAGTTCATCTTGCATCACACCCGCTAATAAACTATTGTTGATATGAGTCTTCCAACCTTGATTTGATGGACTGAGTTTTGAGATGTTAACTGCGGACACTTTAGAAGAGATAAACGAACTATTTAAAGTGGATAGTGTTGACATCGATATACCTTTCGAGTGTGTATTTTAAACCAATCTTTTGTAATGCTAAATTCTGCTGAAGAAATTAAGATTTAACATTTAGATTAGTGTTCTGATTAACTAACTAACTTAGCATTTAACTAAATTATCTAGATTAGGAATTTATATTCAACTAGCGGTCCGGCCCGGCTTCGCCCGTGGTACATATTTCGCAATAAAGGTAGCCTATGTTCTTTCTCAGGGTCTAAAGATTGTCTGTGCCAAATTTCATCAAAATCGGTCCATTAGTTTATGCGTGAAAACCATACATGTATACATACAAACATACAAACCTTTCCTCTTTATAATATTAGTATAGATTTTGATACAAACCAAAAAAGACTTTCCTAATTAAGCGTAACGCTTCGTAATTCAATTGAATGACACACAAATAACGAAATCCATCACAAAAACCCAATTATGACGCAACTGCGACAAACTATGACACCTTGAATGGCATTTATGCAACGGGCCCATTGAAGAGGCACAATACATTGCCACTGTTAAATCTATTATTTTTAATACAAGCTACTTAGTGTTATGTAAGAACTTTCGCTATCTTTCGATTGAATGTAGTTACGTTAATAATATGATTACGAATCAAAGCGTAATTAGCGGTTGACAACAAAATTGTGAATAATAGACCTCAGTGCTACTGTGCTTTAATCCGTATGGTGATGATGATAAATGGTCAGACTTATGTAACTATTCAATTATTGTAAGTACCATATTATATTCTAATATTTAAATGTATTCCCTTGGTGAACATTGCAACGGAACAATATCAACTAAAAAGTTATGGCAATACCTTGATCATGTAAGTAGAATGAAAACACTACCAAAAATATACGTTTATAATATACTAGGTTTCCGTCCGCGCAACGAGAAAAAGTAGTAGTTTAGGCGTGATTGAGTAACAGACAGACAGACAGAGTTACTTTCGCATTTATAATATTAAAGTATGGATAACATACAAGACATAATCTACTCATTCCATCTAACTATTGATATACCAACATTCAGAATAGCCCCAAACTTAATCTCAAATCAACACGTATAATTATTATAATTGTTAAACAAATCACGGTGTTACACTGACTAATTATTGTTTCTCCGAGTTACAAACGAAATAATTGTAGTTATAAATTATTTCTGTCGTTACCTTATACGTTATACGGGACATTGATTGATCTTACCTGTGAACAAGAAAATGTTTGATTAGATAAAATAAATTATGATTTTAACGACATAAACAATTGTGTACATGATTGTTTTATTAGAATTATCTAACAGTTTATGGGATTATTTGATTTCTAATCAAAGCTTACAGCGCAAAAATTAAATAAATATGTCATGATAGATAGGTTTAAAAATTAGTTTGATTATTTATTTTGGCTGAGGCAGAAACAAGTATAAACACTAATATTTATATCTATAATAATCAGTATACAATATTAAGTTGATGTGTTAAGACAATGTTATCGTTTAAGAAATAATTTGTATCACACTAAAATGACTGTTAACAAATCTCCAATCACAAGCTTCGAAAGCCGTAATGTCAGCATGTGTCATCCCCGAAAATAGTGTGACCGTTATAATTGGGTTTCAAATAATAATAATATCAACTCTCCAGATGTCCTGCCTCCCACAGTCGGGTGTTTGTAATCATTTCGAAGCGCCATGTTGATTCGATATTATTTCAATCGGCGGGAGATATAATTGCATGGGAATTGTTTGCTATAGGGACATATTATTATTAGCATACCTATACACGGGCCGTTAAAAATGTTTCAGTGAAGCGTAGATCGTGGTATTGATATTTTTAATAATATATCGAAATAAAGTAAAATGCAACGAGACAAAATGGTAAATTTAAATTTAATTGTGTAGGTACTGAAAATCATTGAAATAATTAACAACATGATTGCTATAAACATTATAGTTCAGAAAGTTGACAACATTCCCTTTCCTATATGATCAAAGAACATAACGCAGTACATGCTATCAAAAACTAGCAACCTACAAATTGCTTACACATGACAATTACCCATCCAAAATCCAGCCACCTACACATCGCTATTACCATCACAATCGATCGTTCCACATAATACAGCAATGCAATAATGCAAAGCCTCAGTACATGATTATCATATCAGCGCTTATCAGCCGCAATCAGCACTTGAGCACGTCCAGATAGTGTCAGACGGCAGCGGAGACCTAAAAATACTGGTGATATCATGTGGGAATTGAATTGTTTTCAGCCTATGTACTTTATTATGGGTGAGACTTTGTGTCTACGATTGTGTTGTCTTCTTGATTTTCAACGCACATTTGATACGAGTAATATAATAGGAATTAAAGACAACATTATCTATCTAATGTTTCCAATGGTCATACAAATAATATTATTCACAAATTATTTCAATAATCTAGAAAATTGAAAACACAGTACACAGACACACAGTAGATAGGAATAAATTGAAATATGTAGAAGTGAAAATGTCTATAATATCGCTTTTTAGAGTATATTGAGCTGGGACAGATCGTAAAATACATCCAAATGTTTGAATGCTCGCGATATTTCACTGTTAATCAGATTTTTCAGTTTATTCATATTCCAACTGCATCTTTAATGAATTGCCAGTTGTATACACGATCGCATGTATAATAATCCACATGCATACGATCCGAACCGATAACACCATAAGCGGGATTCCATGAGAAAGCAAAAGAATGGCGCCCAACAGAACAGGAAAAAAAAGAAAGTGCAATAATGAAATTTTTGTTTAATCAATTCAGCCTCGAGCGGATTTAAATAAATTCGACATACAAAGTTATCGTGCAACCTTAAACATCGAACGAGATTAACTATAGCACACTCGTTTCGTAGTTATTACATGTCAGTTCTAATTTGATGTCGGTAAAGAAAAACATTGATTGCCTTGTTGAGTTTGATTTATGTGTGTGTTGATCTAGATATTGGAGCTAATGGCACGCTTCCTATGCAGCGTATATCGTGACCTCTGTAGGACCACCTCTAATTTCATCGACACAGTTTTATATGGCTTTTAATAGCCAAGTTGAGACATAAATCGAAAAACTAACGAGGTATAACTAAAATAAATTGGTATCGAGTATCAGTCTTGATTGGTCGTTGATGCGATTCTTTTTATAATGCAATAAAGTTTTTTTATATTAAAATTTTGTTTTCCATTATTTTGATACTAAATATTTATTAAAACTAACTAGAGGAACTTTAAGTCTGCGTATGACCCCCTTAGCTATGAGTTCGTAACATCGATTATAAATAAAGTAATAAATTGCTGTTTAAAACCATTGTGATTTCTTTAATTGCGGATTTTACATATTCGCACAATATTATACACATACACAATGAATAACTGTTACACCAACCTATGTTTGACCTACACAAATCCCATTGTAATCTCTTATCTCAGTTTACAACACAATAGGATGGCATAGATTTACAGGAACACTTTATCATTTCATCATAAATTAATGTTTTAATTTTACAGTATATTCTAACTTATACCTATTTATGTTAAGAACAACAAATAAAATGTATTTTTAGGCCTTGTTAGGGCATTAGTTAGCGCACAAGCGTTACAAACAAGAGACCCTGAGTTCAATGCCCGATGATCACTTATAAAAAGTCCGCCTAACAGACATAAGGCTGATCACCTACTTGCGCCAAACGATTTGTCTATGTATACTGCATAAGGATGCTGTACAAAAAAAAACTTACTGAATAATAATAAAAAAGCATTGCACAAATACACCATTTTGCTCTTTTCTAAGAAGTATTGGTTACGTAAATGTACAAACGAATGTCAAACATCAAATATGTATTAGGTAAAGATTAGGTAGGTACTAACTACTAATCAATTGATGTCCATACATTCATATTATGTTACGTAATTAACAAAATATCTGTTTAGCTGAGGACGGTCACGTATCAACTGGGGACGAAATAAAACGCAAAGACATGCTTATATTCGCGTTTTTATGTATTTTTATAATCGATAAGCGCGCGTAATCTAAAGTGGAGCGTCACCTAGATATAAAAATCAATAATTTGATAAGATTATTATTATAAGGGGCCTGTTTCGTGTGATATATTTTTTCCGCATACATTTTGTGGATCGCTTCTTAAATATATGAGAAGAATATATCAAATTAGCCATTTTATAGGTGAACCAAATCTATAAGAGCCAATAAAATTGCTATAATTTTCCAGTAACTTTAGTTCATTATAATTTGAAACTAAATCTATTCTAAACATTAAACTCCAACTTAAATAGCCGTTTACAAATTCGCAATCAGAGTTGAACCGGTAAACAGTTGCAATGAGTAAGAGGAATCTAAAATAGACACAATAATGTTCAAACTGCATCCTGCTAGTGCCGTAAACGGGTCACCGACTGTTATAGTAAACGATTTATACAAAGGTTCAACGCTACACCGACTTGACTAGTAGCCACTGGTTTCTGTTACAGGGAACATTGTTGGTACAAATACAAAACGGAGTAGGTCGTCTTCTCGTGCATATTTTGAATGTTTCCTGCGATATAATAGATCTGATTATTTATCATTATGTTCGTAAAATATTGCAGATTTGTCGCAATAGGTTGAATCACGGGTGAGACGTTTATAAGACGAAGTATGAGAAGGTCGACCTCCATCTAAGTTTCATTTACCGTTTACTTATTGATATTTTAAATCCCAATCATACAACATTAAATGCTGCAACGTAAACAATTGCACTTATTAAAAATCAAGCACTTATCCTACAATTCATTTAGCAAATATCAAGTCCAACATGTGCCCACATTTTTATTTTTTATACTAACAACGCGCTATTCCAACGTTCAGCGAGTACATTTGTATCCATTTCTGTCGAGCAATTACGTGTATAACTACCCGATACATTACTATATGTCAACGTTTAACGTCATAACGTCATTAGACCGGCGCGCGGCGCCGATTTTTTATAGCTAGCCTTAATGCCACATGGCGTAAAATTATAGAACATTAGGCATGTGGACAACAGTAATTTTATAATGGCTAATAACTATGAATAAAAACAAATAACTCTCATTTATACGTTAAAGCCATAAATTGATACTAAGAAATTTTTCTTATAATAAGTATAATTAAAAACAGTCATTATTATGAAATGTGTGATGTTTATTTTTTAATAACGGATCCAGAATGTCTGTCAATACCTGTATGAAAATAAAAGTTAAGTTTAAATAATACTTGTCATGTTTATTACGTAATAAACATACGTATGTATACGTAATATTGTTTATATTTGCGAAGACTGCAGTTTTAAAAATAACTCAGGCCCCGGAATAACAGACACAATAGAAAATCTATTGTGTCATGGACCGATCGGGCCACTTGGGGCTCAATGGGTTAACAACTTTTCCATGCCTTATCGTACTTTAAACTTAATCATAAATATTTTTTCACCTACAAGTCACCAACCAACACTGTAGCCATCATTAAAAATAGACACGGGCCAGGTGAGTTTTTTTATAAAGAGCGTTCCCAGAAAGGAAACAACTTGTACGCTCCGGCCCATTAACACTTCCTCCCGGGAGCGTCGCCGGCGTCACTTCTGGTTACATCACGCGGAAACATCCGAAATTCAATTATTCTTTGATGTTATCTGTGCTGTGGTGTGACGTGATGACGTCACGCGCGTGTTTTGGAATAAGACGCGGGAAAAAGGATGTTCTATATGGTTCTATGTTCTATGATATAATTTTTATAACTTAAAGTAGTTTATAAACATGTGTTAGATCGTCACATTTAAATTATCATAAGTGATACGATGTATGTAACAATAATAAAGAGTTACATATCAGGGGAATGCATATGAGTAAATTACATATTTGGGTGACTGATAAGATTATGAAATTCATACATTTCTGCAATGAAATTTGCTCATAACTGAAGATATCTTTCTGAAAAATAAAAAATAAATCTTTTTTGTTCAACATTATTCTACTAGAAACCTCTAGTGTAAATTTCACATATTTCGTAAAAAAAGGTTAAAGTCCTCGTGTTACCATTTCAGGATCAATGACCACAGCAACGACAGGCTATCCCTTGGGTACTTTATGTGACTTTGGCACGCCAATATTTAGTACTAAGTCTAATCTATTAATTAGTTTATGTGAGTCACAAAAAAACCACAAAAGTTACAAACCATTTCAACGGGTCAAACTATTTATAAGGTGACACAAATATTACGGACAATACTTTCGAACGTTTTCGTTTGTTTACTATAAAGTAAATACGGTTCTTCGGAAAACGTGGAAATTCAAAACATTAATAGATGCAATTAATGTTGCCTTGAGAGCAATTATAAAGCAATGAATTCAGATTACCGATAATGTAACTACAGGTGATAATTTGACTTTGAATAATAATGAGCAGTAATGATCGTACAATGTGTGGGGAACCGCTGACCGCGTGATCCAAGTTATAACTATTATAACGATTTATATACATTTTTGGTTCAAATTGTAATATAAAAACAGTGTTAAATATAAACTACTACTTAAATAGAATTATTAAGCAGCTTTTTGTGACATATCCTAAGTTAAGCAGAATAAAGCAATGCTCAAATCGACATCTACCATTTTCTCTGCGTTTCACATACCGTCTACGTTTAGATTTTTCGAGAAACACATTAAAGATGTCACGTATAGATACAAGATCAAAAATTTCTGGAACTTTCATTTTTGTTTCTTGCACACTGTACGTGTGCTCAATCTAAAATCATATCAACAAAATCAGGTTACCTAAGTACTATATTATGACCGTTTTACTCGTAATAACGTTCCTAGACTATCAAAAAGCTTGGTAGGCGTTAAGGATGTATTTAAATAAGTACGTGTGAATGTACGTAGCAATCGGGAAGTACCCTATTTCACTAATAAAGGGAATTCACTATCTGTAAATGTGCCGGTTGGACTACTTTTTAACCGACTTCAAAAAAAAGGAGGAGGTTATCAATTCGGCCGGTATATATTTTTTTTTTTATTACCGATTACTCCGAGGTTTCTGAACCGATTTACGTGATTCTTTTTTTGTTTGTCCCATAAAAATTTTATTCGAATAGGCCCAGTAGTTTTTATTTTATAAGCATTTTTGTCTGTAGGTATTTGTAAATTTTGCAAGTGCAAGTTTGAAGTCGGTTGTTTCTAACGCAGTTATCACTTGTGTAAATCTATACTTAATATTATAAAGCTGAAGAGTTTGTTTGTTTGAACGCGCTAATTATAGGGTGCTAACTACGGATCCGAATTGAAAAATTATTTCCGTTTTCGATAGCCCACTTACTGAGGAAGGCTATAATAGGCTATATTATATCATGCTAAGACCAATGCAATGCACAGCTAGTGTTTAATAAATCGTATAGCGCTATGTATACCGAGCTCCATTCTTATGGTAACCCACTTCTTACTATCAATAAATCAATACTGGTTGAAGTGAATAAATAAACAATACGTGAAGCTTTTGATATGGGATATTGGTCCAGTTATTTTGTGAAATTAATGGATTAAGTACATTTAGAATCTCTGTTAAAGTATTTTTAATTTGTAATATCATTGTGTATTGGGTTTTAAGAAAACTTTCAGAAATTTTTTTATAATTTAAATAAATAATTTACTTACATTAGATATCAGCTCTTTAAAGGAAATATATGATAAAATATGATTTGAAATACATGTATCTAGAAATATCACGGTCGAGCAAGCTTCATTTGATTCAATTTGTACATAATCCGTAAGCAAGGTTTCTTTCAGCTCTTGGTATTACGCTTTGTAAATGCTTACAAGCAATTACATACCTATTTGAATACAGTCAGAATAATGCTTAGAAAATGTGATATCATGGTTAACTAACAAATTTTTAGGACTCGGGTGAAACGCATAATAAATCATTCATATACGGCATACCACAAAAAATATCTTTACAGAAACAATTTTAGAAATCAGAGGACGAAGAAGATTTAATAATAATGATTCTGAAAATTATTAAAATAATTTTGGCGATTAAAATAATAATTTGTGTTATTTAACCTTCATTGCGGGTATGTTTATAATAACGCGAACTTCAAGAAGATGTATTTTTGCATAACATTTAACATTGCTACTCGTAGTTTTACCTAGTAGTGAATAGTGATCAATAAACTCTACGCTATAGTTTTATCCCTTGCTTTTCCTTCACTGTTATCGCTTTGTATTGCGTGACGAGTAACCACGCCTTTATCGGACGCATATACGAACACGCCACATACACAAATGTGATTGTACCATAAAATACCTGATATATGCATGAATATAGCCGGTATGTAGTTTTATGATGCACTAAACTATGGGAGGTACATTTGTTTAAGTACCGTGTTTGAGGTGCGAAAGTATTTTACCTAGTAGCTACCCACGCATGATAAGAATACAAATATATTGCTAAATATGCATGTTAGCATTGAGTTTTCAAACAAATTTTAATAAATCCTTTTTAAAAAATCGTAAGATGCACGTCGATTCAATATTAATCACGATTGAAAACAACCTTTGCTTAAATATTTTGGAATTTATCCTTGTGGATAAATTCCAAAATATTTAGTGTGTGTTTTCCAAAATATTTAGTATTTACTTTGTGTAGTGAACACATAAAATTTCAGGCTTATGTTTCAAAGTATCTTCTTACTAATTTGATTCACTACAAAACCTTTTCTGTCCTGAGGTTAAACCAACACAAACACAATTACAGACTATCCTTATTTGGCGCTTTTTCCTGTTTACAATGACTTTAAACATTTCAGCATGGCAGCTAGCATTGCAAGAAATACAGTGACCTGTCACAGAGTACTATTCATTCCTGTGTAGCGGCAAATGATTTGAAAGGAACTATTATTTTCTGATTTCAGAGGGTGCAGGCCCTTATATAGGGCAGGGAGCGGTCGTTGACATTACCAGTATGCTTAATAGATTTGTACGTTCCAAGCTTTTTACTGTAAAGACGTCTAAATTACCACGGAAAGTATGAACTATGAATTGTGTTACTTTCTAAGAAAATATCAATCAAATAGCTTCTTACAAACTCAAATGATGAAACTAATTAAAACTAATTTTTTGAAGAGCGGTGTCTTTGAACTTGCAGCAGATGTCGAGACAATTCGATTTGATCAATTGCATGTTTCCTAACATCTCATAAACTTGTTCCATACGGATGCAAATAAATAATTCTAATTAATCAACACAGAAGCTACTTATAATTTGATTCTAGATAAATAACGATCGGATTATAGCAATGAGAGCGAAAGTGTTGATTTACAAGACTTGATCAATAAGTCAATGTGATTGGTGCAAGTAGCTTGTTTCATTCGAACCACCGTTATTTCATCAGTTTATAGTATTACAGTTACATTATAATTTCATGATTGAAGACATTTGCAAGAAAATTGCTTTTTTTTCACGCCTCGTCTATAGAAATACGGTTGAACGAATTACGAATATAATGCAAAATACAATACGACAATATTGTTTAAATTATTAATTTTTTTAATCTATTTCATGTGCGTTCGTTTTCAAAAATACTATATTGAAATATGTAATGGAATATTCAAATCAATGGAAGTAGGAAATACATGTTACGGTACATTATTCAAATAAAATAACCATAAACACTACCTTTTAAGAAACATAGTGTTATCCTTCACAAAAGTAAAAGGACACTCTAATCCCATATAAAAAGCGATTATAAATTACGCAAATGCGTATACATAATTCATTTATGTACATGATAATTGGAATAGTATTTCTTTGTCTTCCTAAGTCTGATTATTCCTTCGAGACAAAGAGCATGTAGGCGTTATATTCAAAACCGTTTGTAATCGTACGTACAGGGCCACTCTATTTATGGAACTTTAAGTCTTCATTCTCAGAGAGTAATACCGTTTTAGGAAGGTGAAAGATGTAGCAAATAACATGTAAACGTTTTAAGTATAAAAACCGGCCAAGTGCGAGTCGGGCTCGCGCACAAAGGGTTCCGTAGCAGCAAATATAATAAATTACAGTTAAATCAACCTATCTCAAAAACTATAAGAGATACTTTGATCAAACCAAAAATCGTTGAAAGAGTTAATTAGCATGCATCACCTCTATTTTTTTTAGAATTTTATACCCCGTAGTTATAAAAATAGAGGGGGGGGGACATACTTTTTACGACTTTGAGAGCTGATATCTCAAAAACCGTTCACTTTAAGAAAAATGTTTTTTAGAAAACTTTATATCATTTTAAAAGACCTTTCCATTGATACCCCACACGGGTATGTACATCGAAAAAAAAAATTTCATCCCTCAGTTACATGTATGGGGGGCCCCACCCCCAATTCTTTTTTTTACTATTTAGTGTCATATTTTTGTAGCGGTTCATACAACACATATTCCCATCAAATTTCATCACTGTAGTACTTATAGTTTCCGAGTAAATCGGCTGTGACAGACGGACAGACGGACAGACGGACAGACGGACATGACGAAACTATAAGGGTTCCGTTTTTGCCATTTTGGCTACGGAACCCTAAAAATTTGTCTAACGAGTGGTTTCAGCTTCAAGCATGGACGGAACAAAATCTATGAAAAATAATTTTATTACATACAACATACATACCTAATTTAAGAGCTTCATGCTAACTTTTCTCTTTAGAGAAGCAATCCTGACCGAAACGACTTGATTGTCTTATATTATGATTTATGACGAATAATAACTCCTCCCAAATAAACTGGAATAAATATTACAAGGCAACGTAAAATATACAAAGAAGAAACCAACATATAATTTTTTGAAATAATTTGTTAATATTGCTACAATAGTCGCCCTCAAAAAACGATAGGCCTGTGAATATGACTAATTGACAAATCGAAGGTCATTCACAAAGTTCCGGTGCTATTGTTGTCTACGTGATCCTCCATTCAGTTCTTTGTTAAATTTTTGGTATTATTATAAATATTAAATTATATAGATGAGAGCCTTGATCAATAAATCCTCTACAATTTATGCTTTATTTTAGGAATATACCTAAGGACACCATCTAATGCCATCTAAATTTTTAAACAATTATTAATGGTTAGGAAATACATGTCATCACTAATTGAGTGTTACATACTTCTTTATTAAAACAAAATAATTATACTAAGAGCCGATTTTTCAATCCTTAGTTAAAATTTATCCATCCAATAAAGTATTACACGAATATATTAAAATGTCACCTGTAAACTGTCAAATACGGACAATTAAAATACATTTTTGAAATTAAGTTTTAACCAAGGATTGAAAAATCAGCCCTGTGGCGACACGTACTTATAATTATAAATGTGTGAGAATTATGACAGCGCAAGATGTGAGCGTGCGTTGTATTACAGTTTATATTTCATTTAATAAACCAGTTGATATCTAGCGTCCGAGCGTTTTACTTGTCTCCTTGTTCTTTTAATCACATACATACACGCAACTTAACAGCCCTAAGACGTTGGTTTACATTTATCGTTCGATAAAGATTAGGCAAAAATAGATAAAATACAAGCGGAAGCGACTGAAACAGAATTGTACTAGTAACCTACAATAATCACAGCGGAATGTCCATACTCATTTATTTATCGTACAACGGATTATTTTAATGCACACTACATTGTAAACTAGATCGTATTACAAGGTATTTGAAACTAGAATCGCTTGCAATTGCAACATATAACGTTTGGACGTAATCCCCACATGGCACGTTGCGTGATTTTCATTCACTGAGAAATAATTCATACGGTCGCTTTCTTCAGAACAATGAATTCTTTTCCGAGTTTATTAGAACATTTTGAATGTGGTCATAAAAATATTTAAGTAGATACATACACATACAGTATAATACTTATAATACTTTTCTTTAATATAACCTAAAGTTTCCATTAAAATCTTAGAAGCAAACCTTTTTAATCAAAAGCGAAAGAAATTCGTTTATACGATAAAAATGACATTAAACCAACAACAGTTACACAACACAATTCAAAACCAAAAAAATGCATAACCTGCATCCTTAATTAAGTGATTTACAACTTTCCATCTTCTCATGCAGGTCGACATTTTTAATTTCCAAGAATATAAAGAATCATCATTAAAGAGTTTCCGCAGCATCAAAACTGAATTTCGGAAATGGAGACGTAAACAAAAATATAACTTTCGCTTTAGATCCGTCTATTAATAATTTTGGTAAGTTTTATGATGTGGATTTATGAAGACGAAATAAGTGAATTGGAATTAATTAAAATCTAAACTCCAGCGTTTGCTTTCCACTAGCAATTAATGTTTATGTGCGAATCAAGAACGTTTTCTAAATCTTCACTACGTACCACTTTTTCAAAGCAGTCCCCAATCCTATCCTACTTTAAGCAAATAAGCACCTACTATCTATTCATTATTATTTATTTCGTAGTCATATTTCAGACATACGCAACCCAAATCAGGGAACATTAATAATAACTATATTATGATACTTTATAATAACTATCTTTAGGGAAAAATGCAATCAACGTCATATTCATTTTGCCTCCTAATTGGGTGAGTCTTCAACGCTAGAATTTCCTTAACGAGTTATTTTGTGCACCACGCTGCATGGTGAATGACCTGCTGATGTTGTCAACATTTTAGTTTTCTATCATAATTTAAAAAAATGGTAAAAAAATATCACATGAAAGTTCTTTGCAAATGGTTATATAACAACAAATTTAAATACAAGGAAAGTTTTGTATATTATTTCAACTACTTACTACATTATAGGTATTTTAGTGTCGCATTTTTGTCTACTGATCTACGTCATTCAACATATTAAAAAGCGCGTTGCCACCATAACAAATCGACCATCATCATTAAACCACGTTTTGAACTGCGTTCCGTATATAGTCCCACATTTGAAGGGGGGACATGCGGGCGCCGTACGAACACGTGTGCCGCCCGCTTCCGTTCCTCTGTTTAGACATTAGACAAGTTCGGGTTAAACTTTGTTTTAATGCGGATCGGTTTCACAATATTTAATCAGCCGTTAAATAATGCAAAAGCGGATAGAATTACTGTTCAGTTGCAGTTGTTGAGTGAAATCTTAACAATAAACCTTATAAATTGTACACAAAAGACACACTTACATGCACTTACGCAACAAATAAAATGATAATAAAAATATATTCACCCTGGATCCACTTTATCGGATGTCGATGATAACAATCGCTTTTAAAATTGAATTCAAAAGAACTCTCGTCAAGTTTATTATATCAATTAACATCTTCTATACCAACACTATCAATTTACGCAAATTGCTGCAAAATTGAATAATCAATTAAGACGTATATTTATTAAGACATGCTAACAAACATTAACGATTATTTTTCGATCTAAACATATTTATGTGGGTAATAAACGTCCGAGTTAGGTTTCGTATAATTATAGAGACTTTCATATACTTTACTCTCAACTATCAGCGGTTCACACACTCTGTGGAAATTATATTTTCTTGGAAATAAAAGGTCGAGAACCAGATGTATTTCCTTAATTGCGATTATGAGATATTATCATCTAAAAGTCGAGGTATTTTGATCTACTGCTGTTAAATATAACTATGAATAAATTATTAACTTCCGACATTTAAGCAATCAAAATTCTATTTTAGCTCAATTTATTAAAATCGAGGAATGTTGTATGAAATACCGCTTGCAAGCAAGTCGTGATTGGTGTAACCTTCGAATGAATCGAAAGATGGTGTGAGATAAGAAATATTTTATAGTTTATTGTATTTGAAGAACATGGATGACGAATGTTTTAGATGTTTGAATAACTGAATTATTTTTTAGAATATCAAAACTTTTCTTTTAACATTCTTATAAATTAACTTATCATGGAATTGGAATAAAAACAAAGATTACCTATATGAAATGTATTTCGCACTTATTGTAATAACTATAATCACGACCTTTGTAAACATAGTTTGTTAAACACGATCCGTAACATCGAAACTTATCGAACGAAAAAATCAATCATTATTTTCACAACTAAAACAATAGACTAACACAAATTGCCTCTACAGTATATAATATAGTCTATACAAAAACATCATAAAACACGATACATTTGTACGACAAGTACAGTACAATGGTAGCAAGTGAATTTGTTACAATTCCGAGTTCCCACGCCTCCGCCCGTGGGAGAGACGGGCTTGTATAAATATAGGATACTAGCTGTGCCCCGCGGTTTCACCCGCATTGCATATTGGTCTTAGCGTGAGGATATATAAGCCAAGAGTAAAAGAATTTTTCAAATCGCACATGTAGATAGTCAGATAAGTGTGTTCAAACAATCAAATTCTTCAGCTTTATAAAATTAAGTATCGATACGTAGGCATAATATCACTCTTATTTCTTGTAGTAGAGAGATGTTAAAACAGTATGAGCTGCCGATAATGACGTCCTACATATTTTTCTAAGAAAACAAGTAGACTATGTTAATCAAACCTGTCTGCCACTGAGTCTGATTTAAATTAATTTTAACGTATTATGTAATAAATTATAGAGCTGTAGCGTCACATAACATTATTTAAGAATTAAGATATAGATAAAGAAAACATTCTAAAATGCTACGTCATTTTTAGCTGTTAATTGATAATAATATTTCCTAATTAGTAGTACATACTAATATGTAATATATCAACCTAGTACTTAAATCAATATATTTTTATCATACCAATTTAGATCGTATTTATTATTAAAAAAACACTCACACACAGATAAGGGCACCTCATTCCGTTGAAAGTAATTCATCTTACCTGGAAGAAAACAAAATGTTGTTATCAAACAATAATAAAGAGCATTTGTTTATAAAACGTGACGAAGAGATAACGCTGAATTAATCACTCACGTGCTTGATAAAGGCTTTATCGAAAAACATATCAACATTACTATTTAAGGAAATACACTCATTCAAAATCCAAGAACGGTTAATTCATAGAATCAGTACTAAATGCAAAGTTATCACATGAATCTTGCCAAAGAAGTTTCACTTCTGACACGTGTGCTCGGCACACACGCTCTTTTTTCAAAATCATACCTTATAAACTATAAGACATAAATTTCAAAAGCGACGAAATATTACAAAATAAAATATAACTTAAATAAACAAGAAAGAAATAAGCAATTCTTGGATGCCATAGGGATTGTGGAGTAGGTACTATAAGGTACTATAATTTTTACATCTATAAACAAATGGTAGGTAATAATTCTAAGCGCTAGCGCGCACGAGCAACTTTGTCTCCGCAACTATTTTGTCTCCGCAACTACATATTTTGTCTCTCCCACCCATGGGCTAGTATGAAAGTGCGCGCACGTAGCGACGCAACTCCCCATACAATTGATGGGAGAGACAAAATCGTTGCGGAGACAAAGTTGCTCGTGCGCGCTACCTCTAACTCTAAAGAACAAGATCTATATAATATGACCGTTGAAATTTGATAAACACATGACACAAAGAGGTTTTGAATAGACTCAATAACATATTTATTGGAACACCACGCGAGCAAAACCGCTACCTAATGCAGAAGTCGACAAAATCGTCCGCGCAGTTCGCACACGGCGTTATCGCAAACAATGTAAACATGACATATACATTAGAAGCATTCACGTGAAACCGAAAACGAGTAACCGAGCCTCATAATGAGAATAAACAACACCTTTATCTGTTAAATTTAGATGAAGCTCGGGTGTCTTAGCGTTTAGAGTCGAATTACAAAAGAGCGCTTGATTGACGGCTGAATTAATATGTGGATCTTCATGTGATACAAGTTATCAGCGGTATTACTTATAACATCAAAGAATTAATAACTTATCAATGTCAATCTATACTATTATTATAAAGCTGAAGAGTTTGTTTGTTTGTTTGAACGCGCTAATCTCGGGAACTACTGGCCCGATTTGAAAAATTCTTTCAGTGTTAGAAAGCCCATATATCGAGGAAGGCTATAGGCTATATATTATAATCTCGCTAAGACCAACAGGAGCGGAGTACTGCGGGTAAAACCGCGGAGCACAGCTAGTTTAATATAAGAATTGTTCAAGAGACCTGAAATGAGCGCTATAGAAGTATAATAGCAAACCAGAACATCCTTTTTTTCGTTTGCATGCCCAATAACTACTGAAAGATCCAATGTAGTAATAGATTAAATTAAAATGATACAGTCGTTTGTATTGGCACTAATGTATAATATAAAATACTTAAAGTGTTATCATTAACACAATTCAGGCAATAATTACTGAACATAACTGATTTATTTATTGCTTAGGTTCATTTGAATGAAGGAAACATAAATCATGTAATTTAATTCTCTACAAAGTGTCCATTCAGCGTTTAATTTTATTTAATTATTTTTATAGCACTTATATATGCAATTTCAAACACTTTCTCGTCAATCCATCTCACGATCTATTATTATTGGTGTATTTTATAGTTAGTTTTAAGTTGAAACATACACTTTTATTCACATTTATACAATGAAAATTATAAAATGTTACGCATTAGTAGTTACTTGTTTAAAGAGGCTTTATAGTTTATACACATATCCGTGGAAAGTTCTATATTTAACCAAGAACACGTTAAATATTAGTATTTATTCTATTTTTATTTCGCATTTTAATATTAGTAAGTAAGTAATAGTAAGTAGTATATTTTGTTTCTCTAATCGTTACAATGTCTAGGGGCCACTGAAAACCAGCCCTGTGTGTGCATAATTGCAGCATAGATAATGCTGAGTTGGCTTTCCTTTTTCAAGGACACTGTTTTACAATTGATTTTCTTTATTTTTATTTTTTTCTCATGTTCTTTTTTACTTTCTTTCTTGTGTGTAAATTTTATGTAATTTTCATTTTTAGTTTAGTTTTGTTTATTTATTTTTTGTATTGATGTTCTTTATTGATGTCCTTGAAATAAATGTTTTTTCTTTCTTTCTTTCTTTCTCTCCTAAATCACCAATGTTTAATAAGAATCCGCTATCTCTCATACATTAGGTCGGATATAATTCCTCACACTATAAGATACACTTGACAAAGTCACTCTCCAGTGCACAGCGTGTATTCACCCGACATCTTCCCAAGCATCCTGACGAATTAGTCACATTTAATTTGGTTACAAGAACAAAAAGATATGAACAATGGTCGTACTATTGTCTATTATGTAACCAGCCTATCCCATTAACATTATAAGAAAAAACAATCTTTAGTTACGAGTACAAGTCGTAGAGAAAATTATTTTAACAGAAATAATAACACTGACATTCCATAACTGCGTTAAAAACAACCGACTTCAAACTTGCACTTGCAAAATTTACAAATACCTACAGACAAAAATGCTCATAAAATAAAAACTACTGGGCCTATCCGAATAAAATTTTTATGGGACCAATTCGACACCATCCCGCATCGAACAAAAAAAGAATCACGTAAATCGGTTCAGAAACCTCGGAGTAATCGGTGTACATACATAAAAAAAAAAAAAAAAAAAAAATATACCGGCCGAATTGATAACCTCCTCCTTTTTTTTTTGAAGTCGGTTAAAAAAGAAATTAAATTAATTGAGACTTTAAATGAACATTTATTGATGAGATTTACTACTAAACTTTTACTTCATGTGTAATAAACTCGGTAAAAGTTGTCAATAAAACCATTCATTGCTCTTCGCAATGCGAAATCACAAATTTTAATGAAATACGACACTATCACAGCAAAATTGTAAAATCTCTGTTAATTAAGTTGTTATCTCTCAACTTTCCGATCACAATATAAAATGTTATAATAACAATATATTAGTTTCACAATAATTACATGAACCATAAATCTCTCAGCATGTAAACTTTAACACGGCATTAGTTTCATAATTAGGATGCAACCCACGCGATAGAATAAAGGATGCATTGAAACTGTAGATTTGTGACCGGCTAATTACGTATTAGCTCCAACGAATGGACTCCATGAGAGAGTTATTTCCATTCAAACGCTATCGGATAAGATTTAATTACGTTCTGTTGCCGACATGTGTGAAATCGGTGAGATTAATTATGCATTAAGGTGGTCTAATAAAAATGTTTCGAAAGCTAGCTCAGCCTGAGACCTGCGAGCGCAATACTGCCCACCACAATCATAAATTAAGTGACGGCATTTTAATTGGCACCGTTTCATTACTTACAGTTTTAGAATAACAAAATACTAATTAAATTAAATCGAATTGATGTCCGAGTCTGAGATACTTAAACGTTCTTATACCCTACTAATTATTGTAGCGTACAGTGTATTTAATTAAGGTTTTGATGTCCGTGTATCTTATTTGTACCAAATTAGTCTTCACTAATTTGGTACAAATAAAATGTAGGTAGGTTCTCGAAAAACATCGCGCATGAATTATTTTACTTTGAACTAGAATATCGTAGATAGATAGATAGATCTGTCAGATACCACGTTACGTGAAATATAATATAACAGTCTTATTAAATTATTTCTGAAGCATGTTTGTGACTTTTCGACAAACCATATTTACATAGTGAAAACACGTAACTTATATGTACTCAAAGAAAATTTCATTCGTCTTATAAAAAGTGCCCCGTCATAGAACACTGTAAGATTTATTAATTCCGACCATTGTATTTCAGCCAGAGGGTTCTGAAATAACGTGTTATTGAGATAAGATCTCAAGATACACGGTGACAGAGAATGATTGGCTGCATTATCCAATTTGCATGGAAATTGGTCCAAGCTTAGGATTTACTGTTATATTCAATTGGCCGCTTATGATATTTCACGAAATGTATGTAAATATATGATTTGTGAATTGTGCATTATTCATTTAATCAAATAACTCGTGGACTGCACCTTATTGTATTTCAGAATACAATTAATTATATTCCATGTCTTAAGATTTTTCATTTTGTTCGAATCAAATAAATAAATATTTACTTTACATTCAGAACAGCCTTACTAAAAACTTGTACAATTTTATAAACAAATACGTAAGTATACCAGTTTTAAAGCATCTGCGTTCATGTTATTTATAACGGTACTTTAGATTATTGCATGAGAGCAATGACTACCAATTGAAATAAAAAACTAAATTATTTTCATACACATTGCTGGTAAGCATTGCATATCAGTAGAAACTTGCATATTGTAAACCCATATAAAAAATATACATTCCTCCAGGGCAAATTGAACTCTATAATTACAGCGATAAGGTCAACATAACGCGACATATATAATCTTCTAAACGGTTACAACAAGTAAAACATTTATGGTAAAAGTTAATCAATTAATTGCAACGGGAAATGAGAATATAGTGGAGTAAGGAGAGGAAACTATTAACTTGTCACAGCTCTTCCCATTAACCGTAACATCGACAGGAAAGATTTATTTACAAGATGATAAAAATAGAATTAAACAGGCCAAACTATTGGAAGGGTCGTGTCTTAGTTCGATACAAACTGAACTTTACTTTTATTGGTCTTGTCACGTGTAGAAATGGTTGATTCTCTACATCAGTAAATCGATTTGTATTGGCTAGTACTAAAAGATACAACAGGTAGTTTTGTTTCTATGCTCGGATCAGCCACAAGCATTTAAAATGCTCTTTTACATAAGAGTGCTTTCTGATGGACATAAGATAGCCAGTTAATTACCTAAAAATATCATAAAAACAACCGAAAATGTCTCATCTTCATACATCCGCAACCATTAACCATTTACGAAACCATATAAAAAAGAACATCGTCATTATTTTTGTCGTTTAGTTTTTCGTGTTTTCCCAGTGCTCTGTTTTCAAACATCAATTAACCTGGTTCTTGATGCGTGCAACCGCTTTAAGCTCCAAAATACGAAGCGTGTCAAGAGACCATTATAATTGAACAAAACAATTGAATAACAAAGGGCTAAAAGGTACCTACGCACAATTATAGTAATATTCAGAAATCGTAAGAGAAATTTGCCGTGCATACATTTCGCAATTCCCATTGTTACATTACGTTTTGTTACTCATTACATTAAATAATTTAACATAGGTAGCAATAACGTCATGGTAACCGCATTATGTCAATCATAGAGAATATTTAATTTTTCCTGTTTTTCACTATAGCATAATATATGCAGATGCAGCATCATATTATGGGTGATGCCTCAAATGCTAATAATTAAAAATTTAACTAACTTCAGTAGGTACCTAATAACTATGCCCCTATTATTTTTAGACGTACCTAATTTACGTGCTTACTTATATTGTAAACACTCAACTAGAATAACTACCTTAACGCATTATCTTTCAATCAAACACAGAACCGTAATGGGCCATTCTAGGGAAAACATTTCGTATAAATTAGCCAAGAGCGTCCACAAAAACTGACCTAGTCTTTATATCAAACGACTGCAACATATAACGGTAAGCTAAGATTACAATTCGCCTGAATCTACTTTCGGTGGCTTTTGTTACATTGTTACACGCTTTTTGGTTCGCAAACCAACGGATCGAATGCTTGATGACATATCATTTTCCATGCCATCATCAGTATGACTTGAATCGTAGGAGAAATAAAAGTTAAAATTGTTGTTATGCTCCGATTTAATCTTGATAATTATTGGTGACGAAATAAACAAAAAGAAGAGAGTTAAAAAAGGTATAATTTAGCACTCAACAACATAAAAAAAGACATTGATCTCCAATCAATACCTATTATCAAAGTTAAAATTTAATTTACATAACAATCACGTAATAAATTGGGCTGTGTCAAATCACAAATGCGAATTAACGGGCGAAACAAAATAAAGTTAGATGCAAATCGCAACACTGATATTTCGAAATGCAATAGCGTGCTAAGGAAAGTAAACATTAGTCGACCACCTCATTTTATTATATTTTAATATTGTCAAAATTTCAAATTAGTTCCGCTCGTTTGCGCAATTTTTATATGATTCTTTATTAACTTTTTGGCCAGTAGGTAGGTGTGTATCTACTTACTGGTCTTTAAAGAGGTTGCATAACATTAATTGATTGGTTCCTTCTCTGCTCCGTAGTGTTAATATAATAAGAAAAGGTGTTAGATGCAAAAGGCAAAACAAGACAGATTGCAAAGTGAGCGTACTATGTAGAGCGTGAACAATTGCAGCGCCGAACGTTCATACTTTAGGAAGTCGACTTCAATAGTTTCTCTAATAATAATCAAAATTAAAGTGAGTTTTAATAATTTTGAGATAATTAAATTACACTGGAAGCTTCTTTATTTTCTAAGTTGATAATTTGGCATTATTTACTTTTTGAAGAATGTAACGTTTACCAAAAATTTACTTGCTAAGCTTAAAATATTTTGTTTACATTTCACAATCTAAGTGAAACTAGAGGTAATTTTTTAAACAAAATTAGTCACATCATCATTCGGCCAAATCTTTATTATACCTACCTTATTGGGTCATTTTTAAAATGTTCTTACCGGAAGACACATAATCTTAATATTTGCATAGATATCAAACAACACTTGTTTCACATTAAAATTTAAATAGTATATGTATCAAAATTTACATTTTACATAATAACAAACACACATTAAGATTATCACTATTTAAATACATAAAAAACTGGGACATATTGTTGAATGATTCCACGAATATTATAAATCCGAAAGTTAGTACGGATGGCTAATTAAAATTGTGAAGATGTCGGTTGTTGAATAAAATATGCTTTTTATCGTGTACAATTATCGACGTATCCAACAAGATAGTTATAATTTATAATGTGTTCTTAATTTTCAAGCATTACTTCAAACGAAAATTTTCTTCTGCTAAAGGTTTAATAATAAGTCAACCTAAAGAAAAATCCACACAAGAGAGAAAATCTTTCTTATATCCGGGTTTGCACCGAAAAATAATTGGCATCCATTTTTTATTAAAACTGTAATATTATAAAATGTGTCATTATATAAACAGTTCTCTCAACCATCAAAGTGAGACCATCAAGCGCGATATTACGATCATAAAACTTCGTACTAATAAGGTTAGAAAGTCAAGTATCGTTTTTGAGTAATCATTAAGAAAACGGTCAGTATTTAACTTAATAGCCGCAATAACTAGCACAGTAGTCACTATAAAACGTTTGCTTGTTACCGACCGATCAAATCTGAAACCGGATCTTTAACTATTTTTCTAGAGTTCAACAATTTCCAGAAAGTGTATTTTTATTATTTCGTTTTTAGAAGATAAAAGTATCAAGAGATACAAATTTACAATTATACCCTTAATCGAGTACAGAAAAATATCATTGTACCTGCTAGTAAAACTATTGTTTTTTAATACAGCAAGTAGTACAAGCGTCCGGGAGAGGATTATACCCGGGGCAGTTGTAAGTCCAATATCCTGAGGCTCGATCTTGTTTACAATCTTTTATTTGACTTATTAAAATGGTGTCCAGTGAGACTATTTTACAATTGAGCTGGTCATAACAGTAGCAGTATTTTTTCAAATTTACTAATTTCACAAAAGGAAAGAATAATAATTCAGAGAATATGAATAATGAAACTCAACAGTACAATCTCAACGTGGTGTATATGACCCACTTTTAACTCGTTAAGTTAATTTGTAATGGCCAATCATGATCAGCGATTTAAAACTGTTTGTGAAGTAAATTGTACGTTAGCGGTGTTTGAATCAAAATAATATAACTACTAATTATTTAGATGTTATTTGGAAATAAATGCTTTATCCTTTTATTACATTACTACAGTCGTCTTATGACCTTCGAAAGGGCTAGGCCTCTAAATATCTAGGTAGGTATTTTTTATGTTGCAAAGTTGGACATTTGAGACGTATAAAGTATCTATAAAAAATTAAATATAGGTATTAAGTAGATAGATTGTTTTGAAATTTGATGATGAGATAAAACGTGGTGCATTAGCAATCAACTCGTTCGTGTTCCAATTAATGTAACCTCCTCTTCAGCAAAAGATTGCATACATTCGTTGTACCATGTTATTTTCCTCTTAAATTTATTAATGAGGAATCTTCAACATCTTCCAAAATTACATAAGAGTTTACTTTCGCATCCGAAAAATATAAAAGCAAACTCTTACGTCATCACACAAAAGAAAAAATCTTCCAAACATACCTTAATTTATGTATTAACTGGCGTTACGTAGAAATGAAACAATCCAAATTCATGAGCAGCGGTCGGCGTATAACAATCCAGGACAGTCAGATTCACGTTTTCAAATTTATCTCAAAAAATATAACTGGTTGCTTGCTTGTACTTATGTTACTACTTTAAGAGCACTTTATATCACTAGCGTTATGTTTGTTCGTCTACAATCGGAATGCGTTCGTGTCTTTTTGGTATCCAAATGGTTTAGATGTCAAACATGCAGGGAAACTATACAAAAAACTTGTTAAAATTCAATAGGTCCATGCGCTCAATGAAGCCAAACATTCCTTGGTCATAAAACATTTTTAATAGGGCTGGTCCACACCATAACATAAACTATGCTACATGCGGGCGTCTTAAATAGACACAATTTTATGTGCCTTTAATCGTCTAATACTGTTCAAAGTAAATTCTATCAGGAAATGTAACTAATAAAAGCGGAATATTGTTACGTGCAAATAATACCGTAAGACCAGCGTAAAAAGAGATTTCTATCGCGTTCTAGATTAAAAATAAATTAAAGCGAAGAATAATCCGCAAGTTATTATCATATGAATAGACCGAGATGATGATCAAACTATAAAGTATTATAACAAACACATGCAAAGTTAGTACTGTAAACTTTTTCACACCAATCAAATGTTATTAAGCTGATGATTCATACAAGAACAAGAACAGCTTGCATCACATATTTGCTCGCTTCGCTATTAACCGTTCGTTCAACAGGCGCAATTATAATTTGAACATTTTCAAACGCTCTTTTTCAAACGCAGCATCTGTCCGTTGACCTTTCATATTCTATTTTCCATTCAGTTTCTTATTGCCATGCCTTTGGAAGCTTGCCATTATTTTTATTTGACATTTTGTGGATATAGAGTATGTTAGTCAGAGGAAACGTCGGATTAGTAGTACCACGGCGAGGTAATAGAATTTAGACAAAAACATCTCAATTGTTAAATCTGAATTGGGCAATTTAGAACTCAATCGGGTTTCTCGGAACGCCTTCGACTCGGCAAAAACTGAGAAATGAAATCACGTTCGCTAAATGTAACCATGCTCAACAAGTGGCGAGAAAAATGTATGCAAGTTTACGAGACATTCACAGATTAGTGTAAGCGGCGACGTATCGTCGGATATTTATTTGCATTCGATAGGAAAGGGAAAGATAAGGCTTCGTTGCAAGCAATTAATAGGCCAATAAATTATGAGGCGCCACTTCAACCATTATCTTAGCTAATAGTGAGAAATAAATGAATGAACACAAAAATTTTACGTAATATTGGAATAAATATGTCAATCGAAATTTCTTAACTATAAAAGGTGGTCAAAGGACTCGATTGACCTCGAAACAGAAAGGCGCAGACTACTATAGCAATAATGGTCAAGGTAAATAAGTTTTACAGACTATGTAAATGCATCGCACGACTCATAATTCACAAACGATAAAATCCTTTGAAAGCTGATAAGAATGATAACAATAGAATTACTGCGATGCATTTATTCGTACCTACTGCAGCATATGTATTATGAACAATGCTATATACAAACAGACGTAGCCTTGACTGAAACTCGCAAGGGAACATCGAAATTCGTTTAAATACAGACGCCCGCATAAGTAACTCAGGATAACCACAACCGAACCAACCTCACTCGCAAACTGGTTTTGTGCACTATTATTATTAAGGCTCGTGCCAATATACGGGGCAAACGTGCACCGGAATACCACGGTTACTAACAAACCCTTAGAAAAGCACAAAAAGTACAAGATAGTAAGATCTGTTTATACCAAAAAGACACAAAACAAAAGCTTCAAAGAACACAGAAACTCTTCATTCGTTTTCAAATCCAACGTTCAAAAATCATGCTGTATCACACTTGTTAAGGCACTGTTTATTTATAAGATTTTAGTAGAAAAAAGTTATAAAAATGTTTTTAAAAAATCACGAGTTGAGCGTAACGGACTGTCTGCACGAGTCAGCCATGCGCAAAGCCGGCGACTTGCAAACTGTTCGTTTAGTTTCGTTTCGTGTTCCAGCGGCCACGCGGGCGCCCTACCTACCCGTCTCCCTCACCATACCTAAACACGCAGCGAACGAAAGAGACGACAGCTGGTCGCGCGATATATCGCCTTATCGAGGGATAAACTTTACGACGCGAATAGTATTCCGAACGTTAGACACAAGTGATAATTTTTGTTTAGCTGTTTTATCCGTTATTTTAAAATTGTTAGTCTGCTCTGTGGTCTGGTTCTTACCTCAGTCAATCGGCAAATATAGGAATACAGCTTTATGTTTTGTGTCAAACGAAAACAACTTGGTACTTACATCATTTCGCCTAAAAATAATTATTATAGAGTGTTTGCAGA
This sequence comes from Colias croceus, assembly GCF_905220415.1. Taxonomy (NCBI): domain Eukaryota; kingdom Metazoa; phylum Arthropoda; class Insecta; order Lepidoptera; family Pieridae; genus Colias; species Colias croceus. The sequence continues at coordinate 6,372,921 of NC_059556.1, read as the reverse complement.
GGTTTCGGTTTCAGAGCGATTGTCTACCAAAGATTGATAAAAAAAATCCCTAAACGAAGAAATTTGTACAAAATTAATTTAATCAATGACACTTTGGAAGACTTACAAGCAACAAAGAGACAAGATCGCGCAGTCCCCAAAAGGTCAAAAGTACCTATCACTATAGATACATCTGTATATTAATCACAACCCCACAACTGTTGCGTGAATTTTCCAATACCACTAATAGATGGTTTTGCAACGTTCTTCAGTGATTCTGTGAGTGGCCGTTCCTTCGAATTGGCCTCAATTCGGTGCTATCTAAAGAGATCTCGAATCGATCATATCGCATATCAAATATGACATCCCGAACCCACTTAAAACGTATCGTAATAGCGTTACGGCAAAAATTTCCAATCCCTTTACCTACTTGTAATTTGGGCACAAGCTACAAATAATAGTGAAACTTTAAGAAGCAGCACAAATAGAAGAGACGCGAAATTGCAAACAATTCAAGCAATTACTTTGCAAAAAGAACATTTAGCAGGTATAGTAATAAATGCACAAATACCCAAATGTAAATGTATTCTTAAGTGTCATTATTTATACTTTTAATGAAAGAATGAAACTTGCTGGAATTGGACTTCATCTAAATGTAGCAAAAGAAGCACACAATATTGATAGATAGATAGACCGTAATACATAAGTAGGTATTAGTAGTACCTAGTAGTGATTAGTATCACTGCCGATCAATAAGGAGCGTATCGTTAATTGCGTCAAACAAATACATTTCGTAATCACTATAATGAGCTGTCACTTCCGTAACGGGAAAGATTTACAATCGGAAACAATTTCGTGAACAATACTTGTGTCACTTAACGGATTGATAACCCCGGATACGATATATTTTTACTTTTTGCTGTTACTCTCTTAATCTGTATCGAATTCTGCATAGGCGTGAACGATAAGTATTAAAACATCATAATTTACTGAACCTTAACAAAACATGAAATGCACGTGTAATTCTTAGGATTGTAAATATCTAGAACATTGATGGAACACATAGAGGAAGTAGCAAAAATAACCTAAAGCAAGCAAGCGCAATGTACAATTACGTATTACATAAACAAAATTCTAAGGAAATAATGACAATATGGAACAAAGAAAAACACCTCTGGACAATCGATGTTCGCTTTCTCCACTTATACATCAGAACATAGGAAATAACATAATCTCTTGGAATGCGGCGACTACAGTACTAATAGTTAATCGATATGCAAGTCGAAGATAAACGCAATTGCACAATAATATAACGGCGTTATCATTGATACATATGTGAGCTGTAATATTTTTATAGGTGAGCAATTGTGATAACGTGTATCGAATTCTCTGATATTAAGGTACCTACACAAAATTTACAAAAAAAAAATTCTACATTACTTTCGTGACGAATAGACACGCTTTTGAATGATGTGTGATGAAATAGTGATATTCAAAATAATTTCAGCACTGTCAGCAACCAGTGAGTGTTTTTTGATAGTCAAAGCTGCATTAAAACGAAAAGTAGAAGGTAGTTCACACAAAACCCTAAAGCAGGAACTAAAAACTCCATGCCCTAAACCTGACCAATTGAAGACGACGATCCTTTTGTTTAAGGACTCATTGCTCAGTTATACTTGATATTGAAATCACTACTTTCTAGCAATAGAATCAAAACAATCCCAGTACAAAAGATTGATCGACGAAATCTGGATCGAGGAAGACAATGAAATGAACTGATTTACTGAAGACTTTCACTCGGCCCTTCGATTTCATATACCGGCAAGCAATTAGGGACATTTCTCTTTTTTACTGTCTGTCCATCAAATTTCGGCACGTCCCTAACTTAACAAAGAAGTTGAAAAAGTTGCCATGCTAAAATTAGTTTTTTGTTAAATAAGAAGGGAAATTTAAAGTACTTCTTTATAATATGCATAGTTTATATGGGGCCTTTTTATTAATATTTTTATGGGCAAGGTCAGCATAAAAAGAGCCGCACATTCAGATTCGTGTTGTTAACTTTTTGTATCGTTCTCATGTCATCATAATTATGCACAAAGTGTCGTTCCTCCAAAACTCCGAGAAAAGCGAAAGCTTTGTGTTGCAATGGTAAATGTTCTTAACTTTTTACTATCATACAACTTACAGAAGTAATGGTTTTTTAATAGCTAACACTTGCTAGAAATGTTAAAATAACAATTTTTTGTAAAGGAAAACTGTTATGATGATCCAGAAATAGCATAATATATAGCATATTTAACCTCTTGTTTATATTATATCCGATTCAGACATGCTTAAAACTTTTAGTAAGTAATTCGGAATGGTGGTAACAAATTAAAACGTTTAAAATAAGAACCAGATATTTTTATAAGCGTTATTTACTGAAACAACGATAAAATAAAATCTAACCTTCATAGAAATCGGACTTGTTAACCAAAATTAATTTCGGACTCAATAAAAGCTTAATAATATATCCCAACAGTTTAAGGCTATACTCACTATCCTTCCTCAGAGAGAGCAACAGACTTTATCAGTTCATTTGTATCGTGTTACAATTACCTACGCTTCCCGGTGCGAACACGTTGCGTGGGCGCATTTCCGTATTGCGGGTAGATGGCTGATGCGCAAACGGTATTGTGGATTGGGTCATGGGTGTGTACAATCACTCTTATTACCTTCTGCACTCCTAGTACTTTTTGCAAAACCACGCTTGACTGGAAAATATATATAATAGGATTGAATAGAATTGAAATTATTGCTGACAGCAGAATTCTTTTCATCGTTGGTTGGAGAGGACGTGTACATAAACATGGCTAAATAGGAATTCAAACCACCCGATAATTTTACTTCGATGATTATTAACAAATAAAATAAGATGGATGAACGATGAAAGATGAACAGTACGTTTTATTGCGTAATAATGTAATATTTTAATGAACCTATTTTGTCCTATTACAAGGTCCCCACTTTGGGGATATGCCAATAGTTCAAGGAAGTGACGGCAATCTAGCAAAAAGTGGTCTCATGCTATTTTAAAAGTTATATCACATCATCAGTATAACAAGAACAACATGTAAATCTGATAATACCATAACCACAAATGGAAACGCAATTCGATTTAGCATGTTTCATTTCGTAAAATGGGCATACCTAACTAGATAATAAATAATAACTTAGATACCGTAACAGCCATTAAATCAGAGTTGAGCAGAGCCTGCAATCGCAACTGGCATTATTTACGTGGCGCATCTGCCTCGATGCAACGCGCCTACGCACAACCACCTACGAGTGCCCTAATGACTGTGCAATATTACTTCAGATCCAACGTCAAGCGTATATAATTCTGATTTGAGATAAATTGAACGGTCTAAGTACTATCGGTAGTTCAACAATAATTACAGTCAGCAAAGGCAATTGTGAAACAGACGATGACGAAATCGTAGCTAAAGACGTTATATGCGATTATAGAATCAAAGATACATATCGGAATCACGAGTGTTTTTCGCTTGTATAGCACTTAAGATACAATTTAGATTGTAGATAAAGCAGGAGACACAAAATTGGTTACCACAATTCGATGTTGAGTGTTAAATGTACATGAGTGAATAATTGACAAAATGCTAACAAAAAATATTTTTTGCCAATCTGAGCTTTCTAAACAATGTAATGGCTAAAGCAAGTATTATCTGATAAATTTATTTTTGTAAAGGTTTCTAAAATAAATCCACCAAGGCTATTTTGATAACCTGAATTACGGAATATTTTTCTTCTACCGCAGTCATATGCCAATTTCTAAATCACAAACTATAATAACGTACTATATTCACATAAACTATAAGCCCAAGAATATTATAGTGCCTCGGGTTATCTCGTAATCCTAATATGTGAAACGAACCATGAAGGCTTTTACGTTTTGTTAGGCAAGGTGTTTGCAATCGTGACAAAAACTCTAAATTGCCGACGAGGATTTGTGACAATCGTTATCGACTGGTCACAAAAACGATGCAATATAAGCTAAGTATTGCATGCATAATGCCAACGTTATGAAGATTATAATGTTATGGAAAGAAATATGTGCAACAAAAATATAACGATAGGTTCTTAATATCGAAAGCTGTTACTGAAATCAAAACTTTATCTCTAAAGATAAGGTTCATTAAAATTACCATGTAACCAATTTCCGTCAAGAAAAGCGAAACCATTTCAACTTTGCCATTCCAATTATGATTTAATATCTACCATAGAACAGTTCCTATGAACGCTAATGATTATCCAATACGAATCGCCCGAGGCAATTAGTTAATACATGAATATCTGACCTTAGTTACTTTCGCTATCTGCATGTAAATCTCGTAAGTACGAGATTAAATAAACAGCAATCTAGCGTTTGACTCCTGACCCTGCAGCCTACAGCGAGAGCCATAATGTATATAAGAAATACCTCATTGAAAGCGGAAGAGTACGGTACGGATAGATCGATAGTGCCATGTGACGTCACGGTACGGTGAGTCGCCAATCAGTCGTGAAGCCGGTGCCCGTGTGGAAGAAGGCACAGGTGGTGGAGAGGAAATCGATTCATAGAACAGTTTGAACACAGTCTTTTTTTTGCAATATAACGTAGACGGTGACAATGGCTTTAAATAACTATATGACTCGAGACTTCGAGAGTTCCATTTGAAGTGGCAACCTGTTGACGCATAACGTTCCTGGAAATTTCCCTCATTTTTTATTACTACTACTATCACTGATCCAAAGAACTTTCTTTAGTTTGTAACCAGAAAGTCTTCAATGCTATAGCACATTATCAAAACATGAGCAGAATCCAAAACCGCTACAAATTCGGCCTCCTTTTATAAGGAATCTCGTGTCATAACTGTTATAATCAATTAATTGGTAGTGTATTGCAATTTGCAACTTTCCCACAGTGGGCGAATAGTTAATCTATACATATAATAAAATCGTAGGAAAGTCAAAACTGTACATTGAATATTTTTTTAAAAGAATACCTGGGCCGTGATCTATAATCGATATAGAAGCCAAAAATATAGTTTTTAGAATTTTTGTCTGTTTGTCTGTTTGTCTGTTTGTCTGTTTGTCTGTTTGTCTGTATGTTTGTCCGAGCTAATCTCGAAAAGTACTGCATAGATTGACTTCAAATTTTGCATGAATATTACTAACAGGTCGGGTGAGGCTATAGGCTACATATTATCAAGCTATCATCTACGGGGGAGGAGCTGTGAACCTTTATTTTTCTTACGTATTCCGTGTATTACGACAGCGTACAATCTAAAGACTCGTGTTTAAATGTTGGTTTCGAGTAAGCCATGCTATTATCTAGCTTTACAAAATAAAAACTATGTCATTTACGTAATTTGGGCAGAGAAACAGTTTAATGAATTTAGTAGTATAAAGACAAATTAGAAACAGCGCCATCTATTAAATGTTATAAAAATCAAATCAATTTACACGTTAACTATTGGAAATTAATAATCAAATGACGCATATATAAATGTTGTTTGACAATATCTAGATTGACACTATAAAAATTATGCCATTTAAGTAACTTGGGAAGAGAAATATAGTTTAAAGAATGTAAGTTGTATAATGTTAATTTTGTAACAGCGCCATCTATGAGATTTCGTAAAAATCAAATCAATTTACATGTTAACACTACTGAACACAATGTTAAAAATTAATAATTTAAATGTAATAATTATGTTATTTATTTATTTAACTCTTTAACCCATATCTTCCGTTCCCTATAAGATATATTTCGTGTGAATAATAAACTACATTTTTTTTAAAGTGAGGGTAGATGTTTATTATTTTAAGTAAAAATAGACACCATTATCTACAGTTAATCTAATGATTGTGTTCCAAAGAGTATAATAATATATTGTTGTGTTCATTAGGTTACAATTTTAAAAATCTTCGTGTTTTATAAATTTACTAGCTTACCGCCCGCGGCTTCGTCCGCTTTGTCTAAAACCTAATAATTTATATACTAAAACCTTCCTCTTGAATCAGTCTTATCTATTAAAAAAAACCGCATCAAAATCTGTTGCGAAGTTTTAAAGCTTCGTCCACTTTGTCTAAAACCTAATAAATTATATACTAAAACCTTCCTCTTGAATCAGTCTATCTATTAAAAAAACCGCATCAAAATCTGTTGCGAAGTTTTAAAGATTTAAGCATACTATGTAGTGATATTTATAAAGCAATTGAATGCCATAAAACCAAAAATATCAAATGCAATCTTCGTGTTTTGTGAATTTTCACCATCATGCGTTCCCACAAAAGGTAAGTTGTTACTTACAGGTATTTATTGAAATGAAATGAAATGAATGATTCTTTTATTATTTTGAGGTGCATTGGGAACAGAAGTTTTTGATAAAATTTTATTTGTAAGTAGCTTTTTTTATAGATTTACAGTTAACTTTTGATTTTTTTATTCAATGCTAATAAAATTATATCGCCTTTGGAAGACGATTTCTGCTGATATTTTTACTACACCACTTGAAAATTGATGATTTGATGATAAAGACAGTAGCAGCGAGGATTAAGTGGAAATTAGTAATCATCCGCTTCGTCAATTTTTGACTGAAGTTAATGTCCAACGTCCAATGGTTCAATCATTGGAAGTATCTCGGGAAATTTTGGAGGATATTTTTCAGGAAGGAGAGGAGGGGCAGCCAACCACATATCAAACTAGGTACTACGTTTTAGTACCGAAAAAAATGTTATTGCCAAATGAAACGTAAATTTTGCACTCACAACTTTACAAGTAATGTTTTTATTTTGACTTTGCGGTTATCTGATTATAATATTTATCGTTATGGCTATCGACGTACCGACCGTACTGGGATCAGAGTAGGTACATGATATACAGTTCATCATCCAGGATTGCTTAGAGCATTTTCACACTGAAAAAGATGTTTTCTTTGAATCGTAGTTGCTTCATTTATTTATTTTTAATCATTTTAAATAATATGTTTTATATTTTATAAATATATCATTTTCATTATTTAAGTAGATAAAATAAATTATGTAACGGTTTTATAAGAAAACACATTATATTTGTTAGGCGACGGTGATTTCTTCCAGGCAAAAGAAATCATCTTCAGGATGGAATCATCCTGGATCATCTTCAGAATCATCTTCTGAATCATCTTCAGAATCATCTTCAGGATGGAATCATCATCATGGATCCAGATGGGGGTCAAGTGACGCGGGCCACGTACCACAAACATGCTTAGTTTGTGGTATCGAGCGCGAAAGATAGTCATCGTGTTTTTAGTAAAGTTACTATGTAAACTAACGTAATTTAATACTTAGGTACATATTCTATAATGGTGTGCTCAAACTGTTAATCTACATTTAATTTAGATTATTATTTGATACTAAGTAATGTAGAATTTAAACCACATTCATGTTTTCTTCAGATTTTAAGATTTTCTTATCAGAGTGTTCAATTTTAATGTAGTTAAATTTTATAAGAGACAATAATTAAGAAAATTTTAAAATAAAGTGTCACGTATTTTTTTTTAAACAACGAATGACGAAAAACGACCTAATCGCGGACGAAGTCGCGGGCAACAGCTAGTAGCTTCATAATCGCTAATCGGCTGTAGCTTAAGTGTAGCCTAATAACAGCGATTAAAGATCATACATCCGGCAATATAAACAGGATTAACACAGGCTCGCTGGGTAAATTGCGTTAATAAGATTTACAATAAATATCTATGCGAACATTATGCTTTATTTTAATGCACCATTCGATACTAGAAGTATTAGATCTAATTGCAAATAAGAGTACAGCGACGCGTTATGAGTAGTTTACGAGTGGAGCGGCGATATTATGAAGCATTTCTAATGAATATTACTGCGAAATAATGTAAAATTTTGTTGAAATGCTAATAGAAAAATTTATCATTCACTGATTTATCCGTAAAACATGTGTTGTACTTTCAAAATAATATCACAATATAAAAATCATCTTATATTATTGTCCCCGTCAATACAGCGTGTTAGCGTGTTTATCAAGACGAAAATTATAATGTTTTCCGGATCCGTTCGCACCCTAATTATTAATTTCCAACAATAATCAATATTAATCAAATGGCGCGTGACCAGCAGCTGGTTTTAATAACTACCTTGGAATGTCCCTGTTATTACCCTTTGGCATTATTGCCATTAAATATGTATATGTATAGGTTGGGAACAATCGGTATATTTGAAACAATAAAACTATTTCGGCGAAAGTTTTTCGACTCGACAAACGCATGTAATTCATCGTTCAACGTTATGATGTTTGTTACTCTTTCAAGAACGGATTTGGACGAAACTTCACAGTAATATAGGTTAAACATCAGAATATTAGATGAACTTTAGAAATAGGTAGGATTTTGCTCGCGGGTGAACCGCGCGGCACTGCTAGTAAATAAAACACAATGAATACTTAAAAAAAAATCGCCAACCAATAAAAAGGGCACAGTAACTACCGAAATATCCAAAGAACTACTTATCAATTCAATACAATTTTCAATAAGATGACGTTCGTAAAAGTGACACAGATAAAAAATATCATCTTATGCAACAAACACTTTCCACTACAATGACGGATCGTTTCCCAAGAGAAAACATATTGTTTCCGATAAACTTCGATAGCATCAATGCGAGATTAACATCTCCTAGTAATGTTTGAAACAAACGAATATAAGTATTCAACTATGGAACCGTATAGATTTTAATTTGATACAGCTTCAATAATACAATGTTGAATTAAATTTTCCTAATGATAGATGAAAAGGTTGTATTTCGGCTATAATTTGGATAATTCAATAGACAATTTGAACAATTCTCTGATCGTTGTTTTCAATATTAAAAAGGTAAAGAAGAAGGAAAGACATACTGTATACAATATATGTACATTAATAACACTTCCCATTACTTGGTTGATATGAATGCGTTTATATCTTACCGACTATATGATAATGCAGTTGCGACATACCTGTAACAAATAAAACAGATATTTAATATACTGACAAAACAGGTTATCTTCAGACAGATTGAAAAAAACACAAGTAGGTACACAATTTTCAGATCAAATAACAAATATGGATCTTATCAATACGATGATATTAAACTACAATACGTAAATACGATAGGTATGAGTACAGTTATCATAAATAAGTAATATTGTATTTAGAATTGTCTTTACTTATATTACTTTTGCATACTTATTATAAGACTAGGTTTCCGCCCGCGGCTTCGCCCGCGCAGTCAAAGAAAATGCCGCATAGTTCCCGTTCCCGTGGGATTTTCGGGATTGCTTCATTTTCCCGGGATAAAATGTAGCCTATGTCCTTTCTTGGATATCAAAATATCTCCAAACCAAATTTCATGAAAATTGGTTCAGTGGTTTAGGCGTGATTGAGTAACAGACAGACAGACAGAGTTACTTCCGCATTTATAATATTAGTATGGATGTAGATAATTAATAGTTCTTTATAGTTTACATATTTAAGCTATACTTTCACGTATTTTAAATTCTATCGTATCCTAAATTTACAACTACATCTACGTGTTATCCCGTATGTTATTTCCACACAGAAAAGCCAAGACCCTATAATATAAATCACACACGCTAAAACAATACAAACGTACAAGCGTACAATCATTACCCGTACATTGATTCGATAGGAAATGTTATGGTCTGGTGATTTGCAACAGCTCAAAAGCGAGGCGTGGTGTCCATCCATCAAGGTACGATCGTTATGAATTATTATCCAGTGATTATTTATCGACCGCGGGTTCGATTCCGCGTTCGGTTTCTCTTGTCACAGTTTGCGAAGGTATTCGTGGAGGTGACATGTATCGTGGGATCATAATTCATAATATGGTGAGGTGAGGTATTGTCAAGAAAAGAAATGAACAATGACGCAACAGATATTTAAGACGATTCAGTATTTCCCGTCAAGATTTACGATACATTTTTAAAAACAGTTTCTCTACTAGCTATCTCGTATTGGGTAACAAAAGCATACGATACCTTGACCCGTCTATACCTATATAACTACGTATTGCTGGCTGCATACACGTTACGCAACAAGGTTTAATCGTCCAAGGAAGTAACAACGCTACAGACTTTTGTTCTACCGGAAAACTGTCGCCAAAGGAAACATTACAACCGAAGAGTACAAGAGAAATCCGGTACAATGGCCACGACACAAGACCATAACATGGTAAGCAATAGTCGACAAAATACATGGACATAAATGATATAGTGGTAAGGAAATCAAATAAATATAAGAAGATGATGAGATGCATATAATATCGTGTATAATTTTTAAATGAAATAAGTATTACGCACATTCGTAACTAGTAAGAAATATTATTGTATTATTGCGATTTCTTGTTTATTTATATTTATTTATATTGTTTTTTGGTCTTGTTTTTAATTAATTATATCAACTATATAAGCATTGTATGTAAAATACTTAGAGAAACTTTCAAGATACAAGTAGGGAAAACTTCTTCAAACTATGGCACCCGAGTTAAATAAAGTCGATATAATGGGTGATAAGTCAGACCTAGCCCCGTTGCCATGTATAAAATATAAGCTGCAAGAAGAATAATATAATCAGAAGTTATAAAGCAATGTCTACTATTGTATACTGCTGCTATTTAAATACGATTCACGACTCGTGAAAAGCCGAGACAGCATTATCAACTTGTATAATCGAACCGGGAGATATATGGGGTTAATATTACTCTGAAATATCAGGAACTAAGCAGCTAGCAGGTGTGGCAGAACATTAAATTATTACCAAACACGGAATGCCTGACGGACACTTGCATAAAGCAATACTGGGGCCTATTACAACCGTACCGAATTGAAGTATCATTAAAGACGAGGAAACGATAATATTGAGCGGGAAAGCCCTTCATTTGCATCGCTATCTCATTCGAAACACATACAATTATTGCTCACGTCAGAAAATTCTGTTCGAAACGAGTTAATATTTGCTCAGCCAGTGCAAAACCAACAACTGTATTACGGACCCTGGATCGTATAATCTGTAATTGAAAACCTCCAGCTCAATGGCGGTTTACGATGAGAATTTTCGAGTGCACCATGTTTATGCTAATGTTGCAAAGACTTGAAGAGTCTATTGTTTAGTTAAATGACGGTAATAATAATCAAGTCGTATTTCTCGTACGCTTATTACGCCTAGGCCCGGCCGTCGAGAGGAACATTGAAATTATCATTATGTATTTTACTTTCTACGAGGTTCGCGTACTTTGTAATTATCGCTTGATTTGAGTGTCTTTGTATTCCGTTTGACCTCGGCCGTTGAGCTGCGAATTATCCAATCGCGGCTGGTTGATAAAGTGAAATTTCCGCAGAGCTTTAAACACGTTGCATGCATTGGTTGGATCGTGACGATGTCGCCAGCGTTACTGTTATCAATAGCACAATCGTCACTAAACGCTGGCTACTGCCATTTCTAAAGTACTGCGAGCACATGAAAGTTATTTGTCCCCTTGCTTAGGTTTATTTTCAACTATGAAAATATAAAAACAATAGTGGACAGTTTTTTATAGTAGTTACACAATTATGAATCAAATTTTTTCATAGCATCATAACAAGGTTGAAAACGTGTTGTGCAAAAACACGACCATTAACATTCTTACTGGGTCCATATGCCTGTCCTTATTATCCAAAACATCTAGAGAAATAAAGATGCAAGATGCAACATTTAAAATATAGTCACGACATCACATGTTAAGTTAGGTTTTGAATACAAAAAGAAAATATTCCGAGAAGTTTAGAAAGTTCATAGGCGACAGCAGTAAACGCGAAATCGCATTAATGTCGTTTTCTTGGACACTAGATATAGACAATGGGTTTATGGTCAATATTGTCGTTGTAAATGTACCTTAGGTTAGAATAAATGTTACGGCTTAACAGAATAATGACGGTCCTGAACCTGATGGACGGACAACACACGAAGCAAGGGTGAAAGCAATAAAAGCGGAGGTCAATGGGTAATGCGCGGAGCAAATAGCCATCTTAAAGAGCGCTGGTAGCATTTAATGATGGGATGCGATTGCAAGAATGGACTACTTTTGCGACCTGTCTAAATTGATTGTTGATTGCGTTTTAGTGGAGTTCTATTAGAAACGTGTAGAAATAATTACTATATCAGTACCGTTCCTTTTATGTTGAAGTTTGTTCTATTTAAGCATTAGCTTGCTTATAATATAAGTAGGAAATAACAATTAAGACCTATAAAATTTTATCGATAATTTTTGTTCTAATTGTCCGAGTATTATAAACTTTAACATCACTCAAGTACTCTTTGGCAATTGTAGGTTCAAAACTAGGTAACCATAAGGCTAATTATAACGGTGAACGCGAAGCCAGCGAGGCGGCACTATGTGACATACGCGTGATTCCATCGTACAGTAATGACACCACTAACAGAAAATTACCGACAAATGATAGACACCCGACGAATGGAAACAGGTCAATGCGTATAGAAAATATATGAGCAGTATTGAGGAAATATAATAAAAACACATTAAATAGTGGAATACTTCAGTGGATTATAAAGAAAGAAAGAATAATACAAACAAAGTTTCCTGCATACAAAGTTTCCCTGACACATTCTTTTACTCTGTTTTTTATATCTCTTAAGATACGAACGATAGATTGCATTGGAAAATGCATATAGTGGCTTACACTATATGCTTTTTCCAATGTATCTTTATTTGAAAATGCGCCTCAAAACTGAGCAACCAAACTCCTGAGCACAGAATTTATGTAACAATGTTAACTTCTACAACCGGAAGAGATCTTGTCATCGATGGGTAAGTAATAAGTCGTAAAAGTAGATTAATGGAAGACAGGATGGGAGTACAATGGCACACCAACCGGATGCTTAGATTAAAAAGGGTCCGACCTTGTACTACGAATAGATAAAGGGCAATTGTAAGGTTGAGTTAGCATTGCAGACGGATTGTTCGCCTTTTCCATGATTGAAGGTAACCAATAATTTTGCTAAGCAATAGAAATCTGAAAGGATAAGTGAAAAACTGTCTTCAAGTTTTGAAAGACAATAAAATGGAATATTATTTCTTATGTCTATACTCCACTAAACGTTAAAATGAGAATAATTTCAATTCATTTACTCTTACACGTTCACATTTCACGAAGATGAAATAACCATAACATAAAAATTAAAAGCTTCCCGCCCTCACGCTTTTAACACTCGTCAACTGAATCAAATGACAATAATGTCTGATGAATAGAATATTTTAAAGACATAAAAGTCTCCCTTTAAGCAAATAAAAAAGCTCTATAAAATGTTACATTACATAAAATATATAGGTATATTATAATCCACAAACACAGCCACCGTTCTATATTTAGATTGTGCAGCGATTACCAATTTGCATGTTGCCCAAGACTGATATTATGTCCTTCTGGGTTCGCAATTATATATCAATTAAGCGTTGGTCTATTATTACAAGAACTTTCCTGGACAACGTGCCGCAATTACGTAATGTGACCAGTCTGAGTTATGGTCCAGCTAATAGTGATCACGATAACAACACGAAACTGGAGAATTTATAGCTAGTGTTGATAAAACTACCAACAGATAAATAGTAATAAAGGCCTAAGCGGTGGTGGCGCGCGTCGGGGCAACCGACATATTTAATAAAGTTACATAAAACAATGGTAGGCCACGTTTATAATTTGAGTCGTCGGATTGTAATCTCGCTTGTAGATACTATCGTCAATTGTTGCGAATAGTTCATTAGAACAAACAGACGCAAACCGAGCGCGGGGATTGAACAAAATAATTTATTGTCTGTACGAGACCACGAACATAGGTTAAGCAAACTTATCTGCATCGTTAACATGTCACAAACAACGTTTACATGATCCAGCATTACTTCTTATGTTTAAGTTATTTTAAGAAATTATACGACTAAGGGATTTATGACAAGATAGTTTTCGAGTTTTATGTGAACGTGCTCAAATAATTTGATATTTTGTCAACGAAATGATGCCATGAGTACCAGTGCCTGAGTATTTTGTATTTCAAAAAGTACTAAATGATTAACAAAATTAACGGGTTTACTAGGTCATAACAATGATTGTAGGTAATGTATATTTTGCATAACAATAAAGTATAATAATAAAGCTAGTTACTATGAATTGTGATATGCTCCAATTCACACATGATGATTAAGAGATAAATATCATACGAGCCGTATTAACGAAGTACAAACAATGCATGATGACAGTTTTATCGATAAAAAAGCTGCAGAATAAATTGGTTGTCATGGTAATGAACTAACAAATACGCACAGACAGTTGCATAGTTTGTCCGACAACTGAATAAATAATTCACGACGGCAATCGATAGTGGATAAGATAAACTCAGTATCTGCTACCCTTTCAAATAAAACCTAGAGATTATCTTAAATACACTTATCGTTTTAATACTACGGTTAAACGTTCACTATGATTATACAATTTTCTTGGTCCAATTGACTACTAATTTGATATTATATAAATGCTACGCGAGGGTCATTTATTAGACGTCGATGGCGTTCATAGTATCACTTCTAATTCCTAGGAAACTGATGCAATACTCTTTATTCTCACACGTAATTTATAACACGCGTAATAATAACAATAAATCCAATTCGAGTTTATTAATACGGAAAGCAATTAATCTTCCAGTTGAATTGTGGTATATAAGTGCGGAAATTTGTAAATAAATCGAGTTCTGAAGCGTGAAAGTCTAATTAATTGAAACCAATCTAAAACGTTAAGCCAGACCTACCATTAGAACCGATAGCTCCGAATAAGTACACGCTGATATCACGATGAAACGAACAGGGTTACAACATTTACTCCTCCGCTCGTAATGATATGCAATAACTTAATGTTGATAGCAATTAAGCTGAGAATCCTGCAGCTGGTTGATTTAACTTACTGTATTACCTCTGATGTGAAATAATAGACAATTATAAGAATACGGAAAGGTGTTGAGATAGCTGTCGCGAAGGCGGAGTTGGTTAGATATTAAAGTTTATATCCAATCTTGGCTAGATATCGTTTCTGTCTATTATGAAGCAAGATTGGCACTTGAACATGAATAAACTGATTGACGGAGTTGTAAAATTTATTGTAATATTTAATTAATTAATTCCTTTTATAATTCTTTCTATAACCATTATACAATGTAATGAAAGAGCTGCAACATTATAATGAAACCCAGCGAAATTAAACACCAGCGAAGGAACTCGTTCAAGGCAGTCCAATTATAACGATTCAAATTAGCCACGGACGTAATTATCAGATTGAATAGCGTCAAAATAGGAAAGCGCAGTGGGCTTCCAGGCGAAAATAAGTGAAAGTTAAATGTGCTGCGAAAATTTCCTTGTATTTCAGAGACCAGAGGGCAATACGCGTGTCGGGTAGCGCTAAGCTGCGACCTCTCACCCGTCGAGATGAAGATACGAATGCACGCGATAATTGAGGCGTAGCGGCCACAAACGAATTGTAAGTAGTTAAATTACACCCATTATACACGGTACTATGCACATTGAGCTATAAGCCAATTGAAATGAAGGGAATGATTATCCACGTCTCGGACGTGTGCGGTTAATGAGTTTGACACGAGATGGGACTCGAGTATTTAGGTTGCTTGTGGCAGGGCTTATGGTTTTAACATCGGATACAATCAGTTGTAACTGTTTAGTAAATTGTTTTTGCCCGGTCAGTGCGAGGTCATCTATTGTTATATTAATTGTTTAACCTAAATTTCTATTGATTACTATCACACATTGTTAAACGTGAGCGTAGTAAACGATTTAATGCAATAACTACCTACGACTGAGCCTAAACTTTTAAATTATAGGTCAAAGCAATTAAGTGATCATGCTATCAGATTGTCACTTCTGTACATTCAACAAAAAAAAATCCCAAAAAGTTCCCCCAACATTCACCACATAAGTAGGTACCTAATACAGATCCGTGAATTTCAACAATCCACGAATCCCATACCTACATAATTACACCTCAAATTGAGCAATACACAATCACCTTTTGATTTAGCAATAGGCCGACCATCTCGGACGTCATTTAAACTATATTATGCAGTTAATTTCCCCAACTCACTGGACGCCTGGGGCTCTACGAACGGGCATTGTTGCTGATTTTTGCCACATTACATTATCTTATATTGCGTGGCGAGACCACTTTCGCGGCACTTTCTAAATTTGCAAAAAAGATTAGAACATACACCTACCCGGTTACTTTATTGTACGTAACGATATAAAATACAAATGATTGCAAATAAATGTTTACAAAATAATAATATTAAATAATATATGCGATTTGAACACGAATATATTCGATATTTTTTGCCCACTTATATGCAGATAAACATCAATTTAATGCAAAGCACGTGCTTACTTTATCTACGAAGCATACTCGTTTGTAATTTAATATGAGGTATTCCACGCAACAAAGTTATGCATTTTGTTTGTAAGGTATTAAAATAATAATTTCTATTGGTATTTAAAAAAATATATATTATCTGCTATTGAAGTTCGATCATCTTATCTTAATTTGAAGTAAGTTTCACAGCAGGTATCAAGGATCAATACATTCAACAAATCTGCATCATTATCGTTATATTTATGGAGAAAACTTTTAAATTTCGAAAATATGATAGCGCATTTAATTTGGAAATAGTTTTGGTATTATAACCTTTTTATTTATATCATTCCATTCATGTTCATCTTATTCATCCATACCACTTTGCACCACGCCCATTAACTAAACAAATCACACGCAAACTAGCCAACTAATAAATACATAAAGAAAGTCCAGTTAGTGAGTTTCCTTTCAACAAATGCATTATTTTCTCCTCACAGGGACTCTGGCTACTGGAGGGCACGATGCTATCGTACCGCTCGACACTCGAGAAATACCCGCAATCGTTTCATACTCGTATTTAATCGACATTGAAAAATATTTCCTGCCTTGGCCGAAACAAATTTCTAATGCAGTGCTTTCTAGCGTTTCCACGTTGATCGGCGATTATGTGGGTACTCGTCTCACTGTTAACTTCGTTTAATGCTGGCTTTCCGGCCGCGACTCCGTTTTCATGTAGGTACTTCCTTTAACGAGATATACCTAGCAATTCACTTTATCGGTAGGTAGGTTATATGGAAAAATCTTATTATTTTCAGATACGTTCTTTTGAAAACCCGTCATTGCTATTGCTACTTTACTAATTTGCAATTTAACCATTCGACATTATTCACAAAATAAACAACTTTCGCAAATAAAACAATTGGTAGGTAAGTACTAACGAATGCATAGTACACATTCACAATCCGTGAACACCGTATTTCCCACGCATGTCGGTGACATCAACCGTTAGCACAACAGAATAGAAGCTATCGATCAAATAACATGCGAGTAAATAGATCCCTTCATAGCCGCTCATATCTCTTAAATATATATACAGTAAATAGTTATGCGTACAAAGAAAGCACAAAGCAAACAGTTACTTTAAAGTCGTTTAAGAGGAAAATAACCGAACGTGCTCTTCACGATCTCTCTTTGAAAACTGTTTTTGGGAGCTTTGTGTTTTTTGAGAAAAACAGTTTTTTGTAAAATTGCATAGCCTTTTCTACGTAAAGTTTAAATAAGTCGTTTGTTAAGCCTTTCCAAGTCGAAGTCTTTATCCAATTATAAGACAGGAAGAATCTGATCTTCTGTATGTGGTCCTGTACCGAATAAGCCAATCAACGTTCGCTTTATCCAGATTAAAGATACATCGTTATTTAACCAGCCAACGGCCTATCACAGAAAACTCCGTACGCGAAGTAATCGCCAACAAAATCTCAGCGAGTCGAGCCATTAAAATTTCCGATCTAGATATTTAGGCACACGTCTACATTTCACATTCCTTTAGTTAAGACTAAACGTAACAAGCAAGAACGAATGTTAATTAAACGCGTATAAATCTCACAAACCGCGGTAGCGAAAGCAACTAGCTTGATCTTAAGCGTCGATAAATTTATTAATCACCCGGCTCAAGAGCACAGGTACAATATAAACATCTCGATTCTGTAATTACACTCGAGTCGAAATCGATACAGATATCGAGTGCGACATAATCGTTTGCATTTAAATCACTGTTTATATCACCTCGGATTAACGCCCACACTGAAAACATTCATCGCCTGGACGATCTTATTAAGTCGTTTACGAGTAATTGATATTTTATTCCTAGTTACATTTCGAGTTGTGCTTTTGATTACAAACCGAACCGAACCGAACATTGCTATGTTTACAAATTAAAACAAACACATTGCGCGTATTATTTAGAAATAAAAATATGGCCACATTAATTAGATTATAATTGCCAGATTAAAATTGCATTCTGTGTATAGTTTTCCCGCAAGGAAAAGTTAAAAGTATTTAATTTATTTTATCTATAATAAGTTCATAGATATTATCATTTGTATTCTGAATTTTAAAGTTGGTTTAAATAACATAACATTATTTTTTCATAATCTAATATTTCATGTAACGCAAAAGGCTGCATCCTCATACAACTAGGAGTTACCACAGGCGAGGAAATATTTTCATAAAAAGCCAGTTCCGCGAGTCAACAGCCCTTTTAGCACACATCACCGCAAATGTTATAGGGCACGTCAAGGCACGTTTGCGTACGGTGACGTCTCGTTAACAAAGGGAAATAATTCTAGTCTCCTGCAATCTCTATAACGTATGTCTGCGTGATTTATTGCCCGTTTGTTCGCGCCTCACGAGCTTACGATGAATGCCTCCGTACCTACAGTGCTATCCGCGATGATTTTAAATACAATACGTAGGAAATCGCGGTGGATTGTTAACGATGTTTGTCATAATCTAATGTGATTTATGGACCAAGTTCGGCTAGATGTGGACAAACACAATAATGTATTGATGCAGCTTTCAATGGCTCATTAGTCATTAGCGATAAATTCATTTTTAGGTGTCACTTGCGTGTCCTTTTACTTGTGAGTAAAAATCATTTCAGATCAATAGAAATCACAGTTTCATGAACTGTTAGAGATATTATTATCAACTAGAAAATATTAGACATATTTAAAGATATTATAAACTAAAGGAAATTACAATCTCTCCGCAACATTACAAACATTGAAACGTAATATCACCGGTCGATTTAAATGTTGGCAGTAAAAAACAGGCAGTTTGAACACAGATCGATTACATGATGTGCGCAATACATGTATGCAACCATATCGAAACGAACCCAGATGCTTAGCCATTAAGGCATTAGGGAAATTATACGGTCTAGATAATAAATGTATACGTCATACAAATTGAATATCGGAGGTTAATAGCGGCCAAGAAAGGTAGAAAGTAGAAACTGACAAATCATATTAGTCGATCATGTCGGGATATTTCCCTAATGCGATGCAATTTGTCCAACGTACGGTGTAAACTATAAAGGGATATTGGATATACTTGTACATGTTGGCAAATCGTTTGGAATAAGGAGGTATTACATCCGCTGGATGTTTATGTAAATGAAATCTAAAATTGTTTACTTATTTGCCTATTAGTCATAGCGAATACAAGAATACAAGTTCATTAAGCGCAAGAAAGTGTGTGTCGCATATATGTGGTACACCGCATATGCTTGTAACTTGTATTTCAATTGAAATATCTTTCTAATTAGACGGAATATGATAAATACTGCTAGATTTGAAATACATAATCAGAAAAATATTAAGTTAATTAGAATAATTTTTACTCTCTCTTACTCTCTTTTTTCATGTCCGCGTATTTCACTCATATTACCTATACCTATTTATTTGTGTAACGTGGATTGCACAACATATTACCAGCAAGTAAATTTGCCAAACAATAAGCTTAACTCGTAAACATTCGAAACTATTCAAACTCCTTACAACATTAAAATCATATTTCATATCACACTCCCCATTCACAATGCAACAAATAATTTAGACGTGCGAAAATGATAATTCAATCTATAAGCAACAACAATAGGTAAAATACAATGTACATGGCATCCGATATATCGTACGATAAACTTGCACACGACGATGCCGAGATGCTAATTAGGAGCATCTCGCTGGCGGCCGTTATTTAAGATGTTCGTTAGGCTTCGTTTACATTGTGCGGTTTGATAAGTTCGTAATGAAGCTTCCGTTCTGATCTTTAACTTGAATGACGAGTATAAGAGCCAGCGCGCACGAGCAACTTTGTCTCCGCAACCATTTTGTCTCTCCCACCCATGGGCTAGTATGAAAGTGCGCGCACGTAGCGACGCAACTCCCCATACAATTGATGGGAGAGACGAAATAGTCGCGGAGACAAAAGTTGCTCGTGCGTGCTAGCTCTTAGAGTTCAGCTTTTACAAGTATGTATGTCTGGGACATACGTATTCGTAAAAGCTTAATTTCAATATTAAAAGCTCAGACCTTTGCAAAATTTATTTAGAATAAAAATTAATCTTTTTTACCTTAAATTCTAACGCATATCATATTTAATAGTAGTACCTACGGCAGACAAGTTCGTTCGCGTTGTTCTTAGGAATGAAATCAAATTGAGTGCGGATTGAATTTTTAAAGCGGAACTTCTTATTTCGTGTTTATTAAATTTTAATTTCATGCAAAACGTTTTAAACCAACCTAGTCGAAAAGTTATGTCCATAAAGATAAAAAAATACCTTGTATTAAATAATTAGAAGACTACTAATGTAAACGCACCCTACATGTAAACATTAAAGACAATGTAGTCACTCACATGCAGTAAAAGTTTCTAAAGGGCATTGTTTTTAGCTTATGCCTCGTCTGTAATTAACATTTTCTCTTCAAGATATTTATCAATTGCTTATTCAAAATGAGTTTTCACTTAAGCACTTAATCTGTGTATTTATTTGTTATAATTACAATCCTACATTGTTAATATAGCCTATGAGAAGATGTTGTGAGTATGTAAACATACAATATTCTGAACATCAATTTGAAGGTACAAAAAGTCTTCTCACACGTATTTTGGAGCCTTTTTCTACACATTTGAATGATAATTATCATGTAATCTATAGTAATATTATAAAGCTGAAGAGTTTGTTTGTTTGTTTGTTTGAACGCGCTAATCTCGGGAACTACTGGTCTAATTTGAAAAATTCTTTCAGTGTCAGATAGCTCATTTATCGACCGGAGCAGCTAGTTCAAAATATTGTTATGTATTAAGCTTTCTTGAATTCATGTACCTACCTACACATCATTTTGCAACTTATAGAAGAGCGCAGGAGAGAAATGTTAGAAAGATAACCTTATCGACTACCGGTTTGTCCTTTTACACATTTTTTTAAATTAATTGATTACTTATTACTGACAAGACACTGTATATATTTGTCCAGGTACTCCATACAGCATACTTGAATATAGGATTACTATTACAAATTAAAATAAGAAAACCACCGACAAATGTATCAATCGAGTTTCATATATCACATCTCTACAGACCTAGAGTCGAGAGATAGAGCTTTACAAGCACAGCTTAAACGTAACTACAGCGCATTATCATTTAATTTAACATTATTACGTACCATAACTTCCAACAGTTACCATTAAGATGCAATACAAGATACGGCAATCTAATGAGCATGCAAGCTTGGTCCCCGGGAACCGTCTAATCTTATATCAATATTATCACTTGAGCGGAAAGAAAGTTGCATTATTGCAACAATAGCTTTTATATATGTATATGTAAAATAGAACGTGCAACACACGTCACGAAGCGACCGCATTAGGTAACCCGCCCTCATTACCGTAATACAAGGAACGAATGTCTTTCGATATTATAAATTATAATACGTACATTCGTACATGGCATCATAATGTTATCTACGTAATTATTACAATTTTGCTATCTCAAACATTTCTAAGACATGAGAAGGGAATGTTTCGCGTTGGCGCGGGCGTCTTATGCGTGACTGAGTTATTAAGATTTATGATAAATATTAGTACATAACTAAAACAACAATCTTTTTAAATAAGGCGTTAATTTTTTTTTTGTGTTCTTAATGTTATATTTTTATATAATTAGTATTATCCCTAAACTTAACAATAAAGGAGTACCTATATTTTTTGGTATAGACCAAGTCGTAATATCATTTACGACTTGGTCTAATTTACAAAATTACAGATACAACGACGATTTTTTTTTATTTATTTCGTTTACTTATACCTTATTTGTGATTTACGTTTATCAAGATTGTACAGAAGATGACGAACTTTAACCAGACAAATGGAAAACATTTATTTAATTTAGATATTAAGTTATAAGAAAATCCGTGTCTAAAACAAGAACAGAAAATTTAACTCGTCAATCTTTATTTCTCAGCATTAACCCATTGAGCCCCAAGCGGCCCGATTGGTCCACGACCCAATAGATTTTATATTGTGTCTGTGATTCCGGGGCCTGAGTTAATACGAAATCCTTAGGTACATAAATTACAATATGAATTGACTCATAATAAATAAGTAAATAACATATGAGTAACACTTAATTATATTTTTTTTAAATAATATACTACTGAATAACTTTATTAAATGATAAAGACATATATTATTCATTATTCAAGTATTAAAAGATGCTCAAAGTACACTTATTTTTTACCATTCACGACAAGGTCGTAGTGTCAATTATATCAAACACAAACAGTAAAATAAAATCCTTAAACAGTGACGTTAATCTTCTGACAAAACTATATGATCGTCTCCATTTAAAACTCACATACCAAAAAGAACAAGAATAAAATCGGCCAAGTGCGACTCGGACTCGCGCTCGGAGAGCTTCGAACAAATTATAGAACTTTAAATTTTCGATTTTAGCAATTTTTCCTTCATCAGTGTTGTAAAACGTTGCTTTCTACCAAATTTCAAGACTGTGTTCACGTGAAGTAGATTTTGATTCCCTTGCGAATGTTGAATTTAGCGAAAATTCTACCAACCACGCCAATCGACTGGCCGGTTCGCGTGGTTGGTAGTGGCCCTGCCTTCCCAACCACTGGGCGTGAGTTCGATTCCCACCCGGGGCAAATATTTGTGTGATAAACATATATGTTTGCTCTGTCTGGGTGTTAATCCATACTAATATTATAAATGCGAAAGTAACTCTGTCTGTCTGTCTGTTACTCAATCACGCCTCAACTACTGAACCAATTTGCATGAAATTTGAGAAAAACCTATCCTATTTCCCGGGGTAAAAAGTAGCCTATGTCTACTTTTTACCCCGGGAAATAGGATAGGTTTTACCCCGGAAATCCCACGGGAACGTGAACTAAGCGGGTTTTTCTTTGACTGCGCGGGCGATACTGCGGGTGGAAAGCTAGTTATCTATATAAGTATTAATTTAAAATTATATGTGTATGTTTATCTGTCATCTAGTTTCCATAACACAAGCGAAAGAGTCGATTGATTGATTGATTGATCAATCGATTATTGATCAATCGATTGAATCGATCAATCGATCGATGATGATGATCGATTGATCGATTATTGATTGATCGATTACTGATCGATCGATTCAATCGATTCGATTGATTGATTGATCGATTGATCGATCGATTGATTGATTGATTGATCAATCGATT
Source organism: Colias croceus (assembly GCF_905220415.1). NCBI lineage: Eukaryota > Metazoa > Arthropoda > Insecta > Lepidoptera > Pieridae > Colias > Colias croceus. The sequence goes on along the minus strand of NC_059556.1, from coordinate 6,349,162 downwards.
ATTGATCAATCGATTCTTGATCGATTATTGATCGATTGATTGATCGATTGATTGACTGACTGACTGACTGACGAGCGTGTTCAAGTTTCAACACAGCAAACACCTAAGTTTGGTTTTAATGTCCACTTCACTGTAACATCATAATATGAATGTATCAAGAAGTAATACAATATTGATTCTTCTATTGGTGTATTTTCATCTTCTTAATATATATCTTATCTTATAATATACAGGGTGTCCCGTAAGTAGTGGACCAACGGGTTATGGGGAGTAGAGGCACTTATTATCTAACAAAAATACTAAAATTTATTGCCCTAAACCAATAATTTTTATAACATTTCTGCATTTTCACGTGGAGTGTATGTATTAGGCATTTTCCTTCAAAAAACCAAAGTCGAACAACATCCAAATCACAAGCAAAATCAGTGTCCAATTCAATCGCACTTCAACAAAGAATAATATCGTAATGACGGATTCAAGCTAAACACGCGTGTAGTTCCGAGCTATAAGCAAGTCACTGAAATAGTTGAAAGTCAAAGAAAATAATAGTGGGTTCAAGTATCGTCTATGATTGGCCAGAAACAATACAAAAGAATTCCAGCGCGCGCCCATAAAGGCAATAATTCTCGGAATAACTTAATGAGTTGACTACCTGATAATTTCTAATTTGAATGTTGAACGCCAATTTAACATTTTTTTAAATACTTTATACCACACAATTATACCTTTTTGTAATTTGTATGAGATGTAGAAGTTTTTAAAACAAAGTTCCACAGGGTCACCATACATTTTTTTTACACCAGCTTTGTTCAAACTTCAGTGTGTAAATTTTTAAAACGTAAAATTTTACCTACTTTTTGGTCTAATTTTGTTTTTGTTGTTAATTATGCTTGAGTATCATTTTAATTAGGAAGACTTATGTATTCTTAACAACCTTGAACAAAAAAATAAGAATAAAATAAAAACAGAAATGGTAAAAGTTCATAATAAGCTTACATGGATGATATTTTTATCAAATTTTGAAAATAAAGCATAAATCAAAAACTTTATGGTTTAGGACAATAAATTTTAGTATTTTTGTTAGATAATAAGTCCCTCTACTCCCCATAACCTGTTGGTCCACTACTTACGGGACACCCTGTATATAAATCTCGTGTCACAATGTTTGTCCTCAATGGACTCCTAAACCACTTAACCGATTATAATAAAATTCGCACACCATGTGCAGTTCGATCCAACTTGAGAGATAGGATAGTTTAAAGGTACCACGGGCGAAGCCGGGGCGGACCGCTAGTAGTTTATATGGCACATCCCTTGCCATGACTTTTATACGTTTTAAATTGAATTATTTTAGTTTTATTAAGGTTTACTTCTAAGTTGTGGGCAATTAATTAATCAATTAGGTGATTTGATTTGATTTCTATGATTTGATTCACTCACTCACTCACTCACTCTGTCTGACTCACTTACTGCTCACTTTCTCGTTACACACACATGGCCACTAACCTGATGCTCTCGAAGCTTCCGTAACAGCTCGTGGTAGGGCGCGGCGCGCGCGGCGGCGAGCGACGGCGGCGGCAGGCGGCCCTCCATCACGTGCAGCCAGCGGCGCAGGCAGCGCAGCTCGTGGGCCGTGTCTGTTGTGCAAATGTGTTCTTTAAGTGTATGGCAAAAAGGTGTGGTTTAGCTTGGCTAATTTTGCATTTAAATTATGAGATGTTTCCATCACGTGCAGCCAGCGGCGCAGGCAGCGCAGCTCGTGGGCCGTGTCTGTTGTGCAAATGTGTTCTTTAAGTGTATGGCAAAAAGGTGTGGTTTAGCTTGGCTAATTTTGCATTTAAATTATGAGATGTTTCCATCACGTGCAGCCAGCGGCGCAGGCAGCGCAGCTCGTGGGCCGTGTCTGTTGTGCAAATGTGTTCTTTAAGTGTATGGCAAAAAGGTGTGGTTTAGCTTGGCTAATTTTGCATTTAAATTATGAGATGTTTCCATCACGTGCAGCCAGCGGCGCAGGCAGCGCAGCTCGTGGGCCGTGTCTGTTGTGCAAATGTGTTCTTTAAGTGTATGGCAAAAAGGTGTGGTTTAGCTTGGCTAATTTTGCATTTAAATTATGAGATGTTTCCATCACGTGCAGCCAGCGGCGCACTGTGTTTCATTACATCAAAAAAATTTCCCTGTGCTGTTTATTGTATTTATCGATTAAGGGATGTATTTAAAATGTAAGAGTAGAACACCCACGTGTTAATTTCTTATAATTTTTTTTTGAAAAAATGGCAAACTTTAGGTGAATTTTTCATGAAAAATATTGAAATGTATTCTGAAATCGTAACGGTCTTAGATATTTATTTTAAATAAATATAGACTTATAAAGCATCTTTGGGCGCATATAATCCAGTTTTTATTTTTGGAAAACTACCTCCGCATACCGAGAAATATATTTTTTTCAGATTTTCGTTTTTATTTTTTTTCTCCCTAAAAACGCAAAAGTGCGGCTTGTCACTAGCATAGAATTATTGCTCGTAATAAGGCCTATCACTCATAAAAAAACCACGCCGCACTTTTGCGGTTTTTAGAAGGAATCCAATTTCTAAACATAGTATAAGGGTTGTCAATAAATTTGACCATCATTATTTTTATTTTGTTTTATCCTATATTTTTTACCATATTACAATAAATGAGATATTTAGGCATGAAATCTAATGACCTGCTTGGGAACCCTTTTTTTAATTTTTTAAAAAATTTTAAATTTAAATAAATAAATAAGTTATATAATATTATATTTATAATTAATATATAAATTCGGGCTTGCAATGTGATAAGTATGTAAGTTATATCTCTTTTTATTCCTTGTATATCCACACTTAGAAAAAAAAACTTGTTTGACCTTTTTGCGACAACCCTATGTTGTGTTTTTTGACCTTTTTGAAAATTGCGTATTATTCCCAAAAACCGCAATAGTGTGGCGTGGTTTTTTTATAAGTGATAGGCCTTATTACGAGCAATAATTCTATGCTAGTGACAAGCCGCACTTTTGCGTTTTTAGGGAGAAAAAAAATAAAAACGAAAATCTGAAAAAAATATATTTCTCGGTATTCGGAGGTAGTTTTCCAAAAATAAAAACTGGATAATATGCGCCCAAAGATGCTTTATAAGTCTATATTTATTTAAAATAAATATCTAAGACCGTTACGATTTCAGGATACATTTCAATATTTTTCATGAAAAATTCACCTAAAGTTTGCCATTTTTTCAAAAAAAAAGTATAAGAAATTGACACGTGGGTGTTCTACTCTTACATTTTAAATACATCCCTTGATCGATAAATACAATAAACAGCACAGGGAAATTTTTTTGATCTAATGAAACACAGTGCGGCGCAGGCAGCGCAGCTCGTGGGCCGTGTCTGTTGTGCAAATGTGTTCTTTAAGTGTATGCCAAAAAGGTGTGGTTTAGCTTGGCTAATTTTGCATTTAAATTATGAGATGTTTCCATCACGTGCAGCCAGCGGCGCAGGCAGCGCAGCTCGTGGGTCGTGTCTGTTGTGCAAATGTGCTCTTTAAGTGTATGGCAAAAAGGTGTGGTTTAGCTTGGCTAATTTTGTATTTAAATTATGAGATGTTTCCATAACGTTAAAAAGCATTCATTAAATGTATTGAAATAGCGTACATTTCGGCTTGACAAATTTTATATTTAAATTATGAGTTAATATGTTTAAGTTGTGCAATTCTGTTCTTATTGTATGAAAGTAAAGTAGGTTCGGGTTTAGCTAGACAATTTTTTTTTACTATAAATAATTGTTGTGATATACAGCCTATGTATACAGAAAAATTGTTTCGCAGCTTAAATATGTAAGAATTATTTTGAATTGTGATTGATAAACTACTATCAATTGGCTAATATTTGTTTGCCTACAACTGCGGTAGAATGTTCAGAACGTTACGATAATAAAAGCTTCAATTAACAAAAGAAAGAAGAAAAGGTTGAAGAAAATAAAACATTGCCAAACAATTCGGCAATGAATACAAGTTTACATAAATTTATTTGAGGCAAATCCCGTAATTTTGTATTTGTGTAACTACGTCGAGCTATTAAAAGTGTATTAATTAAACACTTCAAATGTTATTACAATTGTATTAATATTTGCCCTTTGCCTTATTGGACGAATAATTGATGGAACTAAAGAACATAGTGGACCATCTGATAAGGTTCACTAGTCGGCTAAGCACTCGGTTAGAATAAATTCTCGAGCAAAACACTAGATGGCGCTTTCAACAAAAATCACGGCAACTTTCCCTGCTCAACAAAAGATGGCAGCAATAGCACCATAAACACACAGAACAGAAAATAGTAATAAAACAACTACGTTCTCATAGGACTTGGCGCCTTTAAAAGATCTATAAAAATAATTCGTCAATGAAAAGTAATTCTACATATTACATTTTTCATTCAAAGTTTTGCTATGGAAAAACCAAACTACAGTAAAGACCTCATCAACCTTTTGATTTAACCACAAAAAATCTTGTTTAAAAAAAAATCTGTTAAATTTATTTCCCATGATCTTACCGACAGTTTCGGAGCAATCTCCGTCGCGTTGCTGCTGCTCTGGGCTCAGTAGCAAGCGGAGACTCTCCCACTTCACGTTTAGATGTTCTACACGCCATGACACCTATACAGACAGGATTTTTAATCTTAATATTTATAAATCTCGTGTCACAATGTTTGTCCTCAATGGACTCCTAAACCACTTAATCGATTATAATAAAATTCGCACACCATGTGCAGTTCGATCCAACTTTAGAGATAGGATAGTTTAAATATCAAATCGTTTTAGAGAAAGCGGGCGAAGCCGCGGGCGGTAAGCTAGTAGATATTTATATTTTACAAAGGATATGGACTTACAATTATAAAAGATCTATAAATACAATTCCTCAATCAAAATGATTATTCTACATATTATTTTTTTTATTAATAGTTTTGTTATGGAAAAGCTGAACTACAGTGAAGACCTCAATTTTATTAACCCTGACTATATTAAGAAAATTTTAACTACTGTACCGTAACCAATAGATTCGGATAGTAATCGCTCGCCAATAACACTTTTAATGAGAACGATTTGACGAATTCACGGTGAAGGCTCGACAAATTTTATGTAAATACATTTATATTTTATTTTTTTCTATTATTTATTATCTTGCAAATGCTTGCTTGTATACGAGATACCTCAAGTACATATTTGTAGATAATTGTATTTTATACAACTAATAAGATAATGTGTCAGTAACTTTTATGAGAATATCAATGAATTTCCTTCAATCCTAAACGACAAACCATATCTAAGAACATGAAGATAAAAACCCATGGAGGGTTGTCGCGTAAAAACCACAGGACAGTTCTTTGGCATATTATGATAATACATATAATATATACGTACAGTTACTTACATATTTTGTAAAATTGAATTGTAATACTGAAATGATTTAAAAGAGCAACTATGGAGTTTCTTGCCGATTCTTCTCCATAGATACTGCTTTCCGAATCGGTGGTAAATGTTAAAAATATGTATTGACGTTTCAAAAGTGCTTTTCGAAGAAGTCCAATTGAATAAATAAATGTTTGAGTTTGAGTTTATGGTGGGCAGCGGTTTCAGCAGTTTTTGTATGAAGGAGCAACAAACAAACAAACATACATTCGCATTTATAATATTATTAGGGAGTAAAAGAAATGAATGTACCTCAGCGCCAGCCTCGGGTATCCTGTCGAGGATGGCGGAGGCCTGCTCGATGAACTTCGCTCGACGCGGCTCCACTGACACTAGCTCTGACATGCGGTTCTGAAAATTATAATATTTTTTCATTAGTACTTTTGATATTTTGACAAGAAGTATTTGGTGAACATGTGCATTTTTAAACAGGGAAGAATATAATATACATCAATAGACAAGTCAATAACTACGTTAAAAACAACCGACTTCAAACTTGCACTTGCAACATTTACAAATACAGACAAAAATTCTCATAAAATAAAAACTACTGGGCCTATCCGAATAAAATTTTTATGGGACCAATTCGAAACCATCCCGCATCGAACAAAAAAAGAATCACGTAAATCGGTTCAGAAACCTCGGAGTAATCGGTGTACATACATAAAAAAAAAAACATACCGGCTGAATTGATAACCTCCTCCTTTTTTTGAAGTCGGTTAAAAAGTACACTTTCTAAGAATAGAATAAGAACTAAGGATTTATGGCAAAAGTAGTCAACTAAGTGTCCATTTCATGATTCCATGGCAACAATAAGTTACTTAAGTATAAACAAAATATATTACAATGTTTTGCTTCTTTTATTTTTTGCAATTACAGCGCCATTTATCGGAATTTGTTAAATAAAAATGACGTCATAGCATTTAAGGTACTTATACTGAAATGAAAGACGGTCTACACAAATCACACACCACATCACAACATATTATACCATACCATATTAGACCACCGCCAGTAAACACCCAGTCTACCGACTTTATTCACTATACAACTTACCGTTCGCAACTTCCTGCTGGACAAGTTCTCCGGGCTGGAGTATATCTCCTCTTGCACGTGCGTGAGCCACTGGCACAGCTCCGTGAACTCCGATATGAGCTGGCTGAGCGACCATTGCCTGTTGAAACCTGAAGTCGGGTTGAGTAGTCGCGGCCCGTGCAATACTGACGCGTTGTTTGATAACAACTCGCCGTTTGCTTCCTGGAATAGCGAATAGGGAGGATGAAAAACATGAACGTAAAAAAAATATTTTTAGAAAACGTGTTATTGTTATTTAAAATATATGGCAAATAAGTGACATAGGTTATGAATCGCATGTTATCACAAAGATTAAAGAACATACTTTAGGTAGGACATTTTGCTATTCAAGTAAAAGAATACATTTAATAATATATTTCAAACATTAATGAAGATACTAAATAAATTGATTTAAAACTAGTCAATTTTCATCTTAGTCATCGTAGATAATATACATCGTCAATCGTGATAGTAATAACATTATATTATCTCTCTCACCTTGCAAGTATCGATGATCTGGTTGTCCATGATATACTCGTAGTGGTGCTGCAGCAGCGGCCACAGGTCGTCGGCGACACTGCCTCCGCTCGCCGCTGAGCCCCAGCTGCGTCGCCACGCTTCGCGGCATGGCTCCTTCCTGAAAATTTATAGTGGCAATTAATACTATGTGTGTAAGTATAAAAAGTTATTGCAGTTCAACAGTAGAAATTTTTGAAGATTTTAATATCGGTATATTGATTGTTGTTTTGCCTCTCAGGTCATGGACTGATGATGAATGATTCCATAAATTAAGATAATTAACATTATGTTTATTATATCTTTAATTAATAAAGGACTGAACAAAAAATATGTACAGTGGTTGCAAAAAAATGTGTTAATTTCGTCACGTGTCGCTAACAGCATGAAATAAAATACGTCAAGAAATATGAAAGTATAAAGACCTTATTTACCAAAGAAATGTAATGTAAGTATAATCTCAAATATTTCAAATGTTAAATTTATTTCAACTTCTTGTTACTCATCGAGCATTCCATACTAGCAAAGGCCTATATAAATAATAATTATGAAATATCAAAATGTTTTATCAATCAATTTCTTAAAACTGTAACAGATAAGTATGTACATGATTTTCAAACAATATTGTTATTAAATCACACCAGCCTTGAATAATGAGAAATTAAAACAATGAGTTTCATTATACGTTAGGTAATCACTCTTCAGTACACAAACATCCCGTGTTTGAGTGCTTGCATAACTGTTATCTTATTTTAATCTTATGAGATCAGAGAATTAGGATGAAAGATGTCTTTTTTATAATTGTTTACTTAACCTGGGCGCTAGATTCCATCGTAGATAAACTATGTTTAGAATTTTTTATTTTACATTAGCGCATCTTTTTCCATAACATAGGCTTTATATATTTCAGCAAATCGACCTAAATGAGAACAATAAATCATTTTCTTGCCAAAACAAGATTGTATGTAAGTAAAAAAATGAGGTTTTTTTTGCTCAAATCTATTACATCCACGAGATAATTTAGAGAATTGGCTGCAAAAATTTATTTCCTACATTATTCTTCTGCAAATCCATTTACCGCGTCTTTTACAGAACAAGTACCTACTTTAAATAATGTGTCGAAATAAGTAAATTTACCTTTTTTTTGTAAGGCTGTGATAGGGCCTCTCTAGCTGGTCGCAGGGCCCGTTGGGGTAGGCGGCGCTTTTCAACGAGGACAGGGAGAAGCTGCTCTTCATAGCCGAGTTCTCGAAACCTGAAAATGTTTGGTTAAATTTGTATGAACTAACTATTTCTTAACTATTTCGTAACCATTTCTTATTGTTTAGCGTTACGGTAATTGTTACATTTGAATGGACTCTATTGTAGATAGGGAGGCGAAGAGGGGAATTTTCTGCAATACTCGAGCGTGGCAGTTTAAGATATGAGAGATACCTTAGACCTAATAGAACAAACTTTTTCACTATTTAGCTCTATATGTAGTGACGCGCGCCTAGGATAGACGATCAGATTAGTAAAAAAAAATCGATAGTCTGAAATACTCGAGCGCGTCAGATTAAGATATTGGGGGTTGATTTTAGTGTTTTAAGACTAAATTTAATTAATCTGACCATAAGTCCTTGACGCCGCCGAGTTATAGGGTCGCGAACTTGTAAAAAAAAACGTTAACCCGGCATTCTCGAGCGCGATTTTTTTTATTTTTATTTTGAAGAATATAATCTAAAACTTACTAAAAACACAAAATCTGTCGGTTTCCGCATGACCGGAAGTCTGGAGGAGCCATTTCGTCTTCCGAAAAACGCGTTGCAGCATATAAGTCGCGAACTTTACTTTTTCAAAAAAAAAAGTTTAAATAAACATAAAAGGTAATTTTATTTTACAAAAAAAGGTCTCTTTTCATTTTTGTCCAAAGTTTAATTTTTTTTTACTTGAAGCATCATAAAAACTCAAACTCCCGGTTTTTTGAGTATAACTCGAAAACTGAGGGTGGTAAGAAAAATTGATATGAAATAACGATGATTAAAAAAAAGAAACCCACAAACCTTTTTCGGTCAGATTAAGAGAACCCACCAACATTTTTATCAGATTAAGAAAATATGCTTTCAGGATACCTAGATAAACCTCCCCTATGAAAATCTGACGCGCTCGAGTATTTCAAAAGGACTTTTTTTTCTGCATTTTCAAAAATTCATCGTAACTTATCGTCATGCCGTAATCGTCAGTTTTTTTAAGGGGAGCTTTCTTGGGGCCTAATTAACACCCCTTCCGAAAATCTGACGCGCTCGAGTAAATTTTTTTTTTGTGCATTTTTGACGAATTTATATGCCTAGCCCCACCACGCAAACCGGCAGATTAGTATACCGTTGTTATCAGAGGCACTTGGGGCATACGTAGTATGAATATCTGACGCGCTCGAGAATGCCCAAGTAACTGTTTTTTTTTACATTTTTGAAAATCCGTACACGCCAAACCCACCGCTAAAATGGTTTTTACCATAGAAGCTTTTCTTTTCGAAATTATTTTCTCTTTCGATTTTGATAAGTCTCGACGACGCCGTTGAATTACGCCATTTAGCTACCTCGCCTCCCTATCTATTGGCCATATGTTTTAAACACGCATAACATGCATAAAAAATAAAAAAATAAATTTAAAGTCTTGTTAAAATTTTGAAATTGGTCTTTGCAGCGATAAGAATATAGCTATTAGCCTTAGGAATTAGATGATCAGTACGTTCATAATACTTAGTTAATAATAAAATGATACTCACTAGTGGACATCTTGTCTCGAACGTTCGGGAACTTCCAATAAAATCAATTTACTTCTAAATCAAACATTAGTATTCCCTTTTGTACTGTCTCGTCTCTTTGTACTTAATCTCTTGGTACAATTTCATGTGAACATTAAGTCTAAATTGCTTCATTTAATAAACTATTGCGACTAGATTCGTTAAAGTTAAATAAAATAAATAAGTGTGTCTTAATCATGTAATCTTGAGAAGACTCATGAATTTGAAGAACAATCGTCGTGTTTTGGTGATGGTGTCGGTGGTCACATTTTGTTTTGTCAGTTCCTCCCGTTCCTTCGTGGTGTTGCGCAAGTCGTCGCTTTGTGTCTGAAACAATAAATATATTTTATTAATTAATTTGTAATGTTTGAGCTACAGTTTCGAATGTTACGTTTTTGAGACAATGCTACAAGTAAATTTATTTATTTCGTTTGTCAAGGAGAACTTAATGTACGAATAGGTACCTAGTAGCAGAGAAAAGTACAAAAGACGTAAACAAGCACTTGTCACTCAACTATTTACCAATAACTTTCACAAAGCCGACCATTTCAAAACATCACTAAGGGCAAATGCAAAAATGGAAAGCGTCTCTTGCGGGTACAAATTATTTTTATAGTTTCACACCAATTTGCTTCAACAAGAAAATTGCTATGCCACGAAATGCAGTGGTTTCGATCTATTAAGTTAACAAATTGTAAAACGATTGTTTGTTAAACATTATATATTTAAACGTAACTACTTGTTTTACACATATTATTTAACAAGGAACATAATATAGAGAATCGTCTTCCTCAAATTTATGTCTTACTAATCTATACTTAATATTATAAAGCTGAAGAGTTTGTTTGTTTGAACGCGCTAATCTGGGGAACTACTGGTCCGATTTGAAAAATTCTTTCGGTGTTAGATAGCTTATTTGTTGATAAAGGCTATAGGCTATATACACTCACCGGCACGGAATCTTGGCCACTTACAAATTTGCCGATAAAAAAAGTTTGAAGTGTTTTTCACGATATTTTTGTATGCAGATATGTTAACATATTATTTGTTTAATTTTATGGTAAGAAATCATTGAGTTTGAGAATAATCTTTTACCACTTTTTAAGAGTTACTCGAAATTTGCGATTTGTGCATTAAGCCGAAGTTACGAATTGTTCGTTTTAAACTTTTTTTGATATCGTTTATGCCGTTTTAAGATATTGTTATTGTTGTACTGTAGTCAATGATCATAACAAAAAATAAAAAATGCCATTAACATCTGAACAACCTACTCAGGCCATCACAATGTTAGACCAATGACTGCCGCAACGTAAAGTACCTAATGTACAGTATGTACCTCGTTCAGCGATGCACTATGCATGGAGAAGATACCAGGAGACTGGCAGCCACATGTGCAGACAAGGAAATGAAGGTGTGAGGTGCACATCAGCTCGAGAAGACCCGTTTATTGTTCGAGAGATACTCAGAAATGGCTTTCTGACAGTTTTAGGATACGCCACCGGCTCTAAAACACCAGGATAATAAATGTGAGTGAGCAATCGGTGAGAAGACTAATGAAAGAAGTTAATTTGAAGGTTTGCAGACCAGCACGCCGTCCAGAACTCCTCAGACATCACAGAGAAGCACGTCTTCGTTTTGCACGAGAACATGAAAACTGGACCCACAGCCAGTGCGCTCGTGGGGTGTTCACAGATGGCTGCTAAGGCACTTTACGAGCTTCTGATAGCCAACAGTCAGTATAGAGGAGACGAGAAGAGAGGTTTTCACACATCACCACACTCAAAATGCGATTTTTCATGGAGGGTTAATAATGGTATGGGGAGGTATAAGTTCCGATGCTCGCACGGAGTTATTTATCGTAGATAATGGCTTAAATTTGATCAGGTACATCGAGGAAATTCTCCAGGAACATGTTCAGCCCTATTACAAGTTTATCAGTGAAGAAAATTTGCTACTTATACACTATAACGCACGTCCGCGTGTCGTACGATACGTATAAGAGTACCTTTAAGAGGTTATTATTGAAAAATTGGAGTGGCCAGCTCGTAGCCCGGATCTTAATCCAATAGAACACATCTGGGACATGCTTAAAAGAAACATAAAGTTCGATTCCAACCCAGCACTAATGTTAGATGAGCTTAGAAATACAGCTGGGGCCGTTTGGTACACTATAGCTTAAGTGGTCTCCAAAAATGTCTTCTAGAGTATGCCAGACTGGATGCAAACAGTGTTTAAGGCAAGAGAAGGAAACACCCTTTATTAAAAGGTTCAATTTTTTTTTATGGAAACGTTCTTTCTAATTTTTTAGCATTTTTTAAGAAATCATTTTAATTTCACAGGAAAAGCGTAAATTCTTGTTTAATTCATATCTACTCGGTAGTACTTCTTATTAACTTCCAATTATTACTAAAAGTTAGTAAAAACATTAAAGTAACTAGTTTTGATTAAATTTTTATTGAATTTTGTAGTAGAAAAGAAATAGTGTTATTTTACGCAAAAATTTGCAGTGGCCAAGATTCCGTGCCGGTGAGATCATCATGCTATAGCAACCGCACGGAGCAGCTAGTAAAATATATTTAAATACTTTCATTCACATCTACATCCGTAGTGTTAATCCTAAAAAAACTCCGCGTGCTCTATGAATAGAGAACTCTGAATGGGGTTAAACATACTTCCTCACGCAACACGTTAAGCAAATAAAAAATAACGACTCGATTCATTAAGAAACATATTTCGGTCGTTTGTCATAGCCTAGCGTTTAGGGGAGGTCTTATGATTGGACTATTATTTGTTACACTGTCTCATTAACCAGTTGATATATTTCGTAATAAAAAATAATAAATTGTTGTAATAATGCTAAACGAGGTACACGTTTAGGAGAGTATGTGGAATATTTACATTTACATGATAAATAATAAATAAGTACCTAATTAGCACTAAGTAGTAAAGCTAGGAAGACAGATAAGTAAATGGTTACTAAATACGCCGTATCAACTAAATTTAGAAATGCAATGCACAGCGAACTGCAAATTTGATTATTCGCTGATCTGTGCGAAATGTGGTATAGGCGTTTGCTTCCCCGACGTCCCCGAACCCCGAGGGTCCTAATGCGGTAATAGCGTGACTTTAATTCCATTAATGCATATAAACTGTACCAATTACTTTCCCAAAACTGTGGTAAATCATAATCAATATCGTCTTACCTCTAAACATCACGAAATCTAAGTACAAACATACTTTATTAAACATTTATTCATTCAACGTCCTACAGAAGCGCTTTCGAATCTTCAAAATACTTTAATATTTACTACCAATTCGGAGAGTATAGTTTTCACATAGAAGATTCGGTGCGAAACCCTGTAATTGGTCTTTTAAAAATCATGAAATCATTAGACTTTTTTTAACACTTTATGGTACAAACAAGAAAGAACAAAGCAAAAAAGAACAATATTACAAAAAGCATCATTTTCATTCATCAACATTGAACAGCAATCTCAACCAGGCAATCTGGTAGGAAAGGAAATCTTTAAAACTTTATCCTAGAACGTGCAAACCACAATACATAATACACCCTTCCGGCGTCGAACTGTCCCTGATTTCTTTGCCATAAATGTATGTGTACGAGTAAAGTTTCACCGGCGGGTCAACGAGGCTAGGGCTTAGATAAATGGCCCATTCAAGAAAATTATAACCCGTGAGCGCTGGCTGAGGATATTATATTATTGTCTCTGGTCGCGTAGCTCGCATCGACACTCGCAGTCGAATAGCGTTGTGATTTATCTAAAGGCTATCGTACCTTGGTGATTTCGTTTCCAAATATATGTGATGAAATAATAACAAGTTTATAATTATAAGAAAGGAATATTATGATGCAAAATTACATACAAAATCCTAGTGTGACGTTATCTGATGCCTGAACGTAATCAATAAAATAACCAATTTGTTAGTAGTATATTCTTCTAAAATAAAATAAAGGAGAACAACCATTTCTTAAGAAGTGAATGTAAATGGCTCTCATTTGAACATAAATAACAGCATCGTCAGAAACATCTCATCTCTATCTCGAACAAACATCGGAAACTATCACGTTCCATACCCAGTACTGATAGATGCTATGATTGCATTATCAGCATTACATGCAAATCCAATTCACGCTAATCTAGCGTTAAAATAGCCCACTTATAGGGTGGAATTTGCCGTAACAATTGTTATACTTGTATTTAGATCGAACACGACAATGTGATCCGTATGGAAAGCATGTTTCGCGTTAAACAAACGTTTACTTTCTAATAACCCAATGATCGCCGGCCACGGGTCAATTCGGCCCTCGCAATATATTCTACAGTTTAATCTCTGTTGCAACGGTAAACGTAATTGATTTTCAATTTATAGCCAGCATAGTACGTGAACAGCGTCGTAAAGACAATAGATACCTAAGAGTGGACCATGAGAATAATGCTCAGAAAACAGAATGGCCCAACAATGTATATTATACAAACAAATAACGTCCAGCTCTTTCCAAAGAATATTGTAAATCTAAACAATATTGTAATTACCTTTGAAAATGATTAAGTGTGTGTGAAAGTGTTAATCAGAATGTAAGAACAATTCGTTATTTCGATCACAGCAGATTAGAATTATGATAAATGACTACACCACAATTACGCGTGCGAAATGCCTCCACAACAATATGAGAAGCAATGCTTTCGCTAAAGGAAAAAATATTTAGAAATTACAGTGTTAGAAAGACGGATGCGAAATATGGGAAATTTTTTACTAATACCATTTACCGAAGAGTGATAAGATCGGGTATGAAATAAAATTGTAGACTATGGTAATTTATTAAACGCAAAATATGATTACACGGTTAAAAACTTTATGAACTTTCTGAACATAAATGGATAATTATTATAGAAACTGTCGTCACTATAACATTTGTAATTAAATTAAATTATTTGAACGAGCAACATCCGCTATATATTGCAAAGTCATTTTAAAGTAAATATGGCGAAAAAGCTAGTGCTGAACTTAAATCAATACAGTGCCTTACTGTAAATTACATAACAGTCTTGTGGTCAAAGAGTATTACCCCCAATGCAACTTTCTTGTTTCACTTAAAACCGATATTAAATAATGACAACCACATTTCATTACGTACGATTATATAACATTGAAAGATTTCAAATTCCCACAATCCAAACAAAATGATATAAAATTTAAGCACTGCATAATTTTACAAAACGGACAGTATCTTAATTGCTTCTACATTATTTATAAACAAGCTTATTTATTTTTATACAAACGAATTTGATGGATACAAAGTATTATTAAACTTCTTATAACGTTAGGGGCATATTACTGCTAAAAGAACAAAAACTATTCCTTTGGGGTTCTTTTATTTTCACAATAAAATAATGTTAACTGGACCTTCACGGAATCGAAACGCGTTTCTCGGTACAAAGTGCATTTAGATAAGGCAAGGATGTTAGCGGTGGGTATAAATCCTTATCTCATTATTTTATTGACAATATAGTGTTCGTAGTATTTCGACGGTAACTAATGTTTGTTGTTTAAACTAGGCGAAGGCTTTGTTGATACCTATATATTTTTATAGTAAATTTTTGTGAGAAAACTTAATATTCTACATGTATAATTTATATGTGTGCGTGCACCCGACACTCTACGGTAGCTTTGCTACAAACGCAAATCAAATCCCCAATAGGTTAATAACAATAGCACTTTTCTGCATTAACAATGCCTATTCATTTGTCATAGTGAAAATAATCTACAAAATATTCTATCCCTTTATGATCAAAAACAAAGTAACTGAAATATTAACCCCATAGATTAACCCTCTAAATCCTCTTCAGGAAATTAGGAACATACAGAACTAACCAACAATTATTATCTATTCACATAGCAACGTCTCATACATTTCATATGATTTTACATACCATTTATTACAATAGAACCCGTCACAAGCTCACGAGGCACGATTAGAAGCGATAGGAAACGAGTTCCCTTCGTCATGGTCTCGAGATTGGTCTCCACAACAATGGTGTAATTACACCGAGCGCGTCTAAAGGATATCAGGATGTTTCTGTATACAGGTGTTCACTGATTGACATGACAATAGATTTTAATATGTCAAGAATATAAACATTGAACTTAAACTTGTTTAATTTATGGTCACTTTAATGGCGTTATTAAGATGCAAATTTATAATTCTATTTATTGCCTACTTATTTAAACAAAAAATCTAGTAATAAAAAAATGTAGTAACATTCAATATATGCCCATATTCTCTGTAAAATAGATTTAAAAAACATTCTACACTTCTACTTTTTTATAAAAATGAAATCAAACCCGAAAAACTAAGCAATCAAAAATCTGATCAACCTGTATACTTGACAGGTACAGGCACTTGTAAAGCAAGACGAATTAGAAATCATAAAAAAGATTTTTTACGGTCAAGAATGTTCGGGAATCGTGGGGTATAATTTAAATGGGATTTTGGAGCAATTACATATAGATTATAATGTTTTTAAGAAGCTGCATTAGACTTCCAACATTTAGATGAAATACAAATTTCGTATAGATGTGAAATAATTTCAACGTTTGTTTTCAACGGGTTATAACTTTTAACTTTACGACAGCTTTTGCTTTTTAAGCATCGGTTCAAACAACACAACAAGGAAGTCCTGAAACTACTAATTAATATGAGATACCAACTCGCATAAAATCAAAACAATAGAATATAAAATTCACAAGTGTTAACCAAAACAATCTCACTAAACCAGTCGTACACCTGTACAGTATTTATCACAAGTCACGCGTACTTAACAAAAGATAAATCATTGCATTAACTACAACCTACAGCACTTTCCATCTTATTATATGTCACTACACAAGTGTAGATAAGACAATGCATGTCACACTTTGTTACGGCCGATCTCTTTCGCCGATACAATCTCATTACGCTCGTGATTATTCTCTATGGATGATGAAGAAACCTTTATATGTTCATGTTTCCCCAATAATTGCTCGGAGCTATGATCGATGTTTGCGGAATGAAAGTCACTAGCTGTGGGCTTCGTCACATGACTGACACTAGAGAGAGTGAACCATACGATATACACAAAGAACACGAATGTTAACAAAATTATATTTAATACCGGGTAAATATGTGATGAACGTACCTACTGATAAATTTACCTTATAGAAGTTAGAGTGTATTTTTTTACTTTTATCAAAATTGTTAAAAAATAACAATACCGATAAAAATTAAGAAAACTTTCAATACAAATAAAAATGGAAAACAATATGTTTATACATTTTACGTAAATCTGCAGGTAGTTACGAATTGCGCAAAATCGGCTCTTTCTATACATAAAATCAAAGCTTCACTGTAAACATATAAAAGCACTCGTAAAATAAACAACGTTATTATTACGTGCAATATAAATAACGTTTATACGGCTGTATTACGGTAAAACACAGTGTTAATTTATTATATTAATTATACCATAGACATTTATTGTTGCTTAATTAAAATCGAGATCAAATCTTTCGTCTTCTCTCTTCTATTTTGATGGTCATAGAAGCAGCGTAATGAGCGAACAAAAGAAAAGTCAAAACAACACAGTACAAACGAAAATCTGGACCAATATTCACTGAATTATGATTTCATACAACGAACCGCGCTCCGGGGTAACAAAAGATCCTTTCCGGAGCGTGAAATCTCAAAACAATACCTACACATCGAGAGCTATCAATGTAATTGCGGATCAATGGTTCACCATTACGCTTTCACGTGATAAGGTACCATAATCCATTGTACAGTTAGGGAAATAAAAACCGGCCAAGAGTGAGGCGTACTCGCGCACGTAGGGTTCCCGTACTATGGGGACCTAAGTTAATTTTTTATCATATTTAATTTTTATTTCAGCTTTCTAGCTGTCACGGTTTGTGAGATACAGCCTGGAAACAGACAGACATCGAAGTCTCAGTAATAGCTTCCCGTTTTACCCTTTCGGTATGGAACCCTAAAAAGTACCGCGCTCCGTTCGCACGGAGCTGCAATCATTCGATGCTCGGCTACACCTGGCAATTGATAACAGCTCGACTAATGGTACGGTGCCGATTGCCGTCTCTGATGATCGTCTGACTGCTTATTAGATTCAATCGTACTGCGGGTAGCTTGCTGTATAACAATCAATTCAAAGCTATTTACATACGAATGGCAAACAAACATCCTTTCTTCTTGACTTATGAACGTTAAAATGTGTTTGTTTTTTTTCTTTTACATAAAAATATAGGCTACCTTTTACCGCGATTAAATATTTTATAAAAAAACTAACTTTCGCATTCATAGACGTTATTTAATGTATCGATGTTATAACAATTACATGTAAATTAACAACCAATTTTTTGTATTCAATAGCAAAGCTATTAAAGTTAAATTACTATAATAACAAAAGATTAGTTTAAAAGGGCCAAGTTCAAGTGCAAACGATTTCACTTTTCACCACGTGTCATAACAAAACCGAAAGTATATACACATACACACACATCGATAGTGTTCATCTCACAAACAACACAAACAAATAGAACGGTGAATGTAAAATGTACTATACTGATTAAACTTACTAATACACAGGTGTGGAGATCGTGATAAGTTTACTTTATCTTTTACGTTAAGTATCATAACAATAACAAAACTATCATCAGCATAGAAGCCTTCAGAGATAAAATGGCCGTTCTAATATTTGGTTTCATCTTCAATTCAAAAATTTGGATCAAATATTTGCATCTTAATTTTTCACCGAAACGATGATAGACGTAAAAACAATAGAACGTAAAATTTCTCTCACTTCAATTTAGTATTTTCACAGAGTAGGAAATTCAAATTCAAGATAACCGCAGAATTTCAATTTAATCTTCACTATCCAAGTTACATAACACATCCAAAGTCGATTACATTCCCTTACCTTACTATATATACCCTAACCATTTTCTTTACTGGGAAATAAGTGAAAGAGGCTGACTGAATTCCCACGATTAATCAGCGATCGTCAAACTTCACAACTGGTAATTGTATAAATAGTGAGTGGACAACACTGCGAACTAAATAGGCAACAAGCAAATATAAACCATATTGCACTATAATAATGAAGATTTTTAAATCTCTTCTTGAGATAAATAGACGAGCTAGAAAGCAATTAAGTTTAGATTTAATTAGGTTCCTTTTTTAAGAGGTGACACAGCGACGTGGGTGTCTTTTTTGTTTTGTTTTTAATTGGAAACGCGTAATTACTAAGTCACTTTTGTTTAACATTAACATTATCAAAATTAATTGTTATAAATTAACACTAATTAATAATATTGCGAAATAGAAGATGTTTATTCAATTATCTGAATAATATCGTGATCCCACTTTTGCTATACTATACCGTATAATTTATCTACCGAAAGCTTTATCGGTCTATTTTACAACAAACAACAAACTTTATTTCAGGTTTCGTGCAGACAAACGAACCCATTTCACAATGTTTACTAAACAGACATTCTTCCAACAATGAAGGGCCCAATACAATCTACTAAAATTCGTATAATACGACGCCTGTTTCAGTGTTCCAATTTAAACTTCACGATACAAAACACGCAACTTTAAATATTCCGATTTTACTAGATAACAAAGTTTCCATGACTTTGTAAATACAGTACTTTAGTTAACCGACTCGTAAATTATTGGTTTAACTGCTTGTTTATAAGGAGAAACTTATAAGTAAAACTATTAATTAACAATAAATATTGAGCAAATGAATTAATTTAAAGCTAAGTAGTAGACTCCTTTGATTAATAAAACGTTTAAAAAAAATCAGTAATTACTTCCGTTTCATTAATTTGCATTCGATTAAATTTTTTTATTGTGCCCCTATTTGAAACTATTCTCCTTCATTCTGTATAAAGATTCAAGGCAATAATTTTCCCATCTCTACATTTAATAACTCTATCCATACCTAAAGCACAAAACACTTAATAGCAGCTAACGCTAAAGTTAAACTTGCCTAACTTATGGCGAGGGTATTTGAACTTACAATTCGGCAACGATTCGCGTGACGATAGTCGTTAAGCACGCATCGACGACAGAATCTAAATAAGCTTTAAACTGAAGGATTACTTTTTTTATGTTAATACCTCGAAACACCCGGAACGGCTCTAGTACGGGAATACATCTTTATTGACGTTGTAAAATTCTAACACGTACTGGGCAAAGATCACAAAGGAATACTTA
The DNA here is from genome assembly GCF_905220415.1 of Colias croceus. NCBI lineage: Eukaryota > Metazoa > Arthropoda > Insecta > Lepidoptera > Pieridae > Colias > Colias croceus. Next base: position 6,329,011 of record NC_059556.1, on the reverse strand, counting down.
ATTTCCGCGTCTCAGTTTATTTTAGTTACGCTACTTCGACGGCGAGTTTGCATACCGTTAGACATTAGAACTATGTAAGATATGTATTATTTAATTTTTGTTGTATGTGTTAACAATATATAAATTAGGCATTCTGGTTTCAACTATGTTTTATTTTTGCTGTGAGTTCTATTTGTTACATGTTCTAGGACGATCAAGATATCGAAATAAAATCGTTATATAATTCTTACTCAGAGATAACTTTTGTTATTAAACCCTTTTTAATTTTTCCCTTTTTAACCCTTTTTAACAAGTGGAATTTTTCCCACAAAACACTATTCCTTATGTTTTTCTGCACCTAGAAAGTTCTTCTAACGTCTTAATAGCGTAGGTACTTCATCTCGTTATTAATATACATTAGAAGAAATCTTGTTACACTATCTATTCATCAAAAACACCTTTTCATCGACAAGCGCAAAAAATCTAATTATTCCTGATAATTAATCAGCAAAGCCTGTCTGCACAATGAAGGTACATAAAGATGACGATATTTTATCATCATTAAATGTATGCAATTAACTGCTGTTCGCTATAATTATTGCTTAATCCCGATTAAATAATATGGAAGTTCTAATGACATTTTTTTCTTAGTTACATTGTGATTGCATCAATCAAAATGCAATAGATGACACAATCCACTCAGCAAAAAGCAGAGTATTCAACAACATCACACATAAGTACCTACCTATTTCCGGGTAAAAAATAGACCCAAGACGTTGCTAATATAGTGCTCAATTTTAAAGACAATAACTTTTGCCGTATCTATAGTAAAATCTGCTCATTTCAATATTATTGCATTATTCAGAATTAATTACTTTGCTCATTTAATTAAAAACAGTAGATAAAATAAACGATTTTATGGTATACCAAAGCTGTCTATTAGTTACATAGCAACGTTATCTATTCAATGGGCGTCTAAAGGCGTTAATATTCAGAACAGGTTGTATACTGGTACAATGCAAATTGTTACTTGGCATTTGAGTGGATGTGTGAAAATTCCTTCTATTCTAGATTGATGGGAAAATGTTCGCTGCAACGAATAAACTGCTATTTTGAACAAAGGTGAATTACCTTGCAAACTATATACCTATTGAGCTTTTGTTACAGCTCTAAGAATAAAGTCTTTGAATAAACCAAATAAATTAAGATAAACTGCATCATCAAATAAATCTTGTGCTGTGACGCACAAAAATTAAAATTATGTCCTGGTAAGCACGAGGCATGATTAGGTCGTTTCGTGTAGATGTCAAAAAGGTCATATCTTTAGACATTACGTGTACAAATTAGATTTCATTTCAAAGCCACATTCAAAGCGACAACATTTATACAATTAAAAAATAGAAAATAATATTCTTTATATTCTTAATTTCTTTATCCAAGTGCACGTGATCATAGGCCACAAGTCTCATTCATGACTATAAGGAGAAAGAAAGGCAGTTACATTTCTTAGAATTTTCACTAGTCGCCGTAAGTCAAAAGTGGTTCAACAAACAGGCAGCATGTCGCTTTCTTGTAAGCACACGGGCAGCATGAGAAAGCTATAAAATAGGGTTGCCAAAACAACATTTCCTATAAATTTTATTGAAGTATGGTCACCTTGGGGAGGTTTAATAATTAAAATGCGGAAGCGGATTGCATGAAAAAGCAATATATTAAAACAAATCAATATAAAATAGCACGAGAGACCAACAAAGTAATTCCCTTCCATGGACGACACCTACATAAAATATTGCCAGTAAACCAATAAGATTAAATAACTATCCATAACAACACTTTGAGCTGTCTTCATCTCATTATAACGCCACATTAAGGTGAAGATAACGATACAATTGATTTATTTTCAGAACGGACTATACAAGAGTTCTTTTATCACATACCTAGTAATCTCTAGGATTGATAGCCCTATACATTTGTATAGATTACTCGCTAGGACAGATGAATCACTGACCACTATTTCATAACCCCGTATCATGATTCACGACAAGCGCATGATTTACACAAGTAAATTATAAATTCCAAACGTCAACCGTATTTTGAATAACTGATGCAATGCGTCAAACATTTTGGATAGAAAATACTAGTTCCCTTTCCTGTTAGCTTCAATGGTAATGTTTCTTTTCTAAGATAAAAGATAATCCAAAAGTCTTAAGTACTTAATTCAAACTTGTTTCATTGTTTTAGTATGTTGATTCGGAGAATAAGGTGCTTGTAAGCGGCTGTTCATCAACATTCTATATTGTTGACAGGATGTGATAAAAATAGTTGTTGTAATACTACTAGTGGCATTAATTCAAATATTTAAATGAAAAATTAGTTGACTATTTTTAGCGTAAAAGAACACATGGCAGTACATCTAAACACATTCTAATTACAATTTACAATACGTTTTAATTAAAACATAAAATAGAATTAAGCGTACGCGGATACCACAAATCCGCCTCAAGAGTAGGAAGTTCACATCATTGCGGTAAGCCTCAAAGTCTCAAAAAAATCAAACACTAATACGAATGTAACATGCAATGATAAAAACTAGCCGTAGAAACGTCGTGGGTGTCGCTTTACAACTGGTCTGCGCGTACGCATCTCCGCCGCGCCGCGCTCCACAAAGGACACCCGACACCGATGGCACACACGACAAACAGAATGGAAATATTTTTATTTCCACTCGTGTATGTGGAGTGATCTTTATTTATGGTAGAAATGGGTAAACAGACAAATTAGTTTTAACTTCGTTATTTGATTACCTATACTTTGAAGGACTTCAAATTTGTACTTAGTATCAAAAACGCAGTCCTAGATCATTTATTGCGTGTAAAATAAATTATAAGATTTGCTTAATTGCCTAAAATCATTTATCATGCCAACATAAAAAAAAATAGTTCATATTGTTCTTAACTTCGCAGTATCCTTGATGCGTCATGTAGATGCACTCCTTTTGGTTCCGGTTCCAATTTCCTACTTCTTTCAGTATAAAAATGCGAACAGTATTTTCCAACAATTATTTCTCTTTCTACAATTGCCTTTTAAGAAAGCTTAAAATTTAAGGCAAAAATTTAAAGAAATTGTAAAGAATGTTAACTAGCAAAAGCTCATTAAATGAGACAGTTGACATGAATATTCCTTGGGAAGTCGGTCTCAGCTATGAACTAGTAAAAACAAATTACGAGTTATTATTCTCGAACCAATTCCATATTGTTAGTGCATTCACACGCCGTAATTGTGTTACACCTTATACGCTTTTTACAGTTCATTACTCGTGACAAAAACAAGTGCATATTGTTATCATATACATAGGTGGTACTGCCATAGATATCAATTTAGAATTTAATAATAACATTAATAGTCATAAAGATGGTCTAAGTATGATTAGGAGCTATTAAAATAAATCAGGTTCTTTTAACTACAAATATTACAAGCTCAACAATACCACCACATACAAATTACTTAATTAGTACCTAACTACAATTCCTTGTGTTAATAATTAATATTCCACTCCGTGCCGTATCCTTATCTTGAACAGACAAAAGTTTTTGAATGACAATATGAATATTGTTGTCGTTTAAAGCGTGACTTCTTGTGACCGTGACCCTCCAATGTCTGAGTTCATTATAAGTACTTTAACATAAAGAACTACATTTTACACCACACTTGGCACAATTAACACCCATTTACTTGAAAACTGTGAATAAATTTTGTTTCATTTTTCAAACATATAATAGCTATTTACATTTTGTATATAACATTTTTCTTGTTATAGAAATACCAAAATATGTACGGGAAGTGCTTATCGTATAAAGTCATTGTTTCAAAGAACCTGTGCTTCATTTGAATCGTTCTAAGAAATTGATTGCCCGTCTAAAGGTATGTCTTGTTCTTTTAGCACATCTGTGTTATAATATCTGAGAAAATGTTTTGTATTATCAAGCCTTTTTTCATCCTGTCTTGTTACAATTCTTACACTATCGCGTGACCATTCCCTATATTTTATAAATTACCCATAATTTCACCTCCTTCGTGTTTTGTTTTTGCAACAATACCTAATTGGTTTATTTCTTTCAAGGTTTAACGTTTAAAACATCCTTTCCTTCGTAAAAATACCGTCAACATTAATGGCATATCATTTAGCTCTAAACATTACCCGAGAATAGACCACATAAACCACACCATTAAATATTAAATCGATTCCACAATCGACTAAGATAGCATCGATAAAGTTAAAATCTTGGCGATCTGTTATCTCGATTTGTTACATCGATTACCTAATCCGTCGGAGGTCTCCGCGTTACCTCACTAGGAGCGGCATTCTATTACCAAGGCCACTCGTTTTGACTTTACCATACTATACTAGAAAATATTATAATCGCGAAAGTGTGGATGTATGGATGTTTGTTGTTCTTTCACTTAAAATAAAAAACTACTGGACGGATTTGGGTGAAACTTTACAGGAATATAGGTTTCAGAATATCAGAATAACGCATGACCTATAGCAAAACTTGACAGTGAAACACCCCCGGACGAATAGTTACACACATGACACAGTTAATAAACAGTATTTGACTTGGCTCTATCACGTGATCGGCTTTTCACTGATAGAATATTCAATTTCGCTTTCGATGGTAGCTGGAATTCAATTTTTAGACATTTTATTTTTGTCGGCTGTATTCTATTGATTTTTTTTTTATTTATTTACCAGGTCACTAGGTGACATTGCATCCGATTAGAATAAAAATTGTCACTCATTCAATTGATAATTCTATAGATAGGTAGTCTATATTAATAAATAAATGTATTAAATCTCATAACAACATCAGAAAAGCTTATTTTATTTTTGGCATTCAATTAATTAAGACATAAGCAGCAGCGGAAATCCTGTGCTACATAACGCAAATAGCTCTTAAAATGCTAAGACATCTCGTCACTTATAGAGCCTAATGAATAACAAACAGACAAGTGGAACATTATAATTATACATTACATATTCAAGTGTACAATTAATTTATAATTAAAGCACAAGCTAATGCTAAGACTCGTTGCTATATTCCAATAAAAACTGGTCGTAACGCACTAATTTAATTTTTTTCGCGTCAATTTTTTCTATGGACCAAAGGAAGCATAACTAATATAGTAGTAAATTCGTAACGCAAAAAAATATAACAAGTTACTAACATAATTATCACATTAACAAAATTTATGTTTTTATTATTAATCCTGCCTACACTTCGTTAAACATTATATTAATAGTGGTGGTAGACCTTGGGATTTTAATGCTATTTAAAAGCACTGAATTACTAAATAATTACTCAAATTAACCTTCAAACTTTAACTAAGAGTGCAGTTTGTTAACATTTCATCGACAAGCAATCCATTAAATACACCTCTATACCTTATAAGAAACAAATTGTCCTTTTAAATAACTTAACCACGAGCAATCCCACGAAACAAGTAGGTATAAAGCTCGAATGAATATCATCAACCCAATATAAATTCAATTATTCATAGACTCGATACAACTTCCATTATACAGTGTCACCTCAATTCCAATCAAAGCGACAACACGTATATTATAACAGTTCACGACTGTATAACAAACAAACACACCTACAAACTGATGAGAAATGTAGCAGTACAGTTGAAAACATCTCGACACGTTATTTTCGAAGTAAACAGAAGAATGTTCTAGATGCTCAGATACTGTCACTTCAATCAACAACCAACAACCATGTTCCATGAATTATAATTGCCGATTGGTCTTCTGGTCTTTAGGAATAATGCTCTAAAATAAATAAATATTAATCTAATTGTCATTTGTAACAAAAAGCAGCCGTAATTGATCAGCAAATCTTTTCTGCCAGATTTCTGCTATCACACTACAGTACCAAAACTTCTAGATGCGACAATCAATGTGCCACATCCATAAAAACGGAACAATGAACAATATCCTCATCAGAACAAACAGCTGACCGCGGCGCTTCTGGCGGTTCGTGTGGCGCTCGTTTCCGGGTAGCTTTCTAAAATCATTAGCGTATACATTTAATTTTTATCCTCGAGTACCTGTGCTAAGCTAATTTCGCAGTTATCATTAATCAATCATACACTCCGTACAGATTTGGCGCTTGTTCTTCACAGGCAATCTAACACTGCGCTGTGAAATGAATTGCTTTCGCTCTTCTAACGATTTGAAATCGCATCTTTCATTTTGTTTTTAACAGTGAAAAGTAAACTATCTGTGACCTATCATAAAAACTACCTATCTAACTATCGTATGAATATTTTTAACGTGGTTTAATAATGCTGTGTACGGTATAAGGATTCAATAAAATAATTTAAAAATACTAGTTCTAAGTATATTAATTAACAATCAATATAAATATATAGGTTGTAGGTACATGATTAACTCATTACATTTTACAATTAAATAAATAAGAGCAAACATAAGTGCACAGCCTTCATTCGCTCGGTAAGGGGCCATCCATAAAGTACGTCACACGTAAAGAGGGGGGGAGGGGGTCGACAAAGTGTGACATGGTGTGACAAGGGGTGGGAGGGGTCCTAAGTTTCGTGACATCACATTTAAAAAATCTAGAGGTACTAATCGCGTAATTTGAAATATAAATTAAACTAAAAAATATGTCCAACTCTATCTTTAGGGCAATACGGTTTAAATTGTTTTGTTAACAATTTTATATTTATTCATTATAGACCGGGAGATACTGACACAAAATTTCGAGTCATTTTTAACAGGATGGCGGTTCTACAGGGGTCTTAGTACGCAATGACAAAAAGAAAAACGATGGTGTGAACGCTGGTACCGGCGGCTTAGTCGCGTGGGCGTTAGTCGAACTCGTCGGAAAAATAGCGAAAGTCAAACGATTTGTAACACAAAAATTTTAGAATTTACCGATAGCCCATAAAAAAGAAGTAGGCGGTAGTGTCATGCCATACTTTTCCGGTGTGACTTACAGCCCGCCATACCGACGCGAATGTGTTGATTTAAATAAAACAATTATTCAACCATTTGTATCAGGCTAACTTTTGCACAGGTAACCATCGTCGTGCAGCCATTTACGAAAATCGCCGAAAATCTGCAAAAATTTTTTATTTCGCCAAACTTTTTGTACCAGTATTGCATTTGGATTTTTGGAGAGTATTTGATAAAATGTGACCATTATTATATTTGCCATACTTCTAGTAGGGGGAAAAAGTGCTGTCATACTTGAAAAATTAATTTAGTATTAATTTATATAAGTGAAGATTTCCAACACCTAGATCTTTGAAATTTTGTATTTATATTCGTTGATCCTCAAACTTCAAGGAAAAATAAGTGCCATACTGTTACAAATCGTTTGACTTTCGCTATTTTCCGACGAGTTCGACTAACGCCCACGCGACTAAGCCGCCGGTACCAGCGTTCACACAATCGTTTTTCTTTTTGTCATTGCGTACTAAGACCCCTGTAGAACCGTCATCCTGTTACAAATGACTCAAAATTTTGTGTCAGTATCTCCCGGTCTATTAGTTTATTTTTTTGTTGTTGTTTCAAATATTTCATAATATGTTGATTTCATAAAAAAGTACTTAAATTAAATGGAAATAAAACTATTTTGAAACTGCTGTTTTAATTTAATAATTTTTCGATGTTAAATTGCAAAACATGTGACGTCACACTAGGGAGGGGGGGTCTTAGAAATGTGACCACCTGTGACAAAGACGGGGGGTGCTCAAAAACTCATGAAATTAGTGTGACGTACTTTATGGATGGCCCCTAAGGAAAGGTCGATTCATGGCCAAGCGCGTTTTTGGTCACTGCACCGTTCTCGTAGGCAAGTACAATTGATATGACGTCATTCAAGAACTGTTATAATATTATCTACTTGTAAGATCTTAGTATAAGATAGATATGTCTAGACATTTCATCCAACACCATGTAGTCCGGAACTGCAGAGCAAGACCAAGTGCTGTGGGAACAGGACAACTGATAAACCTACGGTGTATAATATTATAAGCACAATTTAAAAATAATAACACTAATAATTACATGCAATTCTGGCTTCTGCCGGAGGCTGAGAAACACCTGGTATGCTATATGGTCAGAATATAGACACGATCATAGACCTTGTCACAAATATTTGTTTTATAAGAACCACAATCGTACCGTACTATCAATTATATGGATACTGGATAACTGTATTTGATAATTTTTATTGAATGCAACAATTAAAACGTTTAAATATATTATACAGGATGTCGCTGTACTAAGCGCAAAGGAACTACAAGTGATAACTGCGTTAAAAACAACCGACTTCAAACTTGCACTTGCAAAATTTACAAATACCTACAGACAAAAATGCTCATAAAATAAAAACTACTAGGCCTATCCGAATAAAATTTTTATGGGACCAATTCGACACCATCCCGCATCAAACAAAAAAAGAATCACGTAAATCGGTTCAGAAACCTTGGAGTAATCGGTGTACATACATTAAAAAAAAAAAAAAAAAATATACCGGCCGAATTGATAACCTCCTCCTTTTTTTTGAAGTCGGTTAAAAAGTTTTGCATTCGTTGATTACGTAGCCTGTATAAGAAATACTCCCACTACTTGTTTATATCTTGCAAATTTAAATGTTCGTGTGCAACAAGCACGCCACTAGCAAACAGATACATTTTAATGCTAACATCCCGTCAATAAAAGCTATAATTAATTGCAGATTTACGTCATTATTGTTTCTATTTTAATTTTCAATGTTAGCAGATTATTTAAATTGTTTTATGATATTCTAGGAAATGAAAGAAACTGCTGCTGTAAGGATTATACAAAATGTAGTTTTGAACTTTCAGGAGCTTATAAGAACTTCTAAACCATTAAATTAACAGTATTAAAACTAAATTAAATGTCACTTTCATTAACGTCTCGTAAAATATATTCGAGTTGCGTTTAATCGTCCTTACTTCCATCTCCGTGACTTTCTACAAGGAAATTAAATAAATACTTATGTATGAATTTCTTAAGAAGTATACGAGATAAAAATGTAATACGAATCCCATTAAATATACATAATGTCGCCTCTACACATAGGCCAGCGCATTCGCCAGCGCGCTGGCGGTGCGCTTGCAAACGCGCTTGTGAGTAATCCACACATTGGAAGGTCGTTCAGTATGGTTTGGTTCGAGCCAATGTGCGGACGGATTCAAAATGGATGTAACAAACAAAGAAATAAACACACTTTCACATTTATAATATTAAAATAATATTAAAGTAGGATGCTCTTTGTGAAGTAAAACATTGTGAGGAAAACGGCATGTCCAAGAACCTTATTTATTTGGCACTTTTAATACATACAACATTTTTATTTTTATGGTACTTATTTTTTGGGTTCCACAGGCAGTTTTAACTCTGATAGAGCTCAATAAATTTAAATGTTTCCTCGTTACTCATATTGTTCGCCATTTTGTCAAGTTAGGTGTTAATTCGCCGCAAGAAAAAAACGTGCACTCCTGATCGCTGCTACAGTCAAACTGATCGCGCGGCCAATGTGTGGATGGTGCGCCAAGCTTGCGACAAGTGTCCTTTGAAGTTTCCGACACCGCACGGCAAGCTCGCAAGCGCGCCGGCCAACGTTCAAATACCTACCACAAGTGCGCATTTCGCCCGTTCTACACATAGACAAGTGCATGTGCCAGCGCGCTTGCCAGCGCGTTGGCCTATGTGTAGTGCCGGCATAATACAAACAAAATTGTCCTCAATTAAATAAACTAAAGAAATCCATAATAAAATATCCTCGTGGCTGATATGTCTGTCTCTTTCGCCAACCATTTATAGCTTACAAATATTGTAATAATTACTCGGAAAGTTAGCAAGCTAAACATTCACTTAGTATCGGGATCGCACGGCAATAAAACCTTTCACCTCTGTACCCCAACACTTGCTCTTTCGTTGAGTTTATGAGTTTGTCGATTACATTGCACAAACTGTTGCACTACTGCAAAACGCTATGCCGTAGGGCTGCCACATTCATTGCGCTTAATTAATTAATGCTTCCTTTGTAAGTAGTACAATAAGAAATAGCATTAAAGATGTGCTAAATTGAGTGGAGAAACAACGCTTTAGTTCTTTACTAGTATAAAATACTGTAAATTTTTTTTACAAATAATGAAAAAGTTGCACCACCGCCTTATGCTTTATAAGGCGCAAGTTAGGCCGCACATGGAATACTGCTCCCACATCTGGGCCGGGGCACCCCAACAACACCTCCTTCCATTTGACCGTATTCAAAGGAGAGCAGTACGACTCGTTAACGAGCCAAGTCTTACCGATCGGCTTGATACTTTGGCGCTGCGAAGAGACGTCGCTTCACTGTGTGTTTTCTATCGAATCTACAATGGGGAGTGCTCTGAGGAGCTGTTTGGAACAATACCTGCCGCTGAGTTCCATCATCGTACCGCACGCCACAAACTAAAATATCACCCACACCACCTTGACTCCTGGCGATCGACGACTGCGCGCTTCAAAAGAAGCTTCTTTCCGCGCACAACGAGTTTATGGAACGAACTTCCTCATGCGGTGTTTCCAAACGGTTACGACTTAGGGACCTTCAAGAAAAGAGCGTACTCCTACCTTAAAGGCCGGCAACGCACTAATAATGTCCCTGGCATTGCTGGTGCCTATGGGCGACGCAGTGCACTTAACATCAGGTGACGCGTCTGCTCTGTTGCCTCCTCTTGTATAAAAAAAAAAAAAAAAAAAAAAAGTTTCATGACATTACGTGTCAAAGTGAATAAATCAATTCCACGCCAAATCAATGTCAAAATCCAACATTGCATTGGATAATCTTCCCACTTATCAAAAATTTTACCTGTCACATTAAACTTGATAAGCTTTTAGACCCATAGGCAACCCTAGCCCAGCCCATCAACCGGTCACACCCAGTTTATTATCATTACGTCCAGACAAACTGTTCACGATTTAGCTGCAATTTATACAAGTCATTATTCTATGGAGAAATATACTGCGTCTGCAGCAGACACATTCATCGAGATAAATCATCAAGCAATGGATACTAAGCTATCACGTATAACTGGTATGGAAAAAATATATGGGAAAGCAACTTCAATATATTTAATTTATCATAAATATATATTTCTGCTACTGTATAATATGTTGAATTGAATATTAATTCAAGCATATGTTTACGATAAACGCATTAAGAATTTAAAACACCGTTAACGGTAACTAATAGAGATTAGAGACACTATAATTCCACTGCAACATTTATGGATCAATACAAATTGTTTAATAGAGCATAATATCAAACTCATTTAAGTCCAATCCTTGACTATTAGTCTAATAGCCGGCGCTATTAATAGACTTCGAATTACTTACTATCTAGACTGAGTAATATGTTTCATAACAGATTAATTTCATTTATAAACAAGTCGTTGTTTTTGGTCCTAACGCATATTATGCTGGAGCAATTAAGTCGCAATCTAGTGTAGGTTGTAATCAAGTTATCCGATTGATTCATAAAATAAATATAAAACTAGATTATTGCAATGGATTGATTTAAAGTATTGCGAAATAGAGTTTTATCTTGTAATGTTAAAATATTGAATGAGTTTAATCCGATGTTTTTACATAATTGTGTAATCATAGAAGGCTTAAATTAGTATAATAGTAACTGTTTTTGACATTAATTTTTCAGTCCTATGCAATTTCAAGCATTATAAAAAATATTTATTAGCAAATTTTACATATTCGGTTCGAAATTTTGTTCTTTTTGAGAGATACAGCATCTCATTATGCAAGTTTATTCCCATTACAACGATGCTACGTGATTACATCTTCTTAATTCACACATCAAACAAACATACCAAAGCACATGGCTATTTAAAAACATCATTCTTGTATCCTTAGTCACGCTCGCTGTGAATCATAAAGCAACTTGTACTAAGTTCTGTGTACTTTAATCGGTAAAAACTGCGAAAATGTCGAGTTCACATATTTTTTATCACCACAAAAATAGATCATCGAAACTGAAAGCTATTGGACATTGGCGACGGTGTTTTTATCTTTTGTACTATATCCTTTTCATTTCATAAATATTACACTGTTGTTTCTATAATAATGAGCTTATTATTAAAAAAAAAGGCATAACAAAGTTTAACATTAACAACATTAAATTACCTAAATATGGAACACACATAACCGTAAATAAGTTTTGAAAGCATGTCTATACAAATAAAAGAAATCTGCTCATCGCTCGTCGCCTACACGATGTTACAATCGCAACCTAAATATAATGTGGAAAAAGAAAATAAGATGCAACCCACGAGTTCACTTACTAAACGATAGAACAATATGATTTTGGCCAACTACTTAAAAAAGTAAGATGATATAATAACGATATATAAAAAGGTTAATTCAACTTACCACATTAAAAAATGTTTAGTCCCAATTATTAACTACACTAATATTATAAAGAGGAAAACTTTGTTTGTTTGATTGTAATGAATAGGCTCATAAACTACTGGACCGATTTTAAAAATTCACCATTCGTAAGCTACATAATCCAAGAGTAATATAGGCTAGGTTTTATCCAGGAAATCCCACGGGAACGGGAACTATGCGGGTTTTTCTTTGAAAACGCGGGCGAAGCCGCAGGCGGAAAGCTAGTAAAGAACACAATTAAAACGCGTGAAAAAAAAGTGATGTGCGTGTATGCACATCACTTGCCTCTAATCAACCAATTTCATTGTTCTAAATGCTAACGTAGTTTTTTTTTATTCAAAAAGTAAACAAAATTATGTGCGTGCCAGCAGTTAAATATTTCAATTAACATTCTAAGCAATCGTTATATCCGTGTTGATAGTTATTTGCTCTAGAACAGTAAGAAAATCAAATATCACGTAACCAAAATAATATTAGCACTCTTACTTCTATGTACGCAAGATATAAGAAATTCAATATTCAAATATTGATCCAAACATTTGCTATACCTTCTCTATCGAACCGCAAACAAAACTTAATTCTGAATTCATTCAATAAAATAAACAGTGAATAAGATACCATACAAATTTAATCCTGACACCAATCTGGCCGGCTTGACTGATTAACCTAAAATAATAAAACGGATTTTCCTATTATACGGCGAATATAATTATGAATGAACAACGACGCGTCTATAATAGTATTTATAACAATGTTACTAAACAAACGATTATAACTATTTAATGCTGTTAAGAATGAGATGAGTGTGGGATTTTTGTTTTTAATCCCTATTACTGAAGAATAGGTGTTTTTATGAAATGACTGAGCGTAACAAAGAAATAACGTACATTTCTCAAGTAAAGACCTTTTAACTATGGAAGCAGCATGGAATACAACATCCTATTTACCATTTCATGAAAATTGCAATACAAAATAAATGAAAAAAAAAAATGACTACGCTAAAATAATGCAACACAGCTTTAATTAAGATTTCTCTCATTTCAAGTTCAACGTTTTCATAAAGTAGTCGATAACTTTTTATGGTATGGTTTAATTCGATTCGAATATTCACTGGCATCAAAACCAATGAGTATCGAAAAGATAATATGTACATTCAAATTGCGAGTAATTGTCGGTACAGCGTGATATTCATGTAAAACAGGTAGTAGAGGGCAATAAACGTGAATTTAAATCAAAAGCCTTGACTATAAAAAGAACTGGCGCCAGCTCATCGTAAACCACACGACAGTAGATTATTCAATTAAGAAAATTTCAATTCGAAAGACGTATAAAACTGAGCACACTTATTTGGATTAAAACAAGAAGGCACCCTGGGTTCATTTTTAATTTAAAATTGTAAGTACATGAATAATTCATGCATAATTTACCATCGTAAGATACAACTACGAATTACTTTTTAAAATAAATTCTTATTAGACACGTTTCACATCTACAATTTTGTGTGCATTTGAATATTCAAATAATTTATTCGGATGATGTTTGTTGCACTACTTTTATCGGGTCAGCAAGTTACGCTATTATACCTACTCGGGCAAAATTAACAAAAAGAAGCACTAAATTAATGTAAATTCTAAAATTTTTGCACATTCCTTTGTTTGTAATTTTCTTTATAACATCTTTAATACAATAAAGAAATAAACGATTCATGTTTCCCCGGCCATTTCCAACCCATTTCATTATAATAAATAAGCAACGTGCTCAATAAAAATAGTTTGAAATTACACAAGCACAAGCAAGTTTATAATTAAATAAATAAGTTCTGGAAACGTTGAAAGACGACGGTTTACAGAGCCTGTTAACGGCGCGAACCCATAAAGCTACCCATAACACTTTACTACTTACTATAAAAGGTGTCAAAGCATAAATCTTTAGATCCCCACCGAATAGCACCGGAATAGTTCCGTTGATGGATTGAATGTTCTGAATCTATAAAGCTTTTGATTCATAATACATTACAGAGAAACAGTATAAAAATCTAAAATACTATTAATCCGATTATTTTCATTTTTGCTTATGATATCTACATCTAATGGTTTTGTGAATGTTGGCTTTTGTAGAAATATTTTGGCAATCTGTTTATTTTGGTAATAAAACGGATCTTGAAGCCTACACGCTACATACATATAATTTATTTCATTAAATTGTGATTTACAGTGTAAATTTTACACTTATATCTGACATTTAAATACACTCGAATATACTAAAACAATGTATCTCAGCGTAATCTCTTCCAGAATGGGAACCATTAGAATAAAGGTCTTCGCCGGCAAGCGATCAATTTATCAGAACTGGCGTATCGCAAAAACACATAAACAAGCCGTGACCGATTGAAATCAACTCGAATTTATACCGCAGCAGATTTACTTCGGGTGTCGTGAGAAAACTGAATGTATTACGAGCGGCGGTGAGATAGGAAATGTGGGTTATCGACTGAACACGAACAGTGGTTTCATAATTTTGGCGCCACTTGACTTGCCGATGTTAATCCTTGCACAATCTATTCAAATTCTTATTCTTTGTATTGTATAGCAAACAACTGAGCTATTTAAGAAACTATACAATGTTGTGTAGGAAGCTCTTCACAAGAATTGGAGATTAAGATGATAGGTACGTATAATTCCGAAGCCATGAAAATGTGAATACATAATCGCGCTTAACACAATAAAACGTTTATAATAAAGTACCTACACTATAATCCCGAAACAAATATAAACAGGACCAAATTTTGTTTTACGTTAAGAATGCATTCATGTTATTGGTAATACATACAAAAGTACATTTGTAAATGTGTCACCTATTTCTAATGAATTATTCATAAGAAATTGTGGATCAGCTTGTGACCCAAATAACGCATCAGCCATTAATCTTCTTCCCAGATCACATACAACTATCAAAACATGATCCACACAAAAACCCAGTCCAGATGACACAAACAATGAAAGGATGTGGGTTTCCTTCCTTAGTATTCTTCGGATTGACCGCAGCTTCGCAAAAACCGACCAAAATAACCGCACACCGGTCGGATGCCGCATACGAGTTTTATCACAATCAGATGAAGCATGTTTTACTCTTGCTATAACTGGTTTTTCGATTCATAAACGGCCCGAACCAATATTTATCAAAACCCTCCACAACTATATTACAAACTCCACCCATATGGCCAATTCAAACGAACGCATTCAATAGCGTTAATCGAGATATTTTAATATGAATAACTACAACTTAATAGCCTATAAAAAGCAGCGTCCAAAACGTAACATAGCGTTTTACTTATTTACTTTTAATTGTTTGTTGGCAATCAAGCAAGCGATTCTACATCATAATTCTTTATCAATAATTTTCTCAATACAACGCAGACCCGTTACACGGTTTCAAATATTTCCATCGTATGCAAATGTTATTGACAAAGTATATTCATAACTCTTCAACTCTGAAGTTTGAACCCCCACATACTTAACTGTATAGTTAATAAAATATTAGAGAATTCCCACAAAACGACACATAACCGTAAGTATATAAATAAAGCATGTCACACAAATATGCAGCTCATACAAATAATCCGTTAGAGAAATGAATTAACATAAGAATCACATCATCAATGCACAAAGCTGTGAATGTGATATTGAAATATTTCTTTACCTTATTCACTTGGATTGTATTTAAAAGAATAATTTGATGGGAATTAGGTGATGCAAATTCGACCTATATCAATTACGGTAATATATTGTTAACGTTTTAGTTACAGTTTAGTAACACTCATTAGTTAGTTGCATACGCGTTTTATTACATTATGACTGCTCTTTAAACCAAGATGAATGGTGGTAATTTTAAATATATTACAGCCATTAAAGTTAAAATTTTCTTTACTACTTGGCTAATAAGACCTAATGTGATTACTCAATTTAATTTAGACTTGTTCTGTTTTGACCTTTTGACTATGTTCGAGTGTCGAATTAATTAATCGTGTCTAAGTTTATCAAAAGCAACAGAACCATTTTAATTTATAAAATCATCACATTGCCAAGGAAGACGCTAGAGAGAAATTTATTTTATTTATTTATTAACACTTTATTGTGCTGGCATACAAATAAATTCTTAAAATTAAAACTTATAACTAGTCCAGCACAGAAGGCGCCCTTATCACTTAAGAGTGATCTATATTAACTATAGGTACATGTAATTGATGTAGGAAATTTAATATTAACTATAGGTGTTTCCAATCAGTATATTAAGAAGAGCTTATCGACCTACAAAAAAAGCTACATAATATATCTACTCCGAAATAACATAAAATTATATTTCTTGAATAAGTCACAATATCCATCCAATACCGTGCCGATAGATTAGAGAGATCTATAAATCTAAATTGCCTACCAAATAGAAGAATACTCTCGTCCTACTAACGCCAATCTTAATAATTCCAAGCGATTGTAGTGCTGTTGGATTGCCTTAATTCTTATCTCTAGAAAGCACTTTATTGTGGGTCGAATGTTGCTTTTATTTATATTAGATATCGCATTTTCATTAATACCACGAATTAAAATCTTATCAACTTTTATGAAGGTTGATTATTAAAGAATAATTATGACAAAGAGAATAAACTTGACGACGAAAGCATATTATTTTGATTAGTGTATAGGTACTATTACAAACTTTATTTGGAACGAATCTCATTGGAGAAAATATAACAAAATATCAGATCTAGAATTGCAACATCTTACAAGTTAATCATTCAAATGCAAAGAGATCCGAATTATTTAATACAATTCATTTAAATACGCTTTCATGATACGCACCAGTACCTACAGATTACGTTTAATCACTTGCAAAAATGCTTGAACCACTTAATGCTCCGTAGAAGAGAATAATTAGCGTGTCAGACCCAGAATTTCAATTTCACTTTCATATGAATGCCAAATGGTTCAGATAAGGTACCGAGATATATAATCGAAATCAATCAATAACTGATCTTTAACTATTACTGTTGTTAGACCATTTGTAATAACAGAGTAATAAAGATGATTGTATATTTTAAATAGCCCTTTTCTTGCGGCTACAATGGCATTAAGTAAATTAAGTGTTATGCAAAAGCATGAACTGTAATTGTTTATAACGATAAATCAAGTGCTATAGGCGTTGGACATGATACATAATCAAAATACTAAATAATCTCACTATAACTCAATTGTAAACACGAAAACTACGGTCTACGGTCATCTACGATAGACTTCTTAAAACAGTTAAGATTTACATCAACAAAAGACAAACTTATAATAACAATTCTAAAAACACAATTTATTGAAACTTAGCCAAGTGTCAAAGTATGAAAATCAATAAATCCACAGCTGAATAGCGATGAAAGTATCTTGGACAATGAAGGCTTCGTCTCATGCTGTGAACAATATCCTATGGTAAATTATTTTAAACCGGACTCAGATACTTTCGCCGTCGTTAATACCGACCGATGACTTCGATAGATTACTGAAGAATGTACCGGACATACATTAACTAATAGATAATGATAATATGTAATGTTACAAAATGTCTTCTAACAACGACAGGAAATGCCAC
The DNA here is from genome assembly GCF_905220415.1 of Colias croceus. Lineage (NCBI taxonomy): Eukaryota > Metazoa > Arthropoda > Insecta > Lepidoptera > Pieridae > Colias > Colias croceus. Next base: position 6,310,896 of record NC_059556.1, on the reverse strand, counting down.
GTCCCTCGGGGAACTAAACGTGATGTAGATACTTAAATGTTTTATAATGGCTCAGTAATAATCGACATCCTTATGTAAATCATTACTAACAATTGTTTAAGTATTTTCGATGCTATCGAAAATTATTTATAATTTATTTTTAATTGATAATTAATTGGTAACATGTTTCAGATTTTCAATAACAATTGCTGACCAAACGCAATCATTTAAATGAAACACTATACCTACAGAAACAAACGACATCAAATTTTTCATACAAAAACAAAATAAAAGCAAATGTACGCATTGTACATCACACAACGCGACGTCTATAAACAAGAACCACCCATAATCAATTTAAGCAAACCGCCAGCACATCACACAAGGCAATTATCATAACGAGAAAATTTTCATCTCGAGTGAAAGCCCGGTGATGAGTGCTGTTAAGTTTGTGTAAACAATTTGTACATTATTGAGAAAGCAGATGATACAAACGATCGCCGAGCACAACGAATAGATACCATTAACGAACGATATCGTTGTTATTATTGCTTTTTATTCGCCAGTTGCCACTCTCTTGGCCAGTCTCCTATTTGTGTAACGAGCAAGAAATGTACTTAGTGTAAATCACGATTATATTAAAATTAGGAAAGCAGTTAGCGTAATTGTATTAACTGATGACGGATGGATTCATATTCTTGATGGAGGGATGCGTGCTATGGATTCGTGCAGTGGTGAATCAATACATTACTTAGATCAAGCTGGAAACGGTCATAGTTTCACAGCATAGCTATTACGTTTTCGTAGCATAGCTGCATAGCACATCTCTGGTGGAAAAACACTAATGGTAAGAAAGGTTAAGGAATGGATACTGGATAACAAACAAGTTCAAAACCATAAAATATCAATTTATAAATTTATAAATTTATACATATAATATCATACAGGCATATCGACTTAAATTCGTATACCTCCTTAAACTTTCATTGGGTACCGTATTGTCGTTCCATATAAAATGATAGATTTATGAACGGATTTTCGACGTAGCCTTACACTTGTGAGTCACCACAACACGTGCTCCAGTCCTACGTAAGAATACTACTTAACTATTTATTAGATATAGAGACGCCCATACAAACTTTACTATTTTTGTTTGCGTTCATGAAACGTACTGTAGTACTTAGCAAGGCCATCATACATTGTAAGGTGAACAATTAATGTACATTATATTTTTAAATGTCAGCACCGGTTCGATAGTTTTTAAATATTGTTGAATATCGACTGGGATTGTTTTGAGAACTATATTATTGCGATAGATATATGATTGTTTAATTAAATCACTACAATATACGCATATTTATATCCCGATAAAGGCTACTGTAATCTTTACAACTAATATATATAGCAACTTCTTTAATTGGGATCATAATTTTAGTAAAAAGACCTTAATGATTATATAATACTTTAAGAATTAAATAAGATCAACGTTACTGAAAAAATAAAACAACAACAACAAAAGCGTAAGCGCTATAAACTACATCGAAATCGAACATAGCGACTAGCGAGTAACATAATGCAATTTCACATCCACCGTGTTCAATGCAAATTTCAAAGCAAAGCCATCAATATAGAGGACAATTTAACAAAGACGCCTCAATAGCAATTACTCAGAATGATGAACAAGCAATATAAAATGCGCGTCTGTTGTGTTCCGAGAAAACGTACGCTTGAGAAATTTAACGTGTTCCACACATACTGTACAAACATTACGCCGATTACGAAATTACAACTGTGAAGACTTAACTAAGGCATAGTAAGGGGCCATCCATAAAGTACGTCACACAAATTTCATGAGTTTTTGAGCACCCCCCCGTCCTTGTCACAGGTGGTCACATTTCTAAGACCCCCCCCTCCCTAGTGTGACATCACAATATGTTTTGCAATTTAACATCGAAAAATTATTAAATTAAAACAGCAGTTTCAAAATAGTTTTATTTCCATTTAAATTAAGTACTTTTTTATGAAATCAACATAATATCAAATATTTGAAACAATAACAAAAAAATAAACTAATGAATAAATATAAATTGTCAACAAAACAATTTAAACCGTATTGCCCGTAAGAGTTGGACATATTTTTTAGTTTAATTTATATTTCAAATTACGCGATTAGTACCTCTAGATTTTGAAATGTGATGTCACGAAACTTAGGACCCCTCCCACCCCTTGTCACACCATGTCACACTGTCGACCCCCTCCCCCCCTCTTTACGTGTGACGTACTTTATGGATGGCCCCTAATCGAGTGTGAGCGCAAACATAACAAGTGGGCTCTATTTGTTTTGTGCCTACAATTAGGCAATGTTGATGGCGCGACCCTACTAGACTTACAACATTAAACATTACTATTTCTAATGCAATATATTTAAACGAGATTACACTCGTTTTGTGAAATGGTTGGTTTTGTTCAATTTTCTAATTTTACTTACATAATATGATTTATCAATCAATGTTATTGCAGGCTTACCTGTAAACAAAAAGAAAAACATTAATAATTTGCAAAATTATAAAAAATACATACAATTAACGATTAATGTTAATTAAATATCCTACATTTACCTAAAAATATAATAAATCGTGACCCTTAATGTTCACAATGCAGTTAAATTCTTACATAACGTGCTATTATATTAATTACAGGTCTCAACTTTACCTATGCAGTTTCCGCAGCATTGCCACGTCTTACAGCACTACTTACAACTAACTAATCTGCAGTTTATCAACGGAACATACTCCTATATCAGGGAAACAAACACAATAGGCACAATAAAACAGTTCAATGTATTCTTAGAGCGATTGCCGCAAGAGCGAAAGTGTGAAATGAACTATGTAGGGCAATATTGATCCCGAGTGGTTGCGGTCTGCGTTCATAGCCACAATGCACGAACAAACAATTAATGATACCCACTTCCATAACACGAGGAAATGCTAAGAAATGTTATAACCGAATGTATTTTAAATGAGATCAGCGAGTAGATAGGTACTGGCCGCGTCACTTTTCAGTGTGAATATTTTATGGCTTAGGGCAGAATTCGACACTTATGTATATCGTTTTACTTGTCTGAAGAATGAAAAATGTTCAGTGAAAGACTTAAATAAAACAATGCAACATTTTTCGTATTCATATCACTATTTCGCGGAGAACTATCGATACCATTCCAAAACCTACATAACTCAGACTAGCAATACAGACAAGTCTCTCTTATGCACACAAAAATTTAGTACTCCTACTAAGCTAAACCCGTGACGTCACACACATGACACACATCAGCAACTGGCGCGAAACCCGCGCCAAACCTGTCGATCATCTGGTGCCACTGCCCACATGACCAGTGCAAAAACTAGCCTCCACATCTGTTCCGCACGTCGAGTTGACAATTTTACCGTGTAGACTGACGGTGACCGGTGTTAGATACGATTTGATGCAATAACTGCGAAGTTTTTTGGGTAGTACGGATTTTAGTATGTTTGGGATAGGTGACAGACGTCTACGACGTTACGATACGATACGTTTGTTTCTGAATCATTTGGTTTGCCATTTGTGTGTCTTACAAAAAAGAAAAATCCGTATTTCCGCCACGAAGCGTACCAACTACCACGAGAACAACGGAAACAAGTAATGTATTAACTATATGAGCAAATTTGAACCCTTAGAATCAATTTGACGTCTAAAGGTAAACATAATATTATAAAAGCACTCGAGGGAACCACAACGCTATAAATATGATTGATAGAGTATCAATAACATCTATTAAATAAATTTATTACGGAAATTTAAAATATTTATCTTGGAGTTATAAATAATAATACTTGAATTCCATCAATAGTGAAAATCACCATAACATAATTATAATAAAATCGATGGAATTTTAATTCAGTTTCATATTAACTACATCATAAATATTCAGTAAGGTAATATATAACGAGACTAATATTACATCAGTTATCTGTTATTTGCATATACAGCGATCATTAATTACTTACTGAATTTGCTTCCTCTATAATATGTGTCTCTGAGATGTCTATTAAATATTCAAGCAATACAACAACAATATCTTATATGTATCTACATACTATAATAAAGAAAAAATATGACATTAACACAATTTATTAATCTATCATCCATTCCTACTCGACATAAATGTATAAACAAAAAAATAACAGTTCCATAAAATCGGAAAATTATAATAGGTATACCTACTAATTTCTAAACTATCATTTTAGTTTATTACTATTACCAAACCAGCAAACCTCACACCTGAACAATTTTACGACTGTATCAAATGAAAATCACTCCAAGATAACTGTTTCGATACTGGATGAATGTAGGTGTAACTAAACACCTTTACCTTCACATATATCATTGACAAACTGGAATCCCATAAAGTTAATGCATATCAGAAAGCCGATTTAAACACAAGAACATTAATGTTTATAACCATTATTAATCAAAAATAAATTGAAATACACTGCAAATTTTTAAAATAGCTGTTTACTTGCTACATTAACTAGCTAACTGCATTAAGAAATCGATACTACTACCGTTAAGTAAAACTATTTGAGCTAAGACATTTATAATTAATAGCACAATATATTCAAGTTTTACGAGAAACTAGAAATGCGCTATTTTCCGCAAACATAAACATAGCAATAAAATTCATCAAATACAAAAGGAGCCGGCAGAAATATCAAATAACTTACTAGAACACATGAAATTTTTTACCTGTCTTTCTGATACGTGTACAATTTGTGTGTTGTTGATTTCTAGCTAGGAAATAAAACGAAAGACAGTTCCATCCCAGAGAGCAATGACGAATAAAAGAAAACATTGCAGCAGATGCCTACAAATCTCTTCCAAACGATGCTATCAAGAGCAAACAGATCCGATGCACTTCCTCCATATCCACTCGTATAGGTATGCTTTGTACAATAATGGAAACCAATTAGACGTTTCACACGTTCCACAGTTTAACCGGTTTAAATGGTGTTAGCGGCTTCGAGATGTCGCTTAATGTTGTCGCTTGACACATTTATATACTGTATAATTGGAGGTTATACTTTAGCAAGGAAGTAACAATTAGATAGCCGTCAAAGAAGTCTGTCTGTGAGACAAACGAGTAACTGCTAATACTGAAGCTAAAACGATTTCAACCTGTCGAAACATGCTAAAACTTCAAGTAATGCCCGCCTGTCTCACGACGCGCGACGTTAAAAACAATTAGAGGTCTCACCATTTTTAATCATGATATTACCACAAACGTTTTAATTGATACAGTTAAAGAAGAATTACATTTAGCACGTATAACTCGCAATAATTATAATGAATTACATTTCCCAACGACAGCACATCGTCCGCCTGTCTAGCAGTAGCTAGATTATCTCGCTGCTATGGCTTCTCGGTTCTGTTTCATCAGCTTTTTCCTTCCGATTATTGCGGCCGAGCGGGATCAAATTAAAGCCATATCGGTATCGAGTGAGTTAAATTCACTTTCCAGTGAATTAATAAAAAGAATCATATTTCTTAAATGATTTTAATTAAAAAGTAAAATTACATTATACGTGTTATTATGAGCACGATGCTTCACAATATGTTTTTATTCTAATATTATAATTTAAAGGAATAAAACGTTCTCACGAACGAAAGCACACCGTCAGCGCTTCACATTACATATAGCGTAGGGTTGTCACATAACTCCTCCCCCCGCAGATCCGCAACTATTTTAGGACATTGAGTGAAAATGTTGCGGCAGGATCAACTTCTGGGGCTGATGTTTTCTGTGTTTTCTGAATATTCATTTTCTTTGATTTGTAGCGACGATAGCACAGGAACATTGAAGTGGCCGCTGCGCTCAGTAGCTAAAGATGTAAAGTGGTATTGTCGTATGGTAGATGGAGTGCAGTCCCAAGGTTTTTTAGCGTTCTCGTCGGAATATTACTGATTGGTGCAATTAAAATTTTTGTAGGTGTATCTTTAATTTCATTATTAATATTTGTAATAGTGAGGTCGACAGTACGTAGAGAGCAGTTTGTAGGTAACGTTGCTATGAAACTGCCTTGGAGATGAAGGTATTCCTTACGCTTGCAGGATAATTTAACCTTTGTGAGATGAGGAAAAATAATGATGTAGTGACTGTCGTCCAATTTCTCCATTGCTGGCTTAGTTAATGTTAGGCAGGTGGATTCACAGTCGCTGGATATCTCTTGCGTGGTGATGAGTTTTGCAATACAGTCGGGTGAACTTCTTGTATGATGATTTAGGGTCGACTTCACATAGAAACCGATTGCTCTTCGATTGAACTTCGGGCATTCAGCCTCTATGTGCACATAAATATCTTTATTGGTTGCTATATAGGGATAGGGAGGTATGATGATATGATTTGTACGATTAAAGTGTGAGGAGTTATAATGGGGAATCTTAATATAATTACTATCCTATTTTTACTAAAGTATGATCCAGTGCGAATTATTCGCGGAGATCTACATTAATAATTTGTTCTGAATCGTAAAAGGAACGTAAAGTAACTAATATAATACTTAATATATCTATCCCTAACATAACATGGTGCGCTCGCGATGTACGCGTAAAAGCTAAACTATCCTCTATATTTCTTATTACTAAAAGTAAATCATTAATATTAACGTCTAAGGAATCTAGGAGTTGCGCTAATTCTGTATACAACCTAAACTATTTATCAATCTACGTTTTACAAAGCTTCTAACAAGGACGATACCTTATCCAATTTTTCGTTTAAATGTTGAATCCTAATTCTATATAGTAATAATGTACGGTTATCAAAATTAAAGGGAAGTAGTGGGTTTTGGAGTACGCTTGAGTCGGGATTTCGAAACAGGTAAGCGTTTTTTGGAAGTATATACATGTATAGGTAAATTAGACACAACTTTGTCTTTTAAGAATCGTGAAGCTAACTTTTGTCTCGCGGCTAACGGATTACGTATATATACTTCTTGATCAGGTGCATAGTCAATCTCAGGTTCTCTTCGGGTATTATGTCGCGTCATAATCGCTTCACGTTCTGCGAATGATGAGTCGTGTATTAATTTATAAACTGTCTCCATATTAATGCGATGGTTATGTATGTATTGTTGTAAAAGTCTTTCCGATAAATTTAAGTCAGTTGGGTCTCTAGGGTCATAATGTCCTGTAATTACGTCATAAGGTCGGCATTTAGTCAGACTGTGTACAGAACTATTATATGCTAAGATCGCGTAGGGCACTAAATTTACTGCAGTTTCATTTTTATGCTTTAATTTTAATATTCTTATATGCTCGATAAGGGTGCTATGGAATCGTTCTATCATACCGTTTTCGTTGGGGGTATGAGGAGCAATCATATGATGATTAATCTTATGCAGACGTACAAATTCGGAAAATACTTGATTTGTAAATTCAGTACCTCGGTCAGTAGTTATCGACATAGGCGAACCATGGTGCGTCATGAAAAGTAACAATGTTTTAATGATATTCGGTGCAGTACTGTCGCTTATTCGGTATGCTTGAGCATATTTAGAGAATGAGTCAATAATAGTCAGATACTTATCATGTTCTAGAGTCAATACGTCAGCATGAACAATCTCAAATGGTTTAGAAGGAGGAGGCACGATTTTAAACACTGGGCGTACAGGGTTACGGTCGTATTTTGCACTGTTACAAATTGGGCATGTATTTATGTAACTTGTTATGTCGGTTTTCATTTTAGGCCAGAAGTATCGTTGGGACAAGGAAAGGTAAGTCTCGTTAATACCGCGATGGTTCGTTTTACCTTCGTGATATTTTCGAATAGTATCTTGTTGAACTAAATAATCAGTTATATCTTCAATCTGTCGCTTAACAAGAAATAATTTCATACATGAATTTTTAAAAGTATTTTGGATTAAAGGTACTATATCGAACATTTTACTAATAGGATTGACCAAAATTGCAGTACGAATTTTAGGATCTACATACTTCTTAATCAGCTCTACAATGTTTTCTTGTAAGCTGTCTTCGTTAATTTGTACTGAGACACGTAAGAATGTATCAAATGGCTTCTTTATGGAAGGTTTCGTTGAAGGTGAGTTATTCGTGATTTTTATAAATATCTGTTTACGAAATGTGTTAAGTGGGTCATCACTTATAGGAATGTCAAGAATAGGATTTTCACGGCTAGTATGTTTTGTGCCTTCTGGATTAATGTTAAGAGTTTCGTCTGTACCGTGAGCTCTTAAGGAGGGGGCTGTATCTGTTGATGATTGGCTAATTAAAGGTCTGTCGTCAGGTGCAGAAACAGTCGATGATCTACTATCTAATGGTCTGTCGTCAGGTGCAGTTACAGTCGATTCAGAGTCAGAAATATTCACTATCATAGATTCTACGTTTTCATTATGCAATTCTATGCGCGACAATGCGTCCGCGTTCGTGTTACATTTACCTTTCTTATAAACTATCGTATAATCATATTCAGACAGCTTAAGGCGCCAACGTGTCAGCCGAGAGTTCGGTTCCTTAAGATTCATTATCCATTGCAAGGGCTTATGGTCTGTTATAATTTTGAACTTTCTGCCAAATAAGTACGGTCGGAAGTATTTTGTTGCCCATACAATTGCCAATAACTCTTTTTCAATGGTACTGTAATTCATTTCACTATCATTTAAAGTTCGTGAAGCATATGAAATAGGTTTGTCAGAACCTATTGGGCCTTGGGATAATATGGCACCAATAGCTACGTTGGATGCATCAGTGGTAAGTATAAACTCTTTCGTAAAATCTGGGTATTGTAATATGGGGTCATTCAATAAAAGTGTTTTACATTTTTCGAAACAATTGACGTATTCTGAATCTAGAATAATTTTACTACCTTTTTTCAAACATCTAGTTAACGGCTTTGTAACACGGGCAAAATCAGGGATAAATTTTCTGTAATAACCTAGGAGACCTAAAAATTGCTTTATTTCTTTAGAAGTTTTTGGAATAGGGTATTTAGTTACAGCTCTAATTTTATCTGGGTTTGGTTTTATTCCGTCTCTACTAATTATGTGTCCCAGATATGCAGTTTCTAACCTAAGAAATTCGGATTTGTCCATTTGAATTTTAAAATTTGACTCACGTAGACGTTGGAATACTTTTTTAAGGTTATCAATATGCTCTTGTAAGCTGGTGCTAAAGACTATAATATCATCCAAGTAAACTAGGCATATTTCGTTCTGTAGACCGCGCAAGACATTGTCCATAACCCTCTGAAAGGTGGACGGAGAATTCTTAAGTCCCATGGGCATTCTCAAAAATTCGAAATGCCCATGTTCCACGCTAAACGCAGTTTTAGAAATATCACTAGGATCCATCTCCACTTGTAGAAACCCGCTAGCTAAATCTAATGTACTAAAGTATTGACACTTGCCTAATTTGTCAAGGACGTCAGTAATATTAGGTATAGGATATCTGTCGTCAATAGTTTTTTCGTTTAATTTACGAAAATCTACGACTAATCTCCATTTCTGCTTCCCTGAAGCGTCTGCCTTTTTGGGAACAATCCAAATTGGTGAGCTCCAAGCTGAGTCTGAAGGTCTTATTATACCTTGACTTAACATTTTTTGAATTTGATCTCTAACTTCATTTCTATGTACAAATGGATACCTATAGCTTTTAGTATGAATTGGTACTTCGTCCGTGGTTCGTATGCGATGTTTTATTTTATTAGTAAATGTAAGTGGTTCATCTTCTATATAGAAAACGTCTGAATACTGTGCAACTAATCTTTCTAAGTTAACTCGCTCTTCCTGATTTAAATGATCTGTACGTAACCGAGATATAACGTCTGATGTACGGGTTGATAACTTATTTTGATTAAATAATTCCGTATTATAAATTTCACCGGAGACATGTCTATCCATTGAGAAAATGATATCATGTTGAGTTGGATTACGAACCTCTAAAATTCCTCTGTTATTTTTAACCGACGTTAAACAATGAGGTATAACGCAATTTGAAATAAATTGTTCTGGTATGAAAGTGTCACCATTTGGTACATTAACGGGTAATTTAAGTAATTTGGAAGACTCCGCTGGTAAAACGCATTCATATAAATTTACATTGCACGAATTATACATTTTAATAGGGTTAGTAGCATTACGCGTAATAAACTGCCGGGTTTTTAAATCAATTTTCGATTCCAATTTTTCAAGTAAATCGAGGCCTATAAGTCCGTCAAATACGTCGTGAAACTTATATACAAATAGTGTAATTTTATCTGTCTCTTGAAACTCTTTGAAACATGGTATAGTAATAGAGAAATCGTTTCTAGTGGTGGCATGTATATTAGTGACTTCGAAAGGGTCGTAATTTAATCTTATATTTGAATAAAACTTTTGAACCGCTTCCGGACTTATAAATGACTGATTAGCTCCTGTGTCTAATAATAGTTTTAATGGTGGGTCTAAAATCTGTATGTACGGTAGCTGCCTTTGTGTCTGCAAATTAATTTCTATCTTGACTTTCTTGTGAGGCTGGCCTTCGGAAAATTTTCGTTGTCAGTGGAGTCAGTGTGTTGGTTAGTATAATTACTTTCATTAGTTTCACATACGTTTTCCGGTGGCATGTCACAATTTTGATCATAAATCGCGTCGTAGTTAGAGTAATAATCGTCAGCATAGTCAACATAATAGTTATTATAGTCAGCGTCATAGTAGTCATAGTATGGAGAGTAATATTCATATGGCACACATTCATTAACATTGATATCACGAGTTTTAAAATAGTTAGTAGGTGGTGGGTTACCATGCTTACGCCAGTCATGTCCAGTCGAGGGTGATTCCTTCGCGACATAATGACTCACGCCACTCATTGGCGTTGGACCTTTATAATAATTTGGTTGAGCACGTTGTGGTAATCGGAATACGTTGCTATGGGGGTTATAGTTAGGTGGAATAGCTCGGAACATTTGTTGGGTACGTGTGGGAATTCTAGGAACATGCTGCTGGTTTTGAACAGGCATTCTAAATTGAAACGGTGGGTTTGGTCGGACTTTAGGAGGAAACATATACGGTTGAGGTACATAGAGAGGCTTGGGTACATGAAAATTGGGTGACGGCATTAAAGAATTATTATATATAGACTTAGGTACATTATTATAATTCGAATAATTAAATTTGGATGAAGCATCGTTTCTTTGTTGTAAGTACATTGTATTTAATTCCTCCTGAACATACTCTAATGCTTTCTCTATTGTTTCGGGCCTCATACAGCGTATACGCGACCCGAGGGGTTCTTTAAGACCCCGAACAAAAGCTTGTTTCGTCAATTTTTTATATAGGTCCCGTTTTGCGTCTATAGTACTTTTAAGAGATTCATGTAAAGTTACGTAAGTCATCATGGTACTGAATAAAGACTGTAATCTATCATAAAACTCTTGGGGCGAGCTGCCGCCCTGGGTTTGTGACGCTATATCATTATACAGAGCCGTCTCGTCCCTCTGGTCAGAAAAATTGTTAACTAGGGCCTCACGGATTCCACTCCAACTATCAGGAATACCGTTAGTATTAATGAGGCGTGCCGCCGGTCCCGTGATTTTATTTAAAATGCCGTTTATCAGCGATAAATTAGAAAGAGTGGCCTCGGGGTCATCTCTTATATATTTAATAACTAATTGGTCGCATATTTTAATGAATCTTGTTAATACATGGGGGTTACCATCAAAATCTGGGACCACCCTTAAGCATTTAAAAATTTCTTCCGTGTCAAACGACATATTAAAACTATCAATACTTCTAATACTATCAACTAAACTATTTCTCGAGGACTGTTGGGTATTAACAGCCTCGGTACCCCGGGATTTCCTAGGATGGAAAATCGTGAAGGTTTATTCTAAAATTAATATAGGAATATAATATAGGAAAGCAACACAATAAAATAATTCTGTGCAACTCACATTAACATGGTTTCTGTATCGATGGCTGGATACTGCTGATGTTCTGGATACTCGCTTGGGTTTTTAAAAAAAACCGGTCGGCCGCGCGGGGCCTCGGAACCGATATTTATTTCGGATATCTTCCCGCGGGCGACCCGAGTATCCTACCGACTGCGCCAGTTAAATTCACTTTCCAGTGAATTAATAAAAAGAATCATATTTCTTAAATGATTTTAATTAAAAAGTAAAATTACATTATACGTGTTATTATGAGCACGATGCTTCACAATATGTTTTTATTCTAATATTATAATTTAAAGGAATAAAACGTTCTCACGAACGAAAGCACACCGTCAGCGCTTCACATTACATATAGCGTAGGGTTGTCACATAACTAGTGTGTAAACATTCATATGTGAATCACCTTTTTAATATTTAATATTTATTTTTGAGCTAATTTTCTCTATTTCATATTAGAATAGCTCTATTCTACAAGTACATTTGATAATTAAGCTGCTATCCGATACTGGAGTAGTTATTTCACGAATAATTAAATAAAAATCGTGTGTCTCTATGCAAATTTTGAATTGCTTGAAAACATAATAATCCTTATGATTTTTAATAGTTTCTTGTTCTTGATATTTAATTTAAATTTTCATAAATGTTATTACATTGCAACATATAAATGTATCTAATGAATCATGAAACAACTATGTAGCAAAGCACTAATTTCCCAGTATCAATTAATTTCCTTGCATAGTACTTTATCATTTACGCTACAGAAATTAATATAATCAGTAATGATGAAATTATAATAACGTAAAGCCGGAACAACAATATATCACAACAAACGACTGCCCCGGGCGGCGATAAAACAATCTCTGCTATACAAAGTATGTGGTTAGACGAATGAATAATTTCTATTGCACAACTTTGTCGTGATTCGAAACTAAAGGCCGATGATTACCACCATTCATTAATATCATCGGGAGAGAGTAATGGAACATTCGTTACACATATTGGAGTAATAACGATTTGGCATTTTACATTATATAAGATGATTGAGGTACGAGATCATTTGTATAACTGCATATCCTCGATTAAGACAAAATTTCAGTGTGCACGATTTCTTCAATAACTGTTATTGAATGATCATCCTTGCTAGACAATCATTCTTATTTTGTTTTTCACTTAAAACGAACTATCACATCACGAGTTGAATTGGAACCCGCATATTCATTTAACCATAACAATTGTCCTCTTTTCGCTCCTTCGATACTAAACAATAGATATATTGACTGCAGAGAGACACGATGAATACTATCAAAAATTGTAAAATGTTTAAATCCGTACTAATATTATAAATGCGAAAGTAACTCTGTCTGTCTGACTGTTACTTAATCACGCCTTAACTACTGAACCAATTTGCATGAAATTTGGTATACAGATATTTTGATACCCGAGAAAGGACATAGAATAGGTTTTATCCCGGAAATCCCACGGGAACGGGAACTATGCGGGTTTTTCTTTGACTGCGCAGGCGATGCCGCGGATAAATAATTTAGTTCATCTTCACAATTTAGTCCCGCACTGCCAAAAAATATATCAACAATCAACTGCAACGCATTTCAATTTAATTCTATTTAGATAATTTTTTTCTTGCATTGCAATCACTCTATTGTACCATTTTGGCATATATTTCATCGATATATATTACTAATTTATAATTTTATTAAATTACAAATGACTAACACATGCGTTTATATCTAATGTTTATTTAAGATTGAAAGCATACAAAGGTTTGTCCAAGCTATCGAAAAATATTTTGCTTATCACTACAACATTGAAGGCGTCGTGCCATTTCGAAATTGTATAATATCGTCGCTAGCACTATTTATTTATAATGTTACTAGCGGTTCGCCCCGGCTTTGCCCGTGGTACCTACATGTTTACGTTTTTTTTTCATAAAAACTATCCTATCTCTCAAGTTGGATCGAACTGCACATGGTGTACGAATTTTATTATAATCGGTTAAGTGGTTTAGGAGTCCATTGAGGACAAACATTGTGACACGAGATTTATTATATATATTAAGAAGAAAGATGAAAGACTGACTTACATAAATCACAAAGGAAATATAATAAAACTTAGAAAAGCGAATTATGAAAGTTGATAAAAAATTATACCAAATAAAAAGTATTATTCCTAGAAATGAAAATGGAAGCGACAAAAAATTCACACTGATACAGTCAATCGATTTATAAACTTCAGTATCGATTTACTAATAAATGCATACTATGCACCTGTTATTTCTAAACTGTTCACTAATATGGCCGTGAACAGGGCCACCTGCCTTCAAGGGCACAAGACTCATCGGAAGGAAGTACCTACGTGGATCCGATAATATAATTACCGTCGGTATTCGTGAATGAATATTTACTTGGAGGTTGTTTTTATATCGATTTGTTTTACCTTGACTTAGAAATTATCAGTAACAATGAATTACGAACAATATTCATCGAAACTTGACGAGGATCATAACGATAGCGTCTATTGTGGCAATTAATTTTTCCTTTGTATAAAACTATAATGGAATGATAGCGATATAGCAAGAGAAACCAATAAATATTTCCACTTTGTTCTATTATGCATTATCCAATAAGATAATTGAATACTGTACGCCCTCGTACGAAGATTCTACGCGGGGGCCAAGGATACAACACACTTTATTTTACTAGGTGTGGTTGTTACTAAGTAAACAACATGAATGAAATTCTTATCCAAATAACTACACAATGAGGCTTTGTGAAGCATTTATTGTTAAGAAGGTTTATTGTACGGAAGTCTAGAATTCGATGATATAATTTACATATTTTTATTCTTTCGTGACACGAACCATTTTTATTTTTTATCAGTTGACGTGTTATGTATTATTAAAGCTACTTAAATCAGTTTTAAACTAGTTACTACTTTCAGTGGATTAGTTAACGTGAAAACGATATAATATGTATTCATCATCATCAGCCCATATACGTTCCCACTGCTGGGACACGGGCCTCCTATGAGGGTACAGGCCATAATCCACCACGCTGGCCAAGTGCGGGTTGGCGGATGACACATGTCGTCGAACTTTTTTTTTTTTTAATTCTTCGACATGTCGGTTTCCTCACGATGTTTTCCTTCACCGTTCGAGCAGTGGTGATGTTACAACATGCGCAGATAAATTGAAAAATCAATTTATTTCCTGCGCGCTCGCCTGGTCTCGAACCACGGACTTATCGATTCGAAGTCCGAGGTCTCACCACTGAGCCACCACTGCTCGGTATGTATAATAATATGTATTAGTAATTAGAAAATAGAACAAAAATAAGTTTGAAAAATCAGATGTTTTGCGCGAAGTGACAGTAGTACCCACCTCAACGCTTCGCTTATGAGGCGTGCAATATAAATTGAATCGAGACAAATTAAAATTATTGAGAACAAAAACTATAATAATGTACATCTCAATCACAACGCTCTCTAACTATGCATTTCGGTCAACATCCTATTACATAAACGTGGTATTAAGCACTCTCGAAGCACCATAGTTTACGTCAGATGCACCCGCGGCAGTACATACTCTAATTACTGGGAAGCAACTTGTAATTGCCTCCGATAGTAATTAGTAATTACATTACAACAATACCCGAAGAAAGTCGACCGGTACTGTTATTCGTATGATTAAACAGTTGAGAGATTACACATAATGCACGTTATTATCACGTTATTATAGTGACGTTTGAAACAAATCACATAAACCACCGTTTGGTTAACATCTTAATATCAATTACGTGTAACGACGCTGAACTTTACGATCTTGTTAGTCGAAAGCACCTACCTACTTGATTATAGACTTTGTATTTTAATCGTAGGTTCAGTTCAATTAATCGTAACTCGTAACTGTATTCTTGTGCGTGTATTATTTCATTAAACCTGCTATAGTGCAAGGAAACTTTCTACATCTATATCGTCCACGGGACCCAATGCAATAAAGATTAAAAAATCTGATTTATAACGGTCACGTACCCAACATCTGATAAGCATGTCCCTGCTTTTTTTCTTCCACAACAAAAAACCTAACGTTACACGAAGTATCAAGTGTACAAGCAGTCCATTTAGTCCTACATGTTATAATTAGGATGTGTGATTTCAACCAAAACGTACAAAGATTCTCTGCATAGCCGTAAGACAGATAAATAACGGCATTCTCAATAAAAACTGGGTCAATGAGTTTGATTCTCGATTCTTTACGATATTAGGTCTTATTGCTACACGTACATTTTAAAAGCATCGGTAAAGTTCACCTCAAATGGAACATGTTCAGACGTCGATTAGGTATTTACATTCTTAAGTCATTAACTAAACTGAAAGGAACAAATATTTTTTAGACTTATTTCTATCAAACTAATTAAGAACGAAAGAAAGCAGCTTTAATTAGAGTGTAGAAATTACATAACTACATGAACATTTCTTTCAGGAAGGTTATAATTAAAGACGAGAGAAACATATCTAGCCTTGCAGCGATGCATAACGAGAACTGCATCCGAATAGCACTGTTATTATTCTATCAACACGTATACAACACTTATGACATAACACGCATATAGACAATGCAAGTCAGCAGACGCAAAACGGACACGCACCGGATAAGGGCCCAGACTATTGAACTCGGCCAATGGCAGAGCGGCCTGCAACCGCATCACTGATTTTAATACTCCATGTGACTCATGTTATATCACACCCACTAGAAGACAAACGACTCAAGTTTTCATTAGTGTCACGCAATTATGTAGCTTATGTGCAAACATTAACGACTATCTATCTAAGTATGTCGTATGCATTTGAAATCCACTGCAAATACTCATACTTCACGATCTGTAATACGTGCGTATAGTATGCACGTTGCAAATTATAAAAATGTTCTCTCAGTTTTGTAACTGAACAGGATTAGAAACCAGTTTTGTATATTGAGCCAGATATAATCGATTCAATCAATATGCACGTACCCAAGTGATTACTCTGAGAATATTTTTCATAAATGCAATTTTGCACAGTGATATACCATATTACAACTATATAGTAACCACCTGGAGGTATTCAATTACGCTCAACAGGGATTTAATACTGTCTGTAACTGGCTCCAACGCAACATCCTAACGTTAAACGTAATGAAAACAAAATATATGGTTTTTGCACATAGAAATAAAATGCTTCCATCTTCATCTTTTGCTATTGCAGCTCACTCTTGTTCATCCATTCTTCCGAATTGCCAATGTCCAATACTCGAGAGGACTGAAACTATTAAATATCTGGGCATAACCATTGATCAGCTCCTATCTTTCAAACCACATATAAATGTACTTGTAACAAGACTGCGTAAATTAATTTACATATTTAAGGGCTTAAGACATATAGGTGATCACCAAGTCATTAAAATGGTTTACTTTGCCCTAGGTAGCTCTTTGATAAATTATTGTATAACATCTTGGGGCGGTAGTGCAAAGAGTTACCTCATAGAAGTTGAGCGAGCCCAGCGCTCGATCCTCAAAGTTGGTGCTGGTCTCCCTTACCGTTTCCCTACCACCGAACTATACAAAAAGTGGGACTTGCTGACGGTTAGACAATCGTTTATACTACAAACAATCTTAAAACAGCATTCTCAACTAGTTTTTGACAAAAACCTACAATTTAGCCAACGTCGCAAAGATAAGATATGCCCGACCTTACAATTCAAAAGCTTTCATTCACACAATTTTTTCTGCTTCATGGGACCTTTTCTTTATAACCTAATAAATAAAACGTTAAACATATATCCTAAAAATAAATATAATTGTAAATCAGCCGTAAGTAATTATTTGAAAACCCTAGACTACCAACAAACTGAAAATCTTTTAAACATAAAAACTTAATGTTTATTCCGCACTGTTTATACATCTTTCTATATATGACACACACACGCACAAACGCAAAAACGCACGCATAGACGCACTCACACATACACGCAGACGCACAAACAAACTAACACATTCACACACCCACACATACAAACATACATATTACACGCGCACACATACATGCAGACAAACACTCACTACACATACACTGGTCACGTATTAATAGGTCTATATTATTTTAAGTAGAAGTAGATATTAAGTTCAGTCTATTGTTTTGTTTTTTCTCTTCTTGCCATTTGTTTATTATGTTAAGTTATAAATGTATTTAAGTAGTATCATCCGCGAGGGGGGCTAGTGATCTGTACTACAGGTCTTTCACAGACCTATTTCAGACACTAGTCCTTCACAACGTAAATGCTACACGTTTACATATTTTGTTCTATTGTAATAGTATAAGTTGTGAAGGCAAATAAATAAAGTTTTTATTTATTTTTTTTATTTATTTACCTTATCAGACGAGCACTTATATGAAGTGAATAGCATAATGAAAAGTTATGTATTCCGTGTATTATATATATTCCGCCTATGATTACCATAATATCCTGAATTACGCAAGTGTGAAGTTTATATGAAATTTATATGAAACTCATCCGTCTCGAGCAGACTACTAAAAAATCTTATTACGACCGAGCTCATTACATAGAATATGTGATATGTACAAAGGTATTAAAATAATAGTTAACAAAAAAACCGTAATGATCTTGAAAAAGCCGACAAGGCCAAGTTAGAGTATGCAGACAAAGTAAGTCTTCGTGTTTTATGTTAGTGTTCCCTTATTTTTCCTTTATTTCAGAATATATTAAGCAGAGAATACGTTCCGCAATATGAACAAAGAATATCACGTTTTATATTACATCCGATTAGAAGATATTACCTGTAGCAATGTAATGTACTGGAAATATTAATTTAATATTTAATTAAATTATTTTTCTAATAGTTCTTGAAAAGTATTTACCAATTAAACAAAAAGCATAATGCGAAAATAATTATAAAGTAGTTATATCTTAGAAAACAACAAACAAACAATAAATAATATCATACTGTTATAGACGATCATAAAGAAGGAGTGCCAGGATATTGAGAGGCGTAACCCCTCGAGCTAGAGAAAAATTACATACATTTCTATGAAATGCGTTCTTGATTCAAGAAAAATTATACAGGGTAATGGACCTACATGGAATGTTGTAGAACGAAGATATTTTATATGTAGATTAAGTAAGATATTGAAATTGGACCTCAGTCACTCAGACAAGTTTTACCTACTTTATTTTATTGGTTCTTGCTTTTAATTTCACAAATATCAGAAACAAGTAATAACACTTATTCTAATAATGCAGTGCTGCTTGTATCATTCAAGATATCTGAATATCAAACCAGACAACTTTTACTGCATCAGTTCCTTATAAATCACCCCGACAAAACGTGAAAAAGACATAAATCTATAGACCGTTAACATTTAACCAAATGCCCATATATAATTTACAAGCAGATACATTGAAAAGTACTGTTAGCTTTCCACAAGAATAATAGTGCTATTTTGTTGAATTCATAGCTATAAATAATCATAATCGATTGCAGAAAGTTAAACGAGTCAAGAACAAACGGCATAATAGATACAATTATATTTCTCGGTTACATCTAAATTACTTTGCCAATATTTCTTAGACTATAGCTCGAAATGAAAAAGGAGATAAAATCGATACCGAGATTCAAATAGAAACGTCTTTAAAAATCAACAAACATCGAAGAGGCGTATTTTGAGACGTGATTAAATCTGAAGTTGACCTCGTGTCAAGTACCAAAACATCAGTAAAAGTGCGCTAAATAATCCGACATTGCTTTCGATTCAAATCGAGTATGTATTAAGGAAAGTGGAAAACAATCGTGTTACTCACGATTCTCGATATTTTGTTGAGTTCGTGACGAAAAGGTCAAGGGTGTGAGAACTGCTCGTGTGATTGTTTACTTTAGGTAAACCTAGGTCAAACTCTCTAGCAATGTTTCGGAATTGAGATAACAATATTTGTACAGTGAAATTCGCATGCGATAGCGTTCCATTAACAATATGTACTTGTGCTATGTAACTTCCTGATAAGCAAAAATTTGGGACATGGCATACAATAACCAATCTATAGAAGATGCTTGATATAACTACGGAACTTTGGGCTAAATTACTTTTAATAACAATTTGGAATAATAAAGAGCTGTTAATAGCCATTTAAGCGATCACAAAAGTAAGAAGTTAGAATTGCAAACAGTGAAGGCGATTGTTTATAAGATAAATTGTGAAACCCCACTCGATTGCTCCGATTTGCAATTATTGAACATTTCGACCTACTAACGTATATTTGGAACCGTCGACTCATTCTTATATTCGCAATAATTAATTTCAAATCTATTTTAAAGCTCTTTCTTTTGAATGTGATAGGTAGATATGCGTGTCCATTTCCAAGTATTGCTTTACAAATCAACTTTCTTCCTGTTCACGAATTATTTCAATGTCATGTGTTGTAACGATTTCAATGTGTGTGAGTAAAGAGGCTTGTATTTCATTATTTAAAAAATGTAAATTTGATACCTAGGTATAGTTCTTTTAAACAATATTTGCATAATATTAGATGCTTGTGTTCGCAATTTTCCAAATTTATTCATAAGCAGTTACACGAGTAGGGTTATTAACTTACCTATTATAGATTAGTGTCCAACAACCAAGTATAAGAAACTCCGTGAACAGATAAGTAACACACAAACCACTTTTTTCTCAACGTTAGCGATTCGTATTAGAAATTCAAACACACATATTAAGAATTATGCTTTCAATCACTGCACTTAACACTGCCGTTTCCACAGCACGAGAATCTCACACACGTTTCCTCACAGTTATCTGTTAAGACTTTAGCGTAACAGAGTGAAGCAATAACACCATTGAATCGCAATGCGAATTTTGGCGGGTCACAAAATGCGCACGCTATTCAAAAACGACAGTTAAACCGACTTTACCGGTCGGAAACGTTCCAAATTCGTATACGGAAAGTCTATTTGGTGAAGCAACGTCGAGATAACACACGAGTGAGCTGCGCGGGCAGCGCCAGCAAACTGAGGCGCTGTGGAGCGTGACTACTCGACGCATCTAACCGCCATGCCGTCGTGGACTTCAAACCTTAACGCTGCTAAATGCTGTATCGACTTATTCAACTTTACTGCTATACTAGCCGATGGATCCATAAATTGGTAGGGTTATAAAGTTGCGAATAAGCTCGTGGTTACGTACATGGACAAGCTACCTGGACAAGGCTCTTATGGAATGACATTCAAGTATGCACATTCTGATACTTATTACGCAGCTGTTTTAATTCATAATATAATTGGATCGTATCAACTTACTGGTATTGGGTGTAAGTTGTTATTAAATCAATTGAATTATCAGAAATGTCGACAGCGAATTGTTAATACCTTTTGGTCATCTGAACCAAAAAATTCACAGTAAATAACATAATTTATATTCCAAGAGATATATCGAAAACTACACATGCAACCTTAAAACTAAAAATAGCAGCAAGGCAATAACTATTCACTATAATGGAAAGTAGTGATGCGCATCAGGACCAGTTTTTCTGTAAATTAAAATGAACATGTAGTGCTGGAATCATTGCACATAAGAAGCAAATGAGATTTTTTCCCACCACAGAGATTTTATAATTTCACAAAATAATGAATAGTCAAATGTATGTAAAACTCTGTTTTATATAGATTAATGCCGATATCGAAATGATACATAACTTCAAATGCTCTACACTACAATTTCTATGCAGTGGGAGATTTTTAATTCCACACTAAACGGGTTGCGGTGCGGTAATCATAATTAACATAAAATTTATATTCCTTGAGGTGCAAGAGTTTGAGAAAATAAGTTATTATGTTAATGAATGATGATGTTAATGCTAAAACTATCCTAAACAGAATATCAAACACCTTGGATGAATCACAACCTCGAGAACAAGCTGGCTTTAGAAGCAATTATTCAACACTTGATCATATTTTTGTTATTAAACAACTTATAGAAAAATGTAATGAATATAATCAACCTTACTATTTAGGATTTGTAGACTACAGCAAGGCGTTTGATTCTATAAGACACGATTATCTTTGGGTGGCATTAAAACTACAGGGAGTCCATCAAAAATATATAAACCTCATCAAAAACATCTCGGCATCATCAGTCACATTTCGGCTAAAATTAGGCTTGAGAGAGTAGGAAGAGACTTTGAAATACAGAAAGGGGTGAGACAAGGGGATCCCATGTCACCAAAACTATTCTCGGCTGTTCTTGAAGGTATTTTTCGGAATCTCGACTGGGACCTTTATGGTATAAACATTAATGGCCAGCGCCTACACCATCTAAGATTCGCGGACGATCTCATTGTAATAGCTGAATCACCTGAAACTCTACAAAAAATGTTACAACAGCTTGCCGACCAAAGCGCAAAAGTAGGACTTGTAATGAATACATTAAAAACAAAAATAATGACCAATAGAACTAAAATTCCAATAGAAATCCACAACAGGGACATAGAGTATGTTGAAGAATATCTTTATCTGGGACAGATCATATCTCCCAATGATCTTATGGCAAAAGAAATAGACCAAAGGGTAGCAAGTTCTTGGAAACGATTTTGGTCCTTGAAAACTATTTTTAAAAACGACGATATCTGCCAGACGTTAAAGAGTAAGGTTTTTGATACATGCATACGCCCAGTGATGACTTATGGTTGCCAAACATGGTGTTTAACCAAAAAACAATTACAAAAACTAAAGGTGTGCCAACAAGGAATGGAGAGAAGCATGTTAAAAATTAAAAGACGCGACAGAGTAAAAATAACCAATATGAGAAAAAAGACGAAATTGCAAAGCATTGTGAAGACAGTCAAATCTCTAAAGTGGCGTTGGACAGGGCATATAATGAGGAATACACAAGGAAAGTGGACTAAAGATCTCTTGGAATGGTATCCCAGGGAAGGAAAAAGGAACAGGGGGAGACAAAAAATTAGATGGGAGGATGATTTAAAGGAAATTGTAGGAGGAGTGACCTGGAGAAGAATAGCACTTCAAAGGCAATCATGGAAAAGTTTGGAGGAGGCTTTTGTCGAAAGGCAAGCAAGATACCCAGAAGAAACCTAGTTAAGCTATCAAATTATTAATTACTTGTAAATTTCTTGCAATAAAGGCTTTCATTCATTCATTCATTCATTCATGTTAATGACTATATTTTACGGTTTTGATACTCTACAAATGTAAAATAACGCACATCATATCTCTACATTATGAAGAGTATGTGAGATTTTGAGCATAAAGAAGACACTTTAACTATCGTTCTTCAATAATTATTATATCAAAATCCGAATTAAACTAAAACTATCAAAGATAACACAACCAGCGCATCAACGTGAGAACACCAGTAATTACGAATAGTGACTCGCTACATCAGCAATCAACGATAACCATCGGGGTTTTGATGTCCATTACGCCTATGGTTGCTTCATTACAGACCTATGCCATGAATACATCTAATACTAACACGATTAACTTCGATATGTATTGAAATGTATCAGGGACCATTTTGTATAGCGACTCTTGATTATGCTTGATTGGAAGATAAAATAAAAGGCTATGTTATAGTGATAGTGTGGACCGCATCCTGCCTTAAGGCGATATGTGGCTTGGAAATGCAAATGACTGGGTATATGTTATGGGCAGTCAGCTAGATAAATAGTAAAATTATACCCTGAGACGGCAGAGCCTAAAGGGATGAAGAATTGCACATGCACATAGAGTAATAGAAGATTAATGTTAGCTTTGAAACTATGGTCCAAAAGTTTCATAAACATGAAATACGATCAAAATATTACAACTGAAAATTAAAAAACAATTGTTAAATAATTTTTTATTTATATAAAACTTAAAGGTATAATTTAATACCGTTCATAAAGATGTAGTACATTTTATTGTTCCTATAAATACAAGACTAGCATACAAATCTGATTTATACAAATTAGTTACATTTGTTATAATAACGATGTAGACTGTGAAAACAATCATCGTAACAATAACCATATTGGATGTAATGCCACAGTTGTAGCAAATTATACTCTTACTGTAACAAACCTATTAATCATAAAAGGCATGACAATTAAACTAATTCCTTCCACAGAACGCAACTAAATAGTACATTGCAAAATCATAAGTTTCTCAACCAAATACAGATTGAATGCCAGCAAATAAAATGAAACAAAAAAAGGGCAATTATTACGTAAATACACACGTCCATAAAATCATTGCTTAGAAAAAATCGTTTAGAAGAAATATTAAGCCTTCAAACCACATCGAATACAGCTCTTCCACGCTTGATCGGAGTAACAGTTCGAAACAGGTGTTCCGTGATAGAAAACCTGGTATTATCATCACGCCGTCTACAAGATCTATAACTAACTGGTCGTCTAATTGTGGCATTTAAGCTTCACCTTTATATAAACGTATACCATCACATCACCTACATTCCTGATTTCCTTCGCCGTTCACGTAATTATCATAAAATGTTTGCTGTTTTGATTTTGCACCACAAGTAGAGTGATACTTATAAATTTAATAAACGCTAACGGGAATTGAATAAACATCATTATAGAACTAAAATGAGTAATTTGCCCAACTGCGTGATGAATGAAGTTCTTATTCCCAAATTGATCATTAAAGTGATTCTTCAAGAGCAAATTGAACGAAACGCATAAGCTTAAATTACAGAATAACCACTTCCGCCGCAAATAATAAAACAACAAGATGGTCTAATGAATTTAACAATGAAATAGAAATTTATGAAACAACTATTTTGTATCTGGGTCACTATAATTTCACACCATTGCCCGAATACATGTATAGGAAGCTTTTGTCGGAAATTTTACGGCTTAAGTCTATTCACAATTTGTGTAATGCTATATTCCTAATTGTTTTATGACTTAATGCGCCATGTTTTTTCTTAATTGGCTGCCATTGCAACGTCCAACAAACCTATTCTCAACATAACGAGCCATGATGAATGTGATATTACGTAAAATACAAGGTTTCTCTGGAGTCCCCGCCCGAATTGTATTATTTTATTACTTCTAAGAAAACTATAAGAATTTTACATAGCCATAGTCTGGACAAATGTCAAAAGCTGCAAATAGCGTATATTTTCAAAAAAATATATTTTGATCACCTCAGCATTCCGTTCCATGACCAAAAAAGTGACCATTTATTATATTCAACATTCAGAACCTATTAAGGACATTTACAGCTGCATTATGAAAACAGTTGTCTCAAAATAAACTGTTATTCGCATTCCAGGCCTGCAGACAGGTGATATTGCTTTAAATAGAAACCTATTTATAGGTCGGATACCGATATTTTATGGCATCAATTACTTTTTCATATTTGATCATTCGTCAATAATAGTTTGATGCAGGACATTTAACTATTAATCAAGCAGATGTTTGTAGAACATCTTGACATATTTTGTGGACTTATTTTGATGCAATTATTTTCTTCTTGAAGACATTTAATAATTATTGTTAGAACAAAACAACCTTCCATCGTTTACACAAAAACAATATCGTTTTATTTAACATTCCAACATCAACTTAACGATTATACATGGATGCAAAGAAAAATGCATGCATGCATTAAAGATCATTTCCATCCAACAAAATTAAATGAGGAGCTTGGTCATTACAGCAAAAAAAAAACAAACTCATTTATACTGTGTTCTTTCAACAGAATTATCAAAGCATCATCCACTTACGTTTAAAAACAAAAGCAATAAAATGATTAATACCAATCAACCATAAAACGTTTAACCACAACCACAAACATAAACAAAAAAAAGAACCACCAAAAAGTCGATCGCGCCCAGTTCAGTAACTAATTAACGCGCCTTCGTTTTTTATTCAATATCACTGCGTAGAAAAATGTTAAGGTTTTTCACATGTACGAGTGCATAAAATGTCTTTACTATGACACAATCAGGTTTATTGGAGACCGCATGCTACAAGGTTACCGACTTGTTTCAAACATGAGTTGAACCGAGTTTTTTTTATCTACGTCTGTTCGTGTGATCTTCTAGTGATATAAATTTGCAGACTTCGAGAGCAGTAACTTCGACTTTCGAGCACACGGGTTCGCTTGCGTATTCCTTTCTTGTTCCTTCTGAATTTCTATCGCATTTATAATAAAGGTTACAAAATTCTCGGAATACAAGTGATAAACTATTACCTGGATATCGTTAGGCACATTCCAATACATAATGCATATAAACTTTGCGACACGAACGCAATGTACGTAACTCCACTATCTTGTTACAATAGTTTTGCAATCGATCGTGTGGAAACCGCGGCGAATCTTGCGCATTGTTTGTCACATGACAATCTTACGGGGCCCATAGGCTGTATGCATAATGAGATTAACTTATTATATGGAATGCGAGAGTTTAATAAAAAAATGCTTATCTTCAAGTATGAGATAGTGAACATTTTCATAAAGCTGTTAAATGTTATTGCCCACCATCTCGTATTTCACAACAGATGCGACAATGCATAAGAATAAATATTTATCCTATAGTTATTAAACATCGAGGAGGAAACCAATGTATGCTTTCATTCATACGGATTAAAATCTAATTGATTACTAATAAGGAATCCACTTAGTAAATCCAACACTACAAACTCTTAGTCCTTCAATGATTCTTCGGCATGTCGGTTTCCTCGCGATATTTTCCTTCACCGGTTCGAGCAGTAGTGATGTTATAACATGCGCAGATAAATTGAAAAATCAATCGCTCGCCTGGTCTCGAACCTCCGATTTATCGATATTAAGTCCGAGGTTGTCGCCACTGAGCCAACACTGCCAGTAATTCCTTCATTTACTTTCGTAAATACATCTTGGCATTTAGTTAATCCCCATTGGAAGGGCACGCGCGCAATCCCCATGTGTCCATCATGCCATACATTTGATATGCAACATATCAAAATACCGGTTATGTAAATCGTTAAATCCGTAGCGAGATCTAGAGCGAGTGTCACTAGATCGTGTTCACGTTACACCTCAAGGTTTGGCGAAGATCAATGGGGAACAGAATACAAACGATCGATAGATGCTTATTGAGAAATCTTCGTTTAATAATTCATTTTCGGGTTAGGAACGTTCACCGATATGAATATTTTAATATTGCTAATCTTGTCTGAAATAATAAATAATGATCCTATAGTGCAATTAAATGTATTATACAAATGTCCCAAATGTATATGTTAATTACGAGCATGCATGTAAATGGAAAATTAGATTTAATTTCCAATAAAATTAACATTAAAAAATGTATTAATTACATGCACAATACAATGATAAGATCAATAATTCCATTGTCACATGATGAGGCGGTTTCATTGATCCCGCGACCGAATTCGTGTACTTCAGTGTGAAGCTATTGTGTGCCAAAAATCTTAATCACTGTCACGCAAACATGTGCTTTCTCTTCAAGTCATAAAGTACATAATTGCACGGTATGTACTGTAACCTGCACCGAAAAAGTTGCTCACAATTTTCATTCACATGCCTTATTGGGAGTGAGGCAATTAATCAAGTCATGCGAAATCGAAAGTTGTCGAAATAAGCACGCGTTGTATTCAAAATGCTATTGCTGAACACAAAATCCTTATAACTTCAATTAAGAAGAATGTAATTAGAAATTAATCATAGTGCTTTTTCATCTACTTAATAAAATAAAACAATCTGAAGCGAACATTAGATAGTAGAAAGCACTTCTGACGGTACTATTTAATATTAATAAAAAGAAAGGCTAACGTGTAATTAAAATATTTTATTATATTAACACACCCTACGGTGATTGGATTTCATTATCAACGCTTTCCAAATAAAAGCGAAAATCTACTCTATTAAATAATTTAATTGCTCTTATCAGAAAGTTATTATTATGTAAAAGTAACATATAAGCAATATAGAGGAAAATGTAATTGACACCAAATCAAGAAAACCAGAACGGGTGTGTAAACCTTAATTAAAACTATTACCTAAAAGTGAAAAGTTTATAAGTTTATTATAGAGTGTTGGTCATAACTGTTACATACTTACATATATGAGACGGTATGAATGAATTAGGGAGATTAATACAGCAATTAGAGTAGTAGGCGTCATAGCAAAATGGTTATTGCTGTATTTATTCAAATTAATTTTTCGTCTACAAATGTTACACAATATAACGGCTAACAAAGTACACTTATTTAGTGTTAGTAAAGTATTACATAAAGTAGTTTTTATAAGGAAAAATATTTTAAACTACTGTCTTGTGACAATGATTATAATTTCTCTACTATACAAATTTTTTTCTTTACAATACAAATAGTTTATTAATGAAATAAAACTATTGAAATAAATAATTCAATTGGAATTGGATTTTTAAAATGAATTTACAATATTTTCTTTATTATGTATCAAATGTTTTAAAACATCATAGGAAAATGTAGATTTCGATGGATATCACCATTCTAACATATTTTCACGCCGTATTCTCTAATACGGAAGCTGTTTTAATGTCTACGACGAAACGCAGACAACTTTTATCGTAGCTAATGGCGTAGATGCGTGAATTCATTGATTAGTATTCATATCAAAAGCACACATAAATTCACATAATTAATAAATAATATAATAAATTAAATTTAAATGTTTCTCTATATTTGTAACATAAATTCAATAACTAGAGCATTAATGTGGAAGTATCAGGAACAAAATCCCTACTTGCATAAGGCAACTCGTTACACTTTCGACTATTATAAATAAAATATTACCCAAATAAATAATAACCATTCCAAACATAGCAATGCTTCATAGCCATAATTAAGAAACGCAGAGGATAAATAAATCTCATACAGCCATAAACGTGAGTAAATTAGAAATAGAACTAATTAAATAATACGGAAGATATAAAACAGACGGGGTTTGGCATATACAAAAGTGTACTAAATCAGAGAGCGGCCATGGTGGCGCCGATGTCAAACGATCAACTAATACAGTATACATGTCGCAGTCATGTGGTCGAATCCGCTGTTTGATTGAATGACTAGCGCGTTCACTGAATAACGACATATTGAATGAATGACGTTCAGTCAAGACGTTGAACGTTACATTAAACAACGTGACAATGCACGAGCTAGTCATTCAATTAAATACCAGATTCAACCAAATGACGGCGACAAACACATCCGTACACTCTTTTTTAAACGTGGTGACAATTTATGAGAAACTGCCGCTTTGATACACATAATACAGTGATTTGTCAAACTTAACAGCCTACTGAAGAAAGTAGAGCATATTAAGCATTCTTAAGTGAATAATGTTCTGACCTAAAAATTTCGTTGCAACAAAAAATATGGTGCGTTAAAAATTGACGACGTTATCATCGCCAATTTTCCACGCACTAAATCGAGTGTGGTTTTTATTTTTAAGGGCTTCAGCTAGTAATGCTTTCGCCAAATAACATAAAGTTAATACAATCCCTGAGGTACATTATATGGTAGGTATTTTAATCTTTTCTGAAATTTGAACATGAGCTAAAACAATGAAGGTATTAACACTATCAAATTTCCATACCTTACGTAACGCTACACCACCAGCACTAGCACATAGTTTCTTTGCTCTTTCATGTCAATATTTCTTTTCTTCCCCATCTGATTGACGTCTGCATTAAGCAAAACAAATTGTATCCCTTCGTATCTGTGAAATCCGATTAACCTATTACATTCTCGACACGTTCTTGCTTTAATGAATAATAAACAATTAATCAAACGGTTACATTTATGTTACCATACACGTCACTTACGTCATTGCATTTACATTAAATTTAATCTAACAGATGATATGCTCATTTATCAAGCTTTAAAAACTATGCCGATATATTAATAACCATAAAGTAAATAGTCGATAGAACATGCAAAACAAAATTGATACCACGTTATATCATTTCTAACAACATTGGAAGTATTAAAGCGTTGGTTATGTAACGTTACCTCAAATGTCCCAACAATTCCTGAAAGCTTTTATTACCGTCTATAAGAATTCGACTTCCGTGTTACAACTGTTTTCTTTCAACTCATCACTGAAAAAAAATAAAAAATAGCAACATCCATCCGCTTCGCTCACGCATCGACATAACAGTTCCTTTTAACCTAAATCTTGACAGATATTTAATCACAGTTAATGCGCCATTAAGAACAAAAACAATATCGTTATAAATGATTGTTGTTTTAAATTTCACTATTGAGATAGGTTTAAAAGCGTATTGTCTTGCTAAATGTTGCTCTGTAGATAACAAATTTTGGTCTTACCTAAAATACGCGTGTATAAAAGAGCTAATAAATATTGTTCTTTTAGCAATGCTAATTAGGTACTTCACAAGATGAAAATAACATTCGTATAATCGGTTTCCCTTTTAACAGTGCACTAACGATGAAAGTGATAGTTGATACAAATAGATTGAATGTCAATATAAGTCATGTATAACTCATTAGTTTAAAAAGCTTTGCGATTTTATACGTTGGATGTATCGGAAAATTTAGATCTATTACTATGTAGATATCTACTTACTAGACTATATATTTTTAGAGTCATATTTTTGATGTAAAAGTTAAAGCCATGTGCAAGAATTTCTTTTTTTCATAAGCAAATAGAGTTTTGATTAAAATCATAATCTTCAAATTCAGGCATAAAGCTCACACGATTAATAGTTGAATCAAGATTTCCTAATCTTATATAGTGAGTATTTAATTAATATCTACAATGTCACCAATAATAACTTGTTTATTAACGAACACTACAATGGTACTAATTCTTTTTAAAAGCGGATATGAGGTTTATGGCTTATCATTTAGAAACAATCGTAAAACTTACCGACGCACGATTCCGTTATATGGATATCCTTTGAGCCTAACTCTATCTTTTATGTAACATTAAAAAGTAATTTCTAACCGACAACTTTCATGAAACTACAAATGAGTTCTCATTACAGATGTTATTGAAGGCTAATAATTTCACATTACAAGGCAATAACATCGTTTCGTATCTTATATAGGAATCTCCAAGCGTATCCTTCTAACCATCTCAACAACGTAATTGGCCCGTGCTATACCCATAAATACGCCATACACCATACACCTGTCTGAAAATACCGCTTCATTTCAAAGTACCGTTGCATAGACATTGCTAACATTACAATGTTCAAATATGGAAACGAAATGTTAATATTTAACCCACATCATGGAAGATGGCATTTGGGTAATTACAGAGCACATGCCGCAGGTGGTAATACTAATGATAGATCTAAAACATCCATCAAGGAGATCGCTCCATATAAATAGCTGTTTGAATTGTAGTGACAAGGTGTAAAAATGACATTTGCAATACACTTGTCGTACGAGTATGTCTCGAAGGTGTCCATCATTTTTAAGCTTTGAAACATTTGCGAAAAAAAATCTTTATTTTTCTCATGTACTCTTCGCTCTTCGAAATGTTTAGACTTGCATTAATTATATAAAATTCTTTGTAATTCTTTAATTAATAATTTGCAACTCGTGTTTTCTTGAAAATCTTCAGCATTAAAAGATAATATGACGAATATCCATTAATGAATCAATCAATCCAATAATACGAATAGAAACACTAAGCAACAAAGTCCACTAATAAGGAAATGAATTTAGTGCTCATTTTACGTAATAGGTCGGTGTCTACAGCATTCATATCAATGCTATGTGGAAGCAGCTATAATTTCCGTATCAAGTTTTCCCATAGTTGTCAAACATACACCGTTATTCGTAGCGGTCGAATAACAAGAGGATGGTTTGTTTCATTGTGATTACTTGAACAATTTACGAGACAAGCTATATATAAATGTTATTAAGATAACTCATCTCTGTCGTTAAAGATAAAAGACATAATATTATTGTGATTAAAGAAGTTTAACGTCCACTAAAGAAATCTAATTTGGACTATTAATTAGCGGTCTAAAAATGCGCGTGTAGCAGGTGATGGCAAATTTTAAGAAACTAAATTTTAAGATATGTATTGTCTGTCTTTATATCATGACCAGCTGTTCCCCGCATTTCCCGGTTTCAACCGCATTGTTCCGCTCCTGTTGGTCTTAGCGTGATGATATATAGCCTATATAGCCTTCCTCGATAAATTGGCTATCTAACCGAAAGAATTTTTCAAATCGGACCGGTAGTTCCCGAGATTAGCGCGTTCAAATAAACAAACAAACTCTTCAAGTCTTCAGCTTTATAATATTATTCTTCTTTCTTCTTGTTAATATTATCGCAAGCATTCGTACATCACTCAATAATCGATATCATGATTACGATTAGCCACTCAGCGACAAACGATTACGCTTCATTCACGCTTTATCTCGCAGCAAAGGAAAGTACCCGCCTAACTTTCTTAAAACTTTATTATTTGTAATTTCCTCTTGTACTTTAGCTCGTTATTTATTATGACATCTGTTTCCAGTCCGATACGAGTCTAGCGATTAATCATCCACTTGATGGTGAAGTTTTGACCTTTGAACATAAACGGTTACACCTTTAACGTTAAAGCTATCTCGGATTTATTTATCATAGCAACCATTCACTGGTTATTGAGAGGCATGATATTTGAAAATGTTATGCGCGTTAAACGATGGATATTTCAGTCAATTTCGAACAGCGAAAATCTCACAATACCAAATTTTAGGATAATCATAGATATTTATATGCATTGGGATATTTGAAAATGTTATGCGCGTTAAACGATAGATATTTCAATCAATTTCGAACAGCGAAAATCTCACAATACCAAATTTTAAGATAATCCTAGATATTTATATGCATTGGCAATATCCTCTTGGACAGTCAACCCGGCTGTCAATCATATAGTGTTTATGTAGGAAATAATTCACAAGTATTTATTTACATCTGAACACAAGTAATAAGCGCATTCCATTATCTTTCTTCACATCAAACGTCACTTATAACTCGTCATTAGTTTGATATCACGTTAGATAAGTCACGATAAGAAAGAGATCATGTGCATAGCCGATAGTTTGACGCCCTGCAATGTCCGGGGTCAAACGCCCGTAGTTATTCTCCAGACTGCTTTCGAAGTTAAATCTTCTTTTTCATGGCACTTGCCAATAGAAACGGATTTTGCTGACGTCCAGCTATGGAAGTTTACTTATATTGGAAGATTATTATTTAAATTAAACAATTTATTGTTAGCTAATTATTAACCAATCGACTTCCTCACACAACGATTATTAGCCAATCATCAGTACCATAATCCAAAATCTTTTAAAATATGCAGTCGTAACGCCCAAGTCCTTCATTTGGCTGCTTTAAATATGCAGGTAATTAAATCGCTCATTATATAAAGTAATTACGTTAACACCATGATAATATTCATGTTCACACCCACGACGCTTACGTTCAAGCAATATCCGCACTGGCTCCTGATAAATCATACAGCACTCAAAATAATCTGTTAAATTTGACAGCTTCAAGTAGCTGCTTATGATATCAAATTATCTCTGCTGTTCATAGAACACTCGATATGCTTTTCCTTAATGTTTTAATGGTGTAAACACTTCTTAGACACTAATTGCCTTACATCAATGCATACTATCCGAAATATCCTTAAAAAATTGGTTATGGTTGCTTAAAATGGACACTTAATTGAACATACAGGTTTATATCACAGTTGACAGATATATACGTTATTTAACATGTCCAATCAAACAAAATATCGATGTATATCAGATCCGTAGTTTGAACAGATAACATAATATTACTATCTCCTCATGTGTCATGTTGTAAATTGTAACTTTCTCGCATTGTTTGGCAAGCCGAGACGCTAGCCATATTGTGGGTACACGTGAAAGTGTTTTAGATACAAATAGCCCTTGTAATAGTTAATTAATATGGCTTTAATTTAACCACAAATGAACCAAATAACGAGGTGGACGTGGCAAATATTTTTAAATCGAATTATCATATTGATTCCTTTTTTTGGGAGTGCGCATGTAGAAATATGTATTATACATTTTTGGATAACCTTATTTCTAATCACAAAATCTGTAACATTTAAGTGATGACACGAGCATGAGCAGAAATTGCTAATTTCATATAAGTGTCCGTTTTAGCTTCAGTTAAAAGTGCATGCGCAAATAAAGCGTGCTCATTCTGTGCCATTCTATTCTATTATTTTATTGGCCAATCTTCGTGACAATCAATATCAACTAGTCAGCTAGACTTAATAAGTCATTGTGATTTTATCACCCTATATTCATACAAGTGCGTGGGCTGATGGGTGGTTCCTATGAAAGCGAATAAGATCACTATTCGATCTCTTATGACAAGCAGATATCGACAAACCTGTAATGTTTGCAAAATATTCCCTTGCTGCGATCTTATCACCTCTGTTTAGACAATGTACTTATATTTTCGCGCACACTTCAGATTGGGCAACGATTAAAAGTCAAGACCTAATGAAACTATTGTTCTAAATGGTATTTAAGATTATTTCTAACTAAATTATTGGGAAAGGTCATGGCTGAACCTAATCAAAATCGGTACAATTTAGATACGTATTAGACCTGTCGATATTTACAACTAACACTAACAGTTGTACTCAAGCGTTACTTAATCCCGTTCTCACTTTAAATGTTAAATGCTTTATGGTACCGAACAAAGAAAACGGTTTGTTAAGTACGTAAGTACAGTACTCCAAAATTAATAATGCGCATGCAAATCTTCGCTAATTGTCGTATTTCCAAAATGTATTTCATTTGCCTAAACAAATTTTACTAAATTATGCATGAAGAAAATGCATTTAACCACTATCTATATACATATTGTCTTCGGACGCTCTGGGAATATGACAGTTACCGAACTGTGATGAAGAATTCTATGCGCATTATCACCTTTGGAGTACTGTACATAGTTTGAACTTTGAATTCAGTAAGTAAACTTTAACTAAAATAAATGAATTAAATACGTGTTTGCTGACTACGTTAACAGAACGCATATTGTCAAAAACATGTTACAAGTTCTAAACTACACCATTATTCAAAGCCGGTTTAGATAATTCCATAAATTACGTATTATCATATCGCTGTAATATAATACCGTTCTGGGAGACCATAATCTGAAATAAACGGTTTATGATCAACGTTTATATAAAACGTTTATATAGTCGGAGCTGACAAACATAAACAATAGATGGATAAGCAATAGAGCACTAGACAGTAGACATGTTGGTCACTACTCACTACGACCCTAAAATAAAAATTAATTATTATATTTAGCGTTATAGTAAAGCTATTTGTTGACACAGTTCAACTTGGACGTTTTCAGTGCATAACTAAATTTCATAATATTCAAATGAATTGCCATAAGGCAGCATAATTTTTTAATTACAGTCAACATAGACTCAATCTATGATGCATTTTAAATAGTTGTTCAAAGATTTGAATGCAATTTTTGTTCGTTCATGATTCATATCATATTCATGGATTTCTATCCAAAGCCAAATCCAAGCAATTGCAGAATTGTTGAAAACTCTCGAACTTTCTTTAATTTCTAAATTAATAAAGCTGCATCCAAAAAAGCGTCTACATTAACACTTAGGTAGAAATAAGACAGTAGACGTATGTCAGTTTGTTTGTATGTTTCCTGTCAACACTTCGCGACTGCACCTGCTTTCACAAGTGAAATTCAAGCGTGATTGTATCAATATTGCCTTTGAAGTTGTATTTTCGTACGAATAGCTCTCCATTGGTAATAATAGCTGGAATAAAGGAATAATTACCAGAAGTAGGTACAGCATTTGTATTGTTTTAAAAATATTTGTTTACTACAAATAGTTCATCGGATAGATTAGTTCCGAACGAAATTTTTACTCGGAACATCATTCCTTATTTTAACTTATAACTCAAGCCCCGGTATCACAGACACAATAGAAAATCTATTGTGTCGTGGACCGATCGGGCCGCTCGGGGCGCAATGGGTTAATATAAATCTCACTGCTCTCAATCAAAATGCATCTAACAACACCTCAATCTAAAACCCATCTCGCCATTTATGCAAAAGTTACCAAAGAAACATATTACATACATACATACGCATAATAAAGTAATATCGTAAGTATCATTGCCTTCATCTATGCACGAAGTACCAGGGTCGCATGAATCATTAGCCGGTCGAGTTATGTCCATGCATGGTCGCCTTCCAGTCAACCATGGCGTTCGAGTATCATCTATGGGCTATGCGGTTAGATATAAGTGCATCGAAACATTGCAGCTTTGTATCGTTAACACGTTACATAACCACATTTTATTAGACGGTGGGCACGGTTGATATTGAGAAGTTTCGGTGTAAATAATTTCACACCGCTTTATGTTTACAATTCATGTTAGAAATTTATAGAAATATTTTCGTTAGAGTGTATGATAATGTGAATAAGTACCTTATATTACAAACATAGCAAATTAAAGATTTAAGGATTATTAATTGGATATTTCTTTACACAATCACACAATCCAAAGTGGATTATTCAGTCAATCAATTAACTTTTAAGATTTTATATTATAACACTCCTGCGCTTATTATTTATCAAAGCAATTAATTTAAAACATGACCAATAATGTGATGGAAAAAATTGAAATGATTGTACTTTAATTTCTAAGCCGTCATTAGCACCAATCCTACGAAGACATCTGGTACATTAATCAACTCCACTTCATAATTACAAATACAAGAACCGCAAGAGCATCTGAAAAAGTTATCAATGGCGAATATTTCAAACACATCCTTCAACCTCGAGGAATGCTACACCCGATATGGTGTAACTAATTGCGTCAGAGCAGGCGTAGACGCATAACGGGCTGGATAATATGAGAATTATCATCAGTCGTCAAGTGTAACGGTGATCTGTGAGTGCATGTTTAACCCACACAAGTACGCACAAAAGGGAATATTAGTACAGAAAATATGCCGCATAAGTATTGCTCTAACAATACTTTCTTCGTTTTGTGGAAACCATACCGCATATGCAATGCACTGACAATACTTTCTGAGCTTCTGAATAATATCACAGTTATCTTTTGTATATCACAAGAGAGCAGTGAATTCATTTACTTACTTTGTAAACTCACATGACTTTTTTTAACGTGGTTATGGTGGTATGTACCAAATATTCTTTTTTATGTTATTCTAAAGAGAAACAGTTACATCGTAAATAAATTATTATTCAAAAAATAATTGCATAATGTTTATTTATACGAAAAAAGGTTTAACACATTCCATTCGTATTACTTTAACAAGTATCACAGCATACATTTTACCTCTTTAATTGCAGTCGGTGCATTTAAAGAAAATTTACATGTAAAAGTTTATACGTTACAAGCACCTTTACGGAACTAACATTACTAACAAATTTTTAAGAAAATTTCACACCCGTTAGTAGATCACCTCTAGTTATATAATTTCGCCCACCTACATTTCGGAAGTGCTGCCCATTCATATTCATTAGGCGCACTCTTTCGTTGAACGGTAAGTGCCCTTTGTATACCGTCCAGTGGTAGTTAAGGAAATGACGCCAAAACGGTACCTACTCATGATTAGTCACCGCACCTTACTATAGTATTCTTTCGTGCATCACTTGTCATATTCATATGAATCTTTACATAAGTAGGTACTAAGTGAGTCGTCAATTTGGACGTACATATTTTGTTATCTTTATGTATCGTGATTTCACATGTGTATCGTTTCTGTATAACATGGTAAACGTATAGCATAATGTTTAATTGCGACTTTCAGTTTAATTCAGTTTTCCGATAAAATGTTCCATGTTCACCACCGTGCCATCTCATTTTCTATACGTGAAAATTGTGAAAAAGGCGTGGAAAACATTGAGGGAAGATTGTAAAATTTAAGAGATTAAGTTCAACACGTTATTCGAAGCGTAACGAAAATGTAACACAATTTTGAAGTATCAGAACAATTACTAGAAAAAAAAATAAACAAATGTTACCGTCGCAGATATTAATATAACATGCAACTATTTACAATTTGTAAAGCAGACAACCATCACCAGCTGTGTATTGCCACAACAGACAAATACTTGCATCGTTCAAGCTATTTTGGCGTTAGGGGATTTACTTGTTTTACTTTGTGCTAAAGATAATTTGAGATGGAAAATACTGAACGGATTTTGATGTAACTTGGAATAGATAGGTATAGATTATGGTCTGGATTAGCATAGTCTATCTTTTGTACGGGTTTATTGGGTTCACGTGAATGGAAGTTCCCAGCACGAAAAATATATAATCTTTAATGCATTTTACCACGACTGTCTTTTCTGTTTATGCATACGATTTCCATATAGAGGTAATCGTATGCATAAGACGCTCAAAGATATAATCTTCTATTAACAACAGTTCGTCTTATAGCCAGTATTTACAATTTTTCCAACTAAATACATAAAGCTAGTGCCTTATAGTCCAATAAGATAAAAGCTTAGTATTAGATTCGCGCTCTATTAGACATGGGCTCTACCTCGGTATTTCGTCTCAATTTAGATCGCATGAGGTCAGTGAACCATCGACAAGGCCACAGTACTGTCCTCGTGGTAACTGAGATTTATGATCCTCTATTCTATTAGTAGTCCTTTAATTGCTAGCGATAACAAAATAAATAATCACTATTGTTAGTTCTGTTTTTAGTATTTAATTTACACAACTGAACGCTAAACTATAGACATATAATAATATAGACTAAACAAATGCATTATTCAGGTATCATTGCAAAGTAGATATTTATAATGATGTTTGATAAATAATATTATCAGGGAACTAATCAAAATAACACTGAATAG
This sequence comes from Colias croceus, assembly GCF_905220415.1. NCBI lineage: Eukaryota > Metazoa > Arthropoda > Insecta > Lepidoptera > Pieridae > Colias > Colias croceus. The sequence goes on along the minus strand of NC_059556.1, from coordinate 6,271,968 downwards.
CACTAGGTATATTGAATTTTTTACTAGGTATTTTAAAAATTCACACAATTTATATAAAGGGCTAAGAAAACATTGTTTAAATAACAAATAATAAATTCAGGGCCTTCAAGTTCTGCTTGTTTCGTTCAGATCCTAATAAATTGAAAACGCCAATTACTTCACGTTACAGCATTGGTTAAACTTTTTTGATAAATTGACTATTTTCAATCACAAACAAAACATTGTAACTGAGCCACATTAATACTATATTATGATACAAGTGTATAACATGTACAGACTAAAAGGCAATTTATCAATTACTTCTAATGCATCAAAAAATTTCAATAAATACGTCAGATATTTATGGTATGAATATCAAAACATAATTCATACTTGCATAACAGGCGCATACAATATCCGATGCTGATATCTCAAGTAATTACATATTAATCATCTTATAGCAGTACCTACAAATTCTGATTAAAACTCTAAATAATTCCATCAAAATGTTATCTACTATGAAAGTTGTCTAAACCCTTGGAGGTCACTTTACCAAGCGTTAAATTACTCGCTCTTATTTGTTTTATCTACCACGGGACCAGCATACCGTGAGAATAACTATCGGATAATTTAAATACATTAACTGTAGAAAATGCGTTATCAAATCCAATATTAAATTATCATGAAGACATAACATACCTATTTAGCGGAGTCGCATTTTGATCTTTAGACGACGTACCTGTAAGAAAAACATACATATTATTCAAAAAAGTTTAAGCATCAATTCATTATATCTAAAACAACTATTAAAAAGACTTAATATGGTTAGCGGTATAAAAGACATAAAATTATCTTGTTTGCTACACATATCAATGCACCCTCCACTTCTAAATGAAGCATTTAGGCAATAACTTTAATTTGCATTCCGACCTCTTTTGCTATCCCATAGTCTAACTCTAATATAAGAGGTGACCGAAGTGTTGGCCGCTCGCCAACCGAGGAGATATTCTCGGAGACCTTTTTAGACGTTTTATTAATTTCCCTTTAAAGTTATTTTCTCCATGGACGCCAATTCTTTTTTTCCTTTTTTCCTTTTTTTTCTTATGTTTCGTTTCTTCTAACCCAATTACCGGTTAGATTTTGGTGTGCATGCGTTGAAAGATACTTCGTCGACTAGAAACATCAAGGATGAACTTAAGACATGTCTCAAATACAGGGTGGACCAAAAGTCCGTTTACATTTGAATCGGTAGCTGCAACAAGCAGCGACAACAGGGTAGGGCGAGAGGGGTACGTAGCGCTAGAGCGGCCTATGGGAATTCAGTACCATGGCATCGTTCAGCGACAAGCAACGTGCGTTCTGTGTGCGCGAGTACTACTCTAACACCTTTTTTTTAGCTAGCGCAACGAAAATTTTGCGTCCATTACAACATACGGCGTAAAAATGAAGCTCCGTCAGTTCAATTGATTAGGAAATGGGTACAAAAGTTCGAGGAGACAGGTTCAACAATGAATCAACCACGATCCGGCCGACCTAGAACATCAAGAGACCCCGAAAACGTAGAGCGTGTAAGAGCGTCTGTTCGAGAAAATGCTGTCACACTGAATACAGAGCGGTATATTGCCATGCTACAGGACTTTTTTACACCAGCGCTACAGGAATTCGATGGTTCTAATCAGAGAACGTGGTTTCAGCAAGACGGGGCCACATGTCACACTTCTAATGACTCACTAAGCGCTGTTCATGAAATTTTTGGACAAAAGGTGATCTCTAAAAGAGGTGACATTAACTGGCCACCTCGTAGCCCGGACCTATCCTCAATGGATTTATTTCTATGGGGATACCTTAAAAGTAAAGTTTTCAACAGTAATCCGGCGTCTCTTGATGAATTAAAAGACAATATTCGAATGGAAATGAGAAACATTTCACAAAACACTTGTGAGGCCGTCATTGAAAATTTTCGCTCCAGATTGCAGCAGTGTCTAAATAGTGAAGGATCACATATGGACGATGTGATTAGTAAAAAAATAAAATCCCTATTTGTGTATTTTTTAAATAAATAAACAGATTTCATCTTACTTAAATAGTTTCTTCTAAATCATCGTTTGAAATGTAAACGGACTTTTGGTCCACCCTGTACTATCAGAACAAATTTTATTGCATATTATAGTCAGTGTAGTAGTCTCATTACGGAACTATGTATACTGTATCCGTATCCCGTGCCTACATTGTTTTAAATTGCTCGTTGTTATTATTTATTTCTAAATTCAATATATTGCTTATGTAGAAGAAGTAAGAAATTAATTAGTCTGCAACTCGACATTTAACAGCGTTCAACAATAATTTAATTCTCGTACTCAAGCCATATTTCGCCAGACAATGCCTATTTGCAAATGTCGTACAGCATCTTATGTCATATAAATCATAGATACCCGCTGTTCAGTTCGTGCCATGACAGACAATATCCATGGGAACCGCTCTAATTACAAAACACATAATAGTTATCTAACGTGACATTTAAACGTTTGATACTTCGCTATTATAATTTGTCGTATCGCCTGACCCGATCCCTTGTTATTGCTAACCCTAGCAGCATAATAATCTCATAGAAATGTCAAATGATTTGAACCAGTTGCAATCGATCTATATTTTCCATTGAGACTCGAAGACTAATGGGTCGATTGTATTGTACGATATCGTTTGAATCTTTAAGCTTTTACGTTATTTATAGAGAGAAAACAAGACAAGAGTATAATTTCTTTATTCAGTGCTTATAATACTGCTCATAGGAAACAAATCATTACGAGACCTTTTATATGAAATCATTTATGCATATCAGTTGTGATTTCAACTTGTTTTGCTCTACAATTTATAAACGAGACCATATTAAAGCCCATTATGTTCATATCTCAGTCCATTAATGCCACAAGACACGCTTCCCCGCTCACGTACAAACCTTCCTCGTTGTAATTCTAATTACACCCACTTATTGGCTTCGTTTATAAACGACTTGTGATATAATTTCATTGAACTATTCACAAATCGATCAATTTATCTCTATTAGAACGATGGCTGCAATAACCGAGATGGGAAAAAGCCAATTTCTTTTCCTCTGGACGATGGACTATACTTTTACTTACTAGTTATATGTTTCTATATCTATATTAAATTATTATAATGTAAGAAAGTGGTAAAGTGTCTCTCTCGTTTTTATTGTATGATTGTATTTTATCTTAGTCGCAACCGGCAAAAGCCGTAAATTTTAATGGTGATGTGGCTGAATTTACTCGGGTCAGTCAAATGCGTCTTCCACTGAATAAGAAAATCAAAGTGAAACGGATGTTTCCATGCATTAATTTTATTACAACTAAATCGCAGGAAAGTGATTTGCAATATGTTGTGTGGTTTTATGAAACCACGGTAAAAGTGAAACTTTTTTTCACACTATAGACATTTAACTAAAAATTTTCGTATTTGTACGATAATTATCGTGCGTACCGTGCGTCACGCGACATGCACTACACAGACCAAAAAGTTTGAGACGATGTAATAAAAGTTACACTTTAACATGAAGCAAATATTGTAACATAACTTTATGTGTCTCTTTCCCAAAAAATTTACCTCATCTCTTCTATCTTTCTAAGAAATTCTAGAACCTTCCATCCCATTCACTTTAGTCGGCAACCACAAATTCCAAGGTACCAATATCATACACAGCAATCGCCGCGTACATTTCAGCAAGATTGTACCAACGACGTGTGTTCTTAAATTCACATTCGCTTACACTCAAGCTATTATCACTAATACGTAACAATTTCCACATCAAGCCGGCATTCCGAATGGGTAACTGTACAATATTCGCCAAGCCCTTAATAATCTCAGACTACAAGCATGTTGCTACACTTTAATCCAGTTCAACTAGTACATAAATCACTCCTATGCCGACTATGCTAAGGTAATTGTCCCGCTCAAATGAGATTTCTCTCGAATTTGCGTTGTTACAAATTGATTTTCACAACTAAGTATAGAGACGATACAATAACAAACGATGCAGTTCTAGATCACAAGGAAGGATATGGGCTAAATTTTTATGAAAATTACTTTAACAAGTAGGTACTTTTTAAAGTAGGTACGTGTCAGCAGTATTATATAATATATCGGAACTTGGAAGTTATTAAAGAGTATAGACCAACGTTACACGTACACATAAATAATAATTTCAACTACATATTTGTTAAGATAATATATTCGCTCCGTTTCTGTTAGTAACTACATGCTTAACTACAAAGTGTGTATATTAGAATAAAAAAATACTATTACGTATTACATACCTATCCAGCGTAAAAAGTCAGTGTCCGCAAATCAAAACAATATCCGACCGCATAACCGCAAAGTTTCACAACTTAACAATTTATTAAAATTCTAAATTAAATGAGAACAATTAGCATTAACGCGGGGCACTGTGTCTGTACTCTGTACTAAATACATTATTCAAAAGATTTTTAAGATAATATTCAAAGACACATTCAAAAACGCTCTACTTTTAGAGGACTAGGTAAATTATTAGTATGATTTAAATTAAATGCGGCTACATGTGTACAGTACTTAAGAAAATTGTGTAAACAGTATGTATTTGAAATTGGATCAAATTATTTTATGTTCAAAGTATTGTTAGGTAAAAATTTAAATAATTTTCACGTTTAGTCAACTGTAATAGAAATTCCAAGCGATTTTACACAAGGGTCCTGCGTTAGATATAGCAGTACATATTGTAACTTAACACTAGCATCAATTAGCAACTGCTCAAATAAAATACTAAAATTCTGCCTCCGACGTGAAAAACTGCTAAAAGTTTTCTTGCTAGAATTATAAGCGAATAATTTTTAGTTCACTAGTGTGCATAGGTGTTCGCCTACAATAATACAACAATTTAAATTTTACTGATTAGTATCTACATCTAGTATCTACTACTATTATTCCAAAAACAACTCAATATAAAACGATTACATATTCTCAGTAAAAATGAAGGGTGCGATAACTCCAACCCTCGTGATTTAACTGATAATTTCTTTATTTTATTAAAGACAGCCGAATTTTGCTTTACTCGAACATTTGTGACAGACCCTTTTATCGTAAAAGCTATAAACTGACCTTTACCATACTTTTATAACACAATATAACACTATAAAATACAAATATAAGAATGAAAGTTTTTATGGATGTGAAGATAGGAAAGCTCTTTCTTTCCAAAGCTAAAATAAATTATGGAATAGATTACTTCTCCTCCTATTGGTAACTGTTCAATTCTGATTCATACCAATAAAAAATAACGCGATATAACACTAGGTACTTACCTACGCATATAAGCATAAATAAAAAGACGAAAGCTCCATATAGGCATACAAATGAAATCCAAAAGACCACCTGTAGCATTATTAGACAGATCGAGAAAGTTCTAACGAGCAATTAAATAAAACTCATTATGCTTATAAAATTGACACAGGACAGTTTCACCGGTCATTACTTGTGATTTGTACAAAACATACACCTACATGAGCACTACTTTCGCTCTTATGCTCTCTCGATGCACTTTCTATCATCAATCTTTAACCTTTTTAAAGGTAACATCAATTAAGTTTAAATTCTATGAACAGACTAGGGATTAATATTGACCAATTGAACAGTTTGAAAGAATAACATTATAGAATCATATTTATTCTCATTGCTTGTCCAACTACGTTCATAATCAACGATTCGTTTGCCAACGAAAGATAGGCAGCTGATAATTGTTTTGTTACGGTCAACGCAATCTTGAATTAACTCTTACATTAGTAAATCGGTATAAGATTCAAATTATATAAACAAAATAAACGCAAATGCAACTAGAACACTTTGCAGGGCAATAAACTACAATACGAAAAGGTAGATGCGATATTTACAAACATGCCATTCCCGAGCATGTTTATACTACGTTATAACAGTAGCAAAGCTGTGATGTGGTTGTGAGCTTGTATAAATAGCGTCATATAAACATGACACGTTATATAATAGGAGAATAACATAACCGAGCGATTGCAGACTTGTGGTTTTAAACGTTTGCAATGGAAACATTAACTCAAATATTCCTACAAAAATTTCTGAACTTTGGAGTATCATTTTAATCTAACAGCTAAAAAAGAGCAAAAACTTAAACGCTTAACCAGACCTATATTCATATAGTATCTTACGAATAGCTACTTCTAAAAGAAATATCGTTAGATCATCCAACTGCAATTGCAAAATTATCAAACACGATACATATTTTGATAGTAGTTAGATATCAATCATAATAGTGTACATATTGTACAAGGAAACGACAAGATCTACTAATACAAGTCCCTAAGGAGTCGATATGAATTGCGTTATTGAGTAACCCAAACTACATATGGTCGGCGCCATCTAGGTTAAATACAGATAAATAGTTACATTCGATCCACTTGAACTTTAAACAAACAGCGTATTATAGCGTTAAAAATAGAGACCTCGTTGAGTTGGCAAGATTCTAAGTTCTGACTCCCGCAGAGTCACATCAAGCAAGTACATAATAAATTTTGTAGAAACCAATTTATTTTGATACCTCGCTGCATTCATCATAAATCACAATATAAGGCGTGGGAACACACTTTTTCTCGATTGAAATTAGATTGTTCACCTTGACTGATCCTTTGCACGTGATTTTAATATCAATACAGCTCCCTTTAAATGGTAGTCAAGTATAGCGCTTGCTAAATAATTATTCATTACAGAACACCTAGTTCCATCATAGAGTTATAAAGCGAATTATGTACTTATTCTTACATCGATGTGTTTAATAAACGATACATGAGGTAAAGGAAAATATTGAGCACGTGTACAAATTCTCATGGTTGTAGCTCATACTGTGACAAATCAATAACGCTATAACCTTGAATTCTTGATTAACCAACGATAGCGACAACTCTTGCAATATTACACAAACATCGTTTTCACATAACCGGCCATCAATCTCCACGATAAAACAGCACAAATGTTCGTAAGGGAAGTAAAAGCTAACATTTAAATCTGCATACTTGATAACGGTGACCCGCATAGAAATGGCCAACCGACCCTTTAAAGGAACGGACTAGAAAGCCGGAAAATCGTGAGAGATGAGAGATTGCGACGACAACGAAATGAAACATCGTATGCAGAACGACGGACTGGCGCTTGACACTGCTTATACACAAGTTTATTATCGATCGTGTGCGATCGACATGGGAATGGATGTTGGTACACACAATAATGGCTATGGGAGGAACATTACTGATGCTGTCTCGAAATGTCTTCGTTAATGTCAGGCTTTGAAAGGAATTTATTTTTATGGTTAATATATTATCGCGACTTTCATGTCTCGAAGACTATGATCAACATTTAGTGAATATTTGTATGAGGAGAGGAAAATATTATGTTAAAAATCTTAATTTTTAATACCTATACTTTTTTTCAATACATGGTAGACTAAAATAATAATTATTATAACTTTAGTAATGTACGCTACATTAATCTTCCTAATATTTTAGCTACATCACGAAATACACTTTAAAACTCTCCAACCTCCAAATGTTTTCACAACAATTAATTTGAGCTAAGCGCCAAACGTATTCAATATTCTACATCAACAAACCTGCAGTCACGTCAACTCGGTATTTACCACTAATTAAAGTTTACAAAGGTCGCTTTCTACACGAGATCGAAACTGCAAAGCAAACGGTACAAAACATGGGGTAAACAAATATTATTTATAGGCGCTTTTCACAATGGGCAGCGTTGGGCGAGTAGAGGCAATCGCGATAGTCCTAGAAGGCCTATAGGGCCTAAATGTTTATTCACAATCGCTGTAATTGCGGCAAACATCCACGATCATTTGCTGGGCCAACGCTGCCCATTGTGAGGAGGGCCCGTTACACCACACGCATTCGCTCCACGTCAACTACCCCCTACCGACTTACCCTTACCGGAATATTTATGAATCATAAACACGCGACGTTTTACGCACATATGATGGACGCAGGAGCTAATGGAATTAAAATTTGGACAGCTTGCACTTTCTGATTAAAAATAGATATTATGTTACAGGAAATGTATGTAATCCGTCATTGTATACAATTCCTAGGAAATGTATACAATTCCTAAAATCGTACGGAAATGTGTGAAATAAATTATTTTATACACATTTCCTAGGAAATCTATACATTTCCTAAATAGCTATAGGAAATGTAAAACATTTAAGATATTGATATGTCGCAGGCTAAAGCAAAGGGGGCGCAGGACTTAAAAATTTTTTGATGGAGTTGGTGTCATTATAACACCTATTTATTATTGTTTTATCGTAAAGATTACGCTTATATAAGCATGTTTTAAAGGAACAACTTTTCTCTAAAATCAAAAATAGCCGAGATATTCGCCCTCAAAATTAGGTTAGGTTTAGGTTAGGTTAGCCGTTAGGTTAGGTTAGGATAGGTTTGTTAAAAAAAACTACACAGAAATAGGAGCCCCGCGAAGCGGGGCTCCGTCGACGAAGATCGAACGATCGAAGATAATAATATGAACATAATTACAATTTTACGGTATGACTGTTACCCGATTGTATCAATAAGAGCTATAATAAAAAAAATAACAACGTGTTTTATTACAGAAAGCATTTACTTTACACATTTCCTAATACGATATAGGAATTGTATACAATTCCTAGGAAGATTATACATTTCCTAGGATATGCATGCATTAAATAGTTTTTTAAACAATATTTTATACATTTCCTAAATGGTATCGGAATTGTACACATTTCCTAGGAATTGTATACAATTCCTTGATTTCATACATTTCCGGTAACAGATACACAAATAAATGCAGGTTATGTCGCATAGGTACATGTATTATTTTATATACCTATCAAATTAAGTATCCCCGAAAATTATAATCGTCATTATTTTAATACATAAGGGTGAATTATGATATTGTAATTCTTTCACGTGAACAAGTAAAATAAAAATGATGAACCAATATGTATAGTAAATAATGTGTAATATTATGTCCTATATGTTGATGTAAGGACAAGTAATTATTATCAAAGCTAACAGTCTTTATTCTTTAATTTACAGATGATTTCATTGAAATATATTTGAACAATACATAAACATAAGAGAAAGTTAATCTATCAAAATCCAATCACAATTTGTTTCACATCTGTAATATCTATCATCAAGCTTAAACTCAAATGCTCCACAATCTACATGTTAGTGTGAGAATAGTAAAATGATACAATTAACATCACGTTTCCTTTGTAACTATTTTTCATCAATCAGCATCATAATATCCGTCCGATAGATCCATGTCCGCAATAAACTTTAAAATAATGGCTTCTTGATTAGTTATTATAATTGCAATTAACTCGGCTTACAATAATTTATTTGTAAATGAAACGAACGTTATTTGAGTGATGTAATTTGTCTTAGGTATAGCTTTCAAAATAAAGATAAGCTCCTCATGATAACAACAGATGTTTATCTATAAATACGCATTTTTATTCAATACCGTTAATTTATTATTTAGAAATTGTACCAAAATATACTGATGTCGCATCTCATGCAATCTGATAGAACTACACTTACAACATATTATGTTGGACGTTGGTATCGACACGTTTCTTATAGTGGAGGCACAGAGTGTAGTGCCCTCAAAGCTTACATGAAAAGCGTCGTTGTAATTAGCGTGAACATCTTAGCAAATCCCTTTATGAAGGTCGATGACTCAACGTTTGATTGATCACTAAATAACTATTGTTAAACATGCATTCTGTTTGAAGAGCCATTCTTTTGTTTGTTTACTATACAATCACGATGACCGTCAGTTAATATTTAAATTATAATTACTTAATACCATAATAACTTTGTAAATGTGCTAAAATACAATAATGCAGTTTTATTTTAACGTTTTAATAAGCAACGAAACAAGATAAAGATTATTGTAGTTATAGCAAAATAACTAATTATTATGTAATGTACCTATATCAAGTCCAATCATAGGCTAATTAAACCAAATAAGAAAAAAAAGTGAAGCAATTTCATACTAACACAAGACTAACACATATTGTAGCTCAAATTGGCAATTGATAAATAAGTTTCCGTAGTGTAGCGGTTATCACGTGTGCTTCACACGCACAAGGTCCCCGGTTCGATCCCGGGCGGAAACAGCAAATTTTATTTTGCTGCACCATTTTATGACGTATTATTTAAATTTTCTCCCTTTTCCGGTTTTCAAACAAAAAATTGTAAAAGAAAAATTGACAACTCTTTGAATACTTACACATCTCTACATCTCAGTAGGTACCAGTTTCTCGCAATTCGCGAATATATCAGAAACAGACACCAATTTATCAGGGAAAGTAAATATCTAAATTTACATATTACATAGGCCTATATCCTTACATCACGCGACACTACCGTTATAGCATTTCAGAGTTGATAATGACGCGGAAGAGGTCGACAATAAGTATTTAACTGGACTTCTAGTGGACGCCGGCGTTCAGGAAGTGGTACCATGGCTGAATGATGATCATGAGGAAATGTTGTTTATGGAGTATTTATCGACTTATAGGCTTTAATATTAGATTTTTCGCATTTATAATAAACTGTTATTCGTTTGTGTACTGCTCGATAATTCAGGTTCTAACTTATACTAAACGAAATTTTTGACTAGTTTTGAATATTGTAAGTATAACTGGAAAAATATATTTAAAATGCTGTAAGTACACATGTTGCAATAATTAAACTCTAACTCAAACATTTATTTATTCAATCAGACTTCTTCTAGAAACACTTTTGAATCGTCATTACATTTTTTTTACAATAACTACGATATTAAAGCCGGCAAGGACTAATAATAATTACTTCTTACGCCTACAAAAAATACTTTACTGATTAGAAATTAATTCTCAGTGTCATTAACAACTGGTTGAACAACTTGTCATCAATCAACGTATAAATTAGAAAAAGGATATACGGAAGAGCAATGTCCTGAGCTATTTTAGAACAAAGGACGGGAAGGACACGGAGGCATTAAAGAATTTTACATGTCTATTTATAAGAACACAAAGATTATCTAAGTATCATCAAAACATGAATGGAAAGAATTTATGATTAACTGAATCAATATAAGATATATTAATGGTAATAAAAAATGAATACTGCACTATGGCAGTAAGTGATCTCTTCCAGACTACGCAAATTATTGCGGTATCAAAACAGTTCACAATCGTGCCTGCATTAAAAAAATATATAATCTTCACGTCCACAACGTTACAAATTTAAAACAATAGAAATTCCACTACGTATTACATGAATTCAAATAGAAATATAGGGCAATAATTCCTTAGTTGCTCGTAATCTATCCGTGGCTCCCAGTGAAGCGTGAAAGATCAATAATAATTTAAATCTTTGTTTAACTCGGCCCGTCAACCGGGTCACCGTGAACAAATTATGGAGAAATAATTGAGTTTTGTAAGTAAATTGTAATGCAACGTAATCATAATTTTTAATATGCATGGTCTCTTTAATTATGGTATTCTGTGAAAGCAATTTGTACGGTACCTCAAAACCATCGCATAAACTTCCAATTGTAATTATGGTATTAAAATATCTAACGTAACTTATCTTATTTATTAAACCACGGCCACAATTTACAAATACCGCACTATTTTTTATGGTTCATTATAGACGAACATTTGGGATGGGATCAGCAATCTTCACTTGATATTTGATATCTAAAACAGCTACGGATATATTATAAAGTAATATAGATGAGGACAGGAAGATAAATTAATAACTCAGGTCTGAGGCCCCGGAACCACAGACACAATAGAAAATCTAGGTTATTTTTCCGTGGCATTAACTCAGTGACTTTTTAGAATAAACGTGTCGTGTTTACCGAATAACTGAATGATGACAGCCGAATTATTACTTGAATTATGATCAATAATTTTGTGATCGATGTTGGGGTTTGTGGAAAAATATAATCATCGATAAACAATTCATATCTAATAATTTCATAAATACAAGCCCTTTTGAGTGACGTTTTGCTTCTGAAATTAGAAATGGTAACAACCGGCGCGCGTCCGAATTTTCTAAGTTAAAATATCGTTAAAAAATCAAACTTCATTAATTAAATAGAATTTGTTTTATGTAATTTTATTCATCGATGGCCGACCTCAATTCTGTTTACGTACAGGATTTCGACACTTAGCTATAAGGAACATAATCGGCCGCTGACCCTTAAGCACGTGTATCTATTTTGGTTTGTTGCCTGTAGGAAAATGCTTACCAATCTCGAGTGATAAGCATAAAAAACTGTCAAATACAAGTAACTATCACATGGCGCAATCACCATTGATAGTATTACATATTATTATACTGAATTATATCTACACGACGAATAGGCGATAACTTATGTTACAAACTATATTTTGTGAATGTGTGCTGAGAGTAAAATTTAACGATTTTGGTATCTTTGAATCAATCCAAAGAAGGTTTTTTGAGAAGTAACTTCAGGATTTTTTTTAATCAAGCAAAATTTTTCCAATCGTGTTTTGGAAACAGTCATCCCATCACACATACGTTCTGTAATACATATTAGAAATTTCAGTGCGAAAAAACTTCAATATTTTCAATTATAGCTCATAGATAACAGTCCATTTTGCCGTGTTCACCTACAAAAGGCCCTTAACTGCAGTCTGCAGTTGTTATAAAAAGCTTCCAATTTAAAACACGAAATATATATTAAATAAGCATATACATGAAAATAGCGCACTGCAATGACACACAGCGCCATCCTGTTTGAGCTAAGGAAATAAATGCAAATGATTTGAACAGTTTAAAATACATCTTGTGTTATTATTTATATTTTCTTAATCCTTTTTCTCTGTATAATGTTTACTTGTTATAATTGTGCAGGTTCAATATTTAATAAGAATTAACTAAAACTTAAACACAGCCATTTCACATAAGTGATATAAATTTATAACTAGCCATTTATTGTATGCCTTTTTTATTCTGTAATGGTGCATTTGTGCATTTAGATCAAATGAGCGAATGCTCATTCTAACACGACTATGAAATGTTCTAATAATGAATAATACTGAATATGAGTTTTTTCACTAAAATATCATGAATGTTAAAGCGTAGAGTGAACAGATAGCTTCTAGGGAAGCATGTTCTGTCTTAGACCACATCTCGGCTTAACATCAGGTTAGATTGTGGTCAAGCACGTTCCTATTCCCAATAAAAAGAATCTTTAGCTCAAGCTCTACGTTTTGTTTGGTCCAAATGCACAGTAGTCTATATATATGTTACCGGAAATGTATGAAATCAAGGAATTGTATACAATTCCTAGGAAATGTGTACAATTCCGATACCATTTAGGAAATGTATAAAATATTGTTTAAAAAACTATTTAATGCATGCATATCCTAGGAAATGTATAATCTTCCTAGGAATTGTATACAATTCCGATATCGTATTAGGAAATGTGTAAAGTAAATGCTTTCTGTAATAAAACACGTTGTTATTTTTTATATTATAGCTCTTATTGATGTATCAATACCCGATTGTAATCGGGTAACAGTCATACAGTAAAATTGTAATAATATTATGTTAATATTATTATCTTACTAATTAACATTTTAAAAATCAACTATCTAACTTTTAACGTAAATATCACAAAATCAACTTATATTTATTCTTATAAAATCAAATTTTCATTTTGCAAGTAATCAGTCCCCTCGTCCCGCTGTCCTCGCGTACCTATATTTGGCGCAGTCAGATTGTACAATCCGCCGTATTACATTACGGCTAGCTGTTTTAATATGCCGAAAATTCATCTTTTTCCAAAATTCTACAAAAAGACGGTCGCGAGCCGACGGTGCCCCACTTCGTGGGGCTCCTATTTCTGTGTAGTTTTAAAAAACACGAACCTAACCTAACCCACCCCCTTATCCAAACCAAAAAATTCTGACTACGAATTATCGGCATAGTTACTACAAAATGCCGACCGGCATGTAAACGACCAGATTATATACAACTTGCCTGCGACATATCAATATCTTAAATATTTTACATTTCCGATAGCTATTTAGGAAATGTATAGATTTCCTAGGAAATGTGTATAAAATAATTTATTTCACACATTTCCGTACGATTTTAGGAATTGTATACATTTCCTAGGAATTGTATACAATGACGGATTACATACATTTCCGGTAACATATATAAAACTCAAAGGTGACTGATATAGTGATCTATCAACGCACAGCCCAAACCACTAGACGTATCGGGCTGAAATTTGGTATGCAGGTAGATGTCATAACGTAGGCGTCCCCTAAGAAAGGATTTTAGAAAATTCATCTCCTAAGGGGGGGAAAATAGGAGATAAAAACTTATATGTACCATGAAAATTTATCTTTTCCACGCAAGCGAAGCTGCGGGCAACAGCTAGTTATAGATAAAAAATCATTAAATTAGTTCAGTGAATAGTTTTGAAGTTTATTTTTATTTGATTACACACAAAATAAGTATTTCCTCTAAATTATATTAGATCAGATATGATAATTAATAGGTTAAAAAGGTTTTTTGCAAACTTCAAGGTTAAGTTTTTATATATGTTACCGGAAATGTGTTGGATAAGGGGGTGGGTTAGGTTAGGTTCGTGTTTTTTAAAACTACACAGGAATAGAAGCCCCACGAAGTGGGGCTCCGACGGCTCGCGACCGTCTTTTTGTAGAATTTTGGAAAAAGACGAATTTTCGGCATATTAAAACAGCTACCGTAATGTAATACGGCGGATTATACAATCCGACTGCGCCAAATATACGCGAGAACAGCAGGACGAGGGGACTGATTACTTGCCAAATGAAAATTTGATTTTATAAGAATAAATATAAGTTGATTTTGTGATATTTACGTTAAAAGTTAGATAGTTGATTTTTAAAATGTTAATTAGTAAGATAATAATATGAACATAATATTATTACAATTTTACGGTATGACTGTTACCCGATTGTATCAATAAGAGCTAGATAATAAAAAAAAATAACAACATGTTTTATTACAGAAAGCATTTACTTTACACATTTCCTAATACGATATTGGAATTGTATACAATTCCTAGGAAGATTATACATTTCCTAGGATATGCATGCATTAAATAGTTTTTTAAACAATATTTTATACATTTCCTAAATGGTATCGGAATTGTACACATTTCCTAGGAATTGTATACAATTCCTTGATTTCATACATTTCCGGTAACATATAATTGGTGCATTCTATAAACTATTGACAAGCAAGAAAGGTATGTGAATAGTTATAACTGATTACAAAATTATCAGTCTGAAATGTAATGGCATCAATTACCTGAATAATATTTTTTTAGACCAGAAAATCTAAGATAGCTTTTTCAATTCAATATTATGATTGATACCATTAATTTTATGAAATAACAACATTTTACCGAAAATGTCTGAACTTTGGAACATAAAATAAATGCATTTTTTTCAATTAAATTATGATTATATTCATAATACCTATTGAACATTTTTAAGTTTTATTAAATTTATACATCCAGCATATCCATCTATTTAGCCAGTAAAACAAACTATAACGAATTAAACGATCAATTAACGCATAGTTAAATATAACAAAATTAGTAAGAAAAATAATCGACGAGACCAAACATGCGTGATGCGAATCGATAAATCGAGGCTAAACAAAATGCAATTTTAGCACAATTACTTTGTATGCGTGAACTGCACTACCTAGATATCGAGACAATTTTACTACGGTCAGTGAATGAACTAAAGCTAGATAATTGTAAAAAGCTCTAATTATGAACACATGATTAAAAAAATTTAAAACATAGATTAGCTCACCCGGCGACAGGTGCAATAAATGCAATTGCAATGATCAATGAAGAAACATTAACACGAACAGTTCAATGTTTTGAACAAATTTAATACACAACACTCACTTGGAATTAAAAGGCTCATTGCCAACTACACTCATTTCATTAATTATTCTTCTATGAAATGCTAGATTGTAGGAAATTTAGCAATTTTTTTTAGTTTTTCACTATACAACTTCGCGTTTGTGGATTCATTTGACGTTGATTTGAGTTTTGACAGTTTGACACCACAGAGTAAGTAGTGTTTGACACTTTTTTTTTTTCTTTCTTCATGGCAAAAGACAAGGCAAAAGACTATGCTAAATTTTGCCATATTCAAAACTTTAGTTCGTTAATTTCACATGTTAATTTTAAGTTCCTTTTATTTACACCCAGTTATTATCAGATGACGCTCAATAAAAGGCTACCATTCACAGACGCATCCATCGGCGGGAGGTACTGTCTGTCTGTGTCCGTCACTTATAAATGTCCTTTGTAATACATAAATCATAATATTTATATTATCATTATCATATTTATATTATACATTATATTTATATTATGTATTGTGTGTAGAAAGTGCGATAAAAGTAACAGCCTGGTACGGCCAAAGATTTTGAATTTCGTTACGGTACGGTTTGGGGCTCGCCAGGGCTTGCCTTGTGGTGCGTATAATCAATGATAAGGCAATATATTATGTTTCTTTCAAGGTTTCTTTTAATTATGTACCTGTATATTACTCACATTATAGTAGAGCCATTTTAATAGGCAACATTTGACAGTTCAACAAAATTCAACAACGTAACCTAGTAACGACGACATAGAATAACATGATATTTCGTTTTGTTAGAACTGCATATTTGCTTAACTTTTTTCAATTATGATTACATATTTATAATAATAATGGCCGATACAAGTAATTTTAAGATTTCATTTTACTGATAAACCATACTAAACATAATAAACAATTTCTGAATTGAAGAACTGACGTCGCTACAATTTTGTGTCAATAAACCTTTTTTCTTTTTAAATACCAGAGACGTTCCTCTGAAAATCGAAATTTGACATCTAGAATCGAATGCATTGATTACTTGTGAATAAAAATCATCATAAATTAACTTAGAGCATTAAACCAACCGGAGTGGCCATTGGCAGGCGTTCCCCGCTCGCCAAAGGTTTGAGTACGCGTTACATACCTGATATATAAAACTAGTTGACGCGCGCCCAACGCCATTTTGCTTATGTCAGTGAACGTGAAAAAACCGGAGCGAAATATGCCAAATTGAAGTGAATTTACGTGTAAGAAGTGGTCAGAAACGTGGAATGTAATTAAGGATAAAGCCTGTCCCAGACAGACGCGGCCTGCGGTGGCGATCTGCTGTTGCCTTCTTGCTTGACCGTGATAACAATATACTGCCGCGGCCGCGGTGGCGGTCATTCTAACCTTCAGCGGCACATTAGCTCTCGAGTCTCACCTGCAAGTGGACGTTAGTAATGGCCAATCGTACGAAGTTTTCTTGCTTTTATTGCCCATATTTTGTCTTTAATTCTTTTGTTTTTTTAGTCTTCATGTGATGTATCATACAAAACTGGGTAATTTTGCACTATTTGAATAAACAACTCAGTGTTTATAGGCATAATTTCACGCGGTACACGCGGCCTGTTGCAAAAATTTACAACTGATCGCGTAATGACCGCCTCATGTCCGCGCGCTCATTCACACAGAAGCGGTGGCGGAGAGGGCGGGGCTTGCGGCCGCGGTAAGCCGCGCTGTGACCGCGTCCAGGCCGCGTCTGTCTATGTCGTTCCTAGAACTTTCAAGTCATCCAACTGACCGCCGCGCCACCGCCACCGCAGGCCGCGTCTGTCTGGGACACGCTTAATGTTACTTTTCATCTGTAAGTACTTTTACATCAAAATATTGTGAAATATTGCAGCAAATTTGCAAAATACTGAAATATATTGTCAATGTAAAAGTGTTGCCACATAATGGTACTACATCCACTTTTGGGTAAATTTTAAAATACGTAGACTGTTTTAATATTTAATTATAACTTTTATCACCGTTCATATTTGTTATTATAGAGTAATAAAATTTAGCCAAAGAAACCATAAATAACGTGAAGTATAATTTGTATAAACTTTATGAATTAATGATAAATACCGTTTGCAAATTCATTTATTGTTTATCTCCAACACATGTCTTTCTTTAATATTTTATAGTATACTAAGTTTAAGTTTGTATTTTATTAATTATAATGCAATTACTTACGTTCGTAACATGTACGTAAAAAGGCATTTTTAATTCGTTATTCTGGTATCACTGCATAAAAATTAGGGATGGGACGGTAAAATAATAATATCGATATAAATATTATCCAGCCGTGGGCGTCTTATGGCTGATGATGATAAATTTTATCAGTTTGTTTCATTCTCATTTTTTTTTCAGATTTCTAAAAGCTGCTGTGATTCGGGATGTTTGGATTCGATCTCCGAATGCGAATCATGTTTCATGGACTCCTAAACGGACTAGCACTAACTAGTGTTTCTGCGTTAAAATAAATGTAAATATTTGTAAATAAATGATGTAAATGAACGACGAAGCTGTCTTTTTGTTCACTATTTCTTGTTTTATATGTAAATTGTGACATTCACAAAAAAATGGTATTAGGCTAAACTTTATGGGACGTCGAGTTGAGAGGCGTAAATTTTTTTGTGGTTAGCTGTTCTCCTACGGAACCTAAATCTTAAATTTGCAATTGACGGAAACTATTAGTTTTTGAGATATGAATTTTTGAAAACTAGAAAATTACTATAGAGGTTATACTACATCTTTATTTTTGTTACGCATATTCATTGTTTTGAAAGTGTCAAATCGACGTCACGACGACCTCTCCACTTGTTATTCGTTATGAATACTTAGATGTCACAAATCACAAATATTTAATTTATCATTAAAATTAAAATTCTAAATTCATTGAGCATAAAGTATCGATAAGTATTATAATTATTATCGACTTAAATTATCGACGCGTTTTCGCACTATCGATGTTTACATTGACGTTGAATACAGACACGGTGTCTATGTGTGTGTTTGTACCAAGGTTTGTACCAAGAAGCTTATATCTAATACACTGGAGATTGCACTATGACCAATAACTTGTAACAAGAAAATATGATCTAGAATGACGTCAGTCATGTTTTTTGTCTCTTTCTGTTGAGTGACCACGCTGGTTTGTAAATTCAGGATTTTTCAAAATAGAAAAAACTAAAAATCATGGTCTATAAATAATAACGACAAAGGTATATTTTTAACAGTATTTATATTATAATATTATGGTCATACTTTATAGGTACATACAATTTTAATTGGTATAGAATGATAGTTTTAAACAACTTTTGGCTACAAAGCTTGGATATGAACCGATATATAGCATTAGCATCCTTTGTAAATAGAGGAAAGTTGTGATTTGCATCAGATGCTGTTTACCAAATTGTAAGCTACTCAGATCTTCTTTTGAAACGCGTTGCTTCGACTGGTCAATTTCAAGCCAAAATCATCAAAGAAAAACTGTTTAGCGGCCTTGCACAAATTTCAGCTAACTTTACAAAGTTTATTTTTCAAAAGGTATTTTTTTCTGGGTCGTAATCCTCAGTAACCTTGATGGGCACATATATTTCTTTTTATTTTACTTTTTGGAAAGCTGAAATACGTAAAACAAAAAATATAAGGTAAGTTAAAAAAGTATAAATTTCAATGTAAAAACGAACAATCTTATAACTACATGTGAGTGCAATACCGATGTCGTGTGTTGTTTCATTACTAGTAACAATCTTTAAAATGGTGTTCTAAATTTTCATCATAATATTGTTATTACAATATATTCTCCTCGCTATCCATAAAAACTCGTCATCATGGTTACCTTACTTGTTAAATTTGTTTATTGAAAACTTGTTGAAAAATGATAAAGTATTGGGGAAATAACAAATTTAACATGACTGCTTACTAAAATGATGCTAAATTAGACAATTTTTGCCATTGAAATGATTCTAAACAGGTAAATGCAGGAGTATTGAGGAATATTGTAAATAACGTAAATATACACTTGCCTGTGAAATTCTATGCCAGAATTCGGTGTCCAAACGCTTCTGCAATTTTGCACAATACAATGCATTCTTTATATTTGGAAAATATTCATTAAATAAGCAACAATATTAACTTAAATATTCGAAGCGACGCAATTTTTTTGACACACATGCCATATTGACAAAGTGAGAGTTGCTACAATTTTATTATGGTGACTACCCATAATCAGGGAGTATCGCTTTTTAATAATTGGTTCAGATACTTATTTTATTTAGCATAAATAATAATTGTCTCATCCAACAATGCTTCTGAATGACGTTTTTGGCAATTTATCAACAAACTCATGTACAAAAACTAACCTTTTGCACAGAATATTACAGCATACATAGTAGCCTTGGGAAAACTTCGTATTAACAGTGGCAATACCAAGTTAGGTGTGAAAGTGATAAAAAACATGAACTGGGCAATATTTTCTTGTTACACGTCAATGCTCATACCGAAATCTCCAGTGTATTAGATATAAGCTTCTTGGTTTGTACTTGTATGTGTATAGTCATGCTGGTGTTTGATTATTTTGTCGTGTGCGTGTTGTAGCGACGTAATCTCAAAATGCGTTTGTGTTAACACTATTTAAATGTGTTTACTCGTTCCCCCCGCAGGAAATGACAGACTTTTTGACTATGAAAGAATTGCGCGTGTCGTCTCCGGTTGGTTTAATGCTCTAAGTAAATTAATAAATTCGATTGACAAATGTTTCAAATCCGTATCGATTAATTCACTTTAATCGATGTTTTTAAGCAGGTTACCTCTCTTCGAAGATAAAATTGATAGACGTCAAATGTTGCCTATTAAATTGGCTCGACTATACTTGCTCTATGAATGCGCCCTGAAAGAAGTCCCATAGTAGCAGGCGCCACACTGGCAACTAAAATAATTTTGCCAATATTTTTTTTTTCAAAAAAAAAATTAAAAATCATGTGAATAGAAGTAAATACCTATGTAATTATTATATTAGAGTGTTGCAGAATTGCAGGAAATACCGCTTCTTTATTTGAAGTGAGTATGATGGCTTCATATTTTTGGTTAGGTAGTTAAGTTGTTTTTTTTAACTTAATAATATTTAAACTGAGGATGTTGCGTGAACCAGTAGGACGTTGAGTAACGCTTGTTAAACTAATTAGAAATATAGAAAACGTCATGTGCGTTGGTACATAACTATAATGTATGAATGATGAAGGTGATGAACCATTCAGAACTCAAAATGTCAACCAAGCCATCCAATCTACAAAAAATACTTATTTTATTTTTCAAAATGTCTGAGTGCATTGGCCATAGACTGTAAACCCGTCCACAGACGTTAATCGCCTAGCTTTTCGCACGAATATGGGTAACAATAGTACCCGTTAGAAATTATTAACACATCACTAGAGAAAATTTAATCAATTCCACCCACAATCAAACAATGTATAATATGGCAAACAGAGAAAAAAACCTTTAAATTGTATGATTATTTTATTTATAAGTACCTAAAACTACTAATTTTACTGTTAACAGTTAACCAAGTTGTGGTTTAGGAGCCGTAGTGACACGTTTCCGCGCGATTTTCTTTCGTGACAACTTCATTTGTTGAAGCTGATTGTACACTTCTCCCCAAATCTCATTTTGTTCCTCCATTGGAATTGTTTTCCTGAAACGCATACATTTTTTTATTTGTGTATGTATTTGTGATGTGATATGTATTTATTAAAGTTATTGAATCAGCTAGCAAGGGTTATTTAGTTCTTATAAATTTGTCTGTGTGAATTTTTTTAATCAGATTAAGTTTTTTGTAGATATGCAAGGTACCTTATATTGAATTAGAATTAATTTACTTATTTATCTTTTTATCTGTTATTAGCTGACCCATAATAGACTTGCGGTCTAATAAAAAATTAAATAGCCGTTAAGTTCTCTTATTTCCTACTTTTTACTACTAAGATTCTTTTCCCAAAAAATAATAAATACAACAACAAAAATATTGAACTAGGTCTGGCATGCCATAGACAACATAAACCAAGATAAATTAGAATTCACTTCTTTATATTAGACTAGCTTTCCACCCGCGGCGTCGCCCGCTTTGTCTAAAACCTAATAAATTATATACTCAAACCTTCCTCTTGAATCACTATCTATTCTAAAGAAACCGCATCAAAATCTGTTGCAAAGTTTTAAAGATTTAATCATACATAATATGTAGTGATAATGTATCATGTACCTAAACAATTAGATTTAAATAATAATAAAATAAAAGCAAAATAAAATGTTAAATAAATATACCTATATTGTTTCATAAGGTCATATTTCTCCCATGGTGTCTTTCTTAATTCTCTTCTTACTCTATCTTTTTCCTTTAAGTGCTCTTCAATATTAGAAACTCCCTTCAGCTCTTGTCTTTCCCATCTCTCCAACCATGGTCTTGGTTTTAGTTGAACCTATAAAAAAATTAATTGGAAAACTATCTATTTATTTATTTCTTCTATATTGTACAATGAGTCTTATCTTATAACAATTAAATTTACAATTTAGAAATGGTGGCCAAATGGCTCTTAGGCTTTTGCGATGTAGCTGTAACATGTTGCAATGTTTTTTTATATAACTGATGGTATGGTTAGGTGCAACACATAGTTGTTTTAAGTTTTTTTTAATGATAATTGATGATTTTATATTGTATAACCACACTAACGACAAAAAAAATGTAATTAGGTATAAGTAAAGGAATTAATAGGCTTTATATATTTATTAATTTTATTTTAATTTTAAATGTTATTGTTATTCAGACATGTTAATGAATAAATACCTGCACAGTATTGACTGGAACAGGCGTCCCATCAGGCACTATCTCAGGGTCCATATCAAATGGGAAAGTGCTGTACTCAGGCAGGGCATCTCGGAGATAGAACAACTTGTCATCAAGCCTCTTTTCAAGACGTAGCACTTGTATCGACTGAATCGTGGGATCATATAAGTCATATCGGACCTGCAATGGAAAATTTAAATATATTTTTTTTTAGTACTTTTAAAATTATCTTATGATTAAATTTTCATTTATTCACAAGTTAAGTACATACAAATTCATTGCATTGTTGCAAATTAGAATCAATAATAAAACAATCATCAATAAAATGTTATTGTTGGATAATGAAATAATTTAACACATATTATATACCTCAACACCCTGATGATCCACAACATTTCTTAAAGTGAATTCAGCTCTTAAGCCACATCCTTTACGCTCTATGCATATGCCCACAAATCTATTTGTTTTACCCTGAGCATGAGGATCAGATATTGTGACAGCTAAAATTGAACCTGTAAATGAAGCATAACAAATGTTTTAAATCTACATGGTTCCTTCACTTCACAATAAATACCTCTGAACCAGTAAGATATGTTTTGAATAAAAGTATGCACATATACACACCAACATAAAATTCTGGTATATCTACTTGGTTTCTTCGATTTAACATATCTGCTCGTTCTAACTTTTCTCTCAGACTGTTGCGCCATTTAGGATTAGGGTCTGGCAAAAATTCTGGATAAACATGTCTGTATTCAAGAACTGGATTTTGCGAACGAGGTCTGCGCCCGGGAGTCCGCTTCGTTTCCACAGATGTATCTTCTACTTCTACAGCTTCAGCCTTTTCAGGCAGCGTGGATAATGGACGTAATTCTGCAAATGTATTCAATAATGTTACAAAAGGAGTTCAGTTTGAAATGTGAACAGGTATAAAATTATTATGATACATAACCTCTTCGAAAAATCCATTTTGACGCGGATAACAATTCAAGAGGTGCTTTGCGAAAAGCCAACGACATATTTATTATTGATATTCGCAAAAGCTTTTCTGTAAAATACGGTTACTTTTTCTATTCTAGTTCATTTCAAATTACAAATACACAAATATTGAAATACCTAACACAGATGTACTTGATTTTGACACTTGTAATTTTTTTTTATATTTCGACATTGACACTTTTTAATTTTTTTTTATATTTCGACATTGACACTTTCAATTCAGAATGCTATTCACGATAAGATCATTTAGCGATTTTTATTTTTTACACTTGCATCACAAGTTTTAATTTGAATGAAATCATTTAGATTAAAACGTAAATTATAATATTGTGCATGTACAAAAGCCTTTTTTTTCGAACTAGATCAGTGTACCAACGTTTTGGCGAACGAGATAAGTAAAATATATTTTGCAGTATACTCTTGTTTAAGCTGTTGCTTACATACTGAATCTAATAATTTCATTCGAACACACGCATAGTTATGTTCGCTTGCACATTAGTTAGGTAAATACTAAGGGTAAATAGGATCCGAAAATTATTGTGCACCACTTGTGACACTCCTTTTTACGCATTTGGTAGGTTCCTGCTCAACGTTTAATGTGACGTTGATTGTTGACAAACGTTGAAATGACATCTGACAGCAACCCATTACCCAAACAATTTATCGATTGATGTGTGACCTAATAAAAAAAACACTGTGTAATTCTTAAAGTGAACATGTCTTCAATTATACAGAGAGACGATAATATACCCCTTGCTGATGATGATCCACAAGTAATCATTACTGATGAGGTGGACAACAATCGCTTAGACCATGGTCGATCCATGGATTCTTTGCCTAGCTCTTACACGGGTGGTTCATCCAGCCCCGGACTTAATGGACCTCCTAGCTTCGATCCAGATTCAGGAATAGACGAACAAGAAGAAAAAGCACGTCTAATTTCACAAGTATTGGAACTACAAAATACTCTGGATGGTAAGAAGATTTTGTACTGTTTTTTGTGCAAAACATTGCAATATACTTTTTAATAGCCGTAATTGCATTTGTTACTTCAATTATTGATACAGCAAAAATTCATTCCAGATTTGTCCCAGCGAGTGGATTCAGTAAAAGAAGAAAATCTGAAACTTCGCTCAGAGAACCAGGTTCTTGGGCAATACATCGAGAATCTTATGTCTGCATCATCTGTGTTTCAATCAACAACCAATGTTCACAAAAAGTAAATGAATGATACACAAAAAACGGTAGAAAGAAATTTGACCAAATCCAACTAAACATATGACTGAGTGTGGAAAAAAATAATATACGGGGTACATAGTACTGTTGTGTTGTAATAGGCAATTTTCTTTCTTACCAATTTGTTCAAGCACCAACAGCTTACATGCTGCCTGAAGAATGGCACAAAAATGTGGAACAAGCTTAGCTTTTAAAGCATGTTGTATGTTCACAAGTTTAATGAGGTAGTTAAGGTAATAACTAGCTAGTAAACACTATAATATTCATAGTTAATGTATTAATTTAAAATTTATGTGCTTTATGTGTGGAAATGAAGAGCTCTTTTAAAATTATCTAAAACATTCGTGGAAATGGTTTATTACACATGCATTTGTATACATTCCAATCTTATGATAAACAGGTTCAAATGTAAACAAGTAAATAGTAATGCTCTCTCATTGTAATCTCAATTTGTATTAAATATCAATTTCTATTTATAATGTGAATGATGTTTTTTCTATAGCTTTTAAATATATTTATTAAACTCAAAATGGTTTTATTTATCTCTCTCCCCTAAAAAGAGGTCATTTGTATATTGTGTTGATGGTTATGAAAGAATTTTTACTTATATTTATTATTTCTATGATTTACACAGAGTTAAACAATGGTTACTGGTTGTTAGTACAATTAAACTAAAAGAGGACTAGTAGTAATTAAATCCTTTGTAGTTTTTTAGAACTACTCCTAAAAAACTATGATACCTACTAGGCGAAACATTACGATAAACTATTTTATATTACTATTTTAAAAACTAAAAATTTTCCTACTAAAATTGCTTGAAATCCACGACCTATGATCAATTCCATTGGTCATACGACAGCTATGCGAAAGACATAGATTTGAATATATTTATATGTATTAACAAAAAATTAAAAATGTTTCACGCAAAGCTATAATAAATTTATATTGAAAAACCAGGAATGATTCATTCAGTTAGGATAGTCGCAACAGTCACGGAAGTGACCATACAATAGTCACGAATTCATCACGACTCGGTGACGTCGTTTGAGGTAATATATTTTAGTGTGGTAAAAAAAGGAAACCAGGCGGTCTCGAAAGATGACGGTTACGTGCAAGGTAGGTACCATTACAGCAAAATATTCATGCACCGGACGAGAGAAACCCGCGTGAAACAAACGTGACTATTGCGTGCAGCCGTGGGAAAACGGGTTTGTACGACGGTGAATATTTGTTACCCAATTTTAGGGAATTTATGAATATATTGTGTTAATTATGTTTTTATCCAAAATTGATAGCTACTATTTAATAACGTATGCTACATGTTACTATTTACTAATCATAAGAGGCCGTCCGGTCTGTGTGAACGGACCAAATGCAAATTGAATCTCAAAAGTAACTAACTAGGTACCTATTACAAAATGAAAAACGTATTAATTTTAACAAGTCCTGCAGGCTCTTATTATGATAAAATGATTATGTACATACTAAAAAATTATTAAATATTTGTATGTAAGTAATGGTGTTATTTTTTCATAACTATTTAGTTTCAAATCTTTCAAATACTTTATAAATACTTATATACAAATTTTTAAAGAATAAAAAAAATCGATCACAAGGCGGGATTCGAACCCGTTCCTTCAATTTGCCGGGTATTATTTTTTTGTTTGATAACTCAGTTCTAATGTGCCAAGTGTCATATTTAAATAAGAGCCAGCGCGCACGAGCAACTTTGTCTCCGCAACTATTTTGTCTCCACAACTATTTTGTCTCTCCACCCATGGGCTAGTATGAAAGTGCGCGCACGTAGCGACGCAACTCCCCATACAAATTGATGGGAGAGACAAAATAGTTGCGGAGACAAAGTTGCTCGTGCGCGCTGGCTCTAAGTATTGGTTTACAGTAATAATATATTTTCTCACATATTTTCTAGTTTGGGAAGTTACAAAATAATTCGACAACACTGATAGATTTTTTGTCTCTTACTAACATTACCGATCAATAAACCTTCCTTGTCATTCGTCGGTGTTTTGCGTGCAGGAAAAAGACAAAAACTTAGTTTAATTTTGACAGTCACGGGAAGTGAACGTGTTGTTTGTAATCTGAAGATCAAATAAATTAATCATGCCAAAGAAACTAAAAGTTGTCGTAAAATCCTTGTATTCTCATGAGATTCGTAAAGATGTGAGTTTGGAAAGCTTAAAGTCATTGAAGCTTGAAGATGCCTGGCCTTTCATCAGAGAAGAAATTGAAATAGAAATTGGTAGCAGCCAGCTTGTCTGTATACCTCATATTACTGAAGCCGATCTCTATAAAGTCACGTCTCTTTTTGTACCAAATGAGAAACCAACAAACGGTAAAATGTTTACACCATTGGGCGAGCTTAAGAAGAATATAAATCCGGCTAAATCGAAGCCTGAATATGTGAGCTGGCTTGAGGAAAGTGATTTTCAAGATACTAGTTTTAAATTTCCTCACGAAAGCGTTAAGGTACCAATTTTTTCGTGTTTTTGTAAAATTCATAATGTAGTAAGTTAGTAACACATTGCGCTATACTTGACCTTGGTTCGTCCCTCGGTTAACTCCCGAAAGTACAATGACTTTTTCATAAACCGACATCCAACATATTGTATACTAGAGGTCCGCCCCGGCTTCGCCCGTGGTACATATTTCGCAATAAAAGGTAGCCTATGTCCTTTCTCAGGTATCAAAATATCTCCATACCAAATTTCATGCAAATTGGTTCAGTAGTTTAGGCGTGATTGAGTAACAGACAGACAGACAGAGTTACTTTCGCATTTATAATATTAGTATGGATTAGTTAACAAATTATATTTTCTTTGGCCTTTTTTGCCTATATTTAAAATAAATGACTGTACCATACTTATAATTTGATTATAATTTGATTAGCCATACTTGTAAATTTTAGGTCAAACTTCAAAGGCTCTAGAGGTTCTAAAGTTAAATTGATAGTATAATTTTTAAAATAGAATCATAATGTAGGTAGTCAGAATGTTGGATTAAAATCTGTGGCATGGTAAAAGCTTTCATTTTAGTGATGCAATCATAAATAGAGATTATATTATTATTTATTATGCAATGGAAATAGCTCATATTGTGCATTTGATTTCGCAGATTACACTACAAGATGAATCTATTAAGAACAAAGTCAGAGTGATTATGGTAAATTTCACAAAGACCACCATTCCAAAGGACAAGGACCTGGTCAATAATATTTATTTGGACACAGAAAATATTAAAGGTAAGTCACTCATTTGACTAGAATGATAAAAACTTTGTAGTCTGTGCAATGAGGCATGAAATATGTATTTTATACAAAGGATCTATACTTCCGTACCAAATTGTTTGATTTAAATAAATTATATAAATATCACACTTGCATACTGATTAAAAATATTCTATCTAATAATATAAAAACACAAATAACACTAAACAAAAAATCCCACAAATACCACACACAAAAGAGTGATAACCTTGAATTACCATTTATAAGAACTTTATACGGTAAGAGAAACTTACGATTTGAGGGAGCACAATTGTACAATAGCTTGCCTAAAGCAATTAAAGAATCCTCATCAATTAATATTTTTAAAAATAAATTAAAGACATACTTAACTAATTTCGATAGCTGATTGTGTTATACTAACTGCAAAATTGTTATTTCTCATATTTGTAAAAGATCATATTGTATTGTTCTTGTTTATGAGATTAATAAAGTTCTTTAAACCGAAATGTATAATTTTTTTTTTGTGTAACGGTAATTTTTAATTTTGTTTTAGAATTGAAAGGCAAGAAATCAGTCTATATGATAACCAGTGTGCTCATGGCGAAAACAATTGAATTCAGAGTAACTCGGGGAACATCATCTAGAATCTTCCATTTGGGAAATGCTTCCCCCTTAGTCTTTGGCCTGGAGGAGTTTGTAATTGACGATGATGGAAAAATCATTGCAAAAGTAAGTAGATAATTTTTTTATTTATAAAGTTTAAATGTTTATTGATAGTGCTAAAATTGTCATAATATATAAAGATTTTAATGAGACATTGGTTAAAAATAGGAATGCGCCAAGGAAATTTGTCAAAACATATTATATACTCTTTTGTGTATATTAAATATACAAGTTTGTACTTTCAATAAAGTGTGATCATTGCTTTTATCAATAGATAACAAGAATGATTCATGTTGAATCTCAGTCATAATATTTCCAAGTAGTTCTATATAAATAATTCACAGATTAGTGATAATTTAATATTTTCATATACATTTACCAATGAATATGAGAAAATTTAATAAATTGTTATTTTATATTTAAATATTGTGTATGAATGTACAAGGATAGATGGACAATATGTTTATTGAAAAATAAAATATTTAATATTCATAGTTAATAATATTTAAATTATAACCATGAAGTGTTAATGGATAATGGAAAGTGTAGACTAATGATGTTATTGTAATTTTGAACAATGGAGACTTAGAAGAATAGTATAGAATAGGTATATATAGGTACTTTATTCTTTATTTTATTTTATTTTTATTAGGAATTTCCAACAAAGAAAACATAATTTACAGACTCTTAATACTAAAATTGCTTATCGTACAATAACAATATGTTTCTTTACTTATAGGAAATTACAACAATCGTATATTTAAACGGATAAC
This sequence comes from Colias croceus, assembly GCF_905220415.1. Taxonomy (NCBI): domain Eukaryota; kingdom Metazoa; phylum Arthropoda; class Insecta; order Lepidoptera; family Pieridae; genus Colias; species Colias croceus. The sequence continues at coordinate 6,242,164 of NC_059556.1, read as the reverse complement.
TTAACTTCTATAATATATTATGTAACACTGTAGTACGTATGCAACCTAAAGTACTTCCTACAATAATTGTTATTTCAACTAACTATAAAAAGGAGGAGATCATAATAATTTTTTTGTGTGTTTCCTTTCTATTGGGTGAACAAATTTTTTATGATCCTTTTTTATTTCAGTTAGTTTTTATTGAAATAATTATTCAGGCCCTATGGCAATTAATTTTGTATTATCAGAATTGCCGTACACTTAATTGTGGTTGGTCTATTTTGTTTCTATACAGTAATTTACATTCATTAACAAATATACTATCATATATGTTTCTAATTGATGGCTTATCAACTTTACCATGGCAAAAGTTGGCAATGGAAGAGAATGATGACATTATACTCAAGGTCCTTCTGAAATAACAGCCCACTTTTATGTATAACTGTGTAAAATAATATTATGTCCATTTATAAGTGTAAATATTAATTTATAAAAGTTAATGACGTTTTTTTTAGTTTTTGAAGAATAACCACAATTGACTATACAAAAATATTGATCATTACATATTTGTTGATTATTGTATTTTTAATATGTATGTCTTAGAATTTTTCCAAATATATAAATGTAAGGTTTGCCAAGGTTACATACCACATACCAAAACGCTTAAACCATATTCAGAAAATAATTAAACTTAATTTATTCTAGAAAAAAATAGGGAACTGAAAAATGACTAATTTAGGTGATTGATGATATGTACTTAGCCTTGTTTTTGTTAAATGTTGTTGCCCTAATAAGTACATAGATAGCAGAGAAGGTTAGTTTGTGTGAAAGAACAATGCCTCAGCATTTAAGGATTTATTTTTGTAGTATAGGGTCGCGTTAGAGTATATATTCTACGGTAAAGGAGAACAACGAAAATAAATGTTATTTATGCATTGTTATATTTATGAACAATAATTACAATATTTGTTTGCATTTGCAAGTACCTAACTACTTCTTTACCACAATGATGACATTTTAAAATGTAAAGAGTATGCTATGTTGCAAAGTACCCATAGGTTAATCAAGAATCATTTTATGACTAAACCAACACAGTCATTAGATGCCTGGACTATGAACACTCATGAATGCGTGACACGTGTTCACAAGCTGAACATAACTGGTAACTGACTCCTGCAAGTGTATCCAAAATAAAAGAGGTACTACATATTTCCCTTTTATAGTGCTTGAGATATGTTGAACTATAAGAGCTAGTGTTTTATTATATTTTCTCGAATATTTAGCAGACAAAATGCTCGCATTATGATTTTGTATGAATTTGACAATATTTTGGAAACATATTTTTATTCATACATTCGCTAACTTTGCATTTACAACATTAGTAGGATTACTAAGGATATTCACAGTAATACCTATTCATACAGTTACATAGTCGGGGCCTTGTAATTACGTATCGAGCGTAGGTCATTTTAATAATAGGTCTAAAGGATATAAAATTATGTACTAGGTATGTAAATGCTAACACACTGCATTCATAGGTACAATATTATGAAAAATTCCTAAGTATTTCTAATGCTACACTTTTTAAATGTACCAAGTTTACTTAATTGATATCATGGTTTAATTAAGACCAGTCATGGTAATTAAAATATAATACTGCCTATTTATGAATAGGTATCAAGGGCACAAAAAAATGTCTATCGGTCAATGACCTAAAAAAATAAATTACATTAAAATTGAGCTAGGTATGTATGTACTGAATATGGTTTAAAATATTGAGATTTTGGGTAGTAAAATGCGTTTGTAAAAATATAATAAGTTAGAAAGTAACAAAATAGAGATAGTTATTAATAAAATTATACTTAGGTAGTTACCAACTTCATTATACTACAAAATCATTACAGTCTACAGATTAGATAACCTACTTGATAACTGGATGAATATTTAGCACATTACGTCATTTCATAGTAATTGAACTAATGAATATGATAATGAACTTATAGATGTAAATATTATTGTAACACAAGCATACATAGTTTAGTCTAGACCTTATCATAAGAATAATCATAGATATATATGGGTCATTATACAAAAATGGGGTAACTCAATGTCACCAGCCAATTTATACAAAGTCTTATTATATTTTAATCAAATAACAATCTATTTTAAAACAATAAAGCGTCCTTTATTTGGTCACTCACTTTCACTTCTTTATTTAAAATACAAATTGATAAAAAAAACAAAATTAATACTTAAATAATCAGTACTTTGGCATGTCACAACTCCGAAAACCAACAATCAAGTGACTATTTTATAAACATTATCATTGATTAGAGAAAACTTACTAATTCAGGACAATCTTTGATATACATAGTATTATATAGTATAACTTTCATAACGAAATGTTTAACATTTTATTTAAAAAATAAAAATAAACTTTGTCATCGTTTTTATTGGTCAGTCCGTTGTGTGTTTTTTAAATTTGAAATTCTCGCTAAATATCACCAAGTCGAGGTCAAATCCCTGTCTAAATATTAATGTTGGTAATGAAGTTACTTGTGCATCCCATATTTTGATGGCCGTCATAACTGTACCAGCGCTAGGGTTGTGTTTGTCCTCTAAATTCGTGCTGCGCCAGTCAACATTTCAGTCCTATGGTGAGTCGTTATTTTATTGTTAAACTGATTTTTATTTTCATTCATACATGGTTAAGTATGATTTGTAAAAATATAGTTTGTTGATATTAGAAATAAGGCAAAAAAACATAATTTGTGATTATAATCTCATATTAAGTCCCTTTTTATCAGTCCACTGGCATCAGTCCTATGTCAGATATCGCGCCAGTGGACTGACGCGGCCCCATAGTACTGATGATTCTATCGTTTTTGAGAACTTTTATCTTGATTGCTATTGGTATAAGCATTTCTATTTGATATTTCAGTTTAAAACATCATGCGCCACGCTAAAAGAAACTGAATTTGACTAGGGAAGAAACATTTAAAAAAGAGTAGCAAAGAAAAGAGCTATTGAAACAAACTACTAATAATTTTATTTAAAAGATCTTATTTTATTTTAATTATTGATTTTGATGCTTTCAGGGCATAGCTTGTTATATGTATTTATTAGATAAATACGTAAATGTATAATATTGTGAAGTAAAATTACCTCAAAATAACATAAAAGTTAATTATTTTAATAACATTATAAAAATGTCAAAAGGCTCTTATGAAAACTCAGATGAGACTTTCATTCAAGCCTTTGGTTAAAAACCATGATCCATTTTATGAAAATTAGTACTTTTAACATAAATAATGTTAGATTTTTAGGGCTCCGAACCTCAAAAGGAAAAAACAGAACCCTTATAGGATCACTTTGTCTGTTAAGACGTTTTTTTGAAGCGCGTGGAGGTATCAAACTGAAATTAATATTGAATACTCAACATTAAGAACCCTTGGGGCTGTAAAAAAATGAAACTTATAACGCAACGCAATTAAAAGATACCTACATCCGTGAATACTGCAAATTTCCGCAAAATTAAATATTCGCAAGGGAATAAAAAAATACACAGGATGCTTGCCGTGTATACAGTCTTAAAATATGGTAAAAAGCAACGTCTTATAACACAAATAAAGGAAAAATTGCTAAAAGTGTAAATTTTAAGTTACAAACATAATAAAAAATAGGTTTGTTAGGAGTCCAATTCGCACTTGGCCGTTTTTTTTGTTTCTATTGTTTGTGAATTACTTGAAATATTAAGTAAAACTAAGTCAAAGTAGTAAGTTAAGTAAGAGAGTAAGAAAATTCACGTTGCGTTAAATGTCAGAAGGCTGTTTTGAAAATTGAGACATTGTTTTTTCCCAGTATCACAATATATTATAAATTATCATTTTTAAATGTAACTAAGTGATTTTAATACTTAAAAGACATGTGCCATTATTAAAACTGAGAGATTTGTAGTAATTTTCATTGAATTTCTTTAAGAATATTACAAAATTGTGTTTTTTATCAGTACTATGTTAGCCTTGTCAGTCCCCTGGAGGCCAAATCCAGAAAATTTAAAATATCTCACAATCTACCTAAAAAAGTGGCTGGCCCGATTTGGAACAATATATTCATTAGATTAGCTATCACATACACCCTAATTTGTAATAATCTGATATAAAAAATATAGTAAACAAAATATCCTTAAAAGTTACCCCATTTTTGTATAATCACCCATATACAAAATATAGGTATGGTATCTTGGTGTGTACAAATTAATTGATATAGTTATTAATTATTGTATATGTTGGCAATCTTAAGTGTAACTAAAACAGAGATTGGTTTAAATCTAGACTTAGCATTTTGGCAAAAGGCCCAACATTGCCTAAGAGACTTTAATGATTTTGTTCATGACTACAAGGATATTTATATCCTAAAAAAATATTTTAACATAGTGTTTTAGTGTAACATTTTGTATTTATTATGCTACTAGCTTTCCGACCGCGGCTTCGTCCGCGCAGTCAAAGAAAAACCTGCACAGTTCCCGTTCCTGTGGGATGTCCGGGATAAATCATAAAACCTAGCCTATGTCCCTTATCGGGTATCAAAATATCTCTATACCAAATTTCATGAAAATTGGTTCAGTAGTTAAGGCGTGATTGAGTAACAGACAGACAGACAGAATTACTTTCGCATTTGTAATATTAAAGTAGGTAAGTAAGTATGTATATTGACAGTAGGTTCGGCACGTATAGGTAAAATAAAATAATATTATAAGTTATTTCCCTCGCTCAGTAACATGTCCTTGTTAAGATTTTAAAGAAATTACAACCTTTTTTTTACTTTCTTTTCTATCACTCTCTTGACTCACAATGAGAATTAAATGCAAAGTAAACCTGACGATTGCGGATTGTACATTAGCAGAAGCTATAAATTGAATACAATGTACATACCTATTCGAAGTAATAAAATTTCCTACTAATCACCATGACTCAATGAATTTGATATGAAACATTAATCGATCGATATCGATCTTTTTTCTACACCCATTCGTATTCATATTCCAAATAGCTTATCATTAAATTGCATAATATGAATTATGATCTATTTATATCGGTTATTAGCCGCATTTCCCGGGTTGGCCCGAGATAAAAAATAGAGCCTATGGCCTATGACACAAAACATTTGGCATTCTAGTTATTTGAAGAATAATTTTCATAATCATTTCAGGAGGTACATCTACACAAATATAACTTCCTTATATTGATAATATGGAATTACAGTTTATTATTATATGTAGTGCTAACTGCTATCTCATGTATATGTCGTGGTCATATCGTAGATTTGATCATTTCATGATATGAGTGGCCATTTCACGAAATGGTCGCATATCGTGAAATAGCCAACATAGTTTGATCAGATCGTTAAATCGTCAACGTTTCACGATTTGGTCATCCACATTTGGCCAGATCGTATAAAATATAAAGAGTCCATAAAATATTAAAAAAATTCAGAATAACTATATTCTAAAAACTTGTTTAATGTCATTTAAGTTAGTGCCGCGGCAGCGGCCGGCGAATGCCAGAAGCGAATCGTTTTTGCAATAGAAAACAATTAGGTTAGGTTAGGTTACACTTTGATAAACAACGCACGAGCCGAGCGAGCAAAGCGAGCGTGCCGCGGCAGCGGCCGGCGAGTGCCAGAAGCGGATCGCTTTTTAAAAAACAAACAATTATAATAATATAGTAGTAGTTTCTTAAATTATTTTATTTAAGTTGCATTTTTTCTTAAATACATATAAGATATCCACATTTTCCATAGTACTCGTACCTCTTCGTCGTAAATTCTTTGCTATGACTTTCTTCATAATATTGTTATTAAACGAGTTATGAAGTTTTTAACTGCGAATAATTTAATTTTCGCCAGCGGCCGCCATCTTATCACATAAACACAGAGCTTGCAGCGCCTCTACCAACGATTAATGTAACTATTTTACGATATGATCAAATAATTTTGGTCATTTCATGAAAAAACCGTGCGTTAATTGGCCATATCGTGAAACGATTTCTTATCATTGATCTGCCCAAACCACATCATGATGTGGCCAAACTAAATTGGCCATTTCACGATATGCGACCATTTCGTGAAATGGCCACTCATATCATGAAATGATCAAATCTACGATATGACCACGACATATATATGTGGAAATACAAATAAAGTGATTCCCCGACGTGTGACGTAGATCGGGGTGTGTCTAAATAAATAGCAGTGATTGGCTAATCAACAAGGCTATAAATCCATGTTTAATCGTAATCTATACATATAATATATTTAAATAATTAACCTAGAGGTTATCTCGAATGTAATTTAAATATTATGAACGTAAAATGATATACCGGATTGACGATGTGAGTGCTTACGTGTTCGCTATTGTGTTATCTTTTGCGTTGTAAATCAAGTCACGTATGTACACATATATTGCTAATCTATAAATAGGTATTTATTTGAGGATGTAGATAAATTTAAAACTTCATACTGTTCCGTCTTCAGTTATATATTATGTTAAAAATAAGAGTAAGTTTGAAACTATGCAAATCATACCTACCAACTTACAAAAAATTGTACCTAGGTAGGTAGTAGGTACCTGTAGCTACGTCCTGTCCTAAATCTTAAATTTCTAAAACATAATTAACTATTAAGCGTAACACTTTTCATTTTTTACCTGGTAGTCGCAAATGTTGTACGGATTCCTATAATATGGCTTCCCATCCCATTATACCTACTAGGTCTGTAAAAATATAGGTATTGCCTTAATCGACTGAATATTTTACTTTATTTAAAATACATAATAGGTATTCATAGCCAATAAAGTTTATATTATATGATAAAGAAATAAAAAAAAAGAAAAACAAAATATAGGTTCCACCGAGATTTGAACTCGGATCGCTGGATTCAAAGTCCAGAGTGCTAACCATTACACCATGGAACCGTTGAGCGTTGTCTTGAATTTGTCGATAACTTTCCGATACGCGATGAACATAAAACTTGTACATACAATGTGTATTACATTTTTAATATAGTTCTATAGGTACCTAGTTTTCATTCTAGTAGTTCGGGTCATTAACATTGTAGAAATTGCATTGAACCCTGGTGTGTTTTTATTAACTATAAGTATGTATATCAATAGAAGTATTATAATATTTAATTTGATAATAATTTCTTTACAGGTACCAGTGACCATCAAGTCTAAGAGTCTTCATTGGAAAAAGTTGGATCCCTCGGATCACCTGTACATCGTCGACAAGGCGGTCGAGTGTGAAGAGTAATCTCAATATCAAAAACCTAATTGGATTTAATTGTAGTGCCTACCAGGGCTTGCATTTTATAAAATACTTGAGTATTGTAATGCTTAGATGGCAGTTCTATGAAGTAGGCAGTAACACGCTATTCTGTGTTTGAAAATTACGCTATAAGAAGGTTATGAGCCTTATTTATTTTTTACATGTACCTAGATTAAAAAACCTTCCTCATAGATACAAAAATAAGTTTTAGATTTTACTATACAATTTGATATTGTATCTTAAATAATATTATCTTAATTTATATCCTATCACAATATTTTTTATAAAATGATTAATGAATAATCATTCAAATTGATATTTTGCTGAATAATTAAGAAAATATTGTCATTGAAAAATAATTAATTTACAATAATTGTATTACATTTGTTGATGTTGCTAAAAGAAGATATTATGTATCTAGAGTGTTTAAGATACTATTTAGGTTGTAGGTAATGTACTTAGCTTAGTACTTACTATGTTTGTTGCATAGACATGACATTGTCTTGGAAATTGTTACTTTAATAATATCACAAAACACTACTGAAACATGTTTTTCATGCACATACATTCCAGCACTTAAAAATATCTTTAAAATTAATTAATCTGTGATTGTTTGAGTACCATGTGACAACTGTTCAGTTATTTTTAAGATTTTGTGATCATTAAGTACTTAATGTGATTTTATTAACAGATGTACTGTTGAGTATCAGTATTGAAATAAATTTTATTGTGTGTACCTCGTTTTTTATTTCTCATCATCCTATTTTTTTACATTATAACATATAAGTTCTGATCTCATCAATAATATATAAAATAATAGAACCACCCGCCTTTGTCCGAGGTAAAAAATATACAAAATTTACACTAAGCACTCAGGAATCATGTGCATATTCAACAGTAAAAGAATTTATGAAATCAGCTTTGTAGTTTTTGATATTAGTGCATACAAACAAACTCTTCAGGTTTGTTATTACTCGTTAGTATATACTGACTATAGACTATAAACAAAATCTTATTATTTCACTTTTTATATAACATATTAATTTGTTGTATAAAGAATTATGGTATGTTTTTGTCGACATAACATGCCTTTCATTACAGGGGCAGGGTCAGTAATCAAATAATACAGATTACATATTCATATTTTTTTAATAAGAAAAATAGCAAGATGGACTTTAATATTTTTTAATTGTCTTTCTAATGAGGGCCATTCTTTGTTTATGGGCTTCTGTAACAGCAGCTCTTTTATATGGGCGCAACTCATCATTGCCAAAACCAGGAATCCACATATTCCATTGTCTCTCTGTAAAAAAAAAAACATTTAGTAATTAAGTGCAATGGAAACTTAAAAGGATAATAAAATATAATAAAGAAGAAATTATATAATAACTAGCTTACCGCCCGCGGCTTCGCCCGCTTTGTCTAAAACCTAATAAATTATATACTAAAACCTTCCTCTTGAATCACTCTATCTATTAAAAAAACCGCATCAAAATCCGTTGCGTAGTTTTAAAGATTTAAGCATACAAAGGGACAGAGAAAGTGACTTTGTTTTTATACTATGTAGTGAAGATGACAAGTTACCTAAGTGTAATTGAACATCTCTAAGCTCCACAGTGGGAGCGTGTCTATGCTTAGCGAGGGAGCAAGCTGCATTTAATGTAGTGTCAATGAAATCGTCAGCTAATTGCAGCAGCATCTCTTCTACTTCCTCATCTAATTGCACCGTGGGATCCACTTCTCTTACTAGTTCTTGCAATCTTGGTCTACTTAATAGCTGAAATAGAAATTAGCACATTATTGACACATTTTGTCCAAAGCAACAAAATATAACAATAATTCATATGATATTATTACATCCAAACATTTTTTTTTATATCTATTGCCTGCAAACACAATGATCGAGTATTGTATACATTGAACCATTTACCTGTGTTGTCTGGTCTCCAGAAGAGTTTTGATTACTTTTAGAGTTAACTTGAGCCTGCCCCATAGGGCTGTGTTGAGACGGCGATCCTTGGATAGAAGAAGATTGTAATTGTGGACTTTGCAATGGGTTGTTCACATATTGTATGGTCCCTTGGTTTATTGTTCCTATTGTCGGCATATTGGCTCCTTGGATCGAGCCGCTCGACATTATAATATATCACCGACCAGTTCCGGAATTTTGCAATGTAGTGTGGGTGTTGGTGGTTTCTTCATTCAAATTATTGTTAACCTTCATGAATATTCACTTTTTATTACAAAGTTGCGAAAATAAAAAGCGTCAGTAGGTATCTTTCAAAAATATAGAACACAGACAATATAGAATGCTTGACGTTTATTTGTTGTCAAATGTCAAACGACAAAAAAATACTGTGACCATAGTTTTCAAAGGTATCACATTATTACACAGAATATGTAATAGCATTGTCGTGAATGGTGTGTAAGTGTGTAATAAATCCTCTTCCATCAATTTGTATGGGGAGTTGCGTCGCTACGTGCACGCACTTTCATACTTATAGCCTTAGCTTATAGCCTATATAGCCTTAGCCTTAGTGTACAATGTAGATGGCTATTAGCTGTTTATTAAGAAAAAATCTTATTTAAATTTAATAAAAACTTCGCATGTATGATATAATTAAATAAATAAATAAATGGTTGCAGATTTAGATTAAACTTTACAGTAATTTATGCACAACAATATAACTCATGAGCTATAGAAATACTTGATTAAATTGCATAGCTAGTTCCCTATGATTAAAAAATCCCCCTCGGGATTAATGATTTTATAGAGTTATTACTTGCTCTATAATTAATCCCTGAAGTGCATATGCAGAGACTTTTATGCAATTTACAAGTTTAAATATCATTTAATATAAATTTGCCTACATTTAGTCTTATCTTTATGAATTTCGATAATAATTGATAAAATAAATTATTTTTCGCTGTAAAAAAAATAATTTCATTTGCTATTGAGCTTGTCAACTGATATTAGTTACATTATTTTCATAGATTTTAGGATAAAAAATTAAACAGCTCATTGGAAGTGTTTCAAAACATTTATTGTGATATTATTATTATTATGGATTTATAACCAGTCCCTCCAATTGTGGCGGTACTATTATTATTGTTATTATTTTAAGCTAAAACTAATCTATTTCATCTTCTAAAGAAGATGAGATATCCGACAAGTCGTCTTGGCTTATAAACTTGTCTTCCGGTATTTTATCCATTTTCATATCAGCGCTGAAGGTTTTTAACGCCATTCTTATATCCCAATCATGAGCTCGAAGTCGCCTGTAAAGCAAACATCAGCCTGATAAAAAAAATGTACTAGTGTGTGTACACACGTAAGAAGTGAAACTTCTTTATGACCTTATTTTTCAAAAAATAATTTACTATATGAAACTTTACAGAAATACGTTGAATCACGCGTGGTAGGGATAAGAAAGATGGCGCGTAACGGAAAAATGCCACGCGTAACGAAAAATGTTACACTAAATTTTTTTCCAACCCCGATAAAGAAGTTTCACTTCAATAATTAAGTTGTAAACGACAATCACGGTATATATATCGCCGTCATCAGTAGCATTAAAATACTTGAAGAGTTGTCCATTAGTCATTCAATTAAATTTCGTTATTCAATGAACGCACTAGTCATTCATTCAAATAGCAGATTCGAACGGATGACTGCATAGTATATCCCGTCCGACTAGGGCCCTTCCGGCCTCCTCCACTCAAGCGACAGCCCAAGCCGAGGTTCGAGATCCCCGTCAAGGGGGGACGCCCTTGCGCATGTCGCTACCAGGGTGAACCTTAAGGTCACCCCCGCGTCCGCGTTAAAATGTAGAAGCCCTTCTGGCTAACATTGAGAGACACCACACAAAAAAAAAGCATAGTATATATTGTAATTTCAATTAGTAGCAGCATATAAGGAGTGGTCTTACATCTTAAAAATTACATTTTTTAAATAATTAGGAACACTCACGTCTCGACTTCTGATCTTCGGAGCTGAGTATAATGAGTGAAAGCCCTGCAAATAATATCGCGCTCGTCAGGATCTGGGTTTATAAGAGTTAGTTGATTCTCGTGTCTCACAGGATTCTGGAATGAAATGTAAATTCAAAACAAAAAAAAAAGAGTATGTGTATCGAGAACACGTGTCAGAAGTGAAATTTCTTTGGCAAGATTCAAACTTCAAAGATACCAAAATTGTCGCCATACTCCATGCCGTGACGGTTGTGACCTTGAAGCGACCTTGAAATTTTACTCACAACGCGCCCAAAAAAAATTTCAATTAAAAAAAAAACGAAAATAAATAAATCTCTTCTATATATTATAGAGCTGAAGAGTTTGTTTGTTTGTTTATCTGAACGCGCTAATCTCAGGAACAACTGGTCCGATTTGAAAAATTTTTTCGGTATTAGATAGCCCATTTATCAAGGAAGGCTATAGGCTATATTATCACGCTAAGACCAAGAGGAGCGGAGCAATGCGGGTAAAACCATGGGTAACAGCTAGTTTTATATAAACTAACGTGATAAAAGATTCATTTCAAGTTATAAATGGAATAATTATATATACATACCTTAAAACTATTTTCTTTTAATTCTTCAGACGCAAACGAAATAGAAAACATTTCTCTAGAAATATTATACATCGATTTATCATGTTCAGCATAGTGGTTGAATAGAAATGTTCTTCTGAAGTTGAATAATCTTTCTGTCCCAGCATTGGCACCAACTTCCTTGTATACTCCATCTATTATTATATATAGGAATTGTTTCTGCAAAACAATGAATGCTTTAATTTTGAATTACAATATTATTACTCTGTTACAGTTATTTAAGACTTTGAAGTCTTACAAAAAAAAAAAAAAACATTAAGAACAATTGATAAAAGAATATATATAGACTACAGGCCCGTATAGGAAAAAAGTTTGGAAAATCCAAAAGTGCACGCCTCATAATCTCATCCTTTACAATAAAATTGATTATTTATAAAGGTGTATATAATATAAGTATGTAGATACACTTGTTCTCATGTGCCAATGCTCTTGTACTGTCTCAAAACAGTTGGAAAAGTAAAGAAAGCGGTACCGTAATAATTGAGCTATTTTTCTTGTGGCCCCACCTAGATGTGAAACTGCGCAGGTTTAAGGGACTGACTACCAACTTATTTATTTAAACCTTGGCTTATAGTATAAAGAATCGAGTTTATAATGGTGAATTTTGAGTACACTATAAATATAAAAAAAAAGTCGATATTTTTTTTGTTTATTTAATAACAATTAAACCACATCGAATCAGACCCTGAAAAATGAAAGGGTTCTATTCCTGAGCATACTCAAGCGTAAGAGAAAAAAAAGACTCGATTAGTAAAGTATTTCGGTCGCTATCGTGTTAACAAGAAAATCCTCCGCACATACAGACACACGGACGTCCAAGACAGAACTTTTATAAACTGTTTTTTAACTAGTTTAAATAACAAAAATGACATCAAAAATATCATGAATGTTAAAAATAGTGTTTTTTCTTAATATGTGTGTGTATGTATTATCTTACAAGTATTGCACTTGATATATGATACATAAAGACATTTTAAGTTTGAAAAATCAGATGTTTTGCGCGAAGTGACAGTAGTACCCACCTCAACGCTTCGCTTATGAGGCGTGCAAAATATGGGTCATTTGAACCACCAGGTGACCTATCTAGAACGATATAAGAGCATAAAATAATAAGATTCAGCACTATGCCGTCACTTGTAAGCTGTCCAACTGAGTGCAGATGAGAATTCAAAAGTACAGGTAGACTCGGTAAATTTTGGTCATATATTTTTGTACGGCATTCTTAACCACCGATATATCCATTAAAAATAATAAGAAAACGCTTAGTGCCGTACAAAAATGGTGGTCCACAAAGTCGGAATTTTTTATTTATTTTCCGAGAATTTCAGTGGTAAATTTGGTACAAGTGACGGTGCTGAATCTTATTATTAACCGACTTCAAAAAAAAGGAGGAGGTTATCAATTCGGCCGGTATGTTTTTTTTTATGTATGTACACCGATTACTCCGAGGTTTCTGAACCGATTTACGTGATTCTTTTTTTGTTCGATGCGGGATAGTGTCGAATTCGTCCCATAAAAATTTTATTCGGATAGGCCCAGTAGTTTTTATTTTATGAGCATTTTTGTCTGTATTTGTAAATGTTGCAAGTGCAAGTTTGAAGTAGGTTGTTTTTAACGCAGTTAAAATAACTCCACTTGTTTTATGCTCTTATATCGATCTAGATAGGTCACCTGGTGGTTCAAATGACCCATATTTTTTTTCTATGCGGGCCTGTAGTCTAATAGAATATATAGACTTACATCATGTCGAAGAACGTCAATCGTAAATGTAGTTGGATCATGGATTGTTTCTGGTAACACACTGTGTACACCAACAATAGCACATTTCTTCTTGTACCACCTTTTATGAGTCAATATTGACTTTTTCTTTACTGGATCTAATATATTTCTCGAGTGCATAGCCAATTTGGGCATTTTTAACTCCTCTGTATCTAAATAATTATTACATTTATTCAATATATATTATGGATTAATTAAGTTATCTAGTGTATAAAATTCTCGTGTTGCTGTGTTTGAAGTTAAACTTCTCCAAAACAGCTTGATCGATTTTCATGAAATTTCGTAAATAGAAATAAAATCTATTTTCTATATCCCTACGTGATAAAAAAGGCAGATCAGCGTTTGATAGGTCAGGTAGTATTATATTATAATAATTGTTAATTGAAGTTAATTTTAAATATGGCCATTTATTTAACCATTAATATTTGTAATACCGAGTTCTTATATTTTGATTGTTTTTAAGTTTGTTCATACCTGTAAAGTGTGTAGATATAGACATCTGTGCATTTGGTTCGTAAAACATTTCGATTTTTCGACGCGTGGAATCATAATGTGAGAAATACAGGGTAACAAACTTTTCAACTATCATCTTTGTCTTTTTATCTGGTGTTATCACAAATGTCTTGTAAAATGGCATCATTATACCATAGTTATTTATTTTTATACCATCCTGAAATGTAATAAAATGGTTTATATTAATTTATGGAATAACTACCTACAAATAATTCATCAAATATAAATATTTTATAATCTCAATGCATATAAATACAGTACACAAAATTATTCATACACAAATGAGATATTAACAAAAGTCATTTATTTCATAATAGCTTTCCGCCCGCGGCTTCGGCCGCGTTTTCAAAGGAAAACCCGTTCCCGTAGGATTTCCGGGATAAAACTTATCCTATGTCCTTACTCGGGTATCAAAATATCTCTATACCAAATTTCATGCAAATTGGTTAAGTAGTTAAGGCGTGATTGAGTAACAGACAGACAGACAGAGTTACTTTCACATTAATAATATTAATAGTATGCATTTATTTTACTTACCAATACCATAAGTCTGGGAAATTTTACAGTGATTTGTTTAATGTAAGCTAATGGATCAACATTTTTACAGAGAGGATTTCCTTCAACAGACAGCTTCTCAATCTTACTGCTTACTCTTTGTAACTCTACCAGTGATGGTATCTAGAATTTTATATTAATAATTATGAACACAAGGAGCTTTTTTAAAAGAATTATGTAATTTTCATTGTTTATTATTACTACTATACAAACAATGATAAATATTTACAATTCATAATATTTTAAAAATGAATAACTTACATTATTATAACTTAGATCTATTCCCAATAAATCTCCTTTGATGAAAAAGTTTAGTATGTCAAGTGGAATCTGACTGAAATACATTATAAGTTTATTAATAAATGATTAGAAAATACTATATATAGATATAGTTAGACATAAATCAATTAAAACATTACCTCAAATTATTATTACTTAAGTTTAGGTATTTAGTGTCCCTTCCCATCCTTAACATTAAAATCCTAAATTGTGATAATAGAGTTATTTTATAGAAATGTATTTTCTTGTTATTGAATTCTGAAAAGTACACATATTCATTATCTATATATATAAAACTCAAAGGTGACTGATATAGTGATCTATCAACGCACAGCCCAAACCACTGGACGTATCGGGCTGAAATTTGGCATGCAGGTAGATGTCATAACATAGGCGTCCCCTAAGAAAGGATTTCCTAAAATTCTTGCGGGAACAGGGAAAAACGGGGATGCACGTACAAAGTCGTGGGCGGAAGCTAGTTTAAAAATAAGATCTTATGATGGACGACCTAAAACGAAAACAACTGTATTATAAAAAGTAAACAGCTCTTTATTACCTGGATCATTACAGAAATTTGATAAATTTAGTTCACCGTTGCTCAGAAATCTTAATTTAACTATTTCTGTGACAATATCTTCAACCGAAACTTCTGACTCAAATAATTCCGTTGATGTTTTATCATTAAGAAGTATATCTAGGCTGCACATGCTTCTCATATAGGGAAATAAGAAGTCTAGTTTTACTATTTTGATCACAAAACTGAGGCTGCTTGTGTAAAATGTTGTTATTCCATTTTGTGTAATGAAATTTACAGGGATAAATGAAGCTGCGAAAAACGTCGATAACACTTCAAATAGATTAATTTCGTTGTCGGTCCAATTATGCAACTGAAAAAGATTTATTTAATATTTATTGAAGGATAATGAGGAATGTATTTTATCTTATATCTTTGATTTACCATTATTTTATGAAAATTGTGTTTAGAAGTTTCATCGTCTATAATCAAACAATTTTCCAAGTATTCAATTATAGCTGGTGTTACGGTTACTCTGTTCAGAAGGAGCTTTTTGTAGTTTATCGTGGTCATTTTCGTTTCATTTAGGTATGTATTTTATTCATATAAATTAGTTTTCATAATTCATTCTTGTTTTGTTATCGATCTAAAATCTAAAATAATGACAATTGACAACACATGAATCATTGACATGAACACACCAATGACCACAGAACAGTAAGAACATAATAGAAGTGCTATAATGTCATCATTAGTATGAAAACCAGTGTCGCCAAACCCACACATTTAAACCGATAGTTATACAGTACACTACAAGTAAACTATGCCTTTGATTGGACAGCTTAATTTGAGTAAAAACTGACTTAGGTTATAAATTCAGCATTTCAATATGTACCCTAACGAACCAAGTTACGGTTTATTTTAGTATAACATCCCTAGGTATATTAGCTGTTTTGTTTCTCTTTGCTCAGAAATTCCAAATTCGAAAACATTCAGCTATTCCACAACAGATGGCGTTGGTTTTCAATACATATAACTTTGAACCTCTACACATAAAGATAAGGTTGAAATTTGTGTCACTCTAAATTAATGACATTAACTTGACATTAACCTGATGCTATGCTCTAAGGGATGTCAGCCTTGTTATCGATAATTCACAAATACATATATTTTTGTGCATTTTTTTTTTCTTTCTATTATATGAGTATAGGATAATGTGTCACATTTTGGAGTATGTTTATTACTACTAAGTACGTCTTTTCATATTATTATATTTAAATAAAAAACGGAATAGAATAGTATAAATCTATATTTACAAAACAAACAGAAAATATGCATTATTTTAAATCTTGGAACTGCCGTAGGTTTGATGTATCGGTGGCCTTTGTTAGACTGCTTATTGCTGTTCGGCATCCAGTTAACTCGTCACGTTGCATTTATTATCCATTTCTCTTTTAAATTAGGCTCTTTCGAAAATCTATAAATAAATAGGACAAATGAAAGCTAAGGAAAAATAGAATAAAATTTAATATTTAAAATGTTTGTCTTTTCTAAAGTATCGATACAGTCGATATGCGCCACATGCATCACTAATACGACATTCGTTTGTTTATTTCAATAATATTCCAGAAAGTCTTGTTTGCTGTTCAATCTATATTAGTACTTATTTCTTATAGATTAAGGTTCATTTTGACTTAATATTTTTATAAATTTTTGACAAATTATGACAAGCGAAGTTGTAACGTAAAATCTAAGAGCAATTAACCTATAGAGTTCTTATATTAAGACAGAACAAAATACATATTTTCTAATCTACTTACTCTTAGTCAATAACAGCATAAGCCAGATTGAGATAGCGATAGAGTATCTGCACTGTCTTCAAACGTAGCGCGCCGGCAGTCAGTTTGTTTTCCAACCAGCTGGTGGGCTCAGTGCGTCAAGTGTTTTTAACGAAATATTTAGAAAATATAAAGTGTACAGTGTTTCTTTTTATTTGTCAGTGTGCTAAAATAACTATTGTATGTTTAGCAACCGGCTATCACTAGTCGAATGGGAGTTTTGGATAAAAACAATGTAAAAATATCTTTCCATCGGTAAGTGATTTTCAGCAAATTGATAAATATTTATGTTTTAAACCTATTTGAAGGTTTTATCAAGCGCTTTTTTGTAATTTTATGTTGTAACTGTAACATTTACCCACTTTATGGGGTTGTGGAATATAAAATAATGAAATAATTTTTAAAAAACGTCACAATAATATCACGTTTGGCATTTTGTTTACCACCGTAGTGTTGTAACACATCTAGCGTATATTATCGATTTATGACAAAAAATCTATTTCATATTAACGTTGATTTATTTATTTTGTTTCATATATCAGATTTATATGTAGTTGTTGTTGCAAATAATAGATGTAAATTTTTTACCACAGGAAAATAAAACATACCACGTGGTTGTTTTATTTGCCCTATGTGTTTTAGTTTTCGTTTGTTGTTTATTAATTTCTCTTTCAGATTATTAATAAATTCATTTTGTTTTAG
Organism: Colias croceus; assembly: GCF_905220415.1. Lineage (NCBI taxonomy): Eukaryota > Metazoa > Arthropoda > Insecta > Lepidoptera > Pieridae > Colias > Colias croceus. Next base: position 6,224,071 of record NC_059556.1, on the reverse strand, counting down.
ATTTCCAGAGCTAAATAAAAAATGGGTATAAAACGTGAGACATGAGTTGATTGGACGCCGCCACAATTTGCAATATTGTGTTCACTGCATTTCGAGCCTACGTGTTATCAAGATGGATACTCTAGAAGAATTGTGCAATCTTACGCTTACGTTTTTTTTTGTTCCTGTAGATAATAAATACATTTGATTAAAGAGAGTGAATTTTTATTTTGAAATTTTTTACACATAAGTTACCTACTTTAAATGTGTAACTATGTGAAAATTAAACGGTTGATTAAATGACAGTTCTCATAGATGAGAAACTACTATTGAAATACATACTTAATATACATGCGTTTTCAAAGAAAAACCCGCATAGTTCCCATTCCTGTTGGATTTACGGGATCAAAAGTAATTTTTCCAAATTTCATTGTAATCGGTTTAGTAGTATTCGCGTGAAAGAGTAACAAACATCCATCCTCACAAACTTTCGATTTATTAGTAGGATGTTAGGAAAATGTTTTCATTAAGACTGTCCTTTTATTAACTTGTTAAAATGCTGCATGATTCCTTCATGCTGACTGTGCCTTTCTCCTCACTCCCTTAACTTTATCATCATTTCCTTCTTTATTTTAAATTACATTTCAAGTTTTAAAATTTCTTTTATAATGTACTACTTTTCCGCCCGCGTTTTTAAAGAAAATCCTGCACAGTTCCCGTTCACGTGGGATTTCCGGGATAAAACCTAACCTATGTGTGTATGTACAAAATTTCATTGTAATCGGTTCCGCAGTGAAAGAGTAACATCCCTTCTCACATAATTTCGCATTTATTATATACGTAGGATTAAACAAATAATGTATTCAACTGAAATTAATTATAAGTTTTGTTTTTTTATTATTTATTATTTCACGAAACCGTAAATGCAAAATACATTCACGATTTTATCGATTGAAGCACATCCCATCACTATCACCTTCTATCTATCTAAATACGTACCTATAGTAAAAATGGTGCCATGACTATGTTGAAACGTAGCTTGTTGTCTATAGCTGTCTCATTCTTTCATACGACGTTTTCTTTAGATAGAGAGAAACAAATATATGTAAATTGTATACGCTCGATACAAGTACTCTATAGGTTAATTGCTCTTAGCGTAAAATATATTTAAAATAAATTAAAATAAGACTTACCGATGGTATGAAATGCCTCGATTGCTGATATTATTTCGTCTGCTATCATTTTTCCTCTCTAATACCGAACAACACGCTCTAAATAATGAATAAATATGGAAATAAGGTTTGACAGTTGACAACCGACTCGAATATTTTTCTGCGCACAACTGAGAGCGAGTTAGGTGATCTTACCTTACTAGTGACACGTGGGCCACGCCAACATCGCACTTCTATTATGTTCACTGTTCTGTGCTAATGACCAAACAATGACTTAGGAGTGATTCCTTATTCATTGGAACCACAGAACCTTAGCACAGAACAGTGAACATAATAGAAGTGCGATGTGGGCGTGGCCCACGTGTCACTAGTAAGGTAAGATCACCTAACTCGCTCTCAGTTGTGCGCAGAAAAATATTCGAGTCGGTTGTCAACTGTCAAACCTTATTTCCATATTTATTCATTATTTAGAGCGTGTTGTTCGGTATTAGAGAGGAAAAATGATAGCAGACGAAATAATATCAGCAATCGAGGCATTTCATACCATCGGTAAGTCTTATTTTAATTTATTTTAAATATATTTTACGTTACAACTTCGCTTGTCATAATTTGTCAAAAATTTATAAAAATATTAAGTCAAAATGAACCTTAATCTATAAGAAATAAGTACTAATATAGATTGAACAGCAAACAAGACTTTCTGGAATATTATTGAAATAAACAAACGAATGTCGTATTAGTGATGCATGTGGCGCATATCGACTGTATCGATACTTTAGAAAAGACAAACATTTTAAATATTAAATTTTATTCTATTTTTCCTTAGCTTTCATTTGTCCTATTTATTTATAGATTTTCGAAAGAGCCTAATTTAAAAGAGAAATGGATAATAAATGCAACGTGACGAGTTAACTGGATGCCGAACAGCAATAAGCAGTCTAACAAAGGCCACCGATACATCAAACCTACGGCAGTTCCAAGATTTAAAATAATGCATATTTTCTGTTTGTTTTGTAAATATAGATTTATACTATTCTATTCCGTTTTTTATTTAAATATAATAATATGAAAAGACGTACTTAGTAGTAATAAACATACTCCAAAATGTGACACATTATCCTATACTCATATAATAGAAAGAAAAAAAAAATGCACAAAAATATATGTATTTGTGAATTATCGATAACAAGGCTGACATCCCTTAGAGCATAGCATCAGGTTAATGTCAAGTTAATGTCATTAATTTAGAGTGACACAAATTTCAACCTTATCTTTATGTGTAGAGGTTCAAAGTTATATGTATTGAAAACCAACGCCATCTGTTGTGGAATAGCTGAATGTTTTCGAATTTGGAATTTCTGAGCAAAGAGAAACAAAACAGCTAATATACCTAGGGATGTTATACTAAAATAAACCGTAACTTGGTTCGTTAGGGTACATATTGAAATGCTGAATTTATAACCTAAGTCAGTTTTTACTCAAATTAAGCTGTCCAATCAAAGGCATAGTTTACTTGTAGTGTACTGTATAACTATCGGTTTAAATGTGTGGGTTTGGCGACACTGGTTTTCATACTAATGATTACATTATAGCACTTCTATTATGTTCTTACTGTTCTGTGATTGGAACACACCAATAATGACACATTTAGATAAATGCACAGATAACTTTTGAAAATCAATTTTGTCAGTATCTGCTGTCAATAATTGTAAAATTGCTAGAATATAAATAATACATTGGAAATATTGAAATGTGATTGAAATCGTAATCGATAAAACTTAAGAAATTTAATAGATTTAGTAATTTATGTTATCAAGAAAATGTTGAATAATTATCTGTAGGAATAAATAATTTAGAATATAGTTTATTTCACGTGTTTACATAGCTGTACAAATTTACTATAGTTAATAATAGTTATTTTTATAGTAAATAATAAACCTTCAAGTTGGATAAAATGTAATATAAGACAACAGACTAATAATATAATAAGTATACTTAGGACGTTATGCCTCCTCTACACTACTCGCGAAGTTCCTAGGCGAAGTACTCGGCCGAAATTGACTGAAGTCCGCGGTGCTACACTACTATATTACTTGCTCTGTGCTACACTACACACTCGTTCAACTTCGCGAGGAGCGCATACGTTCATATTCAGAACGAACTTCAGGTTACTTTAACTCGGGCCCAAAAACCGACAACAAACGGAAGTCGGCCGAGGCGAGGTAAAGTTGGACGAAGTAAGCCGAAGTGCCTCTCTACATTATTCTATTCGTCTAACCTCGTTCAACTTCGCGAGTAATGTGGAGGAGGCATTAGGACTTCGTTTGTCAATGTCTATACATCTCATACATCTATTGTCATTGTCATTTGGCAATGGGCATTTGTCAAATGTCAATTGTCATTTGCGGATTTGCGGTTCGTAAATAAAATAATTGTCGATATTGCAATTTGCAACTTGTTTTGCATTTGTTTTCATTGTTGATATAAAAATATATCATGAAATCTACATTAATCCCTATCTGTAAAATTTTAATATTCGTTTTAGTTTTTATGAGTGTTGTTAATTATGTAGTCATAGGCAGCACACCTCCAAAAAAACTTCAAATTGGAGTTAAAAAGCGTCCTGCAGAGTGCCCTATGAAGAGTAGGAAAGGAGATCTTCTGCATATGCATTATACGGTAAATTTTCGATGTATTATATTTACAATGCAAGAGCACTCCTTTCTGTTAATTTATTATCTCTCGTCAAATGCAAGCTTTCCGCCCGCGGCTTCGCTGGCTCAAAGGAAAATTCGCATAGTTATCGTTTCCATAACGTTTTTGAGACAAAACTTATTCCATGTCCTTTCTCTAGCTATATCTTTTACCAAATTACATCCAAACTCGAATAGAGACCAATTGTATAGATTTTTCAAGAAAAGTTGGTTTATCTTTTCTTTACATATATGTATAAAAGTATTATAGTAACCAGAAACAAACAAATTGCGCTATAAGTAAAAATGTTAAATTAGTATTTTTAATTTCAGGGTACATTAGAAGATGGAACAGAGTTTGATAGTTCAATTCCAAGAGGCAATCCATTGACATTTTCTCTAGGTGCGGGACAAGTAATTAAAGGATGGGACCAAGGTTTGATTGGAATGTGTGAGGGTGAACAAAGGAAACTTGTGATTCCTCCAGAATTGGCTTATGGCGAAGCTGGAGCTCCACCAAAAATACCTAAATCAGCAACTCTAACATTCCATGTAGATCTCGTTAAGATTGAAAGGAAGGATGAACTTTAATTAATAAATTATTTTTTTATATACATTACCTATGTGTGAATAATATAATATTATGTAGTAAATTGACTTCTTTTATTTTCCTTTCTTTTAATACTTGTAATGTAACCAAATTTTACGTTTATCCCAGATAAATAAGTACTTCATTACAAAGTAGTCGCTTTTTCTGTCTCTATATCATATGCTAAAATCTTTAAACCTACGCAACAGCTTTCGGTGCGGTTTTTTATACATAGAGTGATTCTCAAGGAAGGTTTTGGAATTTATTGGGTTAAGACAAAGCGGGCCAAGCCGCGGGCGGGTCGCTACTTAAAATTAAGTGGATGTTTTCTTTCAGAAAAACTTACTATCTCACTATTTCAAGTACTTTCCTTCCGGCCCATTAAAATATATTTCCACTTCGTTTAAATATTTGACTCTAATTTTGTAAACCAGATATAAAGGTATTTTAAGTACTATATATTTTTTTATCTACTAATATTTGTCGATTAAAGACGTCGTTCATGAAAATGATAAAAATGCGACTGCAATGATATTCAATAATTCGTCTTGTGTGTGGAGGACTTTACTACAATACAGAAAAGAACTCTGTTCTTAGTATAATATTATTCTGTGGTAATCTGTGACACCATTTACCATTAAAATCTGACATTTCCAAAATCCAAATACAAATGACAGCTGTCCGAAACTAAACAATGCAAAATATGTTTGCGCCTTGCGGTGTTGTAAAAAAATATTAATTTATTTCAAGTACCTAGTAAATTTACTCAACAACATTTGAGTGTTTAGTATAAAGCATGGTTAAAATAATATTCTTACACCCTGATCTTGGAATAGGGGGAGCAGAACGCCTTGTTTTGGATGCAGCTTTAGCCTTCAAGAGTAAAGGCCACGAAGTATGTTTTTATACAAACCATCATGATCCATCTCATTGCTTTGCCGAAACTAAAAATGGCACATTTCCAGTAACAGTAGTCGGAGATTGGATACCACGTTCAATACTGGGAAGGTTTAAAGCGGCTTGCGCTTATGTGCGTATGGTATATGCGGCAGTTTACTTAGCCTGGTATGTTATACCTGTTCAGGAACCGACTCTTATTTTTTGCGATCTTATTTCATTATGCATTCCTTTTTTGAAATTCGCCAGAGGACCGTTCAGAGTTGTGTTCTATTGTCATCACCCTGATAAGCTCTTATCGTCTGAAGGTGGATTCCTTAAGAAGTTATACAGGGCGCCATTAAATTGGTTAGAAGAACTGACAACAGCTCAAGCAGATAAGGTTCTTGTGAATAGCAAATATACAGCTCGAGTATACAAAGATGCATTCCAAAATATCAAGGATGTCCCAGATATTTGTTATCCTTCAATTAATACAGAATTCTTTAAGAATACCACACCAAAAAATCTAAAAGAAGTAGTGCCCGTTGGTACTGATAAATTCATATTTCTTTCTATAAATAGGTATGAAAGAAAAAAGAACTTGCAACTTGCATTAAGAGCACTAGAGCATTTACGGCATATGTTGAGTGAAGATGATTGGTATAGAGTTCATTTAATAATGGCTGGTGGTTTTGATCCTATTAACTTGGAGAATATGGAACATTATATTGAGCTGACAGATTTGGCTGCAGAGTTAGATATAGAGGATAAAGTCACATTCATGAAATCCCCTAAAGATATTGAAAAAGTATCACTATTGTACCATTGCAATGCATTGGTTTATACTCCATCAAATGAGCATTTTGGTATTGTTCCATTAGAAGCAATGTATTACAGTAAACCAGTGATTGCAGTGAACAGTGGAGGGCCTACAGAAACAGTAGTAAATGACGTCACCGGATTCCTTTGTCCTCCCACAAGCAAGGCATTCGCTAGCGCTATGAACAAATTGATTCTTAACCAACAGTTAGGTGTAAAATTAGGTGAAGCTGGAAGAAAGAGGTTTGAAACAAAGTTCTCATTTGATGCATTTACTGAACAATTAGATGGAATTTTATCCCGAGAGAGGCAACTAATTTCTGAAGCAAGGGCGATTGAATATGACCAGAGGAAACGTAAATAGCATAAAGATGACACTCCAACAATATTTGATATTGTTTGAGTGTTTATTGATCTGAGTCAATATTTTTGTATACTTCTGAAATAGCTTCCTTCATAATAAATTTTGATTGCATTTAAAATCATTGTAATTGTAGCTATTTATGCTTGAAGTGTAAAATTATTACTCAACTTTAATCTTTACTAAGCACAGTCCATATGTTTGACCTCTTGCATTCACTGATTGTAAAGTTTTCCTACTATTTGTGATATATTACATGTAAATTGAAATAAATAGAGAATGTTTCAATGATATATGGCTTCATTTACCTTGAAACAGATTATTTTGTTATATGACAGATGAATATAGTTAATTTAGTTAATTATAATATATGAGTGTTGTTTTGGCTATTAATGTAGGCCTAACCAATTATTACTGCTAAGCTTCTGTTGATGTAAATAAACAAAATAGAAATGGTTATATGTTGTTTCATTTTATCAGAGACTAGCTGTTCCCCGCGGTTTCACCCCCTGGCTCCACTCCTGTTGGTCTTAGCATGATGATATATTATAGCCTATAGCCGCCTCGATAAATGGGCTATCTAACACCGAAAGAATTTTTCAAATGGGAACAGTAGTTCCTGAGATTAGCGTATTCAAACAAACAAAGTCTTCAGCTTTATAATATTAGCATAGATTTGCTTGATTGAAATCCAATGCATATTTTGTATTATTATTGTAGTTTAGCCTTGTTCTCGTGACATACTTTTCGATTCATGTATTGAGATTTTATTATTGTGAGCAAACATATGCGGAGGATTGAACTTGTAAAATATATACATATTTTACATATTCTGTATAGCCAGATAATGGCAGTATCTTGTTTACATGTTAGAATTGTTTTTTTTTCGTCAACTAATTCTTTTTGTCGACTGTTTGTGTAATTAAATAGATTTTAATTGATGTAAATCAATGAACATAAACATATATTTTTTATTAATGATAACCATGACTTTCAACTATTCTATTATGATCAGAGTCATTTTCTGTTTAATAAACTATAATTTTAATCCTGTAAAAATAAATTGGGTTATGTTTATTGTTTAGCAATATATACAAAGAAAAATAAAGTTTAACAAGCATATATAAATAATTTATTTGAATGTAATATACAAAATCATTCAAGTAGAACTTTATCCATAGTGTCATATACTTTGTCTACCGTCTCTTCTGGGAGGGGATCTATAATTTCAAACTGAAGATCGTATTGTTGATCTAGCCCCATATAGCTGTCGCTTACTATGTAGATCGTATATATAATCCGTCCTGTAATAAAAAGGTTGGTAAATTATAAATAATATTGGTTTTGGTTCAGAATTATAAGGGGAAAATATTGATCAATACTTTTAATATAGATCCAAAAGGTGACTTGTTTAACAGGTGGTTTAATTTCAATTTTATAGTAATAATTATATTTATATTAATGGATAAGGTATTAGGTATTTACTTGTTGTCAGAGTTCTATCTAGGATACCTACCTCTAAATTGCACTATATTTTTATTTACTTTATTAGGACCTATATTTTGTTGCACAGTGCACAGAAAGATCTTTCTCATTTCTCGCTTATGTGCCAAAAATATATAAGAAATTTTTTTTTACCTGTTCTGGAAGGTGTATAAAACGTAATCTGCGTATTCCCTCTAGCTGGTCCCCGTTTCAACGCATGCAATTCCCCATACTCGATGGTACCGAGGGTTATGAACCAGCCTTCGTTCTTTGAGCGCGGGAATCTGGGACATATCACGTTGTTCGCGTTGCCGCCGCGACGTTGCATTTCTAGTAGTATTGTATATTCCTGGTGAATAATTATGTTATTAATAAATTAATTAGGACGTCTTTCAATTGTATAGTGCATGAGTTAATGAAAAATAATCAAAAACAAACTAATAAATATTAATTTCATGCAATACCGTCACGTCATGGAGTAAGGCGACGATTTTGGTATCTTTGAATGTTGCCAAAGAAGTTTCATTTCTTATACGTGTGCTCGGCACATACGCTCATTTTTTAAATGGAAATGAAATTAACATAACTCATAAGGTATTTAACTTTTCCATGACCTTCAGTAAGGTTGAAATACGATTATTATCGCAAAGATCATTAGGGTCGATAAAATTATATCTGTTACTGTGCTAATGAAGTTATTATTAGATAAGAAAAATGATATCAAATTGAATGTGAATGCAAAATATAATTATCGAACATAAATTATTAATCCTAAGTCATCATCAGTGCGTACGTCAGTCGCGCTTGTTATATGTATGGAAATACGCGTGCGTATGGTCGGTCTTGCACCCTTCTTGGTCTAGCCACAGGTCTAGCTATGAACATTTTTATGAATTTCCATACATATTATGACAAGCGCGACTGACGTACGCACTGATGGTCGGTGAAGCTCTGCAACCAGCCTAAGAAAAATATTTTCGCCCGGGGCCCGGGGTGTCAGTGGCCCTTACGCCGGCACTGTGTAGTTATATACATTACTAGCTGCGCTTCGCGGTTTCACCCGCGTGGCTCTGCTCCTGTTGGTCTTAGCGTGATGATATATAGCCTCGATACCTTCCTCGATACATGGGCTGTCTAACACCGAAAGAATTTTTCAAATCGGACTAGTAGTTCTTGAGACCAAACAAAGAAACAAACAAACTCTTCAGTTTTATAATATTATTATAGATGCGTCACCGCCACGCCAGAAATTGGTTTTACGTGCGCCTATAAATGTTTCACATCAATAACTGCGTTAAAAACAACCGACTTTAAACTTGCACTTGCAACATTTACAATTATAGACAAAAATGCTCATAAAATAAAAACTACTGGGCCTATTCGAAAAAAATTTTTATGGGACGAATTCGACAACATCGATCCGCATCGATCAAAAAAAGAATCACGTAAATCAGTTCAGAAACCTCGGAGTAATTGATGTACATACATGTACAAACATACCGGCCGAATTGATAACCTCCTCCTTTTTTTTGAAGTCGGTTAAAAACATACCTGATCAGCATGTAGTGGCGTCCATTGATCCCTGCGTTGCGGCTGCTGTATGCGCTTATCTTGTTCGCAGTCACTGTCGAACCACACGCCTCGTATACTGAACTTTATGTCGAGCGTCGGAAGGTCGGTAATCACCTGATTATATAATATGTACATATATTATTTTATTTTACACAATTTACATTTACATTGGCCTTTACAAAATTTAGATATTACAATATACAATTGCTGTTATTTTGAATCTATATTCGGTGATCTATATACATATATAATGTATATGGAATGGTTCAGTTTTATATCTCTATTTTCATAAAATTGCTTGGAATATATATGAAAGTATTTTTTGATTTGCCAATATACAATATCATGAAATTTTTATTAGGTCATTTTAAAGTTCCAAGACATTCTTCTTCAAAAAGCTAACTTTTCTAATCTAAATTTAAATAATCTTTCAAAGTATTGAACTTAAATAACGATGCACACATACCAAACTAATAACAAGCACACAAACCTTATAAATCTGTTCAATCTGACCCTCCTCGAACTCCCGTCTCAAGTACTTAGCCAGTACTTCATAATTCCTCATACAAATGATCTTCAAACCGTTCAAAGTGTTGCAAGGTTTGTTCAAATCTTTCGTCATACTGGCAAACATGTATAAGTGTTGAGGTTCTATGTGAGGTAAAGTGGTCAAGGGTGAGTCGGCCGGCCATCGAGCCTGTACTATGGACTGCATGAGCATCTGGCAACACAGACAGACGGACAGCCAACCGTTTTCAGCGGATGTGTCTATCATTGCCTGGAAGAGAATTAGGGATTATTTTAAAGGTAATACCTATAATTTTATGTCAGTGAAAGTTGTCGTGTGAAAATGTGTACTTCTAATAATTCCGAAATGTTTGAAATAGTAAATCTACATAGCTGGAATACAATAATTTGAAGCCAGTAAATTTTTAAATATTTTTTTCCATTTACTGAATGAGTTTTAGTCATTTTCAACCCAGTATATCTAATGTATTTGGTATTAACAATTTTTATTTAAAGTTCTTTTCGATTCTTTAAAGTTTAAATTCATATGATGTTATATTCATATTAAGATAATAAGGCTTCGATACATATAGCTTATTCTTACTTGTATAATTCTTATAGTTTGGTCCAAAACCGACTTAGTATCAGTGAGATAGTCAGTGTTAGGTAGTTGCAACCTTGTTAAATGTGCTTGTAATAATAAGAACGCTTTCACGTTAGACGAGTCAAGCGATAATGAGTCTACTGGCAGACGACATTGTTGCGATAATTCTCTGAAAGAAAATATATACTAAATATAGCTAAATATTATGAGGAAAGTGTTAATGAATTAATTCGATCTTTGTCTCGTTGGTAAAAAGAATAGGCTGTGAAAAATATGACAAAACTCTTTCCGTTTTTAGCCTATGGGAAATTAGGATTAGAAATTGTATATCTGCCCATATTTATTAAAAAAAAAAATGATCATCTGTACTAGGATACAATATTATCCTTATTTTTAGATTTGATTGTCAATCGAACTACAATCATACGGCTTATTTGCGTACATCAAATTCAGAGGCAGTAGTAAGTAAGTTTATTAAAAATTCAATGAAAAATTATTTTAAAAACAATTTATCTTTACTTTTTTCGTTTTATCTTTGAAATTACTAAAACATACCCATTCAATATATCTTCATTATGCCTAACAGGCAATGTAGCGTATTCCTCACAATCGGACAAAACGCGTAATAACGCGTCAAAATCGAGATCTCCGTGAAGGTTGGCCGTGAAGTGCGCCATTGTTTTGTGTGAGAGATAATAATATGACGCAATACGACCCATCCATGTGCAATGTACTGTTCTTTCATCCTGAGAAATTGATAGGAATAAAAATATAAGAAAAATAGAGCAAGAAATATAAATGTTCCAAAGAGTGTTTATATTTTTACTTTCCATAATTGTTAGAATTAGAATTTGCATGCATGACAAGATAATTAAGACTGAAACTTAAACGAATGCTTTAACTTAAAACACTTGAAGGTATATGCAAAAACATTTTTTACAACTACCTTCAATCCACGATTTATTTAATGTAAAAAGATACATGTTATTCCAAGTTGAGATCTGTCTGCATATAAAATTATATTGAAATGATTTGGTGATATTCTTTGAAAGTATTCAATTTTTTTCAAACAAAAAGAAATCGAATTAAAAATGTTAATTAAGGAAACAATTTAAAATACCTCTTCGATTTCAACACAGCTAGCATTAATCAAGGCATCTAACGAAGTTTGTACTAAATTAGACAAATAATAGTTAATGTCTTGAGGCTCTAAACTCTCCAGATTGTAGTACGTTGGGTTCTTCAGTAATCGCCGGAAGAAATACGTCCAAGTCAGGTAGTCTAGGATATCTTGCTTTGACTGTACAGTACCTTAATTATAAATAAAAAATGTGTATCACAGAAACATGTTGAAATTTTTACTGGTATCCAATTAGAATTTGATTTTTAATTATTTTAATATGATATTTGGAAATATGAATAATGGATTTATTTAAAACTAGCTGTGCCGCGCGGTTCACCCGTGTGGCTCTGCTCCTGTTGGTCTTAGCGTTATAATATATAGCCTATATTACTCGTGGATAATGTAGCTTTCGAATGGTGAAAGAATTTTTAAAATCGGTCCAGTAGTTTATGAGCCTATTCATTACAAACAAACAAAGTTTTCCTCTTTATAATATTAGTGTAGATATTAAAATTAACTTATAAGACATAGCCGGAGACTTAAAAACTTAAAAAATCTATCATCTTTGAGCTGAAAATTGATATTTATTTCTTTATTTATTTATTTACTAAAATCATCTGACTAGAGTACTACTCAAACAATAAAAAAAATCTTCATTCCTTAAAATCCAAAAGAAATATAACATACCAGCTACAATCTCAGCATTCAAATGGTCGGCCAACACTTGCAGTAAACTAGACTCTACCGGGAAAGGTTCGTAAAGGAACTTCTTGTAGAAGTTTTTCTTTTGATCATGAACCAGTACCACGGCTACTCCTTCGTTATCGTACTGAAATGCATGTGAAAATTATATTTTGTTGTAAGAAAATGTTTTGAAATAAAAGGAATATAAAACGAGTAATTCCCGGTTGCACAGCTTCTGCATCTATTTAGCTTATCTATCAGTTAAAATAACAAATAATGTATGAAACATCAAAGAGGGACGAATAAGCTATTATTGGCACCCTAAATGTTGTAAACAAAAACTCGTGGTATCTTCAAAATCAGACAATTCTATTAAAATTCTACAAAACTTAAGAGGTCGCTCTTAAGTTTGATATTTATTTAATTAAATATTGCGAATTCAAACTTGATTTTTTTACAATTAAAATAATAATACCTGAGGTCTTCCAGCTCTGCCCATCATTTGCAGCACATCCGTTATGGGCATATCAACATATCTCTTTTGCTTTCCGTCGAAATATTCCGTGCCTTTAATGACTACAAGGTGCGCGGGGAAGTTCACACCCCAAGCGAGTGTTGCCGTGCAAATTAGTACCTTAGGGAAAAGGAATAAAGATGATAATTTAATAAGTTTGAAACATAATTATCAGTATCTTTATCTATACATATAATAAATCTGTAGAAGGGTCAATTCTGTACATTGAAAATATTGAAAAAATAAATAGCAGGGGGTGTTACTGGATCGATACCAAACCCAAATATGTGATTAAAAAATTTTTTGTCTGTCTGTCTGTCTGTATGTGAAGGCATCACGTGAAAACTAGCGGTTCGATTTCGATGAAACTTGGTATAATTATACCTTATTATCCTGGGCGTAAAATAGGATACTTTTTATCCTGGAAAAATACGTAGAAAAAAATTAATCTTAATTTTTCAGTTTTATCCATAGACGTTGTTCCGTAGAACCGCGAACACACGTTGCGTATTATTATAGGCCTAGCCGTATATGGGAATTGGGTCCAATAGATATTTATACGATTTTATTGTCAGTACCTACTCAAAATGGAGAAATAAACCATCCACGCGAAGACCGACATCCGCGCGGACGGAGTCGCGGGCGGAAGCTAGTTTCTAATAAAGTTATATATTATACAGGTTATAACTTTTATATATTATCCTAGTTTGCGACCTGAATATATTGTACATATAATTATAAAGCTTACAAAGAATACTAAAATATTACCTGTATTTTCTGATTAATGAACAATTCCTCAACAGTGGTTCGATCTTTTTCGTGTAGACCGGCGTGATGTATGCCAATACCGAAGGCAAGGGTTAGTTTGAGGTTAGATTCTCGAATGTTCGATAGAATTAATTCCATTTCCATTTCCTGCATGTGTAACCATTGTTTTGGGTTATCCTCTGCTGCTAGGTATGCTATTAGATCTAGTGCTGTTAACCTGGATAATAAACAAGTGATAACTGCGTTAAAAACAACCGACTTCAAACTTGCACTTGCAAAAATGCCCATAAAATAAAAACCACTGGGCCTATCCGAATAAAATTTTTATGGGACCAATTCGACACCATCCCGCATCGAACAAAAAAAAAGAGTCACGTAAATCGGTTCAGAAACCTCGGAGTAATCTGTGTACATACATTTATAAAAAAAAAACATACCGGCCGAATTGATAACCTCCTCCTTTTTTGAAGTCGGTTAAAAAAAATTGTATATGTGAATGATATAAAAAAATAAATAATAATAACACGTCCCTGTATACTTTGTTCTACATAAAGCATCAATCTGCACTTACCAACACAAGTTATAACCTAGTTGTTACAGTCATATTTGTAGCAATAGTCTACCTACCAAACTCAAGGTAGAAAAAATATGACATCAATAGATTTTTTTTTGCTGATTCGAAAAAAAAATTATCATCAATTTCCGAAATCATCAAGTTTAAATAATCACTTACCTAGTCTGTCTTCTACTGGATACGAAAACTAGTGCGGGCGCAGCGGGTGAATGCGTGCGGATCGCTTGGAATGTTGGCTTGTTCATGGATAACATTCGTGGGCAATAGTGCCTGCCTGGGTGACCCGATATGTGTACCTAATGGTTATAATACAACAGATTAATATAAATTAAATACTAATAATAAACACGTAGATGTTATTTTGCTTTTACTATGAGGGAATAACAGAAATAGTGATAGCTAAGCACGGTATCGCTTAGCCTTTGCATAACTGCCTAATTGATTTAGTCAGTTGATAAAAAATCACAGCCCGTCACCGACTATTAATAAAGTGAGGGTAATTTCGTCAAACGTTGAATAAACAATGTCTAAGGGACAATCCGTACGAATACACCACGATTCGAAGCGAGGTGCATTTTATATGATTCAACAACAGTAATTGTTGACAGGAAAACTATATTATCATTAAAAATGTAATCTTGTGCATCATTGAATAAACGTTTTGAACTTACCTCTAAAGGTACAGGTCGTACAGAAGGTCTAAAGTTATAAAGTCCCATTTCTCCTATATTTAGCCAATTAGCAAGATCCTTGGCGTTAGCTAGAGCAGTCGATAGACCAATTATACGCAAACGTCTTGACGTGTGCGATTCAATGAAATTTGTTCTGAAAATAATAACATGAATGAATTCAATTTGTTTTATGGACCAATAATAATTATTTGGAAAATAAAATTTGGATAGCACATTATGAACATGTCACTGTTAAATATTAATAACGCAGAATGTTTAATTACAATATTGTTAATATATTACCCATTCAGACACTTTATAAAAAAATAAAAAAAATATACAGAAATTTCTGGTCATCAAAATATTCCTGACAATTCTTTCGAATCTATACTATATTCAAATGATTGATGTAAAGACAATTCTTGTCAAGTCTTCATACTTTTTAAGAAGGTACAAATAAAATTAGTCTCTATTACAATACACATAAAGTCCAATTCACCTCGACACGATAACTTCCAGCACCGGTCCTCTATCTTCACCCAGCAGATGAATCTCATCAATAACGATCAAAGCTACATCTTGTACGTAGTTTCTAGTTTGCCACGAACGACTTATACCGTCCCATTTCTCCGGAGTTGTTACTATCACTTGGGAATTCTTTATAGCTCGAATGTCCGGTGATACGTCACCTGGTTAGAATAAAATATATAGTTTGAAAAACTAAAAAACACGCTTTCAAGATTAGTTTATTGCTAATTACTTACAACTAAAAAATAAGGAAAAAGTCATTTAAGTCATAAAAAGGAAAAAGTCATTTAAGTCATAAAAAGGAAAAAGTCATTTAAGCAGTAAATAAACAGTTGCTTTTTTCAAATATAGAAATTTATTCGCGTTTATACAGGAATAAATTTTACCTTTTTATCTTAAATGTTTGTTGTTCTGTGTGAATTAAACATGACACGGAACTATTATAATTTAATCAGAAATCCACTACAATAATTCTTTAAAACATCGATGATTATATAAAGTTTAAGAAAAAATAATTACCTGTTAATTCAACAACATTCTTCCCAAGGCGCTCTTGAAGTCGAACCTTCCAATCCTTTATTCGTTCTTTGACGAGCGCCTTCAATGGAGCGATGTATACAACCTACAATAATAATATAACATTTTTGTGAAGAAATGCATAAATTATAATTTACTTTATTTAATGAATTCTCCTGTTATGCTCTATTTCTAAAACATCATAACTACATAGTATAAAACAAAGTTGCTTTCTCTGTCCCTATGTCCCTTTGTATGCTTAAATCTTTAAAAAGATAGAGTGATTCAAGAGGGAAGGTTTTAGTATATAATTTATTAGGTTTTAGACAAAGCGGGCGAAGCTGCGGGCGATAAGCTAGTTTCTACAAAAAATAAAAAAAATAAATATCGACCGCAATTATTCGCTTATTTTTTGTCTTAACAAATCGCATATTTCACTGCGTAACCATAGACGTTTTTTAATATTTTCCAGAGCTATTTATCACAAAAATCTACTCACTTTACATCCAGGATACTGATTGAACACCCTAAACATGGCCACTTCAGCGACTATCGTCTTTCCCGAGCCAGTAGGTGCTCCCAATAGAACATTATTATCCGTATGGTACAAACAGTGGAAAATCTGCGTTTGTATCGGATTGAAGTGTGTGAAATTGTATAGCATTTCGTAAGATGGGTTGTTGAGCGCTGTGACTGGTAAAGGTTGTAGTTCAAGGAGATCTGAAATATGGAATAATTTTGTAATTATCGAATAAAAAACGCTTTTATTTTATTATATTTCATAAATGTTAGGTCAAAAAATGTTTAAACTGAGTTGTATAGAGCATCAATTGAAATCTTCATCTTATTTCGTGGCCATTAATGTTCAAACTCTATTGTATCACTCTTCAGAAAATTCTGTCTAATAAACGCGTAGGTCAGAGTTTTAGTTCGGACAATTTTTGAGCGATATTATGACTCTATTTGTTTTCTAAAACATCATTCGACAAACATACAAATTTTAAAACCCTAGTCATTAACTATAAGCAGCCAGTATAGTACACCCTTTTTGTAAATAATAAATACTATTTTTTTACATACCTGTGTGCGGTGGATGTGTTTCTGGTAGAATTAAATGTTGGAAGGTAAGTGGCAAAACACTCTCCGAACCTAACCATCTGAAATTATAAAATATTGCAATTCATTGTAACTCATGTAAGATTATATAGGATAAATGTTTAAGAAGTTAGAACACTATAATAGCACTACACATTATCAAGTCCATAGAGTGTAAATGTTAATAATTATTGAGAGTCAAATCAATGTTTAATATTTACCGTTCTGAAGTAGCCCGAATGTAGTATTGTGGCGGTAGAGGTTCTGATATTGGTATTGTGATTACTAATTCCTGAGGTTCGTTGGTGATCACCTGAAAATCGACCATTGAAAGAAAAACTCAAATTAAACAAAAATAAAGCACAAATTTGTATAATAATTATTGATTGAAAGATTGGTTTCTGATCTATAACTACCATAAGCCCATTGAATTTACTTGAAAAAATATTTCCCAGCTATAGTTGATAGATTTTATGGCAATGTTTGTAAGTAGAAAAAAATAACATATTTTAAGAATCATGAGAATAGCGCATTAAAATAAAATAAACGTTACCTGTTTTTTAGTGATAAGGAAATATTCATGATAATACATAATATCTGTCTCGGGATCTTCAACCCATATCCAAAACGCTTCAGGCGCTTTACCATGGTATTTATCGTTCCACCTGTAGAAGTAACAGATATTATAATGTTAGACAAAACCAAGTCCATTGTAGTTTATAAAATTGAAGTTCATACTAGATATAAAATAAGTTTAACAGTTTTATGGTCCTGATTTTTTAATTTGGTCTTGATTTTTAAATCAACGTGGCTCTGAATCTATAGGTAAAATTATGTGTATTTTTCAAATACACGTTTTATTTTAGTTAAAAACATTCAATAAAGACAAAAATAAATCGGCAAATGTGTTGCTTAACGTAAAAATCGAGATCGACGCGACCGATTAAGCATTTTTTTTACCGTTTTGTTAAGGTATGAGGCAAGTTCATATATAGAAAGAAGACGAAAACGAGATAATAGGGCAAAACGTTGTCTTCTGGGGTAGTTAGTTAAAAGTATATTTACGAACATAAGATAAAATAATACATTTTAAGTCAACCTTACTTAAAGTTAGGTGTAATGGTGAGTCGTATTCTCAGCACCGTTCGTGTTATAGGATGGAGGCTGGCTTCCATTTCCAACAGTGGAAATTCATCAGCGCATTTCTTTAAGTGTCGAGCTGCTTTGGGGTTACGGAGAAGATCACCTGGAAATTTAGAATTAATAATTTTATAATTTTAATACTCACAGGATACATGTGAGGTATATTTTACATAATATAACAATTCTTTTTTTCAAAGCACACTCCCTTTATTTAAATATGAGTTCCTTATTTCAATTAAAACTAAAAAATGGGTCAGTTGATATAAATTTCTTAACTTCATTCATTAATTTGTCTCAAACTACAACATTTATTTATTCAATTAGACTTCTTATAAAAGCAAGCACTAGAGAGTTAAATGAAAATGTAGGTGAAAAAGATAAGTCAAATACATTATATCAATTAATCCATTAACACATATTCTAATACAAATCATAGTAAGAATATTTGTTCAGTTCATACACTCATCATATTATCACTGTGAAATAAATTTACATAATAAAATGTGATCATTTCTGATTTCAACACGCTTCTAATTATTGCATGTTGACTTGTGTAATAACTCAGGCCCCGGAATCACAGACACAATAGAAAATCTATGGGGCTTAATGGGATAAGAAGCACTACATACCAACTTCCTTCCAATCCATATCCCGTATTTGATCAGGTTTCAACATAGGATACTCAATATGTCTCAACACTTCCATGGGGAAACAATTAAACTGCCTCATATCACTATAGAAGTCCCACTGTTGTAGTTCTAACATTTTTGCCATCTTTAAGTATAAGCCGGCCATGTATGCGTTGTTCTTTCGTAGTGTTATTTCGAAAAGCGCGCGAATTATACGCACTGCGTTCTAAAATATTAAAGGTACATGTTTGTCTATAAAAATAATATGTTTTAAAAATATTGCCTGCTTACAGCTGAAAAATTATCACTACCTTTTCATATAGAAATCAATAAGAGAGAGAGATATGCTTATTATTTTGCGAGACCGTAGCAAAGTTTTCCAATATGAAGGATTTCAAAACTTTTTGAAAAGTGTCGTGAATTCTTCAAGTTCGATTTTATTCTGTTATCTAAAGTTGTATACGTAGTATACAACTTTTTGTATACGTAGTATACAACTTGTATACGTAGTATACAACTTTTTGGTCTGTGTCTAAAGATATTTATGTTTCATATTTAATATCAAAATACTAGACATAAATAATTTTAAATGAATAGTCAGTATAAAGATTTTTCGTAAAGAATCCAAATAAAAATGTGTCATTTTTATATATATACCTGGCTAATATAATTCAAATCAGACTGTAAAGAAGACTGGTTAACCCGCCCTCTAGATAAATAAGTCTGCAATAGAATATTGATCTTCCAATGTATGTCCTCTGGTGCGTCTTCGATACGTAACTCACAATATTGGTCCTTTAAACTCCAAAGTTCTGTTAACTCTTCTTTGCGGACCTGAAAATAATGCAAATTTGAATTTTGCTGTAGAAGACCATTTATTTGTAAGAAAAGGAAACCAGTCTATGATTTTTTTTCGAGTAATAGTATGTAAGTATGTACTGCAATTAAGTTCTTAGATCCAAAGAAATTGGCTCAAATAATTCACCATTTTTCATAATTATTCTACCCATAAAAATTATCTGATTTAAAAAAAAGGTGAAATCGTTAAAATAAATCGAAAATCATTTGGCAGTAGGAAATGACTAATACATATTTCAATAAATAGATTTTTCCAACTACCTTTTTTAATATTATATAGGTAGAAATATTACCAATAATGTCTTTAAATAACTTACTTTAAGCTGTTGAAAGTCAGAACACCTAGTCAACATTTCTAGCACATAGCCCTGTGTCATAGACTTGCGAACCATAGAGTTGAACACCTCCATCGTTTCGCACGTTATATAGTAGTGACTCGCCGTTCTTCCTAGATCTGTGGATTTATTTATACGTAACAATCAAATTTGGAAATAAACAATATACATACTTTTTTAGTGTAGCTGTGTGTAGGGAGATGAAATTAAAGATACCGGCCAATTAAATTTTATATTTCTTCTAAATTACACAAAAATATACTATTTATATTCTCTAACTACAAAACGTGGGTCGGTGGCGCGAGCTATGGGACAACTGAGGGGCGACGCTATGTGACTGTGCGACGCGGCCGAAAATCCTGCGTCAGCACAGCACCTACAATATTCCCCCCTTTTCAAAAAAAATGTGGAACATTTTTAAACAAAATCAAATTAAATTATCTTTATTTAGATTACTAACTCGCACAACGAACCCTAACAATTCTGCTGACAGACAAAAAATAACAATGTGAAACATAATACAAGATTAGTTCAGGAGTCGGTGAAACATTTTTATAAACACACGAACATTTATTTAAAAAAAAATATACTTAACATATAAAAATTACTAGTCTGCAGCCATGGTGTTTGATATAACGTTATGATGTCCTCTCTTGGCATCATTGCGGCCATTTGCCAACAATACAATCTAATAAAGTCCTACGATCGAACAACATAACATTACATACACACAAACATTATAATGTAAAGTAACATTATTAATAAAAAATACGCAATGTATAATATTAAGGTATCATGCACCTAGTACATTAACATGCAAATAAAATCATTCACGATTAATACGAAAATATAATTAAAAATTGTTCCCGTCTCTTACACTATGACGATAGATACAATAACAATGCAATATATGAAACGTCATGACATTAAAATTTTAATAACACACAAAGAAATATAACTTACACGTTTGTTAATACACAACTTTATTTAATTCTCGTGTTCTTTCCACCTTGATTTCAGGAACAGATAAGCTAGTAGTACTCATAACTTCTTTTTTAAACCAATTACTAGCAACTTTAATACACTGTTGTTTCAAAACACAACAAACAAAAATAGTTAATATAACTGCAATGAAAATTATTATGATTCCAAATATATTAATTTTATTTTCCAGCTTTGAAACATTGGAAATACTTTCGTTAATGACAACACTTTCCTTGGTTTGATTTAATCCCATAGTAAAATTGTAAAATATTGTATATAGAAAAATAATTGTATAAAATGTATATATTTAGTTGTATATAGTTTGAAAATAAAAATGTTGAATAAAATATTTAAATATAACCATTCTTTAAATTCAAAGAATTACGTGACCTAAAACAACAACATACAATTTGCAACTTTGCATGGTTGCAATAACAATGGCTATGTACATGATTAAAACATAAATTTACTTGGCGTTTTTCGTATTCGCCCTGATCGTGTAACATAATTTTTACAGCTGGATTTGTCTGTCTCAAACGTTACCTTTTTAATTACCTTTTTTGTATGTAGCGAATCATTAATTTTACTATCACTCATATTAACAGACTTACCTGTGAACTTAGTCACAATATTATTATCATCAGGTAAAACGTATGCAGGTTTTAACCTATCTACTGAAACGTTAAGTTGTCTGTCCATTAATTGAATTTTAAAAGTTTTATCCTTTCTACTAATGACACGATATGGCCCATCATACGGCGGTTGTAATGGTTTCCGTACGGTGTCATTTCTTAAAAATACATATTCGCAATCAATTAAATCTTTATGAATGAACATTTTACACGGTAATTTATTAATTCTAGGTACCGGTTTCATACTGTGTATAATCGACCTCAATTTATAAACATAACTATGTTCGTCACACGGTTTTATATTACTTGTGTCATAAAAATCACCAGGCAGCCTTATATTACTGCCATAAATCATTTGAGCTGCAGTTACGCCTGTGTCTAATTTAACAGTTGTGCGTAACCCTAACAATACTGTTGCTAGTTCATCAACCCATGAATTACAATTTAAACGAGCCATAAGCGCTGCTTTTAAAGATCTATGCCAACGCTCTACTGCACCGTTGCTCTGTGGATGATATGGGGTGGTCCGCAACTTTTGTATTCCCATTAATAACATAAGCTGCTTAAATAAATTACTTTCGAATTGTCGACCTTGGTCACTTGTAAGCCTAAGGGGACAACCGAACCTACAAATCCAACCCTCATACAACACCTTTGCCACAGTCTCCGCAGTAATTTCTTTTAAAGGAAAAGCCTCGGGCCACTTGGTGTACCTATCTATGATTGTTAGACAATATCTAAACCCTTCTGATGAAATTGGCAATGGCCCTACAAGATCAATATGTATATGCTCAAAACGGCACGAGCCTTGAAAACTTCCTAAATCGGATACAGTATGTTTTGATACTTTAGCTCTTTGGCACTTAATACATGTTTTAGACCAAATTCCTATATCCTTATTCATTTCTGGCCAAAAATATCTATCTGTTATTAATTTCTTTGTGGCTCTAATACCCGGGTGACTTAAATTATGTACAGCATCAAAAGCTAAACGTCGAAATTGTTTAGGTAAATATGGTCGAATTCTATCTGTGGATGTTTCACAATAAATTTGTTTATTACAATCGAACATTGCAACACGCTTAAGTGTAAATTGACTGTTTACGTTTGACCGGTGTCGCATTTCTGCAAGTTGTTCATCCGTTTCCTGCGCTCGGGCGAGTTCTGCGAAATCTAACACGGTGGGACATGTTATTGTTTAAATTCTCGATAACGTGTCAGCGACTATATTTTCCCTACCTGTTACATGACGAATATCTGTACAAAACTCACTAATAAACATAATTTGCCTAGTTCTTCGAGCAGTTTCCCTATTTGTACCTATTTTACTAAATGCAAAACAAAGTGGCTTATGATCTGTATAAACTATTAATTCGCGCCCTTCAACCATGTTGCGAAAATGAATAATTGATAAATATATCGCTAACAATTCTCTATCATAGGTACTATATTTACGCTGAGCTTCCGTAAGTTTACGTGAAAAATATCCTAAAGGTTGCCAAATATTGTTAATTTTTTGTTGTAAAACTGCACCTATACACGTATCTGAAGCGTCAGTCATAAGAGACAATGGAGAATCTAAGGAAGGATATGTCAACAAAACTGCATTTTTCAAATCGATCTTACATTGTTCAAAATTTTGTTCTGCTAATTTATTCCAATTAATTTTACTTTTGTCTTTCCGTTTCGCACTACCAAGATATTTATTTAACTCTGACTGATGTTCAGCCGAGTGAGGAATATGAGATCTATAAAAATTTAACATGCCTAAAAATCTTCTAAGTTCTTCTATAGTACTAGGCTTAGGAAAATCTAAAATTGCTTTAACCTTGTCTTCGAGCGGCTTAATGCCCTCGGTAGAAACTTCATAACCTAAAAACTCTAATTTTTGCTGACCAAAACTACATTTTGAAAAATTGATAGTTATACCGAATTGATTAAAACGATCAAAAACTTGCTCTAAATGTTCTCTATGCTGACTTTCTGATTCTGAACTGATAATGACGTCATCGATATAAATAAATAAGAAATCTAAACCTTTTAAAACTGTTTCTTGCATGAAACGTTGGAAAGTTTGCGCAGCATTTCGCAAACCAAATGGCATACGCATAAATTCAAATAAACCAAAAGGTGTAATAACTGCTGTCTTTTTTATGTCATTTTCTGCAACAGGCACAGAATTATAGGCTCTATTAATATCTAATTTAGAGAAAATTTTCTTATTACCCAAAATATATGTAAAATCATGTAAACGTGGTACTGGATAACGATCTGGTTTCGTAATTGCATTTAAACGTCTATAATCACCGCAAGGCCTAATATTACCATCTTTTTTGGGAACTATATGTAGTGGACTTGCCCAAGGACTACTACTCGGTCTACAAATCCCTAACTCTTGCATAACAATAAATTCATTTTTAGCCTTTACGTACCTGTCAGGAGGAAGCTGCCTCGCTCTCGCATGCACCGGCGGTCCTGTCGTCTCGATATAGTGACAAACATCGTGTTTTGGCGTCTCTTTGTAAGAAATAGGTTTAGTTAAATCAGGGAATTTATTCAATAAATCGGAATATGGACATTCCATAATTGTTTTTAAAGTGGGCACAGTAGAATTTGAGATATTTCCCTTAGTACTCAAATTAGTTACTTGATCAATCAATCTACGTCCGTTTAAATCAATTAATAATTTATGATTAGCTAAGAAATCCGCACCAATAATTGGTTGCTTTACATCCGCTAATATAAAAATCCAACGGAACGGTCGTCTCAGACCCAAATCTAGAGACAAAAAATGAATACCATATGTTTTAATTTCCGTTCCATTAGCAGCAAATAATTTATATTTATTACCTTCTGCATAAACCTTACCATACACCACACTACGCGGGATGACGGACACATTTGCACCACTATCAACTAAAAAGTTTAGTCCTGAATTTCTGTCCAAAACACTGAGACGGTTATTTCTGTAGACTCGGTCGCAGGCACCCGTCGCTGGCTGCACCGATGCTAGTTTTCCGCTGGTTTCTCACGCTGACTAGGTTTCCAGTTGCACGGTTTCACACATTTCATCGCTTTGTTTTTATATTTGTAATGGTATTTACAAAGCCAATTGGGATTATGCCTTTGATTACGTTGAAATCTATCTCTTGACCTGGATCGTGACCTCGTTCTAAAATTTGATGTATTATTTCTTGTTTCCAATCTTCTCAGTCGATTATTTAATTTTTCTATCTCACCAATCAAATTATTTTCTGGACTGTTGCTTAAACTGGACTGTTGAACTGCTGATACCGAGTTTAAGGGTGTCATGCTCTCCATAACTTTATCTGCTATTGATGCCAAAATATCTTCACTTTTACTCTCGGATACGGCTAACACAGCTCTTATTGCCGGCGGTAATAAATTTTGCCATAAAACTAGAAGTGTTTCTGTTGTTACTCGTCCACGCGCCAAATCTTGCATTTTCCTCATTAATTGTGACGGTTTTTGATCACCCAATTCCATTTCGCCAATTAATTTTTTTATTTGTCGATCTTCCGATTCTTCAAAAATTTGTAATAATCTTCTTTTTAATTTTTCATATTTTCCTGTCTCCGGCGGGCTAATTAAAATGTCCGTGACTTGCTCGATGACTTCTGGCGTTAATTTAGAAATTACTATTTGATATTTCGCCTCATCTGACATTTTCTGTGGCGATAAAACTGCTTCCGTTTGTATAAACCATATTTTCGGCGATTTCTTCCAAAAATCTGGGATGCGGGACGTAATGGAGATTGACGATAAACTTGCAAATTCTTCTTTAACCGGTTCCATGGTGATATTTAATTTTTATATGTACTTTTATGTGTTATTAAATTTTATTTAGTTATTTAAATTTTACCGCTGCCACCGCCCTGTAGTTTCTTCTTGAGTTGTCCGTATATATATATTTATATATTAATTTTGAATATTTATTCTCCCTACTACACACTCACGTCGATATAATATCACGCCGGTCGAGATCACGTCGGGGTCACCAATTTAGTGTAGCTGTGTGTAGGGAGATGAAATTAAAGATACCGGCCAATTAAATTTTATATTTCTTCTAAATTACACAAAAATATACTATTTATATTCTCTAACTACAAAACGTGGGTCGGTGGCGCGAGCTATGGGACAACTGAGGGGCGACGCTATGTGACTGTGCGACGCGGCCGAAAATCCTGCGTCAGCACAGCACCTACACTTTCATTTGTAATTTATTAAAGTCAGTACATTATATTAACTACTATTATTTATTTACTCGTTTCAAATAATAAAAACGCTTTCAGCGCGAAAAAGTGACGGATGTAGAATAAATAAATAAATAAATAAATAAATAAGGATATTAAAATGTACAAATATCTCAATCTACACTGTGAAAGTCATATAGTTTTACTGTTAATTAAAAACCTATGTTGGAGGCCGCACTAGAGTCAACTCAGAACTAATTGTACTACATATTAAACTTATTTTCGAAAAATTTAAATCAGCGTCTTTTAGGGTACCAGTTATATAAGTACATACCAGTAATATTAAGATCCCCGGTTCGCTCATTGTACCGCAACATGTGCGTTTTATCCAACAACATGGCCGCGCTTGTTATAAGTTCTCGACGTTTCGTTTCCAACATCGGATCTTCTTGTACGTCGCTGTACGTTAAACCGTACACCTAATGGGGAATAGATTTTAAATCAAATAAATTGATACTTTCCGTTGTATTATTTGATAGACATCTATACTAATATTATAAAGCTGAAGAGTTTGTTTGTTTGTTTGAACGCGCTAATCTCAGAAACTACTGGTCCGATTTGAAAAATTCTTTCGGTGTTGGATAGCCCATTTATCGAGGAAGGTTATAGGCTATATAATTATCATCACGCTACGATAAACAGGGGTAGGCCCACGGGGGTGAAACCGCGCGGAGCAGCCTGTTAAAATATAAGTGCATGTGCTGTTTTACTTTCCATCCATAATATTCTATCTAGATAGTTAAAAATCTGCATTTAGCGCTTTTCAACTTATAAGTTGCATAGGGTTTACTGCTCACTGCTAATTAAAGATAATTTTTTTTAAATTTAATCTTACCTGTGGGTTAATTCTCATCCGCACGAACAGATAGGTATAACTGAGCCATTCCACAGCTTCGTCGATATTTGTTACTGTACCTAGCGCAACCTATAATATTTATACAAAAATTAATTTATTTCATATAAAAAAAAAATATATTCTTTAAAATAGAATTTATATGATCACTACGAACATTCTTATTGATTAAATATTAGCGAACTGTGACAATAAAAAACAGGTTTTACAGATTTTTAAATATTTCATGTAATAATTAAAATTAAGTAACTAAACCTCTATAATACACGTAGTTTTATACTTTTCAAACAAATAAACGTAATTTATAAAGGATCCATTTTGCATCGTAGTTCATTAGAATAAAACATAAATATTAATACAAGAGACAAACCCACCTCAGCATTCAAATTATCTGCCAATAAGTTAATAAAGTTGCTCTCAATCGGGAACTGATTTGTCATAGATTTCAAGTAGTGCGTCAATTTATCGTGCGTTGTGATAATAATCCCCGTTCCCGAAGTGTCGAATTGTGGTCGACCAGCTCTACCGAATATTTGTAACACGTCCAATATACTGAGGTCCACGAATGTACCGTGACTTTGGTCGTATATTTCTGTACCCTGAAAAGGAGTAGATTTTTTGTAGCATAGCTTCTATCGCGGGCCTTGAGCGCGGGGACCGAATCGAGAAATTCCGAGACGAAAAAACCTCACGCTCCCCACTCCGACGGGCGGAGGTGTGGCTTGAAGGCATAGCATGCTTCAATAGCTTTACCGCGGCAGTCCCCGAGTGCCACACGTCGTTTTTTATTAAGGAGTAACTGGCAGAGTTGTCTTGTCGCGAAACATGGCATATGCTTTCAAATGTGAAGTATGTGGCGAATCTAAATTTTTGTGTGTAGAAGATTTTGAGTTCTTTATCATGAGTTAATTTTATGCACATAAAGGATGAATGAGATAGGACGTTAGGCAAAGAGAGTTTATATTATTTTTGTATTCATGTCATAAACAATTTTTGAAGTGAAGCTTCAACGCCATCTTTTTCTTATCCCTACCACGCGTGATTCAACGTATTTCTGTAAAGTTGCATATAGTAAATTATTTTTTGAAAAATAAGGTCATAAAGAAGTTTCACTTCTTACGTGTGTACTAGTACACGCACACATTTTTCAGTTAAAAATAAATGCTATTAATTATTATAAGA
Organism: Colias croceus; assembly: GCF_905220415.1. Lineage (NCBI taxonomy): Eukaryota > Metazoa > Arthropoda > Insecta > Lepidoptera > Pieridae > Colias > Colias croceus. Next base: position 6,196,048 of record NC_059556.1, on the reverse strand, counting down.
TGTGTTCTGTGTACACTTACTCTTATAACAACGGCATGAGCTGGCAAGTTGACTCCCCAAGCAAGAGTAGATGTACATACTAGGACCTTTATATACCCATCGGAGAAATATTTCTCCACCATATTCCTAAAGAAGGAAAAATAAAGTGGGAGAGGGCAAAAAACTAAGGTAACTTAAAAATATTACAGTCACGAACTATTAAGCACATCTCAATATAAGTACCAAAAAATTACAATTATGTACATTACGTTTTATGTAAACTAATTAAAACAATTTACTGATCAATTATTATCAATCGCACTAAATTATGATTGTATATGATGGGATTTTTTTTGTTCTAAACTATAATTAAATTAATAACTCCTTAGTCCTTACCTATCACTTCTCAACATGCCAGCGTGATGGCACGCAAACCCACACGCAAATAACTCTGCGAGTTGCTTGTTAGGACTGCTGCCGATTGATTTTTTTGCTTTCAGGAATCCTTGAATAATAAAAAAAATAAGAATTACTTATAATATGTAACAGAAATGAAAGACTTATTTTAGTGATAAACTTTCATATTGTTGTATCTATATTGTACAGTATAGAAGGCATTTAAAATACACTTATGGTAAAAAACACATTTTACTTTTTATTAAGGCATAATAAAAACTGTGTACCATAGCAGTTAAATTCATCGCGTTTAGTGCGTGCACGAACACTATTACTTCGTGGCCCTTTTGCGCAATATCCACCCCTTTTTATAGGAGATTTTTTATCAATAAGATAAAAAAAAACACTTACCACCCGAATCCTCCGGCTCAAAGTACTTCAAGTGGCCCTTCTTCTGCGCCAATTCCTTTAGCACCATAGCGGTTTGATGCGTCGCGTTACGCGCGTGAACGAACACCATCACTTGGTGGCCCTTTTGCACCATGTCTATCGCTTTGTCGTAGCATATTTCGTTCATTTGTTGTATCTGTTTGGGAGATAGCATTATTTTATAGCGAACTAGCTGTGATAGACTTAATTTCCATTAAATTGTCTATAAAATGTTGCGCACTGTAGGGACACACATGTACAATTCGCTGATCGAGCTTTTTGTATATGTGTGCGTACACATTGTTTCCCCGACGCTTTTTAGATTTATTAGAATTTAAAGTCAGTAGTGCATAACGGCTAGCATAAATAACACTTATGTATTGTGAAGAGTAATAAAGCAGTTGAAGGAAAGGTTTTATTATTTGGGGCAACCTACGGGGGCAAAGGCACTACTCAACATTGGTGACCCCCGACAAAGAACAACAAGAAATTATAACAATAAAATTATTTTGAAGACGAAGATTTATTGGAAGAATTTAAATTTTAACATGGCGATGCCTACATCTAACCGTTTCGGCACCCTTTCGGCGGAATTGGCGAAAATCAACGAGCGTCTTTCAAACATCGAGCGCACGATCACGAGCGGTACACCGGCGACCCAGAACACCGTCACGCAATTTTCGAGAGTCTTCAAGGTCATCTTCGAAGCGACGTCGTCCCGGCGCACCTGACTGGTTGTGCAGCTACCACTTCAGGTTCCGGCAGCGCGCTCACAAGTGCATCCCACCGTGTGCCTGGAAGAGAAGCCCCAGCCCCAGCGCAGCAGCCGCCCAGCCGGAAAACTAGCGAGGCAGGTGCAGACTACGGCGGAGGTCTGTACCATCACGCCGTGCAGCCGTCTCATGGTAACAGATTTAAATACTAACTTAAAATTTTTAGTAGATACCGGTGCCAATGTCTCCGTTTTACCCGTACCTAGAAATCCATTTAAATACAATAAATTATGTCGATCCGATCTTAAGTTATACGCTGCTAACGGTACAGAAATTGCAACTTATGGCGTTAAATCAATTGTTTTAAATCTTAATTTAAGAAGACCGTACCGTTGGGATTTTATTTTAGCAGATGTCAAACAGCCAATATTGGGAGCTGATTTTTTAACACATCATAAATTATTAGTTGATTTGTATCGAAAAAAGTTAATAGATCAAGTTACCGATTTACATGTATTAGCCTCCGTTGTTTCGTGTACGCAACAATCGCTAAATTCTGTGTGCAAAAGTCATCCGTATTACGATTTATTAAGTATGTTTCCTGACATTACAAAGCCGATGTCGTTTAAAGAAACTACATCGCATAACGTTTTACATTATATAGAGACGAGCGGTCCTCCTATTCATGCCCGAGCTAGACCGTTACCCCCGGATAGATACAAAAAGGTGAAGGAAGAGTTCAGGGTTATGCAAGAATTAGGTATCTGTAGGCCTTCTAAAAGTGCTTGGGCTAGTCCGCTTCATGTTGTAGTTAAAAAGAATGGCGAGTTAAGGCCGTGCGGAGACTATCGACAGCTCAACGCAATTACAAAACCCGACAGATATCCAGTTCCGCGATTACACGACTTTACTTTTATATTGGCTAATAAAAAAATATATTCAAAAGTAGATATAAATAGAGCCTATCACTGCATAAAAGTTGCCCCATGCGATATAGAAAAAACTGCTATTATTACCCCTTTTGGACTTTTCGAATTTCCCCGTATGAGTTTTGGCCTAAGGAACGCCGCACAAACGTTTCAACGTTTTATGAACAATACCGTTTTACAAGGTCTCGATTTTTTATTTTGTTACTTAGATGACGTCATAATTGCCAGCGAAAATGAGACTTTACATCAAGAACATTTGAAGTTACCTCTAGTATTCGAACGTTTCAATACATACGGCATATCTATAAACTTAAGCAAGTGTAGCTTCGGACAGTCGCGTATAGAATTCTTAGGTCACGAAGTAAGTGTAGATGGAATTAAACCACTCAAAGACAAGGTCGAGGCCATAGTTAATTTTCCTAAACCCGTTACAGTATCGGATTTAAGACGATTTTTAGGAATGATCAATTTTTATAGACCACATTTACCTCATTTAGCGTTACATCAATGCGAACTCAATAAATATTTAGTAAATTCTAAGAAAAATGATAAATCGAAAATTATTTGGAACAATGTTAGTGATAATGCTTTTGTGCAATGTAAGATAGGACTACAAAATGCCGTCACATTGTCACATCCCCTTTTAGATGTTCCCTTAGCCTTGATGACCGACGCTTCCAATACCTGTATGGGTGCGGTATTGCAACAGCGAGTAAAAGGTAAGTGGATACCCCTAGGATATTTTTCCAAAAAATTTTCGCCTACCGAGCAAAAGTATTCTACTTATGATAGGGAATTACTAGCGATTTTTCAAGCTATTAAATATTTTAGGAAATTGTTTGAAGGCCGTCCTTTAACAATATATACAGATCATAAGCCATTATGTCATGCATTTTCTAAAATAGGTAATGACAGTAAAGAAACGCCTAGAAGGACGCGACAATTACTTTTTATAAGTGAATTTACGGTCGACATACAGCATATTAGCGGTAAAGATAATATTGTAGCCGATACTTTATCGCGCGTAGAAACAATTGTTTGCCCGACTGTACTCGACTTCAACGAACTTGCTGACTCGCAAGCGAAAGACGAGTACTTGATTAATATGACACGTAGTGGGCATAGCGATAATAATGTAAAGTTTAAGAAAATGTATTTACCGACTTGTAAAAAAGGAGTATATTGCGAAGTTTCAAATAATATTATTAGACCTTATTTAACAGAGTATTTTAGAAAAATTGCTTTCGATAGTGTTCACAATCTAAGTCATCCCGGTATACGTACGACTCGGAAGATGGTCACTAAATAATTTTTTTGGCCTAGTATGAATAAAGATATAGGGAAATGGACCAAAGCGTGTGTATCATGTCAAAGGTCGAAGATTTCGCGTCACGTTGTTTCGGATATAGGAAAGTTCCCGGAAGTTTCGCAATTCGAGCATATCCATGTGGATTTAGTTGGTCCATTGCCGACATCTCCACAGGGATTTAGATATTTATTAACAATTATAGATAGATGTACGCGTTGGCCTGAAGCATTTCCCGTTAAAGAAATTACTGCAGACGTCGTTGCTAAGCATATTTATGAAGGATGGATAGTTAGGTATGGTTGTCCCGTCCGTATTACTAGCGATCAAGGACGTCAGTTTGAGTCGAATCTATTTTTAAAGTTAATGTCATTTTTGGGTATTCATAAAATTCGTACTACACCTTGCCACCCACAAAGTAATGGCGCGGTGGAAAGGTGGCATAGATCGTTGAAGGCAGCCCTTATGGCGAGACTGCTTAGTAGTAAAAAAACGTGGTTAGACGAATTACCCACTGTTATGTTAGGGTTGAGAGCAGCAATACGAACTGATAGTAATGTTAGTGCCGCAGAATTGGCCTTCGGTAAAACTTTACGTTTGCCTGGCGAGTTCTACGATAGTTCTACAAATGACTGTGATGTAAAAGATCCTTATAGTTTGGTAGAGAAAATCCGTGAAACTATATCTCAGTATCGTCCGACGAGAGATAAGACGAACGCAAAGAAAATATTCGTTTATTCCGATTTACAAAGTTGTAGTCACGTTTTTGTTAGAGATGACGCAGTACACAGGTCTCTAAAACCGCCTTATGATGGTCCTTATCAAGTGTTAGAACGTAGTTCTAAAGTTTTTAAAATACAATTTCCGGATAGAGTCGCACGCGTTTCCATTGACAGGTTAAAGCCAGCCTTTATATTAAAAGATGATGTTACAGTTGAGAACAATATTGTTCCACATAATACATCTTTATCGAAGTCGGTTGAGCATGCGCCACCCATAAGCGTAACTAGGAGCGGTCGCGTAATCCGACGACCCGTGCGATTTGCGATATAGTACTTTCACACAGTATTTAGCTATTGTCTTTAATTCGAAGTAATATCTGTATTGTATGTAATTCAATTTATTATACTTGTGTGTTATATACATTTTTGTTAGAATGTAAGTTCATATTTTTTTACATGTAGCTTTTGCGTCTTATACAAATTTTTATATTAATTGTTCACTATACAACGTTTTGAAGTAAAAGTTTTTATTGTTTCATATTATTGTTTAATCATTTCATTTTATGTTTTACATAAATATGATTAACATTATATTGTGCATATTTTACATTTTTGTGTAACTATTGCGAAAGAATAAAGTAATACGATAGTTTTGTTTTTACGCATTGAAGATGCTTATTTAGTATTTCCTGTTTTTGTAATAATTAGTACCTATTTACTTAGTAAGTTATATCGGATTACATAGGTAATAATATCGTCACTCATTTAGCATTTTTATTAAACTTGTATTAATTGTAAAATATGGATAAATTCGTGTAGTGAAGTGTAATCCGATCAATTTTAATTAGGCTAAGCCGTTTAGATGTAAGATCTTATTTTTATTGTTGTGACATTATGAAATATTACGAATTAATATGTATTCAGTATTGTATTGTTATCTCATTTGTATTTTACGGCAATTTCTGTGTTTGTCTTTGTATTTTTTGGAGTGTATAATTATTTTTTTTTGAAAAAGGGGGGGAATAATGTAGGGACACACATGTACAATTCGCTGATCGAGCTTTTTGTATATGTGTGCGTACACATTGTTTCCCCGACGCTTTTTAGATTTATTAGAATTTAAAGTCAGTAGTGCATAACGGCTAGCATAAATAACACTTATGTATTGTGAAGAGTAATAAAGCAGTTGAAGGAAAGGTTTTATTATTTGGGGCAACCTACGGGGGCAAAGGCACTACTCAACATTGGTGACCCCCGACAAAGAACAACAAGAAATTATAACAATAAAATTATTTTGAAGACGAAGATTTATTGGAAGAATTTAAATTTTAACATGGCGATGCCTACATCTAACCGTTTCGGCACCCTTTCGGCGGAATTGGCGAAAATCAACGAGCGTCTTTCAAACATCGAGCGCACGATCACGAGCGGTACACCGGCGACCCAGAACACCGTCACGCAATTTTCGAGAGTCTTCAAGGTCATCTTCGAAGCGACGTCGTCCCGGCGCACCTGACTGGTTGTGCAGCTACCACTTCAGGTTCCGGCAGCGCGCTCACAAGTGCATCCCACCGTGTGCCTGGAAGAGAAGCCCCAGCCCCAGCGCAGCAGCCGCCCAGCCGGAAAACTAGCGAGGCAGGTGCAGACTACGGCGGAGGTCTGTACCATCACGCCGTGCAGCCGTCTCATGGTAACAGATTTAAATACTAACTTAAAATTTTTAGTAGATACCGGTGCCAATGTCTCCGTTTTACCCGTACCTAGAAATCCATTTAAATACAATAAATTATGTCGATCCGATCTTAAGTTATACGCTGCTAACGGTACAGAAATTGCAACTTATGGCGTTAAATCAATTGTTTTAAATCTTAATTTAAGAAGACCGTACCGTTGGGATTTTATTTTAGCAGATGTCAAACAGCCAATATTGGGAGCTGATTTTTTAACACATCATAAATTATTAGTTGATTTGTATCGAAAAAAGTTAATAGATCAAGTTACCGATTTACATGTATTAGCCTCCGTTGTTTCGTGTACGCAACAATCGCTAAATTCTGTGTGCAAAAGTCATCCGTATTACGATTTATTAAGTATGTTTCCTGACATTACAAAGCCGATGTCGTTTAAAGAAACTACATCGCATAACGTTTTACATTATATAGAGACGAGCGGTCCTCCTATTCATGCCCGAGCTAGACCGTTACCCCCGGATAGATACAAAAAGGTGAAGGAAGAGTTCAGGGTTATGCAAGAATTAGGTATCTGTAGGCCTTCTAAAAGTGCTTGGGCTAGTCCGCTTCATGTTGTAGTTAAAAAGAATGGCGAGTTAAGGCCGTGCGGAGACTATCGACAGCTCAACGCAATTACAAAACCCGACAGATATCCAGTTCCGCGATTACACGACTTTACTTTTATATTGGCTAATAAAAAAATATATTCAAAAGTAGATATAAATAGAGCCTATCACTGCATAAAAGTTGCCCCATGCGATATAGAAAAAACTGCTATTATTACCCCTTTTGGACTTTTCGAATTTCCCCGTATGAGTTTTGGCCTAAGGAACGCCGCACAAACGTTTCAACGTTTTATGAACAATACCGTTTTACAAGGTCTCGATTTTTTATTTTGTTACTTAGATGACGTCATAATTGCCAGCGAAAATGAGACTTTACATCAAGAACATTTGAAGTTACCTCTAGTATTCGAACGTTTCAATACATACGGCATATCTATAAACTTAAGCAAGTGTAGCTTCGGACAGTCGCGTATAGAATTCTTAGGTCACGAAGTAAGTGTAGATGGAATTAAACCACTCAAAGACAAGGTCGAGGCCATAGTTAATTTTCCTAAACCCGTTACAGTATCGGATTTAAGACGATTTTTAGGAATGATCAATTTTTATAGACCACATTTACCTCATTTAGCGTTACATCAATGCGAACTCAATAAATATTTAGTAAATTCTAAGAAAAATGATAAATCGAAAATTATTTGGAACAATGTTAGTGATAATGCTTTTGTGCAATGTAAGATAGGACTACAAAATGCCGTCACATTGTCACATCCCCTTTTAGATGTTCCCTTAGCCTTGATGACCGACGCTTCCAATACCTGTATGGGTGCGGTATTGCAACAGCGAGTAAAAGGTAAGTGGATACCCCTAGGATATTTTTCCAAAAAATTTTCGCCTACCGAGCAAAAGTATTCTACTTATGATAGGGAATTACTAGCGATTTTTCAAGCTATTAAATATTTTAGGAAATTGTTTGAAGGCCGTCCTTTAACAATATATACAGATCATAAGCCATTATGTCATGCATTTTCTAAAATAGGTAATGACAGTAAAGAAACGCCTAGAAGGACGCGACAATTACTTTTTATAAGTGAATTTACGGTCGACATACAGCATATTAGCGGTAAAGATAATATTGTAGCCGATACTTTATCGCGCGTAGAAACAATTGTTTGCCCGACTGTACTCGACTTCAACGAACTTGCTGACTCGCAAGCGAAAGACGAGTACTTGATTAATATGACACGTAGTGGGCATAGCGATAATAATGTAAAGTTTAAGAAAATGTATTTACCGACTTGTAAAAAAGGAGTATATTGCGAAGTTTCAAATAATATTATTAGACCTTATTTAACAGAGTATTTTAGAAAAATTGCTTTCGATAGTGTTCACAATCTAAGTCATCCCGGTATACGTACGACTCGGAAGATGGTCACTAAACAATTTTTTTGGCCTAGTATGAATAAAGATATAGGGAAATGGACCAAAGCGTGTGTATCATGTCAAAGGTCGAAGATTTCGCGTCACGTTGTTTCGGATATAGGAAAGTTCCCGGAAGTTTCGCAATTCGAGCATATCCATGTGGATTTAGTTGGTCCATTGCCGACATCTCCACAGGGATTTAGATATTTATTAACAATTATAGATAGATGTACGCGTTGGCCTGAAGCATTTCCCGTTAAAGAAATTACTGCAGACGTCGTTGCTAAGCATATTTATGAAGGATGGATAGTTAGGTATGGTTGTCCCGTCCGTATTACTAGCGATCAAGGACGTCAGTTTGAGTCGAATCTATTTTTAAAGTTAATGTCATTTTTGGGTATTCATAAAATTCGTACTACACCTTGCCACCCACAAAGTAATGGCGCGGTGGAAAGGTGGCATAGATCGTTGAAGGCAGCCCTTATGGCGAGACTGCTTAGTAGTAAAAAAACGTGGTTAGACGAATTACCCACTGTTATGTTAGGGTTGAGAGCAGCAATACGAACTGATAGTAATGTTAGTGCCGCAGAATTGGCCTTCGGTAAAACTTTACGTTTGCCTGGCGAGTTCTACGATAGTTCTACAAATGACTGTGATGTAAAAGATCCTTATAGTTTGGTAGAGAAAATCCGTGAAACTATATCTCAGTATCGTCCGACGAGAGATAAGACGAACGCAAAGAAAATATTCGTTTATTCCGATTTACAAAGTTGTAGTCACGTTTTTGTTAGAGATGACGCAGTACACAGGTCTCTAAAACCGCCTTATGATGGTCCTTATCAAGTGTTAGAACGTAGTTCTAAAGTTTTTAAAATACAATTTCCGGATAGAGTCGCACGCGTTTCCATTGACAGGTTAAAGCCAGCCTTTATATTAAAAGATGATGTTACAGTTGAGAACAATATTGTTCCACATAATACATCTTTATCGAAGTCGGTTGAGCATGCGCCACCCATAAGCGTAACTAGGAGCGGTCGCGTAATCCGACGACCCGTGCGATTTGCGATATAGTACTTTCACACAGTATTTAGCTATTGTCTTTAATTCGAAGTATTATCTGTATTGTATGTAATTCAATTTATTATACTTGTGTGTTATATACATTTTTGTTAGAATGTAAGTTCATATTTTTTTACATGTAGCTTTTGCGTCTTATACAAATTTTTATATTAATTGTTCACTATACAACGTTTTGAAGTAAAAGTTTTTATTGTTTCATATTATTGTTTAATCATTTCATTTTATGTTTTACATAAATATGATTAACATTATATTGTGCATATTTTACATTTTTGTGTAACTATTGCGAAAGAATAAAGTAATACGATAGTTTTGTTTTTACGCATTGAAGATGCTTATTTAGTATTTCCTGTTTTTGTAATAATTAGTACCTATTTACTTAGTAAGTTATATCGGATTACATAGGTAATAATATCGTCACTCATTTAGCATTTTTATTAAACTTGTATTAATTGTAAAATATGGATAAATTCGTGTAGTGAAGTGTAATCCGATCAATTTTAATTAGGCTAAGCCGTTTAGATGTAAGATCTTATTTTTATTGTTGTGACATTATGAAATATTACGAATTAATATGTATTCAGTATTGTATTGTTATCTCATTTGTATTTTACGGCAATTTCTGTGTTTGTCTTTGTATTTTTTGGAGTGTATAATTATTTTTTTTTGAAAAAGGGGGGGAATAATGTAGGGACACACATGTACAATTCGCTGATCGAGCTTTTTGTATATGTGTGCGTACACATTGTTTCCCCGACGCTTTTTAGATTTATTAGAATTTAAAGTCAGTAGTGCATAACGGCTAGCATAAATAACACTTATGTATTGTGAAGAGTAATAAAGCAGTTGAAGGAAAGGTTTTATTATTTGGGGCAACCTACGGGGGCAAAGGCACTACTCAACACGCACATTGAGATTACGTGGATAAAACAAAACGAATGATTATTGAAATAGTTGCGGAACCGAGGCTATACGAATTTTTTAATGCTACAAAAGTGTTGATAGTAATTTTCAAAATGCTTAGAATGATTTTGAAGCATTTGCATGAAAAAATATTATTGTTTTATTTTTTTGTTTTTTTCTTATTATTTTAATAAACATTATAATGAACATTTATTAAACAAATAATTTTAAGGTTAATCCTTTATTGCAAAAAAAAACAAATACCTGTCTTAAATGAGATCCTCCACCGCTCCCAATATCTTTGACTCCAATAAACTGCTGTTCCAATGGTACGGGTCGGAAGCGGGAGTCGAAGAAAAATAGACCAATGTTCGGATTCACTCGCAAGAATCTGTAAAGGATAATAAATCAGTAATAACGTATACATTAGCGTGAGAATAAAAATGTTTTCAGTGAAAATTTCAAGCTCGCGTCATGGCTATACCGTCACGTCATTGAGCAAGGTAACGATTATGGTATCTTTGAACCTTGCCAAAGAAATTTCACTTTGGCACCCACGTTTTTTTTTAAATTTAGTTCGAATATTTAATACAATTTTGGCAACAGGACAAAATAGCGATTGAACAACATGGTTAATTTTCAATTAAATATGTAATTAATTGTAAATTTATATTCACAAAAGAAATCCCTATCTCAATCAATTTATTGCACATCGTTTTGCCATTAATCAATACATCATCAACACCCCATACCACATTTAACTTACTTAACGTAAAATATATTACCATATTTACCTAGCAACATCCAAATAATTAGGCAGTGTGGCGGACAGACCGACAATTCGTATCATATTCTGCGTAGACTCGACTTGTCGTAACGTTCTAGCGACAATCGCTTCCACTATTGGCCCTCTATCACCGTGCAAGAGATGCACTTCGTCTATGATTAGTAACTTCACTATGGACGCTAGTTCTGTGTCCGCTGTAAGTTTAAAATATTCATAGTTATTTAAAAGTTATTTTGACGAAGTTGAAGTCTATTTATATTAGCTTCCTGTTATTCAATTTATCTTTTCGCGGAAAGGAATCCCGTTTTCTGAGGTATTGTAATGATAGGTTACTTTCGCAATTTTAATTTAATTGGAACGGACTATTGCATATTTAGATATCATGTTTTATGAACGAGATTAGTATAAGTGAAATGAATATAATAGACAAGGAATAATCATCTGACATAACATTTACATTTTATTATTAAGTGTAAATACACTTACACTTTGTTAAGTGTAAGTGTATTTACACCAAAGTGTAAATGCTGTCTATCACTTCCAAAATATATTTTAAAAAAGTTGCAACAAGGCGATATTTACCTTCAAGATAAATATTTAAGTGGGAAAAAGACTACAATGTCTATTTATGTGTAACAATTAATAAAACACAAAATTCTGAGACAAATTAAAATTATAAAACGAAGAATTCTACTCACTCGCTCCCTTCCTAGTAACAACATCCCACTTCTCCGGCGTAGTAACAATCATTTGCGTCTGTTGTACCTCAGTTTTGGTCAGTTTCATATCACCAGTCAATTCTCGTACGGATATACCGAGCCCTTGCAACCGTTTGCCAAAACTTGCTGTCATTTCTGACGCTAGAGCTTTCATGGGCGCTATGTAAATTATCTGAATGAGGGAATTAATAAAAATAATATAGTTAAATTGGATTTGAACACGATTATTTCATATACATATCTAAAGTCTTATTACGGAATATGGAAACATGGATAATAAAGTCTGCTCGGTGTATAAATGAAACACGAACATAACTTCTTTGACTGATTAAATCAAAGCAAATTTACCTTGTTTGTCTTAAAAAACTTCTACTATACTAAGTCATATGAATCACATAAAAATATTCCGATAATCATTCTACGATATCCAAAACCAATATAATATGTAATCTATTATCCTTATATAAACCGATTTATGAAACATACCTTAAACTTGTTCTTCATAATAACATTATTCTCAATATGTTGTTTTATTTGATGTACCACAGTGAGTAGAGCGATGTTAGTTTTGCCCGCGCCGGTCGGAGCGCAAATTAACAAGTTCTCATTTGTATTATATGCTGTATTGAATACCACTGATTGTATTCTGTTTAGTTCTTTTATATTCTCGAATGCCATTTGACCGATCTGAAAAAGATTTTAATAAGTCGAATAGAAACCAAATTGAAGGAATACATACAAATAAAGGTAATTATCAGTTTCTTTTTAATTAGACAGAAACAACAGATTTTTTTGTATTGTACAAGTGCCATCAATTGCATTAAATTTGTTTGAAGAGCGGATTCTATTAACAATTGAAAAAAAAAAATCAAATATAATACACACTACACTAAACTATATTATATTTTCATTAGCAATATATTCAATATTCTAATGTTTTTTTCACTTACTTCATCCATAGCAGATATGGGAACACGTTTGTTACCAATTTCCAAAGGCGCAGGTTCATTTTTCGGAATTATGACCTCCTCGTACTCTTTGTAATCTTTACGTACTGCGTTTTCGGGAAGGATCAATTTCATTCCCGACACGAAACCTTTATAAAGAAAAAACGAAATTATATATCTACATTTTTCCGAAAACCAAGAACAAGATAATTCAATCATTTTGTGAAAGAAAAATCTTTTCGATAGTGCAACCCAGCTTAAGAATTAATGTTTAATTTTGGTTTTGCATTAATCTATAGGTACTTAATATTATAAGACTGAAGAGTTTGTTTGTTTGTTCGAACGCGCTAATCTTGGGACCTACTGGTCCGATTTGAAAAATTCTTTCGGTGTTAGATAGCTCAATTATCGAGGAAGGCTATAGGCTATATATTATCATCACGCTACGACCAACAGCAGTAGAGCCACGGGGGTGAAACCACGCGGAGCAGCTAGTGTTTTCATATATTTTTTAATACACTCACCAGCTGAATTCTTGGCATTTATAGAGGAATCATATACATTAGGATATTGAACTTTAGTTTGAAAATACGATATTTTCTGCAGCACTGGATCTATGTTATTTGCAGACCTTGATGTAGAAAATGGTACAACTGGTTTGGTCAGCTCTGCTAATCTGTAACAAGAAATGTATTTAATTTTTGCATGGATATTTATTTCCCGTGTATGAAAATTTATGTTAAAAGTGTCCAATAGGGAATCATAGTTCAGCAAGTAATTACAGTTTCATTCTTTATTTTCATTTTTTTTTTTTTTTTTTTAGTTTCTTGTCCAAACCTTGCATCTAACTGCCTTACCTCTTAGCTCTCAAGTGAGCAACATTAATTTCCTGTTCTTCATCATCATCTTCAACTTTTTTAGCACTTCTAGCTTTCTTCTCTTCTTTCCTAACTAATTTTGCCAACAGTTTCTCTTGCTCTGACTGCACTGATACTTGACATAAATATTGCGGCATTTTGTTTTCGGGAAGAAGCGCGGCGACTGTAATATAGAATCATATTTTTTGAGGGTAGTTGAAAAATAAAGAGTATTGCAAATCTATGCGATACAATGATAAGACTAAAAGTATACAAAAAACTTAAAATATCAAAATTACTATTCGTAATCACTTGCAAAACCTTACATGACAATTTTTTTTGAGCTGAAATTAAAGTAAATAAATCAATAAGACACTTATCCCTAATTGTAGAATAATACATTTATTTATTTTATAAGTTAACATACTTTCAGCAATGCTAGGCTGTTGCGGTGGAGCTCTCAAGCTATCAGTTATATCCTGTCTGTGTTCTAGTACTTCTTGAATAAACTCAAACTTATCAAAACCCAATAACTCAAACAGATCATTCTGCATTTCGTCATTAGTTCTCGGTGAGTTGAGGAATGTTATAATGGACTGTAAGATGTCCGCACTGGACATACCAGCAGAGTTTTCATATAATTCACCAACTTTTGCTTCTAGCCAGGCTTTTCCAAACTGCAATGTTTTATGAATATAATAATTATTTAATAAACTCTTTATGAAGTGGAGTATTTTTTATATTTGAATCAGTATTTTTGCATTAATTCCTTACAAATAAATTTATAGCTAATTAATCATGCCCAGAAATAGATAAAGGACTTAAAATATATAGTGATTGATAAACAAATAACTAGAAAAATAATGTAAGAAAATTACTTTGGGTTCATTTCGGGGTGCGGCCGGTACAACATTATTATTTCTATTATCCACTGCATATTTCATAGAGAAATCCTTAACAAATGAACTGTCAGTGGCTGGTTTATTTGTTAATTTTGGTAGATTCTTCTTAACTGGTTTATAGGGAATGTAGTTGCATTGAATATGTTCGCCCCATAGCTTTAGATATTTCTCTTCCTCTTTATTTTCCTTTCTTATGTATTCCTTGGTGTCTTCATCAAGGTTAGAAGATATTTGTGTAACAATCTGAAAATTGGACAATCTTTTATATTAAAAATGAATCACAAAATGTTGTTGGTAAGCACATAACTCAAGAACAACGGCTGAACTGATTTCATTAATTATTTTTTTTATAATATTCCTTGAAGTTCATACTTCAAAGTGGTTCTTATGGAGAGAAAATGTAAACAAGTACCCTGGGGCGAAGATGGGGCAGTTTATGATATAATTAAAATGTAATAATTACTTTGAACTTTTTTGCCAGGAACATTTATTATGTTTGGTTTGTGACAGATAAATGTTTAATTACTTGGTGTGAAAATGGTAATTAAAGATGTGATTAGTTTGTATTTGTTGTACATGGACAGAAATAATGAACCCAAATCATAGAATAGTTTAACATTAACAGTATTACAACTACATTTTTATTCTTTAAAATTGTAATTTATTTGTACCTCGCAAATCTTATTTGCTGTAGATGACTGAATACTCCCAAAGGTCTGTCTGAGTTGGGAAAGATGTTTCAACATAACCATATCCTGGTCTAGGAATATTCTCAGTGTCATAACAGCTGCATCTTCTATAATTTCGTCACTGGCATCTCCAGTCAACTGTTTACATGCTTCTTTTAGCCTTTTGAGAAGATCTAGAGTTTCCTCTGGTACTAACTCATTATGTTTTATGTAATCATAAATATCGGAGAAGGATTTGAATCTGGAATTATAAAATAGATTTAAAAAGAATGCAAAAATTAATAATGTAGAGAAGACAAATGATTATCAAATTTGCTAATCAATGCAGGTTTACAGTTTATATTAAAGAATGTGTTAAATGTATGGTAACTAGTAGGTAAACTATTAATTATAATGAAATTATATTCTTACCTTTGAACATTTCTGGTTATGGTGTGGATATACTGTGAATCGGCAGGTGGCTTCAGACATCTTGGCTTATCCAGCTGCGTATGGGCTCTGAGAGCTCTGGTTATCCGAGGAAGTTCTCTCATAGTACGTACTTCTTGTTTATCGTATCCTAGAAATTGTTTATCCAAGAAATTTTCTTCATATTACTTTCATACATATTGTGCAATAAGAGTGGATACTTAAATAAGTACGAATTTTTAATTGATAATAATAGGTAAAGATAGTACAATTAATACGTAAATATAATACGTAAATTAAATTAAAATTATAAACGAAATGTACCTACTGTGCCAGATTTAAATATAAAAAAAAATTGTTAGTTATAAAATACGATGTAGTTACTACATAAGTATATTTCCAATAAATTCCAATAAATCCTACATCTATACAATTTTCACAATGTTACGAAAAATAAATAAATTTATTGCCGAGTGGCAGCAAAATGCCAATGCAAAATGCAAATCACAATGCAAATTCAATGACCAATGTTGATAAAATTAGTGTCAGTGTCAACTGTCAAGTGACATTTGACAACTGTCTTGCAACATGTGCATACTTTCAGTACCTAATTACACATTTTTAATTTTGAAAATATATTTTAACTATGATCAATTTTGTTAAGTAAATTAATTATACTTTCCGTATATTAGTTACTTTGTGGTACTTTCCCTCTAGCCTCTAGGCTTATTGAAAATGTCTACTGTGTATAATTTATATAGCATTCAAGCATTCAATCAACATTCAATAAAACTATACAGTTAAATATGCAAACTCCACGCAAACCCCGTACTTTTTTACTCCACTCACACACATCCATCAAGCATCCATCCAAACATTCATCACACACCACCTAAGCACACCACTTTAGGGTGACTTTAGGTGACTTTAGCTTTAGCTTTAGGTATAGGTCAATTAAGGAAAGCTGGCATGTTCACAGTACTCACACTTATGCAATTTCACTTACAGTATGTTCAAAAATAAATGCGACTCTAGTTTCTAGAAATATTATATTTGTAGTAAGTATGTAATACCTACCAATACGCGCTAACAAATACGTGTTACATGTTTATTGTATAATTTTCACACTATTGGTTTTAAACTCAAACTCAAACATTTATACAATTAGACTTCTTCTAGAAGCACTTTTGAATCGTCATAACAGTTTAACAGTTTTAACATTTACCACCAATTCAGAAAGCAGTATCTATAGAGAAGAAGAAGAATCTATTTAATCATAATCGTAATCTTCTACTTCACTGAAACTTTCATCGCTCGAAGAACTCGATGTTTCGCCGTCGGAATTTCTTAATGTTATTATAAATGAGTCAGTGTAATTATCTACTTTTGGTTCTAATTGAATAATATATTCAATTCCTCATGTTTTCGCGTCTTTCTCCAAACGTCACTAAACATATCCAGACTAATAGCATTTGCTTCCTTTCTAAATAATTCTTCCACATTTAGAAATTAAAGACTTTTTAACGGATTTTAAACGCGATTTATTCATTCTATTATTTTCCCGACGTTTCGAACACTTTACAGCGAGCGTGGTCACGGGGAGACTGAGATGTTGTACGTCTTGATGGTCATTCAAAAATTGTTATTTGTGAACTACCTCCACCTATTCCTCCGTAGTTGGTATCTGGAGTATTTTTCCGGATGTTGGCAGTATTGGCTGATCGTGTCTTCTAGTCTTTTGGTACGTTTGACATGGGATTTTAAATTCTTAATAACAGGATCCCAGGTGTTAGAAAGTTTCAAACCATCTTCTCTATTGAAATTTGGATGTTTTTTAATTTCAATAGCCTCGCGCACAAGTCTTGGAAAAAATTTATTTTCTCTGGCAAGGATTTGTGGTTGGTCAAATCTTATGAAGTGGTTGTTGTCCAGTGTGTGTTCACATACCGCAGACTTCTTGTGACGCCGATGCTTGATATCCGCAATGTGCTCCTTCAGTCGGTTAGCAATGCTTCTTTTTGTTTGGCCGATGTATGAGAGACCACAGTCACAGTCTAACTTGTACACGCCTGCATCTTGTAGAGGAATATTACTTTTAATTGGTCTCAAGAATTGGTTTATCTTCTTATAGTTTTAATTGAAGCTCGTCTTAGGATTCTTCCAATTCTGTCAGTAACTCCCTTCACATATGGTAGGTAGGCCGGTTGTCTTTCAACTGTGTGTGGCTTCGTTCGACTCCTGTGATGCTGTGGAGGCGCCTGCAGCTTGTTGTTACGTAGTACTCGCTTGACATGCTGCAGTTCCCCGCTGAGGTGGGCAGCATCACAGAGGTGGCGGGCTCTCTGAAACAAAGATTTACCGACAGAAGCTAGTTGGCAAGGGTGGTGGTGAGATTCACCATTGAGGTACCTATCAGTATGAGTGACTTTCCTATACACTGTATGGTTGAGCATGCCATCCCGTCCCCTCATTATTAAAATGTCAAGAAAGGCTAGACGGTTGTTAGTTTCTAACTCCATAGTAAATTGGATGTTTTTATGTATGGAGTTAAGATGTTCTAAAAATGCAGGTATATGTTCAGTAGGGAGTATTGTGAAGGTGTCATCTACATAGCGTTTATACAGTCTCGGTTTGACTGGTGCTGTGGCCAAGGCTCTCTCCTCGAAGTCTTCCATAAAAATATCAGCGACAACGGGTGATACTGGAGAGCCCATGGCCACCCCATCAACCTGCATGTAAAATTCACCATTCCACAATAAATAGCCAGATGTTAGGCAATGTTCTAAGATCTCTGCATATTCTAATGGCATATTGTGTTCACCTAACCTTTTCTTAACAATATTGATGCAATCAGTCACCGGGAGATTAGTAAAAAGAGACTGCACATCAAACTACGGAGGAATAGGTGGAGGTAGTTCACAAATAACAATTTTTGAATGACCATCAAGACGTACAACATCTCAGTCTCCCCGTGACCACGCTCGCTGTAAAGTGTTCGAAACGTCGGGAAAATAATAGAATGAATAAATCGCGTTTAAAATCCGTTAAAAAGTCTTTAATTTCTAAATGTATAATACTCGCGTAAAATCAAACCCTAGAAAATACTATAATTCTTCCACAGTTTTCAAGTTTAAAGTTCACATTTTGTGCTGCTACTTTCCCTTTAATTATGCCCCATAGTAACTCTATTGGGTTGAGTTCTGGATGGTATGGTGGAAGGCGCAATACACTATGTCCATGATCTTTGAGGATTGCATCAAGTAAAAATTGTGTATAGTTTGGCGTATTTTTTTTAAATAATGTCATAAAGAATAGGTATTGTGTTTTATTCTGGATATTCGCTCGTCTTTTAATTCTATTAAATATGCTTAGGATATGTCACAACTAAGCGCTCTAAAAGATTTTCCGCAAAATTTAATTACGGATCAACAACTTTACGAACACTTCCAAAGAACACATACCGCAATAAGACATTGGTATTCAATTTTAAGTAAGAACAACCGATATCGTTTGTAAATTAATGTAAATGGTGATAACTCTGATTATTAATTAGTAATTTGATTTTTGAAAAAAAAAATGCCGATTTTAGTCAAAATTTATATTTTTCTAACAAGATCCTTATCATCCAAATTTCCACCTTGCTGTGAAAAATTGACATTTCTAATGAAAATGAACAAAAAATTAAATGATTTTATTAAATACTGTAAAATAGTCTATAATTCTTCCATTTACTGTATCACAAAATTCTTCATAGATTTTTAGATATTCGTACTACACCAATAACATCACCCTGTATTTATAAACAATTGCAAAATATGACACATACATAGGCCGGGAGATACTGACACAAAATTTCGGGTCATTTGTAACAGAATGGCGGTTCTACAGAGGTCTTATTACGCAATGACAAAAAGAAAAATGATGGTCAGAACGCTGGTACCGGCGGACTAGTCGCGTGGGCGTAAGTCACACTCGTCGGATAAGTAAGACCCCTCTAGACCGCCATCCTGTTACAAATGACCCGAAATTTTGTGTCAGTATCTCCCGGCCTAACATGTGCAATGTGTAAATGTGTTGACGTTCCAGCTCTTCTTAATATACTTATATCTGCAGAGGTGTCTGGCTGTTTTTTTTTTTTACTTTTAAAATTTAATTTTCTACTTTAAATTTGGAATTGCCTGGGTAATCTAGAGCTGTGCGTGATTCGTCCAACAATTAGAACTATACGAGCTTTAAAGTAGTTACATTTTAAATTTAAAACAACGAAAATATAAATAGTTCATTGAAATGTTACATTTTTTTGGCTTAACCTTGCATTTTTTAGAGGACGCAATTTTATTTTTTGGATGTGTAGGGGGGTTCAATGTGAAGCTAAAACCAAGTTTGTGGGGTCGCCACCCTTGTCCCACGGCCGCCATCTTGAAAATAGTGGTTGAAATGGTTTTTACGATATATCTCTTAAACTATTTATCTGATAAAAAAAGTTTGTTGACATTATTTGTTGCAAATTAAATTTTCTACAATTTTGATCCAGTAACTTTTTGTCGTAGAACTATAAATAAAAAATTTATAAGCGAAAATGTTCAGAAATTAGAGCTATTTAAATGTTTCGATAAAATTGTTTTTTATCATTTTACGAAGAAATGATATCAGACCACTTTTGTTGATTGTTTTTCGAGGAACAACTTTTACATACAACATTTTTTCATTACGTCAATAGCTAAGGTTTTACAGCGCTCTGAAGTGAGTACTATTTTTCGGTACTCTTAACTATACATATATTGGCTATTGGCTCTTTTCCCATGCAGCACTGCAAGAACAGAACATTTCAGCCCTGCTTTTCAACGTAAAAAAAACGTGCTTCCAGACTCTACCTCCTGGATGGTGGGGAAAAGAGTCAATAATTAATAATATTGCAAAATTAATTATTAAAAATATTATAATAACAAAAAAAACAATTACTGATGACAAATAATTATTAGTACACACATAATATATGTATAACGTATAGCTAAGAGTACTGAAAAATAGTACTAATTTCGGAGCGCTTTAAAACCTTAGCTATTGACTTTATGAAAAAATGTTGTATGTAAAAGTTGTTCCTCGAAAAAAAATCTACAAAAATGGTCTGATATCATTTCTTCGTAAAATTATAAAAACAATTTTTATTGAAAAATCCTATCCCATCTCTATTATCTGAACATTTTCACTGATAACTTTTTATTTATAGTTCTACGACAAAAAGTTGCTGGACCAAAATTGTAGAAAATTTAATTTGCAACAAATAATGTCAACAATTTTTTTTTATCAGATAAACAGTTTTAAGAGATATATCGTATAAACCATATCTTCCGCTATTTTCAAGATGGCGGCCGTGGGACAAGGGTGGCGACCCCACAAACTTGGTGATAGCTTCACACTAACCCCCTCTACACATCAAAAAAATAAAATTGCGTCCTCTAAGAAATGCAACCCCAAATGTAACTTTTCAATGGACTAATGCCCGGTTCCTATATTCAACGGATCGTCATAGTATCAAAGCTACTATCCGTTTTTCTAGAACTAACTACGAGTCGTTAATACCGTTCCACAATTTTATTTCTTGACGTGCTATCGACGGACATCCGTTGGTCATAAAAATACCGAGCCCTCTTCACTCACAGATGTGCGTTTCGTTATAAGCCAAATTGAAATTAAAATAACACAAAATTCAGGACAAAATAAGTTAAATATACAGCCGAATTATAAACTTTAAGAATAAAGTTTCTTATTAATAAAGAACTAATACTAAAGAACTATATATTTGTAGACATCTGCGTGATAATTTTCCTTCTAAACAACCTAATGCGTTACACAGAAAGCAAAAACGGAACGTTTTTCTCGCGCATGCGTGCATTGCTTGTCAGTTGTCAAATTATTGTCATTCATTGTTGATGATTCATTGTCAAGTTTTATAATTAAAGAATAACAATACAACGACCACTGTTTACCTATATATTTATTAAAAATGGATATTACGCCGGTAAGTACGCCTTTATATTTCTTCTTTAAAATCGTCTGCCGCTTACTTTTTGCTTCGGACACTTTTAAAGTCAAACATATATTTCTGTTACAGAAATCGAAGAAGGCAAGAGTAAAGACGAGATTGCTCAATTATTATTATAACCAGTAAGGAGACTAATGCTTCTACGAATAAATTAAAGGATGAATGTTGGACTTCGTTGACCAACACATTTAATGCAAAAATTGGTCAAATACCTACCAGGAAAACTTTTTATTTTCAACCAAAAAATTCAAACATAATAAGGATGATGGACAAATATTATAAAGAAATAATTGAAATACTGAACACACAATAACTAATTAATTTTTGTATATTATTAAGCAATATATCTAGACATACGGTAGAAAAAGAATTTGTTAGGTAGTGCTAAATGTAAATCTTATGTAAAAAATGTATTTAGTTCAGAGAGCCTATTACAGCGTTAAGGAATATAATATAGAAGATGATAATCGATGGAGGGTTGTCGTGTAAGAATCACAGGACAGTTCTTTGGCATATATTATGTAGTTACATATTATTATATAAAATTAAACTGTAATAAAGAAATAAAACTTTTATTCCATTTTATTATGAACTTTTATTTATTTTTTATTATTTACAATACAATGTTTAAAAAATTGATTTCTACATTGCAAACATAGACATATATATATATACTAGTGGTCCGCCCCGGCTTCGCCCTTGGTACATGTTTATGTTTTCTATCCATAATAACCATCCTCGTACTTCAAGGAACATTATAAAAAAATAATTATCGAAATCGGTCCACCCGTTCACGCGTGATGCCGTGACCAAGGGAAATAGGTCTGCCACTGATATCGATATTGTGCCTAAGGCATAGAACCTCAGCGTCAACAGTAATTGATGTTATGGAGATACCCCATGATTCCTGAAATGACAACATAAATCTAATATATAAAAATCAATGCCACTTTTCGTTGTAATTCCATAACTCGAGAACGGCTGAACCGATTTCGATAATTCTTTTTTTATTATATTCCTTGAAGTACGAGGATGGTTCTTATGTAGAGAAAACGTTAATATGTACCACGGGCGAAGCCGGGGCGGACCGCTAGTTAGGTATGTAATAAGGTTAGACTTGTTTGGTATAATATTAATGCCTCCATTAAACTAACCTGGCTCCTTTTATTTGTACGTCTGGATAAATTTCAAGAAGTTATTGTTCAACAGATTCTTTATCAAGTCGAAATCTCAATTGAAATTCGTGAGAATCCAGGGTCGCAAAAAAATCCACTCCTTCTCTATAATATATACTCTTTCACGCCCACTATCTTCTTCCGAAATTCGATATAATATTAAACACTTCTCTATCACTATCTGAACTCCACATTTCGATATTGAAGCGGAAACAATGAAATAGTAAGAATTTAACCGCCCGAAATCGACGGGTAAACAAAATGCTATACGAATAGTAACTTTGACAGCATAATGACATTAAAAATATTTATAGGAACGCGATAAACTGTCTTCTCCATACAATAAGCTTACCGTTCGTTAATAGTAACCCTCCCATCCGTCAGTAGGAAGCCGTCGGTAAGTTGCTCGACGAGACGTTTTTTATAGGAACGATTTTCGCTTACGCTTGGTTAATTATACTACTATTCGTAACTAAAACGGATCGTTTTTCAAATATAGGAACCGGGCATAAAACTTTAAGATCTGAATACCTACACAGGTATATATGTATTACACAAGCTTTTATGAATCAATATTCGGTATAAAGTAATTTAAATTTAAATATCAATAGCATATCCGCAAACAAAAGACAGGATCTACTTTTAAGTTAACTCGGTATATGGATAGGGACACAAAAAATGAGTAAGTAAATGTTTAAATTCGCTTTTTTATTGAAGCAATAATTACATCAAATAATACTATACATATAGTTTACTATAGGTATTTCCATGATAAGGTTATATTGATTATGTAATTTAATTATTATGGTCTATGCGAATATTGTTGAGAATAATTTTACATACGTTTTATTGGTTTTAGATACTTTGTTATTTACAGTTGTTTTCACAAGATTTGTTTAAAGGAATGCCTATTATTGTAACGTAGGTAAAATTATCAAATTAATATTAGACATATAGTTACGAACCATACTCTACGTATAGTTTCATAAAATACGTAATTTAAATGTTTCCGTGTTTTTATAATTTCATAAATAAGTTTGTAGTCTCATTACTCGTTAATTATGATACAACTAAATAGAACATTATTATCCTAAATAAACCATTCAATAATTAGTAAATACCTACCGTTTTGATCTATTGTAAATAAAATCATTTCAACAAATTTACATATAGGTAGTATTATATATTTATTATGACACTAAAATAAATTGATTAAAATGTATATAATTTATAAAATTCATAATACAACGTTAATAAGCCTTTTTTGTAATAATATACTTCAATGCTGATTTAGCTACACATCAAATTATAATTTAAAATAAAATTATATGTAGGTAGTTAATATCAAAGTGAAATGAACGACTTTAAGTCAATTTCAACGTTCTAAAACTCTAAATTTAAATTAATTAAAACATTATATTATTATCGACATAACTCATGAAAGTTACGTAATTATAATCCTAAAATAAAGATAAAAATTGTTAAAACCCGGACTCTTATTTTAACATTTCTCATCTTTATTAGACATTATACTAATTAATCTCGTTGGAGACTGGTGTATTTGTAATTACCTTACAGTGATGGTTATCATCCTTATTTTATAAACTTATCAATAACTGCTGATACTTAAATTTTTTCTTTGTAATTAAAAACATAAAAAATACACGGTTCATACCTATATTTCATTTTCTTTTCTTTATCAGAAACATAAAATACAAATAATCATACTTATCAAAATATTATATTTTTGTATAAGTACTTAATAAGTTTATAAAATAAGGGTTATATAATATAATATTTTAAAGTTACGTTAATCATTATTTCTAATCTAATCTAGAATTCAATGATCAAACACTCCTAATAGACTTTCCACAACAATGCTTTTCAATATTTGTTTGTTTTTGAATAACATATTTATCTGTAGATGTTATAAACTTTTCGCATTTTAAATCCAGAATAAGGTTTTATATACAGTTGATTATTTCATTAAAAACTTAAGGTTTCTGCGTAGAGCGATTTGTATAGGTATCAATTCTAACTATGAAGCTTTTAGACCTACATATACACGCAAAAGAAACAGCTCAGTTTATTAGAGATACAATTATAAACTGGCCTATAATCATAAAACGTGATAACACACACTTATTACAAGTTAATGCAATAAATAACAATTTTATAAGGTATAAAATTTCGTTTCAAATAGACATTAAAAGTGGTTAAATATATCATATATGAAACGGCTATAAATTTCTAAAACATTACAAAACGGCTCAAAGTGCTCGATTGCTCGTTACATACGGTTAGGAGCGTTCGTTAATGTCATGAAATCTATTAAATATACAATTGCTTACGATTTTGCTACTGGATCTAAAAATAAAAATTGTTCAAAAATAACATTATAGATTTTTACAAAACAGTAAAAACAAAATGCAACAAGACATGATAGGGTAACAGTTAAAAAATTTGGTCCAGGAATACAAAAGCAAAATCAATAAAAAATATACTCATTGTTTGTGAACACAATTAGAAAATATCTAGATATGGTATATTTCCGATAAGCCTTATCCGAAGGGTCATAGCAGATAGCTAATTCAGCCGCTCGCTATATTCAAGAGTAAACCTTTATTATAGAAAGTTCTTCTAAAAATATTCTATTACACATACATAACATATATGGCAAAATAGTGATAGAGTCGGTAAGATAAGTGATTTCAAAAATTTACAAATATAAAGACATACTATAATGAAATTCACATTTAATTTATTCTGAATATTTTGATATCATAGATTTCATTTAGTAGGTATATAATTACGAAAACATTTAACAACACTAATTTCTATTAAAGAACTTTAAATTATTTATCTATTACGGTTGTTGCCGGAACCGAAGCGTTGCTGTAGTTAGGGGTGACCTGGAAAAAATAACAATATAATTAATATCATAGTATTGTCTTAAGTAATTTCAGGAAAAAATGTTAATAGTTCTATGCTTACCTCGGTTTTATCTCGTATGATGTTTACAGACCTAAAAAAATAATTTCAACATTACCAAAAGATATAAAAGAAGACAAGCGTTAATAGGAATGTAGAGCAATTGATTTGGTTATATTTTATACATGTTTTGAAGCCAATTAGATTTTTATCAAGGAGCCAATAATAGTTAGGCTTTAGCTATTTTTCCGTATAATTTCGTATAATTCAGCAGTGATAATCATGTTATATACCTACAGGTACCTATGTAAGATAATTTTTCTATAATTATTCTAAAAGCAAGCATTCGCTTTTTAAGAAAGTATTTGAATAGATATAGAATGTGGTATAGTTTGTTAGGGAAAAAGTAACTTGGGTTGACAGAATGAAGGTTCACATTCTAAATGTCTTGGAAAAGCAGACTAGACTAACGGGGATAAGACAAGCAAACATTCTTCGAAGAATGAAGATTGTTGATTTGGAAGTATGTGGAACCTAGGAGTATTACGTCACATTTGGTTATACAAATAGACAAGTAGATTATATATCATATAGACATTTTCACAAGAAACACGTTTGCATACAAAGCATAGATTTTTGTGATTCAACTATAACCATGTAACCGTGAATTTGAAAGAAATAATAAATCAATCGGTTAAGCCATATGAGATTAATCAACTATGAGTAGGTATATAGTTGAAACACATAAATTCCGTTTCCATAAACGGCATCAGACATTCTTATCAGACAGACAAGAATACGAAGAGACAATAGAACAGTCAAAGCCAACATGTAGATATATTTACATAATCTGAAACAGCTTTGGAAACTGCATCCCGAAAAAGCTTCTTCAAGAATTATCAAAATATAATTAATGATAATTATAAAGCAGCTGATTTATTTTGTAAACTAAGGGCCGATTTTTCAATCCTTGGTTAAAATTTATCCGTCCAATAAAGTATTACACGAAAATTTTAAAATGTCACCTGTAAACTGTCAAATACGGACAATTAGAATACATTTTTGAAATGGTAGTTTAATACGTTATTCGATGAATAAGTTTTAACCAAGGATTGAAAAATCAGCCCTAATTTAAATAAAATAATATCTTATCCATAAAAGATATCCTCTGTTTCAGCTTATGTTTCAGATTATGTAAATAGAGTACGAAGTAACAACGACACAACGATTCTGCCCACTTACCAAAAAGGCTTAATATCAAAATATTAATAAAATATAACATACTGCATATCTATATTCATAATATAACAAGTAACTTCTAAATTAAACTTCGGTTACCGAAACTTGTTCACACAAAGTTGGCTGAAAATTCGAGAAAAAATAATGGCATGATTAGTCTAATTTGTAATTCAAACAACAAAGAGCGACAATCTAATGTGCTAGTGTGCGATTTTGTGTGATGCTTACCAATGATTAGAGCCAAAATTATAATTCCAATGACAGCCGCGATTATCATCATCTGAAATGCGAAATAAACAGCATAATTTATCGTTTCATTCGTGGTTTACTTCCACAGACATATTATAATATATGTCTGTGTTTACTTCATTTAGTAATTAATTTAAATTATAAAGAAAAGGTGATATACTTAGTTAACATTTTGAAATCCTAGTTTAAAGGAATATATTTAGTGTAGACTCATGTACGTTACCTTTAAGTTTTGCAACCAAAATTTGCTCTTCAACTTCCCAGCCTGCTGTTCGAACTGTGAAGCTCCCTGTTGCAAAGCGTCTGAAAATTTGGATTTTTATGAAAATATTCATGCAAAGTCAATCAATCTTTTAAAATATATTAGAGCAATAGACATAGACAATGTTTGTGATCCGATATGATAGTTCAGGATACATCGCCTATTTTTGCAAGTGACTACTATCAAGCTAATTTTCCGTTTGTAGCTTTATTTTGATGAGACGCCCAATAATTTCGTGTACGAAAGTCTCGATTGTGGTAGCTAACAGAGATAACAAGGATAAAAATTTTTGATTTCATGGTTCTCAAATATTTATTAGGTACTAACTGAATTCTTTTTTGTTCAATCTCAAGATAATTACCTAAACTATTCGAAAACAATATTTGTCCTACAAAATCTATGGTTGGTTCAAAGAGTCCCCCTTTCCAAAGTGTATCGATAACGAGGTCATCATAAATGATTACTAACAAGCTGATTTTTTTGTTTTCACTTAGTTAATGTTTATATAATTCAACAGACATATTGTCCTACAAATTGCGTAATAAATATTTGAGAACCATCAAATCAAAAAAAATTTTATCCTTGTTATCTCTGTTAGCTACCACAATCGAGAGTTTCGTACACGAAATTATTCGGTGTCTCATCAAAATAAAGCTACAAACGGAAAATCAGCTTGATAGTAGTCACTTGCAAAAATGGGCGATGTATCCTGAACTATGATCTCAGGTTTACAACAGAATTAGGCAATTGACGTGTATATTTGTAGTTTGGAATCAGTATTATTTCTCGGAAAATAATTTGCATAAATAACGCATGTTGTTAAATAAAAAATAATAATAAATTGCATAAATAATGCATTAACATTAAACATTTTCAACGAAATTGATTAACCATCTATAAGGTAAGTACTTAGTACTAAGTTTGATACTTGAAAAATAAGTAAACTAATAAATACCTGCTCTATCATCAAGCTCTGAAAGCTTCTGATCTCTCTCCAGCACCTTCTCCACATTTGTTTTCATTATATCGACCACCTGTGTCAATTAACATAAGTTAAATATGTGAATGATAATTTTATCTTTACAAAATATAGGTAGGTATATAAGCAAAAAACATTAAATTGTAAAAACAATATAGCACCCTATGTATGTAAAAATCGGTTACTATGAATTACTGAGAAAGTTCTAATCAAAATCTTATAGTTCCTTAAAATGAAAGGCAACGTAAGAAAAATCTGATTTGTTGAATTGTGGTTAAATAATTTAAAAAACAATTTGTTTAATTGAAAAAAATAATATTTAATTATGATTGAATATAATTATGAATGTTATAATTTTTTTTGTTAGTTTTAATTAGTCTCGTGAAATAATAATAAATGTTAAATCATAACATACTTATTTGTAAAAACGTATAACTGTAAGACACTCCAATTCATACATTTAGCATTAAAGAATCATAATATTTTCAGTATTAGCATGTATTTTCAGTACTGATAACATTACCTCATCGACCTGCGCCTGCGTCTGCTGCAGGCGGCGCTGGGCTGCGATCTGCTGCGGCGTCTTCGGTCCGCCCACCGGCATGTCATCGCTGCTGGGAGCAAGACCGCCTTCCGTCGCCCTACGATAGTAAAAAGGTATTTATTTATTTGGATTTACCCCATCACGCATGTAAAATTCTGTTTAAATTTACCGTAAGCCAATTATTATTTACATTTGATTGATATACATATAAGATGGCGTTTTATTTATCTTTTCAATAACTTTTTAATGGATACATCGCTTTGCAAAACCATAAAATAGGATAAATAAGATCGTTAATTAAAATGTTTGAATAAAAAGTGACTACCTTTTAATAAAATAATGACGAGGAAAATTACAGAGCATTCGCACGGTCTATATTTACATGAGTAAATTGAAAACAAAGTCTGTCTCATTTGTCTTTATATTTTCACCGCAGAAGGAAACGATGAAAACGAAAGTAACTTTTTTTCGTACATATCGAAATGTACAAACTGCAGCCTTTGTACTCGATAATGCTTAGGTAATTGGTTGTCTAGTGACGGAAGGTTTCAATTAATAATGTTAGCTATTTACGCTGTAATTCTATATTTTCGAACTAAAGAATGGTTTAATGAGTTATATGTACTTTTATATATACTTTACGACCGGGCTCAGTGGCGTGCCATGACTGAGGCCTATGTCCAGCAGTGGACGAGTGTAGGCTGACAATGATGATGATGATGATGTACTTTTAAGATTTTCTTAAATTTTAAGTCAATTTAATATTTAATGTTTAGTATAAAGTTTGAGCTTAGATTCACGAAAAATATAAGCTAGACTATTCGTGACAATATAAGTTACCAACAAAAAACTTGAGTGCATTCGTAATTAACCCAATTTGAGACATTCGTGACGCAAAAACTATTTCAGCTGACGTACCTCCTGTTCTTAGGTTATATTCTAAAAATAAAGATATTAAAGTAAATAAGTTGATGTACTATTAAATAAATTAAATGACACCATAGAGTGATAGAGTAGAGTCATTTAGTAGTTATACCAAAGAGTAATACATATAAAATATTGATTTATTAATGTCCCAGACATGAACATAGGCTAGACTTATAAAAATACCTACGCCCAAAATGAAATAGCCGACAGCTTGGACAATAAAGGCATCTATTAGAAGATATTTTTCGTAGACGAGTTGGTGTCACGTAATGTACGTAATTGACATTTTCGGAGCAACGCTTTGTCCTTTGATAGAATGAAGCGAAACAAATGACGCCTGTAATAAGATAAACCGTTTGTCCTTTTCATGAATGTTCTTTATGCTAATAACTACTTATATTATGATCTCATCCGTATAAAAAAAATTTGTTGCTAGTACTTCGATAATTACATCATCGCACACTGATTAAAAGTTGCCTTAAATAGTCTCTATAGTAATAAACTAAATACGATATAGATATAGACGAGAATTATTATACTTACAATAAAATACGATAAACCGTAAACGCACATATACGTTCTAAAAGCTTATAAAGAAAACTATAATTAATTTAACGAATTCTCAATATGTATATCCAGAAAATATGCAGTGCTAATTTGACTTTTAAATTGTTATTCGAATCAAGCTTTGCTTCCACCGAAAAAGCTGTCTGAACAAAGAAATTTCGACGTAAGTAAAAGTTTCATTTACGCAAATAACAGGCTTCAGGCGTAAAGGTCAAATAAAGAAGAGGTCAATGCACATTAACACCCAGACTCCTATTAGGTTGATATATTGATAAGGTCATTTATACTTCTTATTTATATACTTACTTTCCAAGAAAATATAACCTTTGTGTTTTATATTGATCGTAAAATGTCAAGTTTTTATCAAACGTAAAGGTTGTTGATGCATACAACATAGCTTTTAAGAATCTCTAAATAATCTTTAAATAAGACTTATATCAATATTTAAAAAGTAGCCTATGTTCTTTCTCAGGGTCTAAAGATTGTCTGTGCCAAATTTGATCAAAATCGGTTGAGAGGTTTACGCGTGAAAACCATACATACATACATACATAATTACAAACTTTTCCTCTATATAATATTAGTATAGATATTGTAAGATAGGTATTATACTAAGAAATGTTATATTCAGTTATATTTATAAATTCGGTACTATTCGTGTGTGAATTTGTACATAAAAGAGGATTTTAAATTAAGCTCTACACTAAAAGACAGGTGATACAATCATTTAACTGAAAACTGATAGGTCAGAGGTCTCTAATCGATTATTTTCTTTTTCCAATACTGTTCTTTATATGCATAGATTCACATTTGAAACATTCGCAATTGCTTTTATTAATAGATAGTGCACTCCTATGCATGTTTATCTAAGTATTTTTTAAAATGTGGTCGTAAGAATTCTATGCAAAGGAGTAACGGTGAAAAAATAAGTATTCATCTGACACTCTTTGAACATATTTCTTAAAACCTACAGGCAAAAAGGAAATAAAAATTTTGTCATCTGTTTTAGGGCGGGACTGAAATAATATTGCGCCCTTAATATAACACCCCGTTAGTACCTATCATTTCTGAGCATTAACGATTACAATTTTACATACTTAGTAATGTTTTGTAGTAGAATTTCCAATGAGTTGCCCTTATGGTAAACAAGTGATAACATCAAAAGATCCCCTATGCTACGTGTTGCATATAAAAACACGCGTCCTTTGAATGTAATGTAGGTTGCATTTCAATGATTACTTATACAGCAATGTTAATTGGGTCAATTACTAAGTGATATTGCATGTTTATTAAAAAAATACTGTTAGTGATAATTTTAATGTCAGCTATAAGTTTTTTTAGAAACTCTACAACATACCCTGATTTGGGTATTAGGTAATAGTTCACATCTTTAAGAGATTTGGAATATTACCTAACCTACACCAAACTTGTCTACAACATTTTACTCATTCATTAAATCACTAGGTAGGTACACTACTTATTTCTTATTATATACCTAGCCAGTTATTTCGATGATCTTATCTATTTATAATTAATTAAAAGTATAAGTGTGAACGGAAGCTTACAACTAACCATTCAACCTATTCATGGGTCAGGTTTTCAAGGAGATTTTCATCTGAATATTCTCCATGTCGCTTCTTGTTTAAATTATCCGATATTCTAACCAAGCATATTTTACTTTTTTGGGATAAGAAGAAAATCGTTTCAAAGATATTCAACTTTTCGTTATTGAAAAGTATGTGCGTAATAAATAAAATATAGGACCTTATTCGCAAAAAGATACTTTCATAATTTATGTATGTATGTTGTTGTTTATGGACTATTGACTATAATTGAAAAGTCGGGGTGGGTTACTGGTCTAAAAGTTTGAATTAATAATCAATTAAAGTGCAGCGGGCACTGATTATAAAGTTGAAAATAATTGAGAGAAATCGTGTAAAAACGCAACTGAGAAAAAAAGTATTTCAATTCGTATGCATATTTAAATTATTTTTTTAGGTTATATTATTTTTTAATATAAGTACTCAAATTAGTTTTACAGAAAAGGGTTGCGTGTGCGAGGTAGGTATTTCAAATAAAATGAAATATACATAGTTTCTCGATTCGAGTTTTATTGTGTGATATAATCTTATAAATATTATACCCACAATTTATCAATCTTTACAAATATCCTTATGTATGTGTGATTGTCATCTATACATACCTATAATAAATCTGTAGAAGGGTCAATTCTGTACATTGAAAATATTGAAAAAATAACTAGCAGGGGGTGTTACTGGATCGATACCAAACCCAAATATGTGATTAAAAAAATTTTTGTCTGTCTGTCTGTCTGTCTGTCTGTCTGTATGTGAAGACATCACGTGAAAACTACCGGTTCGATTTCGATGAAACTTGGTATAATTATACCTTATTATCCTGGGCGTAAAATAGGATACTTTTTATCCTGAAAAAATACGTAGAAAAAAAAAATTAATCTCAATTTTTCAGTTATCCATAGACGTTGTTCTGTAGTAGGTACCGCGAACACACGTTGCGTATTATTATAGACCTAGCCGTATTTGGGTCCAATAGATATTTATAAGATGTCATTGTCCGAGTTACTCAAAATGGAGAAATAAACCATCCACGCAAAGACCGACATCCGCGCGGACGGAGTCGCGGGCGGAAGCTAGTTAAAAATAAAATAATTAACTATCCTCGTTTAATTAGTTTCCACTTTTCAGAGTGATGATTGAACGATTCTTTATATAAATACTCTTATGTGTTTAATTATCATAAAAAATTATTCTCATTAATTTAGTTTCCAATTTTCAGAGCGGTAAGTAATTAAAACGATTTAAAAACAATTGCAATTCAATTATAATGTTATTATAAGTATTTTGACTGACCGGTTGGCTTGGTTGGTAGTGGCTCTGCCTTCCAAGCCAGAGCTCGTGGCTTCGATTCCCGGGGTAAATATTTGTGTGATGAACTTAGATGTTTGCTCTGTGTCTGGGTGTTAAACATATATTAAGTATTTATTTAAAATTACACAAGCGAAAGCTGTGTGAGATCAGATCGTCCCGTGAGCGAAAATTGTCCCGAAATAATTAATCTCTAAAAATTGAAAAAGATAGTCAGTCTTAATAACAATAGACTCAGCCACGATGACGCATGAATCTATCCAACATACATAGGTACGTGGTAACTATCTACCATATAACTACTGTAAAAGTGAATAAATTCCGGGAAAAAGATCTAGTTGAAATAATTTACCTTAGCATAATAATATCTACAATCTACATATAATAGATTGATTTTTGAAGTCCGTTATGCTACGTACATTAAAGCTTTATTCTTTATTTTATGTAGGCTAAGTAAAAATTTTCTTTTATTTGGAACAAAAGTAAAAATCTTTTTTTTATAAAATGACGATACAATGATAAAGCAATGTTTTTTATTCGCAATTAAAAATTTAAAGAAAAAATAAATATCGGTATTTAAATATAATTCATGTCCACATATTCAGGACACTAAGCTTTAAAAATAATATTCAGAATGCTTCATGCCCTTATTCCGAAATAAGTATATTTCTTAGTATTAGATACTGCCTCGTGCAAAAATTGTATAAAATACGAATACTTACATTTTTCACAAATATGTATTGTCCGATGCGAAGATGATAAAAGTCCTCGAAATATAATTTTATAACGTTCACGAATATTAAAAGTCCATTCACTGATACTTCGCGAAATCTACCCCTCCGGCTTGTCGTCACTGCCCAAATGAATGTACTTTATGAATGGGATCCTCACTCGATTTCCCTATAAGAATATCGGCGAATAGCTATTTTTAGTTCAGTCGCAATCCGAAATAAAACAACCCCTTACTGCAAATATCTTACCCGGACACTTTCACAATGATTCCGAACGATATTTGACGATATTTAACGCAGAACAAACTGTAAAACGTGTGAAAATCGGATAAAGTAGGCAGACGAGAAAACCTTCCTTGACAGGGTTTTCCGAATTGTATGGGAGAGGGCGCGTCTGAACTTTCCTTAATAGGTACGAATGGACTAAAAATACCACTCGACATTTCACATCCACTTTAAACTTTATGAGCATGTACATTAAATTCACTTTTCCGCACACAGAATGGTTCTGAATGCGCATGTGTAATTCTCTTCGTGTTTGTGTGTGCGTTGAATAATTCACGCATGCGTATTCCATTTTTTGAGGGGAACAAAAATCAATTCTGTGAGTATGTGGGTGTTACGTAATGGCATAGACAAGTTTGCGTTGGCGACTCGCTCGCTTCTAATTGGGGTTAATCCATTCGATAACATTATTCATCTATTTTCTTATATATTTTCTCGAAAGATCAAAAGATTTAAAAGATAGTCAGATAATAATCGTTTCATAGCGACGCACACCAAAACCAGTTTTATTGATTTTGGTCGAGAACGACCCTCTAAACATTTATTATTCCTTCAGCATTTTCGCAATTCAATACACATTACACATATTGAGAAAAATTATATTTCACTACCGACCTACCAGTATTCATGGACATGAATACTGGTAGGTTGGTATAGCATGGGTATTGGGTATAATGGTCTCAATAATAAACGAGTATGCTTGTTGCTCTTTATTTTACCTATATTATACAGACAGCATAATATATCGAAATTACCATGAAAATACTCCCATTTCCTGTAAGAGATTATAATAAAAAAAATAAAAAAAAATGTAATAAATACAAAACTAAAGCATATCATTGCAATATTCTAGACTAAATGATACTATTGACTAGCAAACGAGAGCTTTATAGAGCCTTCTCAATTTACATTAATGTGATACTATATCAATAGTTGGGAAAAGCAATCATACTCTCAAAAGAAATCTGGAATTCGTCTTCTGAAACCTAATTAAGGGCTTAGTATTCCTGCAAATAGAGAAAGTATACATTCGTTGTTAATGGAAACTCGACGGGCTGAGTAAAATAGAAACGGGCTTTTTTCTGAAGTATTGGACTTAAAAATGTTGTGATTCAGCAGTTTTTAATATACGTGCTTTATTTTGATATTTTACTAACTTGTAAATACTGAATAATGCAAAAAAATTAAACGTCTTCATAATTGATACATAGACATTAAAATTTTTGAGTTACAAATGCGTAAAGTACCGAATATTGAAAATAGAACCAAAAAAAAATATAAGTCATTCATGTGATCCAAATATGATTCAACATGGATATGTGAATAACAAACAAAAGGTCGCCTTAATTCATTCACAGATCTTAACATCTTTATAATATTAATTCTTTAAACCTTTGAAAAGTATAAATGAGTCTCATTTAAGCTTCTCATTTCTCGCTGAAAATCCCTCATCTTCATAAAACGTTCTGTAGAGTGGCTGGTACATTTTCAATGTTGTGCAATTTTTGCTTCGTCGCATATAATTGTGAACATGATTTTATGCCTGTTAACTTTCATAGATATATCATAAATGATAACTACAGAAATGAAAGAACGGCTCCATAAATAGGGCATTTCCTTCAGTGTCAAAAGACGATCATTAAGGGGGCTTAAGAAATGTACAATTTTCATTTGTAATGGGACTGTGTAAACACGGTTTAAGAGCTTGTGACCTTGACAAAGTCTTCACACGACGGCTCGTGTATTGATGAGAATAAAGACTTGTAGACATGTGCCATAATCATATTATTTCAACATTTTTGAGTGGAAATCAATGCCTTTAATAATGCGTAGAAACCTTATTGTGTGAACATACAACGTATCACGAACGTGGTTATATTATACCTATATATTTTCGTTCAATCATAGCGCAGACTTGTAAAATAAGTCTCGGTCTTTCATTTATCTTCTTTGCGATGTTTACGTGAATTTGGATTTAGTCCCGAAAAGAATGCTTGAAAAGTAAAATTGAAGATAAATAGAACGTTTTGTGTTATTAAATTCGATAAGCTTTTCAGTGGTGGTAACAAAATCCACACTAATATTATAAATGCGAAAGTAACTCTGTCTGTCTGTCTGTTACTCAATCACGCCTAAACTACTCAACCACTTTGCATGAAATTTGGTATGGAGATATTTTGATACCCGAGAAAGGACATAGGCTACTATATATTGCGAAATATGTACCACGGGCGAAGCCGGGGCGGACCGCTAGTATACATATATATCTATACTAGATGAACATGCTAGTTCATGAAGTTATAAACTTATAACGTACCAATGGAGGCCTATCTGAAATACTTATTGAGGTAATCACTTTTCTCATTAATTTTTCAATAGTAAGGGTCGGTACTTCTTATGAAAGTAAAGACTCTTATAAATGTCGGTACAAAATCAATAACAATACAAACATATTATGTTATGAGAATAAAAACACTTTATGTCGTATGGCTTCGGAAACAAGCGTTAGAATAATTTTTAACGACGCAAAACAATAGCGTAAATCGTTTTTACAATATTTCATGCTTCTTGCAGTGGATTTGATAATTTGTCCGATCTATTTCATTTTTATGTGTATGAATAATTAGTAAAATAGTGGATAATAGTTAAGTAAATGTGACGTCATTAAATGGGGTTTATTACAAACTACACACCGCATCAGATTTTTCTATGTAAGTATGTTTATGTTTATCTATACTAATATTATAAAGCTGAAGAGTTTGTTTGTTTGTTTGTTTGTTTGTTTGTTTGTTTGAACGCACTAATCTCGGGAACTACTGGTCCGATTTGAAAAATTCCTTCGGTGTTAGATAGCCCATTTATCGAGGAAGGCTATATTTCATCACGCTACGGGTAACAGGAGGGGAGCCACGGGGGTGAAACCGCGCGGAGCAGCTAGTTCAAAATACGTAGAATTTGAACAATAGAATCATATGATTGATAAACACACTAATATTGTTTGAAAAGTTTAGCTGTTAAAGTTAAAATTATAATTATATTTATTTCCTATATTTTTTCATAACCAATTAATATTTTTGCAGTATCTCTCCTTATTCCATATCCCACTAAACAACACTTTATTTGGGTAAGTCCATATCGGCATTTTAAGACGTTTTTCTTGATTGAGCTTTTTATATGCACGTATATATACAATTTTCTATTTTTTACATGAGATATTCAAATTATATCAGATTTCCGTCCCGTCTTTACACTTTCCCATAAAACATATTTTTCAAAATATTACAAATTGTAGCACATTGAAATGATGTATTTTACTCTTTCTACATATGAAAGTTTTCGTAGTAAAAATGTGAGTATAAATGAATCTGCATTCTGCAATATGCAAGTGCAGGTGGAAGTGAAGAGAGAAAAATTGCTTCGCATTTCCATCTCCGAAATATATCAGCAATTTTTATCTCATACTTGATAAAGTTTTAAAGTATAAACCAACATAAATTGAATCTATATCTATACTTATCTATACTAATATTATAAAGCTGAAGAGTTTGTTTGTTTGAAAGCGCTAATTTCGGGAACTACTGGACTGATTTGAAAAATTCTTTCGTTGTTAGATAGCCCATTTATCGAGGAAGGCTATAGGCTATAATATCATTACGCTAAGACCAACAGGAGCGGAGGCACGCGGGTGAAACCGCGAAGCGTAGCTAGTTATTGATAAACGTTGAACGAAGGCTTTATTCGTTTTTCATTATGTCAAAATGCAAATCCTGTTGAATGTTCACAGTTGCTACGCTTTTATAAACTGAATTTTAAATAAAGTGTAAACAAAATTGTGTCGCAACAAAAATAGAGTTGAATATAACATTTTAGTATTCGTATTTATTTAACACATCGCTGAAACGAGTGTTTGTTCAAATCGATCAGAACGTTTTGAAAGGATTTATTTTAAACTCAATTTTATATCACAAAATATAGCTTAATAAACTGCTGATAGTGGAGGCTTAATTGAAGAAAAATCCCTCACTTTTCCGGTCAAGGTCGCGTTTCTTATCGTCTTCTTTGTTCTTATAAAATAAGTCCCGCTCTGGCTTAGCTTAGGTAAGATGTTCTCGGAAATAGACTGTAGTTTTTTCGAAGCCGTTTTGCAATATAATATTAAACATGAAATTATTAATCCAGTCTGTAGGTATTTATACTCTACAAAAGGTGGCGTAGAAAATGTTTTGAAACAATATTGTTTAGGTATGAAAGGTTAATAAAAATCCAAGTTTTCGACCTTGACGGACCCAGGCGCTAGCCGCCATCTTGAATTAAAGGTGCTAAAATTAGTTAGTTTCATGGTTGGAAACTATAAATACAGACAATGAAACAGAAAATTTAGAACAGCGAAGATAATGAAGAAGCCACCATTAACCAGCCCGGGCCATCAAAAAGAATTAAAAAATGATAGCTGCACAATTTTTAAACAAAATTAAAATTATATGGTTTCTGTAAATATTATTATTTCCGTCGCTTGTAACTTTTTACCTTTAAGACTTACAGAATAATCATGTATCAAAAAAATGTAGGTAATTTTGTCTTCTTTGAACCCCTCATAGACACTTTTGTGATTTAGTAAACAATTGAGAAGTTATTTAAAATATACCTAATTTTAGAACCTTTAATTCAAGATGGCGGCTAGCGCCTGGGTCCGTCAAGGTCGAAAACTTGGATTTTTATTAACCTTTCATACCTAAACAATATTGTTTCAAAACATTTTCTACGCCACCTTTTGTAGAGCAGAGGCTTTTACATTTCTCCACAGACTGGACTATATATGAAAATCGTATTACTTTTTTTAAGATTACTTTTATAACACACAAAAAAACATACCTACTATACGTATTATATCACTTTATACCGTAAAATATCCTTTATTATTCTGTGTTCATTATAGTACTGAGGTGAACCAAGTTATTAACTCGTTAATTTAATAACTCTAGAGAGTTTTATTACTCTGTGGTAATTGAAAACAGAGCTGTCATATACAGAGCATAAATGTTCTCCCGTTTGGAAAGCCAAAATGATGCTCTATTTCCACATAATAATTAATAATAAATAATCACTCTATAATTTAATGCGTTTCATAGCCTCTTCACTGGTGTTTACTGGCGGACATTTGCAATCACACGTGGATCCCTGAATGTGGGGCTGAGGATGAAGAGCCCACCAGACGGAGGTTATTCACGGATGAGTGTGATATGTATGAGTATAACTGTGATTACGAAAGAGGTGAGGTTTATTAAATTATAATATGTTTGTAAGAAAATAATAGTTAAAGAGCTAATATGTGTTGAGATTCGGTTACCACAGCTTTGATCTATTATTTTGGTAATTATGTGGGTACATTGAAAGAAAAACATACTCGTTATAGTTAAATATATTGATTATTCTAATATAATTTGAAGTTTTTTCTTATCGTCAATATACACTTAAGTAAATTTTAATATTATTGTTGCAGATTTCGAACCAATAAACTATTCCGATTGCTTCAACATTCGGGTAACGTGTCCCATACCTGAACCTTGCCCATCGATACCACCGTGCCCCAATCACAGACTGCATAAAGTGGGCAACAAATACAAATATGTTAAAGCACCGTTCAGAAGAGCAGAGCGTCGAATTCGAACAACAAATATGCCCTTACCAAGGCACATGCTTCATGGAAAAAGACGATACACACCAACAAGACACACACACACACCGACAAAACCAAAAACAGCGAAAAAGACAGTATCCAAAACCAAAGCTTCCTTCACAACGGTTATTTTGAAAAAGGAAGAGGTTATTAAAAATGGCCGACGTATGATGAAGATCGTGAAACAGGTCATAAAAAAGATGACACTTAAGAAAGTAACCCAGGAGTATACAAAGGACTCAGATTTTCTGGAGTAAAGTGATACTAAGTAATATTTGCATTTTATTGCCTCTGTGGCAATATTCGGTTATACTTGTGGCGCGTGTAAAATATCTTCGATAACAGTTTACTCTTAACATATTTTATGTGCTATATATGATTTTTATTTGGTGAAGAATAAATGTTTTGAAATAAGTCAGTCTACTGCTTGCATTTATTCGTGATTCCACCATGGTTCAAAAAATATACCTGTTATTAAATTAAATTATGAATTCACTGTTATTATTGATTGAAGGTAAATAATATATATAAATTGTTTGTAGTTGATACTGAATATCTGAATAAATAAAGTTGATTGATTGATTACAGTGTGTTTTTTCTTTAGCAAACACACGAAAGAACATTACGTTCCTGTAAGTTACGTTTTGTTTATTATAAATACAAGCAATAAACAATTATTAAATAACAAATATTATTTCACAGCCACCAAAACCATGTGCAATGGCTCAAGTATGTAACCATACTGGAATTGCAATTTGCGGTATAGAAGCAAACCTTACAACGACGCGGAAGTTTCTAGATGAATGTGATATGTATGAATATAATTGTGACAACCATAAGCGTGAGTACCTTAATAGGAAATATTGGCAGTATTATAGGAATAATTCCAACAAAAAAACTGAAAATATACTTAAACTTTCAGAATACTATCCAACAAATGATAAAGAATGTGCAGAAAGTGTAACTACAACGGAGTCTACTACAATATCACCACCTTCTAGTATAACTACTTCTACAACTCAGAGTACGACAGCTATTACAACTAAAATTACAACACCTAGTACAACTCTAAGTTCAATAGCAAGTACAAAAATTACAACACCTAGTACAACAGCAAGTTCAACTGAAAGTACAACAGCTAGTACAACTGAAAGTACAACAGCTAGTACAACTGAGAGTACAACAGCAAGTACAACTGAAAGTACAACAGTTAGTACAACAGCAAGTACAACTGAAAGTACAATAGCTAGTACAACTGAGAGTACAACAGCAAGTACAACTGAAAGTACAACAGCCAGTACAACTGAAAGTACAACAACAAGTACAACTGAAAGTACAACAACAAGTACAACTGAAAGTACAACTATTAGTACTAGTACAACACCTACTACAACTAAAAGTACCAAAACTAGCACAACACCTAGCACTAAAGTTTCTTTGAATACTACATGTTCCTTAGATGCAATAACAACGACAACTATACCTCCAACGGTACAGAATACAGGTATTACTTGTCAAATGTATCCTGAAGATTGTGAAAGACCCGTGACATGGGAGACTACAGCCAAAGGGGAGCGTCGTGATTTTTACCAAAT
This sequence comes from Colias croceus, assembly GCF_905220415.1. NCBI lineage: Eukaryota > Metazoa > Arthropoda > Insecta > Lepidoptera > Pieridae > Colias > Colias croceus. The sequence continues at coordinate 6,154,454 of NC_059556.1, read as the reverse complement.
ACTAAGAGAACGGTACGGAAATCGAGTTAAACTTTTACGGGGTACTACGCATTGGCCACTTCGTGTATAGTCTACAGTTATAATGAAGAAAATTTTCGTTTTGGTCGACATAATGAAAGTTAAGGTACCTATTGCGTAATAGGCTGTTATGCTCGGCCATAATGTAGGTTAATAGACTGAAGTGCACTACGTATGAGTACAGCCAAGTCTTCAATTGAATTTGGCTTCCAGCCAATTTTTAGTGGCACAGACTTTAGGGTTATTCAACTATGTTTGTGTACTAAGTGTTCTGACAAAAGACAAAAACGTTCTTCAGGGCTGTGACTTTTTAATCGTGTCTGGATTCAACTTTGAACATTACCACTAAAAGTTACGTTCAAATTTAAAATAACTGCACCAAAAGTTTGGTAATTTCAATAAAGGTATTTTTCTTAAGATGTTAAAAACATTCTGGTAAACTGAATTCCAGTACTTAGGTAATGTTTCCTAGGAATCATAATATAAGAAGACCGTTTTGCAATTTTTAGAACTTGTCAATTTAACCATAATATTAAAGTGTCATAGCACGTTTGTTATATAATGCTGCATTGTTAACAGTTGAATAAGGTATATTATATGCATATAATTATTTAATACAATGCAAATAACTTTTAAATAAGGTTAAATATCCATTGAAATGCGTAGATTAGTGATCACATCACATGGCCTGGGATAAATTGCGAAAACGGCGGGTAATGTCAAGGTTCCTATTGTTGGTTTATCTGACACTTCTGAGATGGATAGACTTTTAATTACAGCACTGGGAAAATGAAAACCAGATTCGAATAAATACTACATTTGTTGAAATCATTAGATTTACATTTATTTCATAGAGATAATTAAATATTTATCCAGCAGTTAATTACTTTTTGTTCACTGTAAGAAGCAGACGCGACCAGAACTTTTTTTCAGAAAATTCAAATTTAATTAACAGTATTAGCAGTTTTCCAGTGACTTTTAATTTAATTAATTTTGACAATTCTACTTGAATTATTTTGTCTCTCTGTTTGGAGAACACATATCAAATAATATTTATAACTAGCTTACCGCCAGCGGCTTCGCCCGCTTTCTCTAAAACGATTTGAGATTTAAACTATCCTATCTCTCAAGTTGGATCGAAGTGCACATGGTGTGCGAATTTTATTATAATCGGTTAAGTGGTTTAGGAGTCCATTGAGGACAAACATTGTGACACGAGATTTATATATATTAAGAAGATAAGGAAGAGGAAAATAGGAAAAATCTTTAAATAGGAAAGTCCACGCGGAAAAAGGCATGGGTAATAAATAATATAGTCTAAATATTTCACACAAACACCAAAACCAAAAATACTTTTCATATAGGATAGCACAAGACAAAAGCATACTACTGAAGCGCCCTGGTTTACCTGCACGTGCCCGCCGGTCGATTGTCGCTGTTAATACAAAACTACTCTACCCGTTTTGATGGGATTGCATTTTTTATACTGATTTTATCTTGAAAAGGCGTTCAAGCACGGATATATAATTGTGTTGATAGTAGAATATTAATACCAAAAAGCTGAAAATTTAAATCACTCTTTCGTGAATATGTTGCTCTTTAATATAAATTTTATACTAATCGCAACATTATAACTATAATTTATTTTTGGTAATATTATATTATTTATATATGGTAAATAAACTGATAGAGTAGTTTCGTAGGTACACATAGGGGAACCCAAAAATTAATACCATGTTAATAGTGAAATGCGATGAAAGACAAATCATAGACATGAGTTCGTAATAAATCATAAAATCAAGTGTAAGAAGCGGCAGTTTGTTTTATAATACTAAAGTAATACGATAGATATAACGCTTTTTACAATATTATGGTATGACAACAACTCTGAAATAACATCTGAATATAACAACAACTCTGAAAGTATTTTTTCATTTTCCGGGATAAAAAGTATCCTATTTCATGCCCAGGATAATAAGGTATAATTATACCAAGTTTCATCGAAATCGAACCGTTAGTTTTCACGTGATGCCTTCACATACAGACAGACAGACAGACAGACAGACAGACAGACAGACAGACAAAAATTTTTTTAATCACATATTTGGGTTTGGTATCGATCCAGTAACACCCCCTGCTATTTATTTTTTCAATATTTTCAATGTACAGAATTGACCCTTCTACAGATTTATTATATGTATAGATTTAGATTCAATAACGTCTTTCAATGCAAATATAAACAGTTGCACAAATCAAATATTTTATAAAAGATCTCGAAAGTTCTAAAGGCATTAAGTCAGTAGTCACATGTTTGTCGACCTCGTTCATGTATTGCAATGAACTTGACCATGTAATAATCTTAAGAAATCGTTAGTTACGCAGGCTTTATGTGGAGTTATTTATATGTTTATTATGCTTTTTTCTGATTAAATATTTCTTATAAATATTAAATTATTTATGAATGTAATGAAATGTTCTTGTTGTCAGAGTTGAAGATGTTTATAATATATAAATACTATACTCATCCAATAAGTCTGTGCTATATTGAAAATTCACTTTTATTTACTTACATATTAAATGCAATTAAAAATGGGGTAATATGAATAAAATTCTTGTATGGTTTTAAACAATTTATAATAACCTACTTTTAAATCAGTCAAGTAACCAACCAATGCATGTTTTAATTATATTTTTATAGGTTTAGTAATTTGTAATCATGTAAAATATATCCAATGAAAGGATAATTAATTGATAATTTATAAGCCCTTAAATCACGTTATTTAAGGTCCTTAATTCGCTTTCGGTATATTGCGAACTAATTATTCTCCTTTAACATTCGTAAATAATATAATTAATACGACCCAAATTTTAGAATCATAAGCTTAAGAATCAAGCACATTATATTAATTAATTTTATAACTTTATCGTTAACAGAGAACTAACCTTTAAATCGGTTTGCGTATGCCATTCGGATCGGATAAAATATAACTAAAACCTTTCTAATATATATGAATGGCTTACATAATATTTTTTAATTTACATTATATACTTATTATCGTATATTTTCTCCATAGATTTGGTCTGGTTATTGCAGACACATCCGTCCTTGAAAATCGTTGAAGCCGTAGATTTTACCCAACTTATAATTTTCCTCGCGACCCTTACGAAAGCCATCTTGTTGCAGTCACGTTAAATATTCGTGTCGAATTCTAAAGATAAAGAAAGAAGTTGCTCAAATCTCGGAAATTAGGAAACTCTTAATTGAAGGGCATTTATTCTGCAAACACTGCTTAATTAAACTGTGTTTATGCTAAATAAATTTACTTAATTGTGGTAGGAAATAACCTATAACAGATAGTAGACACGTATAGATTCCTAACGTCTTTGGAACTGGTTGGGTCCTAGATACAGCTACACCTAAAGTATTTGACTCAATCTACACTATGATTGGGTAAACAATTACTAATAAATTTATTGGGAAAATATATGTAATTCTGAAGAAATTTTGGTACTATTTATAATCTTGAGCTAAGAGTGTCGTCACTTGACCTGCATTTCGTTGGCATAACCTATTTGAATATTACGTGCTTTTCATGTTAATAAGCCGTGCGTTATTAGTAAGTAGGTATTAACTAGCTATATACAAAATTTTAGAAAATTGCACCACAATCGCTGGCGTTTGCTTGTGGCTACATTCTACGAATAATTCTATTATTCATAGGTACGTTTTAATGTGTCTCATGTATTTTTTATTGTAGTATGAATACAATTTATATAACTCATGACGTCGATAACAATATACAAAGATGGAACGAAAACTTTCAATGATCAAGACATATCAATTACATAGTAATTTTAATACAATTAAATTTAATAGCATCTCGTAATAAATGGTACAGCAATTTTCTCTAAAGGGCCTTGTCATTTGAAGGGAGCTGATCCAGAATAACGGCTTATTATAGATCTCGGAACGGAACTAGGAAGCAATAGATTATATACGGAACTGCAGCAAGGCGAACGAGTGAACTTTGTGAGCATTTATCTCTTGTTAGCTATGTAATTAACTATGAATATATCGTGACGACATTGTACGGTAACGAGGCGAGTAACTGGAGCAATGGTGTTCTATACGGATAATTAGTTGAAATGTACTATTGAAGTGAAATAAGCTTTTAATTAAAGTCGAGAATACTTCGGAACGAATTGGAACCTATCTGCTGTCGAATTTTGGATCAACAGCGTCCTTAACGATCTGGTTGATGCTTCTTAGTATTATTTGTAGGATTGTAAGTTAATTAAACATCGCAAATATTATGATGGGTCATGTCAGTTCATTATATTTTCCTATAAGGGCCGATTTTTCAATGCTTGGATAAAACTTATTCGTCGAATAATGTATAAAACTACCATTTTAAAAACGTATTCTAATTGCCCGTATTTGACAGTTTACGTGACATTTTAATATTATCGTGTAATACTTTATTGGACGGATAAGTTTTATGAGCCGCTACTTCAAAAATATTTTACTTTATGCAACAGGGCCCAACATTTCTAAAACAAACATTGTGAAGCACGTAAAGTTTGAACATCGTCCAAACGTTCAGCATTTTGTTCGCTAAAATTTGGCATTGAAGAAGATCTGTTGCTCTCTCATTACACAAGTTAGGAAACGTGTTATTTTTATAAAATAAAAGCGTACTATTGCTTCGTATTTCGTCATTATAATATATTATGGCCAAGGTTCATGCGACAGTTCGTGACAAGAGCTGGTAATTCTCAATTAAATGGTGATCATGTATGACATATTATACTAAATAATTAGGTATGATTTTATCTTATCTTCTTACTAATATTATGATTGCAAAAGTTGTGAGGATAGATGTGTGTGTGTATATTTGTTACTCTTTCACGCAAATACTACAGAACCGATTACAATGAAATTTAGCACACATATAGAAGTAAAATGGATTAACACATAGGATTTATCCCGGAAATTCCACGGAAACGGGAACTATGCGGGTTTTTCTTTGAAAATGCGAGCGAAGCTAAGGGCGGAAAGCTAGTACCTACCTATATTATAAATTTATGCACATAATCAATCAATATTTTTATTAATTATCTTTGTGCAGACGAATACAAAAATGATGTATTCGAAATTCTGCATAAGACATTTCCGAATCGATCTCTTTGCATAATTTATTTAATGTTTCCACTTACTTTTAGTATCATATAAAGTAATCGTTTTTTAAATAGTAAGTAATATCGGAACTGCGTCCGGAAGTGTTCGGAAGGTTGATGTAAAGCTGGTATATATTGTGACTGCGGCGTGCGCCCGCGCAGTGGTTCTATAGACGTGACCGTGACTTTTGTGACTGTGATTGTGGTACTGTGATCTTGTGTTTTGATAAACTTTTATAAGGTAATCTTTGAATGGAAATATAGTGTGTTCATTCATTGAAATATGTGTGTCAAATATTTCGTGATATTGTCGGGATACAGCACGAAAGACCGCTATAGTTTGGGAATTTATTAGATTTTGTAAACCAATTATCCCGTTTTCTCTTGTAATGAAATCCTTATTTCCTTCTCTTAAGTCCCGTAATGACATATTTTAAATACGTAACTCGTGAACGTAATGTTCTTTCTTTATTCTCATTTTTTTGATCTTAACCATTAATTAACTGTGAGCAGTGAGAGAAATTAGTTTCATTAAGTTGCGCTAGTGAATAAAATATAAATTACTATGAAACTCAGAAATTGCAACTAGCAATTCTTAACGTACAAAAAACATTGCAAACATAGCGCAGCATAAATTGCTATAACACCATTTTACATTTCAGCACAAAATGTGGAAACTATTTGTCATCGCCACCGTGCTTGGGGTAACACAGGCTCGTCCTGGGCTATTCTTCGCTGCACCTCTCCACGCTGGCATCGAATACGCTAACACAGCACCTGTAAGCTCTCACCCTGCTGTCGAACTGAATGCAGCCAGCGAAGCCCTATTACCACCAAATCTCCTAAAGTCAAACGCTTTCTACAGCAACCCATCTATTGCTGCAGGGCTTGCCAAGGAATCCTGGTTCACGAACAAGGAAATGCAAGTGGTAGAACGCGAAGCTGAGAAGATCCCACGTCAAAGGATTTATGATATTGTTAAAAATGCTGGGTTCTTAGATCAACAATAACTTCATAGCGCAAGGACTCTAAATACTTATAATCATGGCTTGTTTTAATGTATACTTTATAAATTAAAAATGTTATAGTTCTAGTGTTAACAGCTGCAGCAGTGTTATAAGTAATAATAATAATTGTTGCATAATGTATACTTCCACTGATATAGAAAATAAGATTGTATTTATATCTAAAACTAACGTTAATTATTTTATAGTTCGGCCTTCACTGTAAATATAGTGCACATGACGTCATCTTGTTTTAGGTAATTATTATTAAAGATATTTTTAGGCATGTATGAATGTAAAGTATGAATGTGTGTGATTAAAGCAATATTCATCTGTGATCTCGAACAATAAGTACAGTAACGTAAGTTATTGTTTCGTATTTAAAACTGTTAATTTATTCAATAAAGTAACTGTTTTGTTGTTAATCGTTTTCTTTGTACACTATAACTTATTCTGTAAGTATTTATAAAATAATATTTATTATTGTATGAAATTTTCCATGTCACAGCCATCTCCGTAGGCGCGTTTTTTGAAACTTCTACCACGTTTGCAAGTCACCCAACATTCGTGTACTGGTTTTTGTACAAAGTCTGTAAAGAGACGATTATTTAATTTTAATATGTATCTAAATCAAATCTTAATATAGCAAAACTGAGAGTAGGTTACAGATGTCAATAATATGAATCCCAATCTGTATTGGTGCAATGGAAAATCAATAATAGATGACCTGAATAAAGGTCCATTCACCTTTTTGCCCTACTGGGTCCACTGAAACACGGTTTTGTTTTCATATCTTTTTATAGGAATTTCTTTTTAATCAGGAAGTAAGTAAGTATATAGACAATTGGACAATTTATTGGTTGTTATATAATAGAAGAACGTACTTCTCTAGTGAAAGAATAAGCGATTTTCTTTATGTATTATAAAACTCAAACTCAAACATTTATTTATTCAATTAGACTTCTTCGAGAAGCACTTTTGAAACGTCAATACATATTTTTAACATTTACCACCGATTCGGAAAGCAGTATCTATGGAGAAGAATCGGCAAGAAACTCCATAGTTGCTCTTTTAAATCATTTCAGTATTACAACTTAATTTTACAAAATATGTAAGTAACTGTACGTATATATTATCATAATATGCCAAAGAACTGTCCTGTGGTTTTTACACGACAACCCTCCATGGGTTTTTATCTTCCATATATTCCTTAATGCTGTAATAGGCTCTCTGAACTAATACGTTTTTTTACATAATTTTTAAATTAAGTACTAGTACTAAACTCTTTAATACTATGAGGAATTCTGTTGTAAAAAAGTATACCTTGGCCCATAAATGAATTTTTAACTTTGGCTAACCGGTAAAATGGCATTTCAATTTTATTTCTGTTCCTTGTGCCATAACGGTGTCTATCTCCTACTCTTGTGTGTAAACACTAAATGTCTGTTTGGTTCCTATTTTATGCTTGATTTAATGAAACTATTTACTTAATCACATTAAGTAATGCGATTTTTTTCTGAAAAAATACTGTTAATTCCGATCGGTTGTTTTACTAGGGTATAAGCATTTGAATAGCTTGAACTTTGAAGCTTCAAATTTTTTGATAGATGACAGTTGTTATGAGATAAAACCTTGATAAAACATAAAACGATACTTTCGATCGTTTCTCTTCACTGATTTTATATTTTGGTTCGATGATATCATATTTATTGCATTATACGACATTGATACTTTTATATTATCTTCTCTTGTATCAAAATTTACAAAAAAAAATATTACATATTAGGTATACCTATGCAAAAGATGTATCTATTGATTTTCTCTAAATAACTTTAACCAGTGAACCGTATAAAGGTCGTGTGTATCTTAGAAAGCTTTTATTTCAAAATTTATACATATAATAACATTGTCTCAAATTGAATCGCTATTTGCTTGTGTAGGCGGATTATATTAAAAATGTTTGAAAAGAAATGAAACGTGATTTCAGGCGGAGTTGAACGTAAAATTCCTTATGGGATCAAGTAATATTAGATGATATTTATAAAGTAAATAGTTCGCAGAAATAGTAAATTGATTTATTTTCTAGAGATTTATACCGTATTAAAAGGATGTATAGTTTATTCAACTGTTTAATTTAAATTGAAAATACGATGTCCAATTTTAGTATTCTATAGAGAGATTGATTTTAATTTTTTCTATTTTTTTAAGTAGTTGGTCGTGCCAAAATATTCATATTTTAACGTCTATCTGTGTGAATAGTCACCTCAATTCACCTAGACAAAGCCATTTACGTAATTGTCTGCTTTTGATGATATGACATGACCGTCGCCAGTATAAATTGAAGTTCAATACACCCACGTATTAATTTTCCTCTCAAATGATACTATAGCGTATTGGCAAAGGTTACGGGTCGTTAGCTATCGTGAATGTCAAAGGGTTGATCTATTTAATGAGATATGGAAATTAGCATTGAATATTGTTATGACGAACTTAGTTTACAGGCTCTATTGTTTATAATAGCATTGATTGGAACTAGTTATGACTAATTAATTGATTTACGTTGATTTAAGACCACTTATGGATTATATTATTGTAGATACGTTCTGCTTTTGCCTATTAATAAATGTGAGTTGATAAATTGACTTCAATATCTTCTTCGTCTTATAATTATGTATTTTAATGATTCGTTTCAACGTCGTTTGAAATGATTTTTTTAAATTTCTTCTAACCTTGAAAAAATGATGTCAAATTTTGAAAAAGAAATTAGTATTTTTAACCGACTTCAAAAAAAAGGAGGAGGTTATCAATTCGGCCGGTATATTATTTTTTTTTTATTTTTTTTTTATGTATGTACACCGATTACTCCGAGGTTTCTGAACCGATTTACGTGATTATTTTTTTGTTCGATGCGGGATGGTGTCGAATTGGTCCCATAAAAATTTTGTTCGGATAGGCCCAGTAGTTTTTATTTTATGAGCATTTTTGTCTGTAGGTATTTGTAAATTTTGCAAGTGCAAGTTTGAAGTCGGTTGTTTTTAACGCAGTTATCACTTGTGTAGTGTTTGAGTAGAGTAGTAGAGTATTATAGATTTAGAATTCACAGTCTCCCCGTGACCACGCTCGCTGCAAAGTGTGCGAAACGTTGGGAAAATAATATAATGAATAAATCGCGTTGTAAATGCGTAAAAAATGTTTAATTTCTATTTCTATAGAAATTAGTGTTTTATGGCTATAAGACAGAACTCCACCATCATTAGTAGTTAGGAATTCAACAAGTGCTAATCTAGCTTTACTAAAACTTTACGAATTTCTGGAATAGGGCCAAGTGTAATAAACATTTAAGCAGTAATTGACAAAGAAAGTATTTTGCAACAGGTGTGTTTTGGCTCGTAATACAAACCAAAGAAAAACATTAAATAAAGTCATTATGGGTAGATTTTATACAAGTACTCGTAAATTTTCAGGTTTTGTAGAGATTATATTTAAATTAATTTCAAAAGGACCACTTATAGGACACAAACATGCTGATGAAATTAGATCACAAATACGATATTTAACGATTCATGATGAAAAATTTTCCGCTTTTAGCCCAGTGCAAATAGCTTACTAAATTGTAATGAATAGAAATGTAAAGTGATTTATTTACCCTCTTAATATAGGGAATGCTTTTTATAGGGTTTGAATTTATTAATATATTTACGCTTTGTAATCCCCGATACCTAAGTTAAATTTTCGAGTAAACATACCTACACTCGAAGTCTGCCTCGAAGTCAATCTACAAATTGTAATACACAATCTGCAATCATTCTCAACAAAAACTATAATGACGACGACGTAGCTAACAAGACGTACTGTTTTTATTTTAGCACGTACAATTATTATTATCATTCATTCAAAGCCTTACTCTATAGTCTATAACTTAAAAATACCAAACGCCGAGCCGCAAATTTTGCAAATATCCTTTTTATCTCGTCTCTAGTTGCAGAATTTTTTTAAGTTAGTCATAAAATAAAAAAAAAAAATGTGCCGAGCAATTATGCTATAAGTATATTAACACAATATTTGTACGTGAAAATCAAGTTAGTTACATTTTACATTGAAGCTGAAGGTTAATTATATGCCTGAAACAAATGTTTTGCCCTAATATGTTATTAACCATGTACTTATTCAGACTTAGTTTCATAGTACAAGTTTCGAGTGCAATTACTTGTATTGTAGTGGTTAGGTTCTATATTGGGTAGGCTGCGGTTGCTCATTGTTCCTGTGCTAGAAAGCCTTGTTAATATTCAATAGAATTGCATATTACTCTATATAGTGTACACGCATGAAATTGTTTAGGTTTTAAATAATTATTTATCGACATAGAATAGAATAGAATAGAATAGAAACACATTTATTCCCAAAAAAGATGATACAGTACATTAAAATTCAGACAACACTTATTACTTAAAAAAGGTATAACATTACATGTAGACGTAATAATATTATATTATATCTGTATCACCTCAGGGAAAGGGATTACTGACTCAGCATAAATGTTACAGCTGAGGCTGTAACGCTGTTATTCTGTCAGCACCATGTTAAATAAAGAGTCGAGTGACTGTAAAGAGTATTCTAACTTTAACGATAAAGGTACAAGTCCGAGACGGGCCGCAGACCGCAAACTGCAAGCGACAGCACTTGTTTCTATGAACATCTATGAAATTGATTCCAAGCGCGGCAACACTGCTGCCTGCAGACGCAACGCGCAGCGTGCGGCCGCGGCGCGCAGCGACCGCAGACTGCAGTATGCAAATGCCAATTATTGCCATGGCAACTATTTGTTTATTTATATTTTAATTGGTGAATTCTTATGACTTTTGCGTTCTGTGCATTGTGCAGCCACGGCATGCAGCCGCAGTTGGAATAGCGACCGCAGGCAGCATTGCGGTAACCGCAGCCGGTAGCCACAGTGTCGCCTGCGGTTGCGGTCTGCGGCCCGTCTCGGACTTGTACCTTTACGGACTAAATTATGCTATAAATGTATATATTATATAGTATGAAAGTTTTGATGTTAAAAGTAAGTAACTATGTATCATTGTTTGCCAGTCAAAAAGGAAAATCGGCTGAGTGAGTTGAAAGGAAAACGAGATCAGCAATTAAAATGTGTAGAATTAAAATGACTGAGTGTAGAGTTTATGAATTAATACTGCTAGCACCAAGTAGAAGAAGTTAAAGATATCTATTTCAACACAACAGAAAAAAATATATATATAAAAAATAGTTAAATTAAGGATAATTTTTTTATTAAATGGCCAATAGATACCTAAGATGTTGATGAAGATACAATAGATACATAAGATGTTTCACCACTCTCTTATAAATCTCTGATAGTTTATTCAATATTTTTTGTAGTATTTTTGAAAATATTGTTAGTAATTTTAACTAACAGATGAACTAAAGAACATAATATCTAGAAGTTGTGAATTGGCAATAAATGTTAAAAGATGTTGAAACTAAATTAAATTAAATAAGTAGCTAATTGCAAACAGTTGTCTTGCAGGAAACGGTATTCCATTGACAAGACTGCATTTTTTATTGTTACATGTCCTTATTGTACCATAAACCTAAGCATAAACCACTAATTAATTTATTAAAGCTATTAAATAAGCTCTCTATTATGTCAAACAGTACAAACCCTTTCGACTGTCACAATTATATTCATGCATATCACACGTATCGATAAAGGTGCGCATTTCGCCACAAGAGTCGATCCCGCACATTGGCACTTGGTCGTGTCGGCATATATCTGCTACGTTACACTCTTCTTCGAGCTGAAATTGTAGAACGAACGAACGAAAGAGTATTCTTATACTCTTGAATATGTTTTTTCTTAAAAACATCTAAGCGTACGTTGTCGCAGGAAAGACTGTCAAGAGGTGATTCAGAGGTAGAGCACCGCTTGGTCTACTCGAATCACCCCCATATTAATATGTCATGTGATTTTTTGAAGTTTAGAAGTTATAATATGTAGATAGTTAAGAATAAAATGATTATATAAAACTAATAAATTATCTGGTAATTCTCATATAATTTAAATTTCATACCTTAGCTCCATCTACGTGTGCCACGCAAATCTTCACCTTCATAATCAATAGTAAAACTAAACTAAATACATACAACATAGTTTCAGTATCAACATGGTTCTATACAAAGCTTAATATTTCTCGATTACACATGCATTAAGTGTGATCGTAAAATTTTATATGAAAGCTGTTTTATTGGCTCACTTGCTGTACTCGCAGAATTGCATTAAATTCTGCGTTAAACCTAACAACCGATGTATTGAACAGGGTACTTTAAATATAAGCCGTATTTTATTTTCTTATGTTTTGAAGTGAAACTTGCTTAGGCGCGTTGAGAGTAAAATTTCAAGGTCGCGTCATGGAGTAAGGCGACGATTTTGGTATCTTTGAATCTTCTCTAAGAAGTTTCACTTCTCACTCGTGTCCTCAACACACACGCTCTTTTTTAGTTTTTAAATATAAATTGTACATATATATATATATATATATATATATGGGTCATTATACAAAAATGGGGTAACTCAATGTCACCAGCCAATTTATACAAAGCCTTATTATATTTTAATCAAATAACAATCTATTTTAAAACAATAAAGCGTCCTTTATTTGGTCACTCACTTTCACTTCTTTATTTAAAATACAAATTGATAAAAAAACAAAATTAATACTTAAATAATCAGTACTTTGGCATGTCACAACTCCGAAAACCAACAATCAAGTGACTATTTTATAAACATTATCATTGATTAGAGAAAACTTACTAATTCAGGACAATCTTTGATATACATAGTATTATATAGTATAACTTTCATAACGAAATGTTTAACATTTTATTTAAAAAATAAAAATAAACTTTGTCATCGTTTTTATTGGTCAGTCCGTTGTGTGTTTTTTAAATTTGAAATTCTCGCTAAATATCACCAAGTCGAGGTCAAATCCCTGTCTAAATATTAATGTTGGTAATGAAGTTACTTGTGCATCCCATATTTTGATGGCCGTCATAACTGTACCAGCGCTAGGGTTGTGTTTGTCCTCTAAATTCGTGCTGCGCCAGTCAACATTTCAGTCCTATGGTGAGTCGTTATTTTATTGTTAAACTGATTTTTATTTTCATTCATACATGGTTAAGTATGATGTGTAAAAATATAGTTTGTTGATATAAGAAATAAGGCAAAAAAACATAATTTGTGATTATAATCTCATATTAAGTCCCTTTTTATCAATCCGCTGGCATCAGTCCTATGTCAGATATCGCGCCAGTGGACTGACGCGACTCCATAGTACTGATGATTCTATCGTTTTTGAGAACTTTTATCTTGATTGCTATTGGTATAAGCATTTCTATTTGATATTTCAGTTTAAAACATCATGCGCCACGCTAAAAGAAACTGAATTTGACTAGGGAAGAAACATTTAAAAAAGAGTAGCAAAGAAAAGAGCTATTGAAACAAACTACTAATAATTTTATTTAAAAGATCTTATTTTATTTATTGATTTTGATGCTTTCAGGGCATAGCTTGGTATATGTATTTATTAGATAAATACGTAAACGTATAATATTGTGAAGTAAAATTACCTCAAAATAACATAAAAGTTAATTATTTTAATAACATTATAAAAATGTCAAAAGGCTCTTATGAAAACTCAGATGAGACTTTCATTCAAGCCTTTGGTTAAAAACCATGAACCAATTTATGAAAATTAGTACTTTTAACATAAATAATGTTAGATTTTTAGGGCTCCGAACCTCAAAAGGAAAAAACAGAACCCTTATAGGATCACTTTGTTGTCCGTTTGTCTGTTATGACGTTTTTTTGAAGCGCGTGGAGGTATCAATTTGAAATTTATATTGAATACTCAAGATTAAGAACCCTTGGGGCTGTAAAAAAATGAAACTTATAACGCAACGCAATTAAAAGATACCTACATCCGTTAATACTGCAAATTTCCGCAAAATTAAATATTCGCAAGGGAATAAAAAAATACACAGGATGCTTGCCGTGTATACAGTCTTAAAATATGGTAAAAAGCAACGTCTTATAACACAGATAAAGGAAAAATTGCTAAAAGTGTAAATTTTAAGTTACAAACATAATAAAAAATAGGTTTGTTAGGAGTCCAACTCGCACTTGGCCGTTTTTTTTGTTTCTATTGTTTGAGAATTACTTGAAATATTAAGTAAAACTAAGTCAAAGTAGTAAGATAAGTAAGAGAGTAAGAATATTCACGTTGCGTTAAATGTCAGAAGGCTGTTTTGAAAATTGAGACATTGTTTTTTCCCAGTATCACAATATATTATCAATTATCATTTTTAAATGTAACTAAGTGATTTTAATACTTAAAAGACATGTGCCATTATTAAAACTGAGAGATTTGTAGTGATTTTCATTGAATTTCTTTAAGAATATTACAAAATTGTGTTTTTTATCAGTACTATGTTAGCCTTGTCAGTCCCCTGGAGGCCAAATCCAGAAAATTTAAAATATCTCACAATCTACTTAAAAAAGTGGCTGGCCCGATTTGGAACAATATATTTATTAGATTAGCTATCATATACACCCTAATTTGTAATAATCTGATATAAAAAATATAGTAAACAAAATATCCTTCAAAGTTACCCCATTTTTGTATAATCACCCATATATATTATCAAGATAAGGATATCAACGTATTAACGTGTAATCGAATATTAAAATTCTTTGTGGATTCTACTTATTCTAGTCATTTTAGCCGTAAAATTATAAAAAAATCGTGATTTTTTTTATAATATATAGAGATAATTCGTTTCACGTACATAAAACCTTTAAATAGATATTAATATTTGCTTAACATAACTGTAAAGTAATAAGGAATAAAGAACTTAAATAAAAGTCTCAAATGAGTGCTCTATTTATATTTAGATTTCATATTTAAATTGCAATCGGTTCTAAATTCAGGTTTCTTGAAAGATCTTCCGCGTTTGCACGTAACCCAACATTCATGGATCGGTCTTTGTTTGAAATCTAGAATTACAATATTGTATTACGTTAATTATTTAAGAAAAATAAAAATACTCTAAACTATACTTTTCTGTACAATAATTATTACTAGCTTACCGCCCGCGGCTTCGACCGCTTTGTCTTAAACCTAATCTAATATATAAAAATCAATGCCACTTTTCGTTGTAATTCCATAACTCGAGAACGGCTGAACCGATTTCGATAATTCTTTTTTTATTATATTCCTTGAAGTACGAGGATGGTTCTTATGTAGAGAAAACGTTAATATGTACCACGGGCGAAGCCGGGGCGGACCGCTAGTAAATTATATACTAAAACCTTCCTCTTGAATCACTCTATCTATTAAAAACCCGCATCAAAATCCGTTGCGTAGTTTTAAAGATTTAAACATAAAAAGGGACATAGGGACAGAAAAAGCGACTTTGTTTTATACTTTGTAGTGATACTGATAAACGAAGTACCTATTAAAAGATATGATTAAAAAACTTCAGTAAAATCTCTTGGCAAGATTATTCAGCCATTAAAACTTCTATCGTATAAGATACGCAGATTCTTTTCAAATTGTAGGTTTTGTTTGATGTTGGATTGAATAGACTCATTGTTCTATAATAGCTGAGGATCGTGTTGTATTACATAAATGTGGCTTTACTCCTCGGTTTCACTTTCCAAAAGAAAAAAGAAAATATAATTTGTGAAATTTTTACGCATTTAATTCTAGTCTATTAGTTTAATAGGAAGAAATAAAAACTGCTGGTAAGCCTTTGAAAAATAATTGGAAGTATTTTTTTTACAAAACTTTTGTGAATAAGAGTAATTATTTTCCAGAGTTATGGTGTCTTTAGTTACTACTAAAGTGTATACTACTGTATATACGTAGGTACTAGTAAGAGCGAATAATTATCCTTGTCGTATGAAGCGTCTGTGATACACAAAAATAGGAAAAAATCTATAAATATATAACCCTTTTTGCTATCACAATTGAATTCATGCATGTCACAGGTATCGATGAAGGTGCGCATTTCCCCACAGGAGTCAATCCCGCACATCGGCACTTTGTCGTGAACACAGAGATCTGCTATCTTGCATTCTTCTTCATTCTACGGTTAAATTATATTTTAAGTAATAATTAAATACAATAATATACAAATCTATTGGTTAAACAGATTACTGATTAAACTGAGGCATGAATGTAGAGTTCACCATTTTATCGTGGTTTTTGTGATTAATAAAGTTAATTATAAAAAGTTGATAACATTTTATTTCTTCTCTAATTAAATGAAATATATTATTTTAAAAATCTAATTTTTCAACCACTGTTGTATAATAAATACGTACCAAGGAGGTATTTTTAACATGCTTTGTATTCTCTACTCGTTTTAAGTTTGTTGTTTGAAAACGAGATCAAGGCTTTTCTCAGAATTAAAAATACTTTCATATGGATCGTATGTCATATTTGTAAATTGAAATTAAATTTACAAATACGACATAAGCACAGAATACATAATACATAGTAGCTAAACGCTACAGAACGGACACTCTCCGCCTCCCGCCAAAATTAAACACTTACCTCACTCCGCACGATCAGCCTAAAAATGGTCCGCACTTGCATTTGTCTGCAAGGACGATACGCAACGAAGATTTATTATTATTTATTTTATTATTTATTTATTTGGAGATCTTACAGAAACAATTAAACCCGTGTAATATATAAATTAATGACATACAATGGTAACATTAACAATTGTTTCCTCTACGTCTCACAGTGAACATAAATAGAAAAAGTAAAAGAAAACTCACTTGTACAATAATTGATAGGTATCTGTTGCAAGGGAGCCAAATACTTAAAACTAACACAGATTTCTGAAATATTAAACTAAGGGAAAGCATTAACTAAGCATGTACATTATCCAACGTTAGAAAAATTATACATATAATTGGCTAATTGTACATTTGAAACTATATCGGGAGCATGAAAACATATCTATTTCATTCAGTTTGTCATTGTGTAAGACACACATTCTGTGAAGTGGCGCGCGTTGTCCTGCGTTGGTTCTGGTATGTTGTAAATGGAAAAGACATTTCGAACGAGTTGGTCGCGAAGGCACACGAAAGGACAAGTCGGCTAGTAAGTTCGAAGAATCAATTTCACCCACGCAAATGCTTCTTAAAGTGACAGCATCAGTTACTGAACGTCTGTTGGTCAAGACGTTCCTTTATCGTTACCGTTGTTATCCTTTAATGCTTTGTATATTTCATTATTAGTTAAGTTTATATGATGCAAATTTAGTATACTTTTATTGTCTAAGAGTTCAATGGTATTGTAAGCTCCAGGGGTAATAGGTTCAAATACAGATTGAAAGTAATTGGAGAACATTTCGCAAATTACGCTGGGATCGCAAGATGAAGAGTTTGCTAATTTCATGATTTTAGGATAACCTGAGTTGGTTTCTTTTAAGTCAGACGTGTATTTCCAGAAATATTTGATGTTCTCCTTAAGTGATGATTCCACGTTAGCTATATACTTGGTGTAACAATTCCTAATAAGTAATTTTACTCGCTTTC
This sequence comes from Colias croceus, assembly GCF_905220415.1. Taxonomy (NCBI): domain Eukaryota; kingdom Metazoa; phylum Arthropoda; class Insecta; order Lepidoptera; family Pieridae; genus Colias; species Colias croceus. The sequence goes on along the minus strand of NC_059556.1, from coordinate 6,136,628 downwards.
TAAGCAGATTGAATTCCTGATAGTCTCTTAGTGATTTATAGACTTTCCAACGCGTCCAAACTTTAACTTTCTTTCTTAGAGTAGAAATTAAACCTTTAGAAAACCACACTGGATAACGTTTAGATTTCGTTTTTGCTAAGGGTACCTGTTCCTCAATAATTTTATTATACATATATTCATAGAAAAGATCAACCGCATCATCAGGAGTGAGGCTACTAAGTTACGATATCCAGTCTATATTTGAGAGATCTTGGTTAATTAAATCATAGTTAGCTTTAAAAAAGTTTCGTTTCGTTTTGGGAGCGCTACACATAAGGTCGAGTTGAGTATCTATTTCCAGTATGGTATCTAGGGGAGGATGGTGGGGAACTACGTTAAGCAACGGGTCATCTGCAACACAAACAGAAGTTCCTATAATGTTACTTAGGATAAGGTCGAGTATTTTATTATTTTCATTTGAAATTGTGTTATATTGTTTTAAATTAAGGTAGGACATTGTGTATGATAATAACTTAGCCGTATCCGTGTCACATGATAATGGGCCCGACGAGGGGCATTCCGATGACCATTTGAGATAGGATAGATTAAAATCACCTATTATAAGATAATTACTGAATGTACAATTTGTATAGATGTCATGGAGTTTGTAAAAAAATCTATCGTAAATATTATTTCTAGAAACTGGTGGAATATAACAAGTACATAAAAGTAAATTTGAGTATGATGGAAAATGTAAATATAATTCTTCTAGGTCATCGGCCTCCAAGTCAAACCTCCTCAAGACATTAATTGAACTTTTAACCATTATTATTTAAGATTGACAACATCAATCAAATTGACTTAAAGTAATTTTATTATTTTGGATTTGTGATTATCGTTTTTCGTAGAAAATGGTTAGATATTGTGCTGTTTACGGATGTATTTCATCAGAAAAACGCGAATTTTTTTTACGCTAGTCACAAATGTGCCAACCATAAAGCGTTAACACACACATTTGCAGTCTCTACAGTGTGACTGTCAAAACGATAATTTTGTACGGAGTGTCCGGGGTGTGACATAAGGTACACATGAAATTGAATATTATATAACAAGTGATAACTGCGTTAAAAACAACCGACTTCAAACTTGCACTTGCAAAATTTACAAATACCTACAGACAAAAATGCTCATAAAATAAAAACTACTGGGCCTATCCGAATAAAATTTTTATGGGACCAATTCGACACCATCCCGCATCGAACAAAAAAAGAATCACGTAAATCGGTTCAGAAACCTCGGAGTAATCGGTGTACATACATAAAAAAAAAAAAAAAAATATACCGGCCGAATTGATAACCTCCTCCTTTTTTTTGAAGTCGGTTAAAAATAATAACATATTATATACATAGAAGATACCTATACAAAATTTATTTATATATTTAATAGTTTGGTGTAGGTAGAAAGTTATCTATGAATTTAGATATAGAAAGAAGAGTTATGATTTATTATTGACTAGCTTTCCGCTCGCGGCTTTGCCCACTTTAATTAAAACCTAATAAATTATGTACTAAAACCTTCCTCTGGAATCACACTATCTATTAAAAATAAACCCATCAAAATCCGTTGCTTAGTTTTAAAGACTTAAGCATACATAGGGACAGAGAAAGCGACTTTGTTTTTTACTATATAGTGATTACTAAAATAAAAGAAAGTTCTGTACAGTATAATAAATAATTTTAAATATACCTAGATGGCGCTCATTTCAGAGACCATTTATAGCAATTAGGCTCAGTAGGTATAATATTAATGGAAGCAATCAGTACTTTTGGAAGACGTTAAACAAGACTAAATAACATTTTTTTCTTACTTACTTTAATGGATTCACTGTGTGACGAAGCTAAAGTAATATACGCTAGTAAATGTGTGACTGAAATAAATAATATTTATTTAGTATAACAAATTATACTTATTACGTTTATTGTTATTTTTTTGTTCCAAATTGATTAGGTACAAAAAATACATTAAAAAATGAATTCAATTGAGAACCATCTCCTTTTTTGAAGTAGGGTAAAAATCTGAAGAATTTGAATTAAAAAGAATAAATTTATAAAAATCTGAAGGCTTATAATATATATACAGATAATAATATATACAGATGTGAACCGTTTCTAATTGTATGCTTATTTTCAGAAGTACCTACTGCTGATCATGAACATTGTTTAACTCTTAGATTAAGGATTGGTCTCCGCGCGCGCTACGACTAGATACCGCCGGCGTACTCGAAAAATGCGGCAACTAAAAGTACGCCGAAATCGGCGTACCCGAGCCAGTCGTGTCACAAGCATTGTGTGGAGAGGGCGTACCGATAGTTTCTAAAGATTTTGGACAAAACCTGAAGTAAAATGCCTGTTTGTGCCATAAAACTGTTTAAAAAAAATACAACAAATAATAAGAAAGACACTGGGATCACGTACCATCAGGAATAATCGTATTATTCAATATTTCACCTGTACTTTGAAAATGTTGTTTACGAAAATACGACGCCATTTAGTGTTGCCGTACTGCATATCCCAAAAATACACTTTTAATTTGAACTTATTTTATTCATAATGTTTTTTTTTTTACAATACTATTACTAACGCATATTATAAAAAAAAATGATAATAACAATAATTTATTTCTGTTTAACCTTGTTTAACTGACTCATATATATATTATTTTTTTTATTACCGCTTTTTTACTTTTAAAAAACCTTTGTGATAGTATAGTGGCATCGCAAGTGGATTTGAGTCACATGTTCATGGGTTCGATTCCCGGCAAGGCCAAAATGAAATAAAAATATTTTTCAAACTTCTTTCCAAGATAGCCCATTTCCCATTTATGGGGTAAAATTTATGTAGCTGGCAGTACAATTCTTCACACACACTAGCGTCCTTACAAATGGCCTTACACACACTACAGAACTGAGTTGCCGCACTCACGGAGCTATTGTTTTTAGGTGGAGCGGTATCTAGTCGTAGCGCGCGCGCGGAGACCAATCCTTAATCTAAGGTTTAACTGTAAAAAAATCTATGCTATTTGCGTGACAGAATATTATCAATACGAAAGCGACTACTATTTGTACTAGTATATTTAACAACAGAATACATATTCAACTAAAACTGTGTCTTATTATTATTTTTTATGGTATGATAAATAATAATTTAATTTTACTGCGTTTGATACCTATTAATCAGAGATCAAACGCAGAATCTCTGGATTACTACTGAATAATAAGCGGCGATTATGTAGAAATTAATTACTCACCTAATAAAATATGATCATAATTTCGCATAATTATTGCATTGAAATCTCTTTGAAAAACCTGTTAATCCATTATAAAAGCTCTTGCTTCAACTATATGATGAAATAAAGTTATTGAAGTATATTACTTTCGTATACAATAGCAATCTTGTAATTCACACAGAATGTAATAAAAATATTTTATGTTTCTATTTGTGTTCTTAGAATTGAGTTTGTGATCTCACCTATTTGTATAACATTTATTAGCACCATAAAAATTATGTATTCGTTATGGGACGATGGGACTTGACTTCCGGTGACTGTCAAAGTAATACGTACAATTGTTGTGCTCCGCTATTTAAACCTCAATCATCTGTATAAGTTATCCATATTCAGTGAAAAGTGTAATTATTCAAAAATAAACATCGAAATTGCACAAAAATCATCGGGAACTAAGAAAAGATAAGTTTTCAACAATTGAATTTACTAATTAATAATTCCATAATTCAAAGCATTTCGATAACCAACAGCTGTTATTGACAGATGTCACATATTTGACAAGTGTCAAATACATACTGCCAACAGGAAAATATCGGGAGTTGCCATTCGAAAAAGATAAGGGAAAATATAAAAGTCGGGTGACACGATATTGACCATAGACTAAAACTAAATTTTTTAAAATGAATAATGAAGCACTTTTTGACAAACTTAAAACCGAAATGCAAAACCAAACTAAAGAAGTCTTAAATAAAATGGATGAAAAACTAGCACCTTTCACACGAGAAATTGAAGAATTACGATTAGAAAATAAAATTTTAAAAGAAAAAATAGCGAATTTGGAGAAAAACAGCAGATCAAACAACATTATTATTTATGGTCTTAAGGAAACAGAATCATCCCAAACAGATCTTTTGGAAAAAGTAACTCAGAAACTTACTACCCATCTGAACATTACGGTTGAACCTAAAGATGTAAATAAGATTTATAGAATCGGAAAAAAAGATACTGTTGGAGGGAAAACTAGACCAATACTCATGGCATGTGTTAATGGTTGGTTGAAAAATACAATTATGAAGAATAAGAAGAAACTTGGTGATGTTTACGTATCGGAAGATTTTCCTAAAGAGGTCTTGCAAAAAAGAAGAGAACTACACGAAAGGGTCAAAGAAGAACGAGATAAAGGGAATTATGCGACTATTAACTACGATAAACTTATTATTAAAGATTATTCTACACAGACAAACAACCGGAAAAGGGATCTATCCATATCACCAACTACCCCAATCCAGCCAGAGAAAAACGTACCGACAAAAAATAAGAAAAACGCATTCACACTAATGAGAGGCCGATCCAACTCTACAACATCTCTAACTGGAAAAGTAGAACACAACGCATAGCAAATACCTATCAGCCACCGGAACAATATAACACAAACCACTATAGAAGAACTTAAAAATACTTTCCCCAAGCCGGTTGGTCACCGTGGGGACAACGACCAACACCCTCACCCCTCAAAAATGAAGCGCAACCATCTGTTAAAAATCTGCACCTACAACGTAAGATCCTTAGCATCACAAGAACGATTAATTGAACTGCTGCATGCACTGAAAAGCGTAGACTTCGATATTATAGGACTGAGTGAAGTAAGGAGAATGGGCTGCAAAATCGAAGAATTACAGGAATACATACTCTGCTATACAGGAGAAACAAAGGGACTATATGGCGTAGGATTTTTAATCAAAAAGCATTATAAAAATTGCATAGTAAATTATAGTGGAATATCTGAAAGAGTAGCGGTATTACAACTTAATCTAAACAAACAACTTCTTACACTTGTTCAAGCATACGCACCTACCGAAAAAGCGAGCGAGGAAGAACTTGATAGATTCTACAACGATCTTAGGACGGCCCAGGAAATCGAAGGCAAAACCGTATTCGTTATGGGAGATTTCAACGCCCAAATAGGACAACCATCTAGTCATGAAAATTTTGTAATGGGTAAATTTGGATATGGGAGACGGAATGCTAGAGGTGAAAGATTAATTCAATATGCTTGCGAACAAAAACTGTTTATAATGAACACATATTTTAAAAAGAGGCACAATAGGAGATGGACTTGGGTGTCGCCAGACCATAGAACGAGAAACGAAATTGATTTTATAATGTGTAATGAACCTAAAATTATAAATAATGTAGAAGTTCTGAATAAACTGTCCTATCCGTCAGACCATAGATTAGTACGAGCATCTCTTTCATTAAAAATACCGAAATTGAGCAGGAAAACTTTCAGATCGAAACATAAGTTACCTTCAACTGACCAAGAAAAAATGTTCTACATAAAGCTACTGAAACAAAATTTAGAAAATAAAATAAATCTCAATCATGATACAAAAAACATACAATATTTCTACGACAAATTAGAAAACATAATCTCAACAAGCGTTATTAAAAAACCTACAACTAATAACAGAGACAATAAAACTCACATACTAAGCGAATCAACAATAAAACTACTAAACAGGCGAACAGACTTATTAAAAACTAAAAATAAAACAAAAGAAATTAAAGAGGAACTTAAAAAATTGTTTAAATTATCAAATAAAGAAATAGCAAGAGATTACAAAAACCATAGAAGCAAAATTATAGAGAAAAACTTAGACAAATACAGAAGCATCAAACGAGCTAACAAAGAACTTACTACACATAAAGACTGGATACTTAAACTAAACAAAAAGCAAGGCACAACTAAAACACGTCAGGATATTATTAACTACGCAACTTCATTTTATAAAGAATTATATAAGAAACCAGAAATAATGATACAAACTACACAGAAAAAGTCCTTGAGTACGCAACATAAGGAAGATATTGTAAAAGAATTTGTTAGTGAGGACGAAGTATTAAAACATATCAAAAAACTAAAATCTGACAAAAGTCCAGGCCCAGATAATATTACCAATGAAGCTTTAAAAATAGGTGCACCAGTACTCACTCCATATCTCGCACAACTTTATAACTTAGTACTTCAAACCGAAAATGTACCTAAACAATGGTACAGCTCAGAGATAGTTTTGCTCTACAAAAAAGGTGATCCATTAGATATTGCTAATTATAGACCTATTAGCCTTCTATCTAGTATAAACTTTTATATAAACTATAACTTATCTAGTATAAACTATAAACTTTTCACATCCATACTTTTGAGTCGGTTAACACCACTAATAGATTCCCAACAACCAATTGAACAAGCAGGCTTTCGTTCAGCCTTTTCAACTATAGATCATATCCACACGTTAGACCAAGTACTAGAGAAATATAAAGAGTTCAATCACCCGCTTTATGTAGCTTTTGTTGACTACTCAAAAGCATTCGACTCCATTACTCACTGTTCAATTTGGAAAGCGCTCGAATCATGCAAAATAAGTACCACATATATAAATATTCTAAAGAACATCTACTCTCATAGCGTAAGCAGAATACGGTTAGAAAACAAAGGAGAAGAGATACAAATCGGACGAGGAGTTAGACAAGGCGACCCCTTATCGCCAAAGCTGTTCATCGCAGTATTGGAGGATGTCTTCCAGAGTATTGACTGGAAAAACAAAGGGCTGTGGATTTCAGGCCGATATCTTAGTCATCTAAGATTCGCAAATGACATAGTTCTATTTGCCAACTCAGCCAACGAACTAGAACAAATGCTACAACTGTTATCGAACTCCAGCCAGGAAGTAGGCCTACATATGAACCTTCAAAAAACTAAAATAATGACCAATTCTCGAACTAAACTAATACAAATATCCGGTAATAAAATCGAATATGTTAACAGCTACATATATCTGGGAAAGCTAGTATCATTTAACGAAAACTGTAATGAAGAAGAAGTTGATAGAAGAATTAATGGGACATGGAAAAAATTTTGGGCTCAAAAAGAAATTTTAAAAGGAGACTACCACATAGGATTGAAGAGAATAGTGATGGATACCTGTATTTTACCTAGTTTGACATACGGGAGCCAGACATGGACATATACAAAGAAAATTAAAAACAAAATTACCACATGCCAACGTTCAATGGAACGAAGTATATTAAAAATAAAAAAAATACAGAAGATTAGAAGCAAAGACATAAGAAATAAAACTAAACTAACAGATGCTCTCCGCCAAGCTCTACATCTCAAATGGCAATGGGCGGGGCACATATCGAGATATACAGATAACAGATGGACATTACTGACAACTAAATGGGCAGGACCAACAGGAAAAAGGAAAAAAGGTAAACCAAGAAAGCGATGGGCTGATGATTTAATAGAAACGGTGGGCAAAAACTGGATGAAAATTTCACAGGATAGGATTACATGGAAGAGGAGAGAGGAGGCTTTTACCCAATAAGGGGTCCGTGGAAATAAGAAAAAAAATTAAACTAACATTAGATACTAAAATAGATTAAGTTAAACTAACAACTAACAAAACATTTGAAATGTAAATTTTGATTTATTACACGGAATAAATGAGCTTTATTATTATTATTATTATGGGACGATTCATAAATAATTCTTTATGAATGCAGTTTCATTTTAACCTTAATCATCAATTCAGTAAAAAAAGTGAAGTCGCGTGTCCTCTAGTGGGTTAACGGGCAGATGCATTATGCATAAATCTGTTTCACTGATCGATTTTTCTTTAAGGACAAGTAGGTGATCAGCCTTCTGTGTCCTGCCAGATTGAAATCTTTTTTGTCTTCTTATCCACCGGGAATCGAACCCAGGACCTCGGTTCTACGCTCACGCTTCAACCACTGTACCAAGGAGGCGGTACAACAAATCATCAATTAGCAAACTGTACTAATTTTAAGTTTATTCATAGTTCATAATGACGAAAAGTAAATACTTTTGTTTGTTGCAGCTTTGTTAGTTTTAAATTAAAATGGAGTAGCGTGTGACAGCACAATTAGCTGCGAGAGAACCGCATCAACGTGTAATTTAATCACGATCCGGTTAATACCTATAAATCACATTGAAGAAACGATTTGGATTGAAAAGATTTGATATTTTAGTATTTTTTTTAAATAGAAATTTTTAAGAAAATACGTATTTATTGATGGAAAATAAGAAATTGAAAAATTTAAACCAGATGGTCGGGATAATTAAGCTTTTTTTTTTTTTTTTTATTTTTTTATTATCAGAAACAAAAAAGGTTTACAGATATATTAATGTACAGCTGTGAATTAAAAAACCACTGAGGTTTATAGTAATGTTCGTATACAATAATTTATAAACAAAACAATTTCGGTTTAACTGTAGAATACATAAGCTGAGTCTAAAGTTTGCACAAAAATAACAGTTTTTTTTTTTTACTTATAACTATAACATCAACTACAACTTGTCTAGATAATATTGCTTAAGTTTACGTTTTATATTTATTTTAGTAATACAATTTCTTAATTTAGGCTTAAATACATAAAGTAGGGGTTTATTGATTTTAGCTCATAACCCATTTTCTAAGAACGATTTTATTTAATATTTTATTCTTATTAGATGGATGTCACAGTTGCGTATTCCATCATTGTTTTTTATTTTGTAAAGCATAAGTATTTATATTTGATAAATATTCAATATGTTGATATTAATACTTAACTGAAAGAGAATTTTATGTTATACTTGACTAGGCTAGTGTATTTTCTTACTCGTCGGATAATTTAAAGGCTATCTATACAAAGTACAGAAATACATGCAATAACATTATTAAATCACAGAAAGAACTCTACTTCCAAAATAAATTTAAACTTAACGCAAAAAATATCAAAGGTACATGGGAAACTATCAAAGAATTATGTAATCTAAAACGATGTAATAATTCAGCTATTGACCTGTTGAATTTAAAAAATACGCACACAGAATCATTAGACTCCGTTAATGAATATTTCACGAATGTGGGATCAAATTTGGCTAACAATATCTTAAGGGCCCATGGACCGAAATTCATGTTTCTAAATCATGTTATTTTCAGAGAAATCATCATATTTAAAATCCTAAAAAAATATATAGTACAGATAAACGTTTGATCTAGTGGAATTTTTGGATAGAAACACAATATTAAATATTTAACTCGATAAAAAAAAAATCAGAAGTAGCATCGATTTTGAAAGCATTTTCAGTTTTATGCGAATTAGGGAAACGCTATTTTTATGAAAATTTTACATTTCATTTACTAATCAGGTTTTACAGTGAAATTTTTGGATAGATTTATAATTTAGCCCCTATTTTTTTTTATATAAAATATAATACGTAATATGCGACTCGCGCGCACCACGCCAGTGCCGCCAAAGTCCAACCGGACGCCATCGAGGGAGGACCTGTGCTAGTTTTGCTCCCGACCACGTTGTAGTCGCCGCTCGTATAATTAGAACCGAGCGGCAAGTAGGTACAACGGCGAGCACGCCACAATATAAATAAATCAGTAGTTTGATTTTATTACCTATCCTAGGATTGTAGGTGTAAATAAATTAACTTCTTATTCTATACTATTAAACGAGCAATATTTGAATATTTATATATTTGTTTGTAAATACAGTGTGGAAATTTTCGATGGGCCCTGGGTGAAAGTACCAGAAATACTAGGAGATAGCAAATTTTGCTGAAAGGAAACATTCCTTTATTTTTAAAAAGAAATAGAACTGCATTCAAAGATTTTCAAAAATTCATTTTCTTCGACCGGGAATCGAAAGAACTAAAAATGTAAAAAAATAAAATTTTCTATTTTATTCTTCAAATCAACACAAGTTTCATATTACAATAATTATTTGTAAATTTAAAATTATGTTTTAAAAATTACCTTGCCTGAGATCCTCTTTTTTATAGGAATAGCGATTAGCGGCAAAGTTTTGAAGTACTAGTAGGAAGACTATTATGATGTTGGTTGATCTGTATGAGTATGACAAATATTATTTTTATGAAACAACAATCCAAGATGGCGCCGACGAAAATTTGACTTTTTTTCGTGATGGGTGTCATTTTTATGGTTTTTGGGGTAGCTATTAACGAATATGAGGTCAAAACTATAATCCAAGATGGCGCCGACGAAAATTTTACATCTTTTCGTCATGGGTGTCATTTTCATGGTTTTTGGGGTAGCTATTAGCGAATATGAGGTCAAAACTATAATCCAAGATGGCGCCGACGAAAATTTTACATATTTTCGTCATGGGTGTCATTTTCATGGTTATTGGGGTACCTATTAACCAATATGAGGTCAAAACTAAAATCCAAGATGGCGCGGACGAAAATTTTACATCTTTTCGTCACGGGTGTCATTTTCATGGTTTTTGGGGTAGCTATTAACGAATATGAGGTCAAAACTATAATCCAAGATGGCGCCGACAAAAATTTTACATCTTTTCGTCATGGGTGTCATTTTCATGGTTATTGGGGTAGCTATTAACCAATATGAGGTCAAAACTAAAATCCAAGATGGCGCGGACGAAAACTTTACATCTTTTCGTCACGGGTGTCATTTTCATTGTTTTTGGGGTAGCTATTAACCAAAATGAGGTCAAAACTAAAATCCAAGATGGTGCTGACGAAAATTTTATATATTTTCGGCATGGGTGTCATTTTCAAGGTTTCTGAGACAGCTATTAACAAATCCCCAATATAACCGTCGATAATTTGGTATATTTTTCTTACAACCGTTTACATATTTTTCGAGCAGAATTCAAATTCTGTGGAACTGTACACAGATAATAGCCTTTTGAAGTGAAACTTCTTTAGACGCATTGAGAGTAAAATTTCAAGATCGCGTTATGGTAATACTGTCACGTTATGGAGCAAGGCTTGGTGATTTTGGTATCTATAAATCTCGCCAAAGAAGTTTCACTTCTGACACGTTATCTCGGCACACACGCTCTTTATTATTTTATTCTCTTCGTTTTAATGTTTTAGATGAACTTTATTTTAAAAAAAGTTTAGCGAATATTAACATGATTGCCACAGAGTTACGTTTTATTATATATTATATAATTACATTTCTAAATATGCATTTCAATGTTCTTTAAAATTGTTTTTAGAAAGACTGTCTACAAAACTGTAGTTGTAAACGTTTTTGTTATTTTATTTAAGTTTACTTTAAAGGAGTAAGAAAAATATACCAAATTATCGACGGTAACATTGGGGATTTGTAAATAGCTGTCTCAAAAACCTTGAAAATGACACTCATGTCGTAAAGATGTAAAATTTTCGTCGACACCATCTTGGATTTTTGTTTTGACCTCATATTGATAAATAGCTACCCCAAAAACCATGAAAAAGACACCCATCACGAAAAGATGTCAAATTTTCGTCAGCGCCATCTTGGATTTTGATTTTGACCTCATATTGGTTAATAGCTACCCCAAAAACCATGAAAATGACACCCGTGACGAAATGATGTCAAATTTTCGTCGGCGCCATTTTGGATTAGATTTGACCTCTTATTGATTAATAGTTACTCCAACTCTTTGAAAATGACACCCATGACGAAAACATTTCAAATTTTCGTCGGCGCCATCTTGGATTTTAGTTTTGACCTCATATTGGTTAATCGCTACCCCAAAAACCACCCACATTTGCTACTTAGGAAAAGTTCAGATTTAAAGATATCATAGGTAATTTGACGAATATAATTTATTTCATTCCGACCGTTTCTCGGAATAAAATACATTTACTAAGAAGGGTTTAATATATTGCCGGTAACATAATATTATGATGTATGATAATAATTCATAATTCATAAAAAAGTATTTTATACATTTCTTAAAAAGCTTCGATATTGTATACAATAATACAAATCATTAATTGATTATTATTCAAATTGTTGTAAAATAGTCACACTTTTTTAAGTTGGTTGAATACACTAACATACTTATTACATACTTAAATATTCAATTATTATTTTGCCTTTTTTATTTGTTTTACTTTTAATTATTATTACCAATATTTTTAGAAGAAAATAAATTAATGTATCCAGAAAGAGAGTTTCATTTTAAACTTTAAATGTATTTATAAAATAGACCAATAAACCAGAAGCGTTCTTTATGTTTATGTTGATTCTACAATAAAAATGTTCGATTCCATGATATTTTTATTTCTAAGAGCAAATATTTTTACGAGAAATTAACAATAAATTATCTTTTATATTGTCCTTTCAGAAAAATTTGCTATCCCTAGTATTTCAAGAACTTTCCTTTCAGGGCACATCGAAAATTTCTACACTGTATATATACAAACAAATATATAAATATGCAAATATTGCTCGTTTAATGGTATAGGATAAGTAGTAAATTTATTTATTAACAACATTCCTACGATAGCAAATAAAATCGAACTACTGATTTATTTATACTGTGGCGTAATCGCCCGCCTTCATAGGTCACCGGAGTTCATGTCGCGCCGGCTCCTGCGCAACGCGGGCGCGAGAAGTCTCAGTGCCTAAAATGCCTAAACTTTCTCTATAAGGGCCCCTTAACTACAATCAATAAAACTGTCGCGGATCTCTCTACTAAAGCTACACATTGTAATGGACCGATTAATTCCATGGCTTTAATCCCCACTGACGCTAAAGAAATAGCTAATATAATTATCTCGATGAAGAAAAGTGCTTCGGCAGGCCTGGACGGTATAAGCTCATCGGTGTTATATAACCATGTTGATATTCTTTCTGAACCTATTAGCTACCTTTGTAACTTAAGCATAAGCACGGGCCAATTTCCCCAAAATTTTAAAGAAAGCAGTTGTTGTTCCGATATATAAATCAGGAGAAAAGACCCTACCATGTAATTACCGGCCAATTTCCCTTTTATCTAGTATCTCTAAGATACTAGAAAAAGTGATTTCAACCCGATTGATAAAATTTCTAGATGCCAATAACATTATTTCTAAAAATCAGTTTGGATTTCGTAGTAAACTCTCGACCCAAGACGCTATCCTCAAACTCACTCACTGTATCACACATAACTTGGACCGAGGCAATAAATGTTTAGGTATTTTCCTTGACCTTCAAAAGGCATTCGATACTGTGAGCATACCTATTCTCTTGTGTAAACTCCAGAACATAGGAGTGCGTGGCAATGTCTTAAAGTGGTTTCAGGATTATCTAAGTGATAGAGTCCAATGTGTCAAAGTAGAGGGATCGATGAGTAATCATTCTACATGTTCTTATGGTACTCCGCAAGGCAGTACTATAGCTCCTATCCTGTTTTTAATTTATATCAATCCCTTATGTGAGTTAAAAATAAATAACGCAGATATTGTTACTTTCGCGGATGATACTGTTATCTTGTTCTATGATAAAGATTGGCTCAAGCTCAGACAGATTGTGGAGAGAGGACTCGCTTCCGTGACAACTTGGCTTGAGGATAATTTACTATCTTTAAATACTAAAAAAACTATTTACTTATATCTGCTTTTCTAAGAGTAAAACTCTCTCTCCTTCACCTGATTTTGAAATAAAAATTCATACCTTCCCATGCAATAGGATTCCCAGACTGCAGACCACTTGCAATTGCGAGAAACTAATTCGAGTCGAGCACACCAAATACTTAGGTATACAGGTAGACAGCCACTTAAAATGGGATGTTCAGGCCTCTTATTTGGTAACGCGATTACGAAGGATGATCTATATATTTAAAAATCTAAGAGCAGTAGTAAATAAAAATACCGTTTTACTAACATACAAGGCACTAATAGAAAGCCTCTTAAACTATTGCATATGTGCATGGGGAGGCATGGCTAAGTCCCACCTTATTCATGTCGAACGAGTTCAGAGGGCAATTATTAAAGTAGCACTAAAATTACCATTCAGATATCCCACTACAAATCTATTTAAGGATTCAAACTTATTAAGCGTACGGAAAATATATTTAAAGGAAATCCTACGACGATACCATACACAGACAGTACCTGCCTTACTGAGTGTTAATAAAAGAAGAGACCGATTCCCTATGCCGCGTACTAATAGTAGGTTTGCTAAAAGGTTTTTTCATTTTGCTGCCCCTAAGTTTTACAATATTATAAGTAGGACCCAAAAAGTTAGGACTTTAAATAACAGTTTATTTAAAAAAGTGGTCATTAAATGGCTTGACAATTATGACTATGATGAAATAGAGCAGCTCATAATTAATAATGAATAGATGTCAATAATATAACATACACAAACACACAACACTCACATGCACAAGCACACACATTAACAAACGCACACACACACACACACACACACACACACTCACACTAACAAACTCACACACTTTACTTGTAAAAGCTTGTAAACGCGCAGCTGTATTTATTATATGTTTTTTTTACTTTCTCTGTTTTTTTTAAAATGTAATCTTTGTTTTGTACTGAACATGTTCTATGGGAAGGAACTGTCTTCCTTAACACAGGATTTTCCTAGCTAGGAAGACAGAGCCACACTGTAATTGTACTGTATTAATTTTTGTACTCAATAAAGATATTTTTATTTTTTTTATTTTTTTATTTTTTATCTAACATTTATTAAAACGATGTTATAACTTATAACGTAGATAAACATTAAATTAATACTTTGTATCAAAGTTATTGCCTTAAACGTAGAAGATATTTTTAATTATAAAAACAAAGATTTACAAGGTAAGCCGAAGGTCAAATAAATGTTATACGGCTATTCAGCTGAAATTTACAAAGCAAGTGCCGCCTACGCAATTTCTTTGAACGTTATTAGGTATTTAAGAAGCAGCTTAATAACGAACTTTGTTGTTTGTAACTGTGATATTATATTTATGAGAGAAGCACTTCAATTTAAAATTAAACCTGAGAAATTTGTAAGAATAGGAAAATCCACATCTTTCGCTTTTCACTAGTTTGAATCCCGCCTCGTGGTCGAATATTTTCCATTCTTTAAACATTTCTCATTTATAAATCAATTGGCTGATAATGCTATAAAACTAAATATAAAATTTAAAACTGAGTAATTGTATGCGTATTTATGTTCAAGTATCAAAATCATTTGTATTGCGCGTTCAATTATCGACACTATAAGTGCTGTTTCCTTCGCCCCCCCGACCCAATTGCTTAGATTCTAAAGGACAACATGAAGGCTCTATATATTGGTAATTTTTTAAAATTAATTATTTCGTTCAAAAATTCATAAAATTTACGATGTATTCTATTTGCAGTTGTATTGCTCACGTACGTAGTATACACCAATCAAGATCCCATAGAAAGCTTGGAAGATGTTCTAGTCTACGCCATGGAGCCACCTACGGTGAGGAAATTAAATATTATAATTAAATTTATTTAAAAGCAGCAAAAACTAAGACAAGCGGTTTATTTCACCAGAAAATACATAAACGTGAAAGCGAAGACGTAAAAATCAAGAAGAATAAATTCGTCGAGTTTGTGGAAGAAAAACTGATACAGCACACGCAAGCTTTGGAGCACCTTATTAAAACGGCAACAAATAATGGGGAATTAATTAAAACTCTTATCGAAAATCTCAGTCATAAAATGGATGAACCGAAAATGCCTGAGAAAATTGAGGTACACCGCCAGTCGAGGCGCAGTAATTCGGAAGATACGGATAACCCTTTAATTAAATTCGGGAGAAGTATTCCAACCTATGGGGTTCTTTTTAAAGACATGATAATGCGGGCGTTTGAGAGAGATGATGCGCCAACTCCCCTTGTAGAAAGACGTTCTAATACATAATAGTAGGTATGGAGGTAGATGCGTAGTCAATCTTCTGAAGCGTTACATTTTTTCTTTTTTAAATTTTTATTTGCTTCAGAAGTTTCCCACACACTTCCTCCATTAATTTTGCTATTATTTTTAATAAACACGTCTTAGAACAAGATTTACTTTTATTACTGAAAACTAAAAAAAGGTACCCCAAAAATACATACACCGGGAGTTTTAATTTTTATTCAAGTTATCTAAATCAATTTCCACTATATCCCAATTAGGTAATTATTAGATCGCTTAAACGTTAGCTATAACTTTATGGTATTGCTATTTAATTTGATTATTTTTACAGTATCGTCGTTCGTACGGTGGAAGTCCTATAATTTTGCCGGAAAACCAAATCAATCGACCAAGCCCTTGGTGTGCAGTTGCTGTAGTATGCCGTAGAACCTTCAACCCTGTGTGTGGTTATGACGATAATTTTGGATATGGAAAATTCGATGATCTTTGCCATATGTTGCAAGTTAACTGCTATTGGAAGTATAGTAAGTATAAAGCTATGCTGTGAAGAGATCATTATTGTATTGCGTTTTAAAAGAGGCATGAATTGGTTCACGTCACACAAAAGAGAAGAAAGCTTATAATTTCATAATTGGATTTAATTATGGAGAAGGGAACAAAATTCTTCAGCATATTCTACAGTAATTTCATACTTGTAATAACAATAGAAATAGATTTATTGAGTATTGAAATAGATTAATTATGGAAAAAATTGAATTATTCAATGTAACATAACAATGCATTTGTTGCTTCTTAGCTATTTTGACTAAGAACGCTTTGATCTAGATTTAAAGTACAACATAATAAATTCCTAAGATAAATTAATAATAAAAAATACCACTCGTTAAGCATGTCCATCATCAATAGAGCAAGGTGGGTCTTTTGTAATCTTCGAAGAAAAAGTTTTTGTCTCGATAAATTTCCATTAGGGCTCTCATAATATAAAGGTTTTTGCTGATTACTCCCAGAAGATGAAACTTTCCAGAGTAATTACATATTAACTGAACAGATGAGTAACTTTCTCCAGTAATTACAAATTTAATAGATGTCGATATTTTTTTTCATAAAATACATAACATTCTGTCAAATAGTTCAACTGTTGGCTATTCGATACTATAAAATACTTCCTGCGCTGCTTAGATTCAAGATTTACACGTGAAATCGACACGTGTTGATATTTGTGGTACTTTACGCAAAAACTGCTTAATAGATCTGACTCAAACTTGATGTATGATATGGTAGAACCTCCTTTCTTAAATAGGTATGACTTATTATACATTACATTTACATTATTATTAACATATGTATACTCATATGTATACTATGCGGTTATAAAGCTACTAAATAAAAAGAGCAAGAAATATTATGAAATAAATTTAATACTATTTGATGTTTAAAGAGAAATAATATTATCTATTTATCTTTGTTCCAGATTTCGCTTTAGCGCCCACATGTCGACCTGGATTGGCTAATTGAATTGTACCCCAATTGATATTTGTTAAGAATATTAAATTAACTTTAAATTATTTATGAATTAAAAATATACGATGTTCAACCAACTCCTTGTCCTAACTCTCTTGGATTAGGACATATTCCTTCTTCGTCTTTGACATGTCTGAAAACTGAAATGAGAATAAAAGTTAGGAAAATCTGATTTAAAAATGTACAAAGATAAATAAAAGATTCACTATTTTTCTTTTCAACAAATATTATTCACAAAAGTCTTTGAGAACGTTTTAAAATATAGCATTATTATTTTTAATAAGTTGAAAGAGATTAAGCATTGAACTACTATAACAAAATTTAACGCGAAAATATCAAGACAATACAGTGTGGCATAAGTACTAACGAGTGAGATTACTAGATAAGTTTTCAAAGGAGAAACAACAGGTTTATGACGTTCCTCAAAGGATTCGAAATAAACTATGTTCATTCGATACTATATAATACTTACTACGTCACTTCAAGATTTAGATACACGTGTGCCTTATTCATGTTGACGAAAAACTGCGTAATCGTTCCAACTAAAAGTTGGTTAACATATACCCGGTCCTATATAGGCATAAGGCTTGAAACTAGCATATCTTGAATCATACAAACATCGTTTTAGATTATAACCATCTGTGCGGTAACCCGCATTGCTCAGCTCCTGTTAGTCTTAGCGTGATGATATGTAGCCTATAGCCTTCGTCGATAAATGTTCAAATCGGACAAGTAGTTCCTAAGATTAGCGCGTTGAACAAAACAAATTGTTCAGCTATATAATATTATTATTATATAAATAAAGATTACCCATATTGTATTCACAAGAGTACTCGTATAAATCGCAGAGATCCAGAAATGTTCTCGCTTCGTTCACAGACTTTCCGCAAATTATAACATTGTCGTGGAAACACGTGTAAGCGTGTTCACATAGTTTCTTCAGCTCCGTCTGAAAGTGGAACGTGTATTTCATGAATAATTAAAATAAAAGGTTTAAATGAGTTCTGATTAAAGCTAATACTGCTTTATTTCAAACCAGCTTTATAAAGGATTAAAATTACGTCGCCTCGGAAAAAGAGTTCACTCAGTCTTTTTCCAACTATTTAAACGCCCTTTGCAAAGGCTTTTTTTTCTTTCTTTCTAGATGCTGCTAGATTATAAGCAATGACGTATATTTCACCTCGAACTGAAATATTAGTACACTGTGGAAATCTTATGACAGTAAATATGAATTGTATAGAGTTCTATAAATATTCTTACCAAGTGTGCTTTGTCCCCAACTAGATGTAGGTCAGCATCTTGGAATAAACAAGATAGCATTATGCAAAATATGAATATTTGTGAAGACATGTTGCCTTTGCATTACTCCTGTGTGGAATGCTCGTTCTTATTTACCATAGAACAAGTTATTATTTCTAATACTAGGAATTGTATGTTTATAAAATAGGTTGCGTTTACTAGGAATCTACTTAGCAAGACCCATACATTATCTTTGTATCTTTGATTCTGCGTATCGAGTAGTGCGGTTCTCATATTAAGAGGTTATTAGAAACTTGTATTTATTTTATATGCATTTTCGATTCATTACAAAAAGCATTATTTTGATAATGTTAATTGTGAGTTTGTTTCGAGAAGTGTAAAAGATTTGTATATAGATATTGGGCACATAGTATTTGGTAAATGAGAAACTGGTATTTACCTAGGATTCATATGATGAATTTAATAAAGAGAATTAGAATTAGATGAATCTAATCTTGTATTATTATTGACCGACTTCTAAGATTTATAAGAGATTCTATGTTCGTCTGTATGTATTTTTTCTATATATTCTATCTTATTATTAAAGAAGTGATCAAGTGAATGAATTAGAGTAGTAAAAACATGGCCTTTTTATGATCGAAAAAATGTACTATAGGTACTCAAAATAAATTTTATACGAAGTTTGTTCAAAATTAATTTGTTTTCAAATTGTTGAGCAAATATAAAAAATAAAATAACAGACCTTTTCATGGAGTAATTTGAATTGTTATTTTATTTGCTCCGTTTTTTGCAAACACGAATTTTGTATGTTCCTGCCTACGCTTTATGTCCATAATATATCGGATTTTCCTTTCTAAATTACATTCTCAGAGAGATAATTTTGGTGTTAAATTTTTATGTAAATCTGTCTTCCCGACTAAACCCGCGTTAAATGAAATAAAATATACCCAATGTCACTCAAGAGCTCAAGATTCAGGAGTGAATTTTTTTATAATCGATAAGTAGTGTTTAATAATTTTCTTATTATAATATTATTAGTTTAGATGATATTCCTCTAGATATATTAATAAACCAAATATAAGCAAGAATTTAATTCTATTAAAATAAAATGATAAAAGGCATATTTCTCATAATATATTTATTTATACGTTCTTATTAGTTAACATTATAGCAGATACAATAAATTGGTTAATAAATTTGTTAATTACAGAGAAGTTAAACTGAATTTAATATTATTCGTCATAGTAACTGTTGGTGGGTCTACGGGACGCTGTCAGAAGCGATTTATCTTCGGGACATCCAGTTTGTTTGTAATCTGTAAAATATAATAGAATATTGTAAAAAAGCACACATACTATGTAATTACCATTTTAAAATACACACAAGTAGTGTTGTATAAGATAGTAATAGCCAAATAGATGCCATATTATTTTTAACGTGAAAAAAAAAAGTGGGTGGTACATAGCATATTGTAATATGCTAGTTTCTTTATTCCAACATTACTCGAAATACCTGGAAAATTTGGCTGTTGGAACATTTTGGAGGAATTGTTGTAGTTATAAAAATGACAAATTCTCTGTCTTATCTTTTATTTATATAACTCTACCGTCTCTACCTCTTGTTACACTAGTTTTTACCAACGTTGCCAAAACTACTATGATATTATTTATGTCGTTAATTATATTGGTTCATACCACGTTCTAACCAAGCGAAATAAAATATAAGGTATTGAGGACCAATTTTTTATACGGTATATAAATGACGATATGTATATATGTTACAGGAAATGTATGTAATCCGTCATTGTATACAATTCCTAGGAAATGTATACAATTCCTAAAATCGTACGGAAATGTGTGAAATAAATTATTTTATACACATTTCCTAGGAAATCTATACATTTCCTAAATAGCTATCGGAAATGTAAAACATTTAAGATATTGATATGTCGCAGGCAAGGGTTGGACTAAAGCAAAGGGGGCGCAGGACTTAAAATTTTTTTGATGGAGTTGGTGTCATTATAACACCTATTTATTATTGTTTTATCGTAAAGATTACGCTTATTTAAGCATGTTTTATAGGAACAACTTTTCTCTAAAATCAAAAATAGCCGAGATATTCGCCCTCAAAGTTAGGTTAGGTTTAGGTTAGGTTAGCCGTTAGGTTAGGTTAGGTTAGGTTTGTTAAAAAAAAACTACACAGAAATAGGAGCCCCGCGAAGCGGGGCTCCGTCGACGAAGATCGAACGATCGAAGATAATAATATGAACATAATATTATATTACAATTGTACGGTATGACTGTTACCCGATTGTATCAATAAGAGCTTTAATAAAAAAAAATAACAACGTGTTTTTATTACAGAAAGCATTTACTTTACACATTTCCTAATACGATATAGGAATTGTATACAATTCCTAGGAAGATTATACATTTCCTAGGATATGCATGCATTAAATAGTTTTTAAAACTATATTTTATACATTTCCTAAATGGTATCGGAATTGTATACATTTCCTAGGAATTGTATACAATTCCTTGATTTCATCCATTTCCGGTAACATCTACATTAAATAAAATTTGTCCGCCACATGACACATCACAGATCTCCTTGATTATTGTCATATGATCAGAGGAGCTACCGACTACCGTGAGCTCTTGAGGTAGTGCTATTGCCATCCCTAAATGTATTTGAATGTATACTAACTTCGTCGTCGTATACAATTATAGTCGAACATGTCGCACAGATCCCGGAAGCCCATGATGTCGCCAGCGTGGCTCACTCCGCAAATCGGCACGCGGTCGTGGTTGCAAACCTTCGCCATGCTACACCACTTTGCTCCCATCTGTAAGGGAATTACTCGAGGTTATTCTGTTTTGAATAAGTTGGTAGTTTGAATAATCTGCTTATGTCTAATGCCAATAACAATACATTAATTCAATGGGCATTACGAAATTTATGACCGATATCAAAAGCTTATCTATTCGAATTTCTATTACAAAGACAAAAGTTTTTATTTTTATGATTGTCAAAATATTAATTGATATGAACTGGGTGAAATTACAACATACAGTCTATTTAATTTAAAATATAGCGATGAAGAAATAGCATTAAATTTTATCTTATCTTTAACACAATTTATAACATCTTCATCTTTTTTCCGTCTTCTATTTACAAATTGCCTCACAAGAACTATAGAATTCTTAACAAATTCAATAACAAAATGAATTTTACTTTTGCGTCAACTTTATAAATTGAATAAAAGTTGATTATTACTTTTTTTACCTTCCGCCCCATCGCGATGTCTTCATTGTCTCGTTCTCGAGGCGGGCCGTGGGCTGATGTTGTTATCAACATATAGTATATAATGAAAAGGACTGAAAATATAAATATATAATTTAAATTTTTATTAACACATTGAAAAATATTGTTCAGGTTCACATTTTTCTGATGATCTTTTATAACTTATCTGTCAGTTGTATGAAAATTTAGACCAAAATGTGTCAAATCAGGGATTTTATTAGTAAGTGGATAAACCCGCCCTAAACTTCGATATTTAATGCTATTGAAACTAAAAGTCATATCTAAACTAAAAGAGATTCTCCATATTATAAGGATTGTTTCCTTTACAGTACCTTAAAATGTGTATTACAAACGATAAGAACTCTTCAATTATGTAGAACTTTTAATTAATGAAGAAAGTTCAAGTGGTATCGATCTATAAGAGGAGTTCTTAAAGAAAATAGAAGCAAACAAGACAATCTTGTTTACGTTATACGATCTTTGCCTTTATAACATTTGACATTTAAAATATCGTAATGATCGTAATATTATTTATAGTATTTTTAAAAAGAAAGTCAAAACTATTTTCGATTCTAAATGAACACCTTTTCATTCAGATAAAGAATGCTGTTTCTTTCAGATTATCAATTTATTTTTTTACCTACTTTCATGATTGTTATCTCTACATAGTATAAAACAAAGTTGCTTTTTCTGTCCCTATGTCCCTTTGTATGCTTAAATCTTTAAAACTACGCAACGGATTTTGATGTGGTTTTTTTAATAGATAGAGTAATTCAAGAGAAAGGTTTTTGTATATTATTTATTAGGTTTTAGACAAAGTGGGCGAAGCCGCGGGCGGTAAGCTAGTATAATATAATATACGGTCTATAATAAAGTACTTACTCATGGACTTAGTAAACATTTTCCTGAAGGCTGACTTGGTTCTAACGAAGTGTGAATGCAACTAGCCATGTTTTCCGAGCGCCTTGTTAAGTTTTGTTCTATTGTCTAATACAGTTTCCTGCCTCATACTTCAGGGAATTGTTAAGTTTGTAACAACAAACTGGACTGTTGTATTAATAACACAATCTTAGAATAAATTTTCATGTGGGACTATGATTAAACGGTAATAGTTTCTGTAATAACTATATTATTGCAATGTATTATAGTGGTGGTACATGGCGGCATTTTCTTGATGAAACTCTGTAAAAACCTAAAATGAAAGCAGTAATATACATCAAATTAAATAATTCAAAAGTAACTTTACTTTATTTGAATAAATTTAATTTTGCGATGTGAGACATCATTTGTCTTTTAATGGAGTAAAAATCTAAAATTGAACACAAAATTGTTTTTGAAAATCGAAAATTAAAATCGATCTTCAACAGTCATTTCTAATGATGATTAAAGAGATAATTCTCACTTGTGTTATACTCGCAATTAAATTCCAAGATATCGCAGCTATTAATGAACCACCGAACTTCTCTGTTATGTTTTTGGAAGCCACATCTTCGCCTACCACCGTGAATACATAAAGCTGCTTCAAGGCATGGCTGAAACGTTTATAAATAACATTATCCTATTGCCCATGTTTTGATATTATTGATCGGACGAATTTTTTTACAAAATGTACCTAGTTACATATAAAATTAATATTTGCCATTTCTATCCATGCTTGTTAACTACTAACAGAATTAGGTAGTAGAAAATCAGTGATTTTAAAACTACGTAAACAGGAAATTTAAGTTAATCTTTAATTATTAGCAAGCATGATGTTTATTATTTCGAATTGCTATTGTTGTATTACAATATGGAGTAGGCCTACGCTAAGCATCAATTATTAAAGATCAGGCGGATATCTCATGTTTTTGAATTTTACAACAGGCGTTATTACTGCCACGTATAAACATTTGATGAGGACGCTTGCCGCAGAAACCGTTGTTTTTAATTTTAATTACCTGCATTAAAGATTTATACTCTTTTGGAGAAGGAATGCGCATAATATAGGTATATTTATTATGTAATGCTACATATGAATTTTTGTATCCCCTTATGGGGTAGCTGGTAAGTAGGTGATCAGACTTCTGTGTCCTAACAGATCAAGACATTTTTTGTTAATCCACCGGGAATCGAACGCACTATACCAAGGAGGTGGTCACTGGTCAGTGGTACATGTAATAGATGATAACGTATATAAAATCTTATAACATTTCATTCACAAAATTTACTTACAAATTTTTTATACTTCTTTTTAAATCGTCGACAACAATTTGTTAGTATAATAAAAGTGATTAGAAGTAGTAATGAGAATTTAAATCTCATGTGTTTATTTAAAAATACCAAATTACACAATAATGTCCGACAAAATTTCAGTGTTATTGATTTCTTATCAATAATGGTTTTAGAAGTAAAACATTGCGTTAGCGATAAGGTGGCTCGGCTGAATGTGAGAATATGGATTTCAGTGCCACAATTATAGTAGGTAATACATCTTGTAATGTTTGTTAAAGTATTTTAGAACATCTTCTTCTTAAATAATTATAAGATTTATATTTTTTCAGGAACATTACTTTTAGGATGCGTCATCAATGTTACATATGGATCTGATGTGAGAATTGAACTAATTTTGATATATATAATGTATAATGTATATAAATAGCATACCTAGTAGTTACATAATATTAGTACACAAATTCTTTGAATAAAAATTTCTAGTACTTTCAAATTGTTATAAAATGAAGAATCATCACAACGCAATAAATTAAAATTAAATATTAAATGACTACCTACAGTTTATTGAAAAAGAAACTATGTGTTATTTGAGTTTTCATACATGCAAATTGATAAGTACCCATACCTATATTGTTTTATATGATATTATGTGTATGATATCAAATGACTGCATACATATTATTGTGTTATTTCAGAAATGTTATTCCGCTAAAACGTGCATCCACGATGGAATGGAAAAATGTGGTAAAAACGGACAAGGGAAAGTTAGAAGATTTATAGATTCATGTGATATAAAGGAGTATAATTGCTTGAAAAATAAAGGTATTATTCCTTATTTTAGTTGCAGGTTAATGTTCAGATTTCATAAGTTGAATACGCACCTTATTGTAGTGTTTTTATTTTTTTCATATCATAACTTACTAAAGTCTGTTTGTACATATTTATTTGAATATTTGTATAGTTGATACTTACATAATATCAAATACCAAAGCAATTTTATGCATTCATTTTATTTCGTTAAACACACGATTGTGTACATTTTTTTTGTAAGACAGCTGATTTGTTCTTGCCAATTTTCTTTTGCTAAAAACATGTTTTAGATTACGAGAAGACATCAATTCAAGATTGTAAATCTTTACCACCATTGCACGAACCAGCGGAACCCCTTGTTCAAAATGAAACTGAAGACAATGCTGCAACCAACAAGGAGTCTGAAGAAAATGCTCCATCTAATAAGCAATCAGAAGAAAATGTGGGTACATCTAAAGAAGCTATAAGCAAGTCTAAAGAAGAAGTAACTAAGGTTCAAGAAGCTGTAAGCAAATCTAAAGAAAAACCAATAAAGATTAAAGGGGCTATATCAAACAATGGTGGTGGGATATCATTTGAAAGTGCGAGCGATGAACGTTGATGATCTTGTTTTGAATAAATAAATTTGTTATTGGAGGATTTAATTTTATTTTTCCTTGTTAAAAAAAATGTCATACGATATGTTTCAGAAATTAATCATTAATTTTGTCGAATGTGAAATGCATGTACCTATACCTACATACTAATAATAAAGGAACACTTCTGAAAATATTTTTTCCGCTTTTAGGGCAGTCACTAGTGAAAGTAATAATAATTTTCAGCTTTGTATACACATCATAGAGAAAATATTAGAGCATAATTAAGATGTTGCAAAGCTGCTAATCTTCACTGTCATTATTATTTTCTTTGTTTTGTTTTTGTTTTTATCTGCTTTTGTTTTTCTTTTAAATGCACTCACCTTTATAATTGTGTGTGTGTGTGTTTTGTTTTTATTATCTTTGCCTCAATTGTGTGTTTTTTTTTTGTAATTATTGTTATCTTTTTTCCTTTTAACCTATTACGCTGATATGTTGTCTTCTTTTTTTGTTTCTGTGTACACTATCTTCCCAATTTTGTAATTGTTTTCTAAACTTTCTGCTTTTATTTTTTGGTTGCTTGGAAGAAATTGCTGTTAAGCAATAAAGCCGCCAATTGCTTAGTATAATATCCTGATTTTGTCAAACTTTGTGTGTGCAATAAAGAGTATATAAATAAAATGTTGGTGTCGACCTCCTTTATATATTCTGTGGTGTTGACCATTAATACAGGTTTCCTTATAATAACTACGTAGGTTTCTATTGTGAGAGAAAAAGACGTTCAAAAGAAAATAATATTAAGAATTTTTTTTACTTCAACAGAAAATAATAGATCGCATTAAAACTCAGCAAGGGATTTAATAACAGTGAAGCGAAAAATATCAAGAAAAGTAGAGTGTTATCACTCAGTTGCGAAATTATTTTCTCTCGGCCGTCGGTTATTTCACTCGAGAATTTAATTATTTATTGTGTGATCTTACATTAGAATCCCTGCTTAGGGTTTCATCTTAGTTTACTTAACGTGAGTTTGAATTTTAAATAGAGACTTGGAATATTATATGCTTGTTATCTTACAACAAGCTCACCGCCCGCGGCTTCACCCGCGCTTTAAACGAAAAACCCGCATAGTTCACGATCCCGTGGGATTTCCGGGATAAAACCTATCCTATCTATTAATAAAAGTTACCTTCTATATGTGTGCTAAATTTCATTGTAATCGGTTCAGTAGTATTTGCGTGAAAGAGTAACAAACATTTAACATACATAAACATACAGCCATCCTAACAAACTTTTGCGTTCATAATATTAGTAGGATAGGATAGGATTTAACTACGTAAACTAATTAACGATTTTTTTTCTGGCTGTGAAATTAAAGTTATTCCTATATCACTCGCTGTTATCTAATATATAAAAATCAATGCCACTTTTCGTTGTAATTCCATAACTCGAGAACGGCTGAACCGATTTCGATAATTCTTTTTTTATTATATTCCTTGAAGTACGAGGATGGTTCTTATGTAGAGAAAACGTTAATATGTACCACGGGCGAAGCCGGGGCGGACCGCTAGTATATTATATATGTTAAAAACTATAGGGAGAGAAAATTGTTTAAATAAAAAACAACCCAGTAGTGATAATACGGTGTGTGATATAGCGCGCAAGAGCAACTTTTGAACGATTTTATCTCTCCCATCAACTATGTATATAGGAAGTTGCGTCGCTTCGTGCGCGCACTTTCTTACTAGCCCATGGAGGTGATGGGAGAGACAAAATAGTTGCGGAAACAAAAGTTGCTCTTGCGCGCTAGCTCAGGAACATAACATTTTTTTTCACTCTTTCAGATGACAACCCAGGAATACGGTGTGTCAAAAGTCATAAGCGAATACTGGTGTTGGCGGGCAAAGTATTGCCATAATAAAGGGGAGGCTGTCTGTGGAAGAGATGCCAGAGTGAACACGTGGAGAAAGTTCAAGAACGCTTGCGCTATGTATAAATATAACTGTCGATATGGGCATGGTAATTTTTTTAAATTTATTTATGGATGAAGTAACAACAATACGAATAAAACTAAGAAACTTTTTTCTTGGAATATGTAATATGTCGATATCAGCACAGTTGACAGATATATACTACGTAATATCAGGTACAATCCGATTAATCAATATAGATAGGTACATTTTATGAAAATTATTTTGATCTATTTCATGAGTTTAAATTTTTGTTTAACGTCACTAATGAATTATATTATAAAATATGAATTGTAAATTCAAATACTCCACACAAATAATCAAAACTGACTTTAAGATACAGAATAATAACTAGTAGCTTGATCTATTCCAATCTACTTGAAAAATGATCTATTTGATATCAATGTTAAAATTTGATTAGTGGAACTACTAATGTATGGAGGCGGGCGTTGGCACCGCCGCAGCTTATTTAAGCTTTTATGGGTGCCATCGTGCATAAGTTTTTGTAATGTGTTGTTGTGTTCCAAATAAACAATTTTGAATTTTGAATGACATTTGTTTTCAGGATTTACAGCCACTAGCAACAAGAAATGCTCTAACTACCTAGGTATTAAAGATTTAATTAACGTTTTATTGTGGTTTTATTACATTGCTTTTATTAATTAATATTGTGGGCCTTTGACGTCGTTCGTTGAAATGCATCTTGCATCGTTGATAATCGGTAAGAATAAAAGTTTATTTTAAATGGATTGAAAATCGTTGTGGATAATGAGGTTTAACCAATTCCAAACAATGAGGTATTTTATTCGATATAAAGTTGTTTGAGTTTTATCGATATTGATTTATTTATTATGTGTGGATCGAAATGCAATAGCTCTGATCTAAGATGATAATAAAATTAAAAACGGGTAAAGATTCCATGGCTTGCTCTACATTTCTAAAAAAATATAAATATTACAATATTAAAGTTTCAGTTTTTATGGTGATACAGTTCTCTAGTGCCATTATTCCTGAGCCATTTGTAAGTGATCATTAATTTCAGAAATTATTTGCGTATTAAAATTAATAAGCAACTAAATAATTAAAAAAACATTTTGATTTTTCAGGAACTCAATAATGAGTTAGCTAAACAAAGATTTGCTGAATTTTATTGTTATAAATTGAAAAGTTGCACTCCAGGGGGCCCTCCAGTCTGCGGATTTGACGATAATAAAAGCTTTCTGGCCGAATTTGAAGATATATGCACTTTGTATAAAATAAACTGTCAGAAAATTGGAAGTTAGTAGAACCACAGACTAGACATACATATAATACTACTAATCTTTGTAATCAATTAAAATAAAAAAATTAAATAGGTTTACTGTTAAATTTATTAAATTAGGTAGTACCATTCATTAGGTATTTAGCTTTTTTATCGTTTTCAGTTTTTACACTAGTGGAAGAAAATATTTGCACGGGACAAAAACGATTTGAAACAGATACGAATCCTTTCAATTTACCTTCCGAATTAATTGGAAAACAGAAATTAATTGCTAAATCAAATACATTATTTCGAAATCGGAGAAATTATTATTAGATTGAGAAAAGCGCCATCTCTCGATATGTGTTTAAACTAGCGTCTTGAGTAACTTTCTTCGTTTGTCTAATTCATTTTTGGTAAGTTCAGATTAGGGCTAAGAGATGTCACTGCAGGCACAATTATTTGTGAAAGATGCAATTTACTTGTATTATTATTTTTAATTAATGAAATTGTATTAAGAATCTTGTTTTTTTTTTTTAATTTTACACTCTACTTACTAACTTTTGATGTTATTTTTACATGTTTCTGGGAATTTAAATTCTACTTGCGGTCGGCCCCGGACTCGCCCGTCGTGCTTATAAAGCTTGGGACCCTGCTTGGGATCACGTACCTATTCTGCAGTGATAGAAATTGGAAATTAGCGCCTTAAACAAATAATTTGTTCATCTTTACATAATTGATTATCTGTGGGTACCTATAGTGCAAATTGAATTTCAAAAATCGACTTTCAAGAAACTTCTTCTATTTCATTCAAAAGTGTATTTCAACAAAATTTTAACATATAGGTATAATATACACAGAGTAGAGGGGTACCGATGTCATATTTCAATCATAATTATTTTGCGAAATCTCAGTAGGGAACTAAAAACATTCATAATCATCATCATCACCAGCCCATATACGTTCCCACTGCTGAGACACGGGCCTCCTATGAGGGAACAGGCCAGGCGAGGTTTTTCTTCACCGTCCGATCAGTGGTGATGTTACCTACAACATGCACAGATAAATTGAATAACCAATTTATTTCCATTCACGCTCGCCTCGAACCCCGGACTTATCGATTTGAAATCCAAGGTCTCTCAACTGAGCCACTACTGCTCTCATAAACATTCATACAAATATGTTAATCCAAATTTTATCTCTTCCTATTTGGACCCGAACGATGGAAATCTGGTTATTTTATACCTAAAAAGCTTAAACAAACTTTCGCACGTGCCGAGTGAAAATTATGTCGAAATTTGCAAACGGTTTACTACCATTTAGAGAGAAAATGCCAGTTATAGTGTAGCAGATTAGATTAGGGCACACCTGTTGTTCCCACGATCTCTCGTGACAATGGTGCCTTATTGTTTACGTTTATTGTTGCTAAATTGAAACAAAGTGCTATGAAGATCAAGAAGCGATTGCAATAATTTAGTTAATAATGGTGCAGCCCTTTTAGTGGCCTTTATGCGTCAAATATCATTGCGCTTGGCAAGATGGCGTTCTCTTTATGTGATGACAAATGGGATCAAAGCAAAGCACGAATATAGAGTAGAGTACCTACAATATTATGCTGAAAATTATTTTTTAAATTTTAAAGTTCATGTGCATGTCATGTTGTTTGAGCATAATTACTTACGCTGATATCATATTAATGGCGACTGTACCTAGAATATTTTGGAGCTTTTAAAACTTCTAGAAGCCCGCCCCTATAATTTTCGTTGATTCAAAATCTTAGTACGTAAAGAATGCAATAATTCAACTGTACATCTTATTTCGCAAAAGTTTATATTGAGCAAAGGCCCGAAATTATCTATGGGCCCGAATTTCGTGAATGAAATTCGTCAAGTTGTTGTATTCCTAACACATAGATAAGCTATGAAAAATCTAAAATATTATGTATCAATATTTATAATATTTCATAAACCAAGTTATCCCAGTACAAATAAGAAAAAGTGCTAGAGCGTCTTCGTAGAACAAAATTATCGTGGCTAATTAGAATTCATTTTTAATTTTCGAGTTACAAAATTAACTGGACTTTGAAACACACCTGTTCCCTGTCTATTTGTTTAATAAAGCCGACACCGCAATCATCTTCAAAAAGAACCGCCAAACCCGTTATAATGACGTCCCAAATCGGAAATATCGATACAATCCAAACAATTACAAATCCGAATTAATTGGAAAACAGAAATTAATTGCTAAATCAATTATACATTATTTCGAAATCGGAGAAATTATTATTAGATTGAGAAAAGCGCCATCTCTCGATATGTCTTTAAACTGGCGTCTTGAGTAACTTTCTTCGTTTGTCTAATTCATTTTTGGTAAGTTCAGATTAGGGCTAAGAGATGTCACTGCAGGCACAATTATTTGTGAAAGATGCAATTTACTTGTATTATTATTTTTAATTAATGAAATTGTATTAAGAATCTTGTTTTTTTTTAATTTTCCACTCTACTTACTAACTTTTGATGTTATTTTTACATGTTTCTGGGAATTTAAATTCTACTTGCGGTCGGCCCCGGACTCGCCCGTCGTGCATATATAAAGCTTGGGACCCTGCTTGGGATCACGTACCTATTCTGCAGTGATAGAAATTGGAAATTAGCGCCTTAAACAAATAATTTGTTCATCTTTACATAATTGATTATCTGTGGGTACCTATAGTGCGAATTGAATTTCAAAAATCGACTTTCAAGAAACTTCTTCTATTTCATTCAAAAGTGTATTTCAACAAAATTTTAACATATAGGTATAATATACACAGAGTAGAGGGGTACCGATGTCATATTTCAATCATAATTTTTTTGCGAAATCTCAGTAGGGAACTAAAAACATTCATAATCATCATCATCACCAGCCCATATACGTTCCCACTGCTGAGACACGGGCCTCCTATGAGGGAACAGGCCAGGCGAGGTTTTTCTTCACCGTACGATCAGTGGTGATGTTACCTACAACATGCACAGATAAATTGAATATCCAATTTATTTCCATTCACGCTCGCCTCGAACCCCGGACTTATCGATTTGAAATCCAAGGTCTCTCAACTGAGCCACTAATGCTCTCATAAACATTCATACAAATATGTTAATCCAAATTTTATCTCTTCCTATTTGGACCCGAACGATGGAAATCTGGTTATTTTATACCTAAAAAGCTTAAACAAACTTTCGCACGTGCCGAGTGAAAATTATGTCGAAATTTGCAAACGGTTTACTACCATTTAGAGAGAAAATGCCAGTTATAGTGTAGCAGATTAGATTAGGGCACACCTGTTGTTCCCACGATCTCTCGTGACAATGGTGCCTTATTGTTTACGTTTATTGTTGCTAAATTGAAACAAAGTGCTATGAAGATCAAGAAGCGATTGCAATAATTTAGTTAATAATGGTGCAGCCCTTTTAGTGGCCTTTATGCGTCAAATATCATTGCGCTTGGCAAGATGGCGTTCTCTTTATGTGATGACAAATGGGATCAAAGCAAAGCACGAATATAGAGTAGAGTACCTACAATATTATGCTGAAAATTATTTTTTAAATTTTAAAGTTCATGTGCATGTCATGTTGTTTGAGCATACTTACTTACGCTGATATCATATTAATGGCGACTGTACCTAGAATATTTTGGAGCTTTTAAAACTTCTAGAAGCCCGCCCCTATAATTTTCGTTGATTCAAAATCTTAGTACGTAAAGAATGCAATAATTCAACTGTACATCTTATTTCGCAAAAGTTTATATTGAGCAAAGGCCCGAAATTATCTATGGGCCCGAATTTCGTGAATGAAATTCGTCAAGTTGTTGTATTCCTAACACATAGATAAGCTATGAAAAATCTAAAATATTATGTATCAATATTTATAATATTTCATAAACCAACTTATCCCAGTACAAATAAGAAAAAGTGCTAGAGCGTCTTCGTAGAACAAAATTATCGTGGCTAATTAGAATTCATTTTTAATTTTCGAGTTACAAAATTAACTGGACTTTGAAACACACCTGTTCCCTGTCTATTTGTTTAATAAAGCCGACACCGCAATCATCTTCAAAAAGAACCGCCAAACCCGTTATAATGACGTCCCAAATCGGAAATATCGATACAATCACACCGTTACCCCCTAACGCTCCTACAATTTTTAAATCAATTTAAATTCAACCGCCTCACACGGCACGTGTTATAGAAGCGTGCGCATAAAACAATTAGAAAGGGTAAAAACAAAGAATGATTTTATTAACTTATTTGAAATTCAGGGTGTAGAGCGGCGTCGTGTACAAACGGTTAACACGTGGCAAAAGACATGAAAATCGTGCGTTTATGAATTGCGTTGGATTGAATAGCTTTATCGATGTTATTGGTATTAATAGGGGTGATTGAACTGCTCCTTTTTTCTTAGAATTGTGTTAGTGGAGGCGTAATGTAGTAGGAGTATTTATCAGAGGATTTGCGCGAAAGTATTATGATTTATTGTTGGGGTTACTGAAACATTTTGATTAAGGGTTTTAATTCATTTATCTAAAAAAAATATCAATGGCTCATATAAATAAGGTTTTATATTTATATATAAAACTCAATAGGTTCTCAATTTTTTGATTATTTCGATCTTCAATCTTTAATGCAAAACATATCCTCCATCCTCATACAAACGCTCAATCAAAATAACAGCTAAAAATACAATATAGAGTAGATCATCAGTAAAAAAAAATATTTTAATAGTCTTGTTAAGCTTTTCCTGTAAATTGAAAACTTAACTTAAGGGCCCTTAGTAGGTGAACACGGCAAAATGGACTGTTTTCTATGAGCTATAATTGAAAATATTGAAGATTTTTAGCTCTGAAATTTCGAATATGTATTACAGAACGTATGTGTGATGGGATGACTGTTTCCAAAACACGATTGGAAAAATTTTGCTCGATAAAACAAAATCCTGAAGTTACCTCTAAAATATCATATAAATGCTCATTACGACGGTATTTTACGATAATAATTCGTATAAAATCACAAGTATATAGGCATTTACCTTCTCGATTTCGTGACTGTTTTAGATTTAGAAAATACTAAATATTTTCATTCACTTTTTGATAAAAATGTGAATGGCGCTTACGTTTTTTAGTTTCGAGCACGTTGATTCCATACTAAACGCGGACCCCCTCACCGCTTACCTCAGGCCCGAATAGCTGAATTTTTGCTCACCGCCTAACCCCCCTTGCTCTTTTTTAAATGTCGGATGTCCGATGAATTCTTTAAATCTACTAGCATACGAATTTGTATTTCTCTGAAATTATAACAAGTCGTTTAGAGAGAAACTTTAAAAAAATTATATCGATAAAAAATAAATAAATTGGCCCCTCCCTATCGTAGCGTCCGCGTCGTGCGCTACCCTGTCGATTGTTTTCAATATCAGTTCATTTGAACATGATTAAAAGAATCTTATGCGATGCTTTCATGTTGATATTGTTTGTATGCAAAGTATCATCACTTGCTGAGTAATTAATTTGCATTTGAATCTAATAAATTACGTTTGTAGCATCACATTGTTTCATGTCAGCGCTTCATGAAAAGTATGCCTGTAGATTAGCTCGACGAAATTTAAAATACGACGTTAAAACGACTAATTTAACTCGTAATTTAAAAATAAAAGTTCAATTCCTACGTATGTGCATAATGGGTACCCATATTATGTGATTCATGACAGATTCATACATAGAAGTCGTGATATTAATTTGAATATTTTTTGGTAAAGTCGTTGTCGCTTTTTCCCGATTTCTAAAACCGTTGCTTTCACCTAAATTATACGTGTGTGAACACGAAAAAGTCGTGTTGTTTTTGTGAAATGCGATGTTTTTAAAACTTAAATTCACGAACTGTTGTGTCATATAATTCATATATTATGCATTTGAATCTAAAACATAACCATATTGTATAATTATTATATTGTATAATTTCTGTTACAAATATCTATTTTAACACATAAAATGTGTTCGTAGACTTCAAATGGACGAATTGATTTGCTTGTGTTTTTTACAACCAGAAAATTAATCTGAACATTACCTAAAGCATCTTTTCTTGTATGTATTAAGAACATGATCTCGAATAATAAGAAATAAAATTACGGATAAGTAATCACATACTATGTATCTACCTGGCGCTGTATACAAAATATAAAAGCGTTTTCCTTGAAAAGCTCAAATTATTCCAATCGTGTTGCGATAAAAGATAGAACTAATTGATAAATCCAATATAATTACTTATTATATTTAAATTAATCGCTTATTATATTCAATTCTATTGTGTGCGCAGTGGACACATTCGTCACAAAGAAATGGTCATAAATATGATTATTTTCTAAAAGGAAGTGAATAAAATTAGCACGATATTGAATAATGGTTACATAACAGGAAAAACAATTATTATTTATGTTTATTTATGGAGTTTTTGCCGGTTCTTATCCATAGATACTGCTTTCCGAATCGGTGGTAAATATGTTATAGACGATTCAAAAGTGCTTTAAGAAATTTAATGCATAGAAAATATGGTTTCTATTCTTTAAATGAATTTTTTAAATTAAGATAAACGGCTAATGTCTCTAAGGCTAATGTAGTTATTATTAATAAAAATGTGTTAATTTTAATGTTATTTAAAGTATGTATATTTATATAATCTGTAATGTAATCGCGAAAAATTTGTATGCCAATTGTTTGGCGAATTGTGTGGACTATTTTATTAATAAAATCATGTGACCTTTAGTATTACCACAAATCTGACAAATAAATAATTTGAATTTGAATTTGAATTTTAAAAGTCTAATTGATAAATAATTTTTTGAGTTAGTTCATTTGTGATTGAACTTTGAGCTAAGGCAATTTAATTCTATGAACTTATGACGTGGAAGGGGCAAGATAACGTCTCTCCTTTGATAAGATTTTTTCATTAATTATTATCTATACAAATATTATAAAGAGGAAAGGTTTGATTTTTTGTTTGTTTGTTTGTATGAATTGAATAGGCTCCGAAACTACTTGGCAGATTTGAAAAATTCTTTCACCATTCGAAAGCTACATTATCCACGAGTAACATAGGCTAGGTTTTATCCCTGAAATCCCACGGGAACGGGAACTATGCGGGTTTTTCTTTGAAAACGCGGGCGAAGCCGCGGGCGGATAGCTAGTCATTCATAATTTTAAAACCGCAAGTTATTGTTGCAAAAGCATTAATTTATTAATTTGTGTATTTGCATTTATCCTTTCACATCCACTTTAAGTTGTTTTTTTGTAAAATAAGAAATCGTCAATTTACCGAGAAAATTTATTTGCAAATTGAAAAATCAAAGAGCACTCAAAAACAAGATTGCTTTTAAATTGTCTTATCATTTATTTATTATCTATTCCCATTACCAATTTATTTCGCAAGCAATAAAGAAGTCTTCCGTCTGCATTGTTCCTCAGAGCACCGGCGCTTTATACCAGAACATAATCTGGCCGCGTTTTTATTTTCCTTTTTACACGGAATCCAGGATGTGTGGATATTTGCATGAATATTTATCATAGATATCGTCGGTTATGTCGTAAACCGCATTTTAATGCATTTTTATCTAACACTCTACGTTATAGATATCTAAAACTATGAAAGTGAGCACGAGGCCGGTGTCATTACGTTTTAGTGGGTGTTAAGTGTTTAAAATATACGTTTATGGGCTGTTAAATTTATTACTGAACTAATAAATTGTTGTGTGTTAACTTCTTTTTTTCATTTCATAACTTGGTATGGTTATTTGAATGTTAAATGCCTACTTGAATATTATGTCATATAATGTAGTCATCTTTAATTAAGTTAATAGTTTAATTTATACTTGTACATTATTATTTGCACCTTAAAAAAAGTTAAAAAGCTAGAACTTAAAAGAAAAATTGTTTCGCCTGAAAAAACTCGCCGTTTATACATAATATTTATTTAAATAGTTAATTTACTGCGTAATTTATATACTGATAACAAAAGTTGACTATAATGTATCGTCTATGTCTTAGTTTGTATTTAATCTCACTATTTTATTAACAAATATGGAGTCCAAAAGACCAGGGTGTTGAAACATGATACCTACAAGCTTTTGGTGTTGGAGGCTCCTGTCTCTATAGCCACAGATTATGTTATTACGTAACTATAGCTACCGTACCTCAGACCATAATCAAATTAAATCAAATTAACAGCAAACTAAATAAAATTTGTTACGTGCTACGAATTCATACTAATGTTATAAATGCGAAAGTAACTCTGTCTGTCTGTCTGTTACTCAATCACGCCTTAACTTGTGAACCAATTTGCATGAAATTTGGTATAGAGATATTTTGATACCCGAGAAAGGACATAGGATAGGTTTTATCCCGGAAATCCCACGGGAATGGGAACTATGTGGGTTTTTCTTTGACTGCGCGGCCGATGCCGCGGTTGCAAAGCTAGTTCTCCATAAACATGTACCTTGAAAGCTATGCTTGGAAGTATGAAATTGTTACAATTAATTTTAAACGTTCAAACAGTTGTCAATAAGCTAATTTATAAACAATCATTTGAATTGCCAGCTCGCCCACGTATGCGGTGTTTACAACCCAGTTAAATTAATCGCTTAGTTTTCCCACGAGCGAAGCTTGAGTATAATTTATTAATTTGTTTTCTGCTAACGATCGTACTAATGCGAAAAGCTTTGCCTTTGGTAATGGGATGGGTTATGCAGAAGGGAATCATGCTTGTGTTTATTTTGTGAGTACTTGATGTATTATTTTATTTTTGAGTTGGTGTAATATTGAAAATAATATACAATTAAGTTAAATTTAGAATTTGTTGAGTGGCTTTTTTATGAAAATTTCAAGACACGTTTCTCAATTTGTTTGCTTTGTATTGTAATTGTAATTGTAAATTTCCAAACCTCAACCAATTTTCTCATTATTTGAATGATACTTTGTGATTTTAAATTTACTTTTATATATACTTAGGTTTTAGTTTGTAAGTTTACAATTAACGACTTTAAAGTTATTTATAATATTAGATAATATGTGATATATCTCAGAATTCCGTATGTGTGCATCCTGGGAACCTCTCACCGCCTGCACCGTCACAGGCTTTAACACCGAGCTCGTAATCCAGGCTTGCATATGGATCACGTAGTATGGTAGACATCAATAATTCATTGTACTGCAGTCCGACCGACCACTTCGCAATAACAATAGATCACTGTTTAGCAGGAGCTTTTGTGGTGCAAGTCATAGGAGTATAAGAAGCCAGCCAGCTAGCGAACCCGTAGTTTTTACGGGAAAGCGTAACAAACACCCTTCCTCATAAACTTTCGCATAATTATTATTGTTTGCATTTAGATGTAGATATATTATCTTAACTGGGTACAACAGTTTGAAATCTAATTACAACCAATAAAAGCCAAGAAAAGGCTGTGCACATAACATAGGTACACAATCTTAATTGGCAATACAGCGTGCCGATAAAGATATCATTTATAAAAATCATAATCTAAGTAGTTAATAAGGAAAAGGGTAAGTTAATCCTCGACGGATTTGTGCCAAAGAAAAAATATTGATAAAACAAAAACGAAGTCCTACATATAAAAGTAAAATTACACAACACGAATTTATTAAGTGTATATAAGTTAATACTGCAGTAAAATATAAATTTTTCTTCCATGTATCACTTAGAGGACAATATAATATACCTGTTGCATTTTAAAGCATTGACGTCAAACCGCTCTCCTCTTCTCACTTATTCTACACGATAGCGGGCTGAGCTTTTGTACATTTGACGCCGTAGCGCCACCAATATAAAATGAACTACTCATATACCCGTATTCGCTTATATTAAATCAACCTTGGGGGTATTCTTAGAATGGTCCTGTACATCTATTATGGCGTTCGATATTGGCCTGCTAATTTGAATGACAGTATTTAAACTAATTCGTGTTACTTATGCAATTACATGCCGTAATGCTTGGATAATACCAATTTCGCAACGGGGTTTTGTAAATAATGAAAATGTATGTGGGAAAAGCTAAGCGGAAATTATTTGTATGTATTTATGTTTAATCTGTTTTAATGCGGTTTAAGGTAATTGAGTTTTTAATTTAAAATAGGTGTAAGCAAATTTACAAAGTTTATTTACTTCAAGTGTATAGAAAATCACTAAATTATGAATATTATTTGCATTGGTGAATTTTTAAGAGCTGAAACCAGTGGGCGATCGTGTGTAGGTACCATCGAAGAATAATCGTTAAATCATAACGAAGAAAACTGTAGTTCTCATATCTACATATACCTATTATACCAAAATTCTAGATAGAAAATGTGAGTTATTAACGAATTGTATCTATTTTATTGGAGATTGAGCTGTAAGTACCTACTTTTTATGTAAAAACTTTCATTGTCGTTTTATGTTATTCAACATACATTTGACGTTCTTAAAATTTAACGAAAATATGACGAAATATAACTTTATCTAATTTTTCTGTCAGTAGGTATGCAATAGTTGAAAATTTGCTAGAGCTAGGTATTTATGTTAGGTGTTTATGCAATGCGTTATCGGGTTCACTGGTAGAAATACGTATGAAACATTTATTTGTGACTGGTATGAATATGAAAGTATGTTTTAGTCTGTGTCTCCAGTTCCTCGCTACTCTTTTTACTTACATCTGGTAGTAATAGCAATGGTTATTAAATTGGCTCAAAGGATATTAAGTTTTTCCATATGTACAACAGTTTAGTTAAAGGACAACGATGGAATGTATTATAATTGATACGACATAAATATTAAAAATCTATTTATTTCAATATCACTTAATAAAAATATTTAAATGCAATATTTACACATAGTAATAAAATATGTACAACCATTCTTCACTTAAAACTACTTAGGACGGTACATTACTTACTATTCCTTTGGAATGAACTTTTATTTGGACGGAACCGTTTAAATAAATTAAATTCATATAATAATACTTAAATATTTAATAAAAATACTGACAAATTCTCAAATTATTATTGAGCTTCAACTACTAAAAATACATATCGTCAAAACGATATGAAATATAGATATTCTTAATACTTAGAAAAAGTTATAAAATTAAATGAACAACATTTATTGCACGCGTTGTTTGATGTAGATGAAATAAAAACATGAAATACAACCATTTTTAGTATACATATATTCATATTTAAACAGAAAATTTATTCACAAAACTTTATACTGCAAGCTAACATACCAGTAACAAAAATGAAATGTATATTTTTACATAAACCTTTTCAGATGCGATTACTATTGTATTGTACATTTCCACATGAGGCAATAAAATGATTTTAAATTAATTTATAAATTATAGATTATCAAAAACGATATATTAAGTGACCATAGCTCTCTCAGTTGGCATCGGAAGCATGTTGTAGGTAAATCTTTGGGTGTAGTCCGTCATTTTGAGGTTATCCGACCACGGGGGACTGGGGTTCCATCTGTCCATGCAATCTGTACCCTCTATGGACCCACCGTTGGTTGATAATCGCATGCGTTTTGGTGAAGGGTACTCTGTGCCTGAAATAATCATTTAAGCTTATTAGGATACGATTAAAGATAGTAGATATCCTAGACAAATAAGTGCTTAAAACATGCAAAGTTTTATTATTGTGAACTGGCATTTTTTTAGAAAAGCTGGGATAGTCTCATTTTAAGAAACAACAAAAGAATAGCTAATAAATCATGAGACTGCATCGAGTTAAAATTATATTGAAATATTTCAACGTCTCGTCAAGGTAAGTACATTAACTCAATCAAAAATAATATACCATCGTATGTACTTTCCATGAAATAAATAAAAATAAACAAATATTACCATCCATACAAGTACTGGTGCAAGGTTCTTGTGTGTAGTTCACAGTTGGGTACTGTTCGTAATACTCTCTCTTCCCGGGGTACGCGTATGGGTACATATTGTTTATAGCTTCAGATGACATGTCGTAGTGATTCGGCGATCTATGGAGTTAAAAATAGTTATAATTAAATTTTAATTTATAATAACAATGTGTAATAAGAGAAAAAATAATTTGAGATTTTTATATGAAGTGAATGTGAACCCAACAAATGATCTGTTCATTTAATTTGTACAAATTTCGCATTAGGTATGTATCCTAAAAGCATTATTTATCAAATAAGAAACAACATCCTAAACCATTCTAATTCTTTCATTGCATTAGTATGTGAAACGACGATAATTGATAACCAAATTATAACTTAATATTATTCATGAAAATACGCTCGTCAAATATAACTGGACCGCACATTTCATAAAAATTAAACCACACATAAGCTCTATCTGATTTGGCTCCTTATATGGATAAACAAACCGAGTAATGTTGCGTGAATTGTTCAAAATTTCACCGTATTATCAACTTTATTGTAAGGCAGTAAGGTTCATTAAAGAATTTAGAGTTTCAATGCGTAAATGTTTTGTATGGGTTCACAATAAATATGGTAATGAAAGGTGTCAAATTACGTTGACGCGACGGACGGACGGGTGATGATTTTCTTATTTGTATTCCTATAAGGTTTGACATGACGTGTACAAATTGTGGCGCGCGACCTTGCTTACGTTTATTACAATTTGTACTCTAATTATGAGTTCCTGTGTCTTTTATTTGTTAACCTTATGACGTTGCTATTATATAAGACTTACAGCACGTGTTTAATGACACTATTATTATTGTAGGAAAAATCTACGCAGTTGAGTTGATAGCAAGAGGATATAAATTCAAAACAGTAATTTTGGAACTGAACTTAAGATACATAAAATAAAAATGAAAATATAGCATTTTGGGACTAATAAATGAATACAAAAGTGTTTTACGTATTAGAATTACTCACCTTTCTTCACTAATAGTAGATTGCGGGGAATGCGTAGAATAATCAACGGGCCCTCGTTCCGTATACATTCTTTCACAAACATATTCCTCCGGTTTCTGTACATATGAGACATATCCAGAATACTCTATGTCATTGTTCTCTACATAGTATTCTTGGTAAGGTTCTTGGTAGTTCGGTTCTCGTCGGAAGAACTTTTGGCAGCGGGGGTCTAATATACCGCAAGGTTGATTTTGATAACCGTAGTATTGGTAGAGCCATGAATTTGCCACCATGATAGATGCTTCTTCTTCACTGTTTTGAAGAGAAAATATGGATACAATTATTTATTAAACAATCAACATATTTACGAATGAAAAGAACGACTAATCATCATTAGTGTGCGTTACGCAGAGCTACGGCAATATGGCATATATGGTCTCAAATGTGGACTGAGATATTTTTCTTACAGATTTTTTTGTAGTTATAACATACACAGTTAAGCGGTGTAAAATATAAATGTCCCAAAACATTAGTTACTAATCAATATGATTGAAATAAGTGAATTCGTAGCACATTCATGCTACGCACAAATAGGTACTACGAAAAAAATGACGTATGATATATGCGTATTTAAATTATTGCCCAATTGTGTATAAGCGTAATTAATTGAATCTATCAAACAATATACACACCTTAATACTTGATTAGTAGCTACGATAAATTGCCTAGGTGTGTCCGTGGCCTCTTTGACCTGCAAAACCATGTGTATCCATAGAAACAGGCCGGATCTCTGCTGTAGCTTTACTAAAAGGATGCAGCATTTGTCTTGCTCGGATTGTGTTACTGAAATAAATTGTTGAATTAGATGTCATCGTCAAGGTCACTTTTTATATATTATTTGTTAATTTAGGTAATAGATAAGCTAAATAGATGATATCTACAATTCTACATGAATTTGTATTTACTTGACAAAATGTTCAATGTCAAAATAAATATTCTTCCAAATATTAGGCAAATTAACCAATAGATCTATTGATAGAATATGTTTAATATTAGACAATTGAAATTGAACATTTAATTAATAATTTTTTACCACATGTGAAGCAAGTGATGCAGGAATTTTGCGTAATATTATTGAATATTAACATTATTCAATAGAATATAAAACAGAATGCTATAACAATGGTTAAGCGATAGTGACCCATAAGCCTTCCTCTGCTTATCCCATAATTTAATATTCTATTCAGATCTCAAATTTCAATAAAGGTTGGTGTAACGTGTGTAATTGATTGTGTGTCTTGCAATAACTTTCCAACACAAGGTTGACTTACGATACAGTAAATATTTTAATGAAGGATTAAAAAAATATTAGATAATAATCAGTAAATTATCTTACTTAATTTATGTTTGGCCTGAGCTTCCCGTAAACTATCCCAATGTAGTATTTGGTACCACGAGACATCAACTAATTCTGATTTCTTCCATCCTAAATACCATTCACCACTGAAACAAAATAAACTCATTAACAACCAGATAAATTATGCTTTTTTTGTAAGAAATTAAAAAAAAAGAATTGAG
Source organism: Colias croceus (assembly GCF_905220415.1). NCBI lineage: Eukaryota > Metazoa > Arthropoda > Insecta > Lepidoptera > Pieridae > Colias > Colias croceus. The sequence goes on along the minus strand of NC_059556.1, from coordinate 6,093,271 downwards.
AGGGATGTTTCACGTACTAATGTACAAATAAGTGTCAAGTATGGCCAGCGGCATGGGAGGAACACTTACTTGGTGTCAATGTGCAATATCTTCATGTCCATGGCATGCACGGTGGTGAAGACGTTGGTAGCGCCGTGCACCACGCACTCGCGCGTCTCGGGCATGGCTAGCGGCGTGCACGACGCCAGGAACACGGGCTCGTTGCGGCTGCATAGCGGGAGATATGACACGTAGTGTCCTCGGACTAAAACTACCTAAAATATAGAAAATATCATATAAGTAGGCATATGGTGTATACTTTGAAAAACGATTGGTATCATAAGTATCTTAAAGTTCTACTTCAACAGCATTTTGTTTGTAATTATAACTTACTTTTTGGTCACCAAATCTCATTTGTCGCCTGGCGTTCCTAGACACGTTCATTCTACAAAAGAAATGCCTATTCTTTGGTATATTTTCAGTCTCTCCGTTGCTCCCTCTATTCAGTTCCAATTGAACCATTTGGTGGTCTTGTCTGTCTATTATATCGTACACGCTGTCTCCGTGTATTAATAAATCTTCCTAAAAGAAAAATAAAGCAATGCATTAATATAAACAATATTATTCGCTATAAATGCAAACTTACTTACTTATGGAAATGTCTATTCAGGATTACATAATCTAACCGATCTAACTATAAAATTATATAATTAAAAAAACAAAAACAAACCATTGAGTGTCCCAAGTATTCCGCCGCATTTTCCGATATGTAGAGCAGTTTGCCATTCTGTGTCATCATCATCATAAAACCGTTCATAGCCTGAAAGACATTGTAAGTGTCAGTACATACTGATTTTAATGTTTTCACGGTGAACGCTCATAAACTTGAAAAATATACCTTCGAAAATCCGATATTAGGTGTGGGAGTAGGTTGTTCCTGATACTGATAGCTGAAGTCGTGACTCTTAAACACTAAAACAGAAAGAAAGACGGAATTATGGGTGAAGTAATAGCAACTAGAGATAAGATAGCGAACTAAATGCATTTTAAACGTCTTAATATGCCTTTTCGTGACTGAAGGTGAAACAAAAAGTTTTGGAGACGTTTTCAAAACATGGGATGAGATTTTGGATAAGCTGTACGTGATGAGTTTCGACAAACATGTGGGACATGGGAAGCATGCTTTGGGAAATTTTACATGATGAAAGGAAAGGATTTGACCTGTAAAGGACTTTTGAAGATTGAATTTGCTTATCGTTTTTATATCGGCATGAATTTATACAGTTTCGTATGCGCGTGCAATACATAAAAATATATACGTATTATATTTTGATGAGCAGTGTTTTATTGACTGGGTTTTTTATTGTGGTTTTCTTACAATGATTTCAGATAGATTAGATATAGACTATAGTGTATTTTATTCCCTCTTTATATATAAAATAAATAATAAACCGAAATTTTACTGTTTCAGCGAAATTGATATTGATACTAAATTATATTTGAAATAAACTATGAAATTTAAAAAATTATAGCTTTAATCATAAAAATTGAAGAGGACATTTTTGAAAACACTTTATGTGTAATTTTTTTAAAAGTATTTTTAATCAATGAACTCACCTTGTTGGAAATAGTTCATTTTCCTCACATACACACATACTAGAGCCATAAGCTGTAGCTGAGACAGTCTCTGCCGAGTGGATGGTGGTAGTGGTAGTAAATCCCGAAGGTTTGAGATTTCCGCGTTGATCAGATCTCGGCGCATTTTGCTTGCGCCCTTTGTTGATTTTGTAGGCTCGAATCTAGATTAAAATTGTTCTTGTTATCATATTTACAATTAATTTGTTACAATTTTTTATTTTTTTTATAGTTATTGTTATTGTAACATAAAGGATTGTTCTTCAACTGCCACCTGAAATATGGACCACTGAAAATCAGCAGCGTCTGCTTATCAGATGATGCGTAATATGCTAAGAAGTCTTTCTAACTGTGACCAAATGTAGTTTTATTATATATTATTATGTAAGAAAGCGTGATTCTTTCCTAATAAAAAACATTTATCCTGATATTATTTATGTTATTTCTTATTTTCTAAATATATAAGAAACTAGCTTTCCACCCGCAGCCTCGCCCGCGCAGTCATCATCACCCGCATAGTTCCCGTTCTCGTGGGATTTCCGGGATAAAACCTATCCTATATCCTTTCTCGGGTATCAAAATATCTCTATACAAAATTTCATGCAAATTGGTTCAGTAGTTAAGGCCTGATTGAGTAACAGAGAGACAGACAGAGTTACTTTTGCATTTATAATATTATATAGTATGGATTTGTTAACATTGATTATGCTGTTATAGTGCTGTTATACTTCAGATATTCGTGAGATTAGTTTGAAAAAGGATTCCATAATATTTTGGTTTTCGATTCAATAAAGCAATTATAAACTAGGAAATCTTAAAAATTAATACGATACAATTGAATAAATACATAGTCTTTACATTTGTATGCATTTTAGGTAATGTAAAATACGGGAGTTGTTTTTACTTTCTTTTAAGTATTTTCTATTAGAGTCATAAAATATTGTATGCTAATTCATTTCTTTGACTTCCTTCAGAATAGGTTTTGCTTAAAATTACAAAACTATTAAATAATCTCTATCTAAACCCACTAGGAAACGGGTAGAATGTAAATTTATCCCTAGAATAATTATTAGAAAAGATCCAGCCGGATTTGTATACAATGTACGGATATACCGACGGACAGGTGTCGAGTGTCGGCTCGTATAAAGATATCACAATTCTTGCAAACATTAGAATGATAATAATATCGCTTTCGACGGAAATCATGTGTAAATTTATAGCTTTACGCTCTTCTATAATTATAATATCGATATTGTAATGCAAATCCAACCTGGGGCTCATTCTAATGCATTCAATTTCTTTTCCTATATCATGATAATGAATACAAATTATAATGCGTGTTATCGTTGTTTATTTCATTGTAAATGCTGCCTGTATTGATATAATTAATATTAATATCGGCTGTGAGATGAAAGTAATTATTGTGCTGGGAATTGCAAAGTTATTGAATAATTCTATTATCTATCTATACATATAATAAATCTGTAGAAGGGTCAATTCTGTACATTGAAAATATTGAAAAAATAAATAGCAGGGGGTGTTCCTGGATCGATACCAAGCCCAAATATGTGATTAAAAAAAATTTTGTCTGTCTGTCTGTATGTTCAGGCATCACGTGAAAACTAACGGTTCGATTTCGATGAAACTTGGTATAATTATACCTTATTATCCTGGGCATAAAATAGGATACTTTTTATCCCGGAAAAATACGTAGAAAAAAAAATCGTAATTTTTCTTAATTTTTCCGCGCGGACGGAGTCGTGGGCGGAAGCTAGTATTACTTATATCTACTTAGTTTATAGTTGTTGTTTACTATACAGGGGAAAAATTAAATAGTTTATGATTTTACATACAAAATGTAGTTGTATATGTCTGAATAATATAAAGAAATCTTGTAGATAATAAATACAATCTTTATTAAAGAGAGAGTTTGTTCATATTTTTAATGAAAAATTACCAAATCATACCATATACGTTTAATAAAATTGTAACGTGCGTTCTTTATTACTTCACTTGAGAATATCATTGACAGATTTCCTTATTGACCAATAAATAAATTAGTATATATTAGTGTTAAATTAACACCATTCAAAGATACTGTTGATTATATTTCAATTAGACTGCGCCTATGAATCAACTCATACAAAACAACTAGCTGCGCTCCGCGGTTTCACCCGCGTGGCTCCGCTCCTATTGGAATTAGCGTGATGAGCTCCTATTGGTATAGCCAATAAGGCTAAGGCCTAAAGGCTTCTTCGATTAATGGACTATCTATCACCCAAAGAATTTTTCAAATCAAACCAGTAGTTCCTGAGATTAGCGCGTTCAAACAAACTCTTCACCTTTATAATATATTATCAAATTTTAACAAATTTATTATCTTACCCTAAACACTACCGACAAATTAGAATACAATAGATAAGATAGAAAAAACGGTTTCCCAAACCCTCAGGCATTAAAAGGAAACTATTTGACTCGTCGGCATATACACTACGAGCCCTTTTATCTTAAACTTTTGTCTTTTTACGATCGTTTGAACGTAACCTTTTTAAGGTTTGATTGTGGGAAGTGAACGATGATTGGTGATCGTTTTGTTAATTTGATGAAACGATTGTTTGCTTTTTATTGTTATTGGGGCTAATGTGTGTGGTGTTTGACATATTTTTTTTCGTTTGGAGTAATAAAAGTTAATGTGACAATGAGCGGTTTTATTTTTCTTTAAATCTAAGTTTAACTTGATAACTATTATCTAATCTGTGGTTTAACCTTACTTCAACTTTGTATTAAGGGTTTTTGTCAACGTCTATGACGTTCATTTTTCATATTTCATGTGAAAATTAAAAATGTAGAGACATAATTCAATAAAAATCCATTATTTATTTTTTATAGTATTTCTATTAACCGTACACCAAGTTAACTTTACATAAATTACGTAAACTTAATACACATTTCTCCGTATATCATCGAGTTTAAGGGCAAAAAGTGAATTCCTTACATAGTTGTTAGAGCCTCCAGCGTTTCACGGTGTCCGCGTTACACCGTGTAAATTCTTCCGATTCAGTTTGACCATCTGTTTTTGTGGGAGCACGTGTTGTAATGCTATGTAAAAACATTTAAGGAATTTTAAGGAAGGGCATTAAATTCCGCGGTGTACTTGGATTTAAAAATTTGAGGTTTTATAAGAGACGGGGTATTAAATTTCTTGGTGTTTTACTTGGGTTTAAGGCATATTTCGAGCTTTTATTGGAGATGCTTTTTAATATATTCGTTATTAATATATGTATAGCACTATAGTCTAATTTATAATTAAGACGTATAAATTTTAGATACCCTCAAACTCTAATTCAAAATTGTATTTATTTCACTAGATTTTAGCGCTCCGGAACAGTTTCGGAAATAGATTCTACAGAGCTTTACTCCTTCTTTGGGGCAATGGCTATTAATTTAAACTTACTGTTCTAATCAATATGTTATTCATTAATTCAAATAAATAATCATAAAACCCGTATTATTTAAAGTAATTTGTACCTACTGATATTCCATAATAAGAAATAATAAGATATTACATATAGGTATTAGGTAGGTAAGTATGCTTTTTACGCACGGCAATCGCGGCTGCGTCCCTCCCTTGCCTCTTTGCTAACCACCGTGACTTTTACACTTTTATTTATTTTAAACTTCAATCTGGGATTCTCTAAACCATTATAGATTATTTATATTGTGGTAATATTGGTTACTTTGGTTATTAACTATGTGTTATGAATGAAAATTACTACTCCTGTGGATTTCAGTTGGCAATGTTTCAAGTTCATACTTAGGTTATGCTATAGAATATTAGAATTATTTAATTATAATAATTATTATATATATTTGTATAAAGGTAAAAGTTAAAGTTTATTAAAATTTTCAATAACATTGGGTCGTTATATAGATCTATTTTAATTTTTATTTGGAATAATAGTGTAGGAGCTTTTTGTAAGAACGATGAATTTTTAATTATAATTTTTAATTACTTGTGTGTTAAATCAATAAAGGTTTTCTTATTTACACAGAATATACTGTTTCTCTGCAAACAATTGTTTATTTAATTACGAAAAATACAATAATTTTAATCTGACGAAAGGATAAATGTGAATGTAAGTGATATTCAGCCTCTTTCAGGCTTATAACTTTCTTGATGTGGATATAATGTGAAAGCCTCTTTAGCTTGTTCTTTTTCACAGCTTCAAGAAAAGTAGATCTACTAAGTAAGTTAATATAAAGTTAAAATAACCTTAAAACTATCCGAAAATAACCTTAACAATGCAAAGCTCATCATTGATATAAAATGCGATAAGACTCTCCATAGAGCCAATCATAGCCCTCTGAATATTTCGTAATAACATTTCTGTACACATGCAAGGAATAATCATTCCTTAGCAGTTACAATAGACATGATTACTTGATAACATGATAATTCTGTCAAAGGTACGCGCAGTTTGACATAATGACGACTGGAGTATTTTATCTCGATCGACGGACAGACAAAATGTACCGAGATATAGATATCGGATCTACGCTTCGTTTCTGTAATTGTGATTTGGAGTTGCTTGTTAGAAAACTTTACAACGAACTCTACGGTAAAGTATGCACTTTAAATTGCGCTTGTTTTTATGTTTACAAGAGGAAATTAGGGAGGATATTGTAGTTATTTTATTTATCTGACATCTGAGATTTTAAAGATAACGGTATAGTGAAAATCTATACTAATATTATAAAGCTGAAGAGTTTGTTTGTTTATGCACTAATCTCAGGAACTACTGGTACGATTTGAAAAATTCTTTCAGTCTATGTAAATAGCCCATTTATCGAGGAAGACTATACATAATTACGCTAAGACCAAAACGAGCGGAGCCTCGCGGGTGAAACCGCGAAGCGCAGCTAGTATTAAATAATAGGGAGCGGAAAAGCTTTTCTATTAATCCTAACAGCTTCACTGTGACCTTTTCATTGTATATTACATTACATACATTATATATTAATTAATATGCAATATTTCAAATATATTTAAAAAAATGCACTAGGAACAAGAAGAGTGTTTCATTTTTTAAATATAAAATTATAAAAGCTCTATTCAATGTTCACTTCACTATTTTTTTACGTTTTCCTCCGACTATTTGTTATTTTCATGTCATAATATACTAATTAGATATATTTGTATCGTCACAATGTGTACTTATATATTTTCGTACAAGGCTCAATTACATAACACGCCAAGTCACACGAGATCGGTACATGTGTGCTAATTTGTCACTTATTTCTATTATCAGCTGAATTGCTAGCGCTGTGACGTCACAAGTTTGCTTTAAACATATGTTATTATATTAAACACTTTTTAGTTATGGAAAACTTCTTTTTGGAAGGCGGATTCTTTTTAATGCGTTGAAATTGTGTATTCCCGGCGAATTTGAAGAGAATATAATTTAACAAAACTGTAAACATTTGTTATTGTCACGATATGTTTTATAAGGTTTTTTGTGTTTATTAAATTATAATTTCTAAACCATTGATAACTTCTTATTTCTTAACTCGAGTAACTAATAATATGTTGTATGAATATTTTTTCAGAAGTGACAAAGTTAGGCTTTAATATAAGTTCAGTTTAAGCTATGCTATTAACTTTAAAAAGGATGTGATTGGAAATTATGTCCACAATTTAGTTAATAGGTATGTTAGAAGCATTCAAACCCAAACTCAAACATTTATTTATTCAATTAGACTTCTTCTAGAAGCAGTTTTGAATCGTCATACCATATTTTAACATTTACCACCGATTCGGAAAGCAGTTTTCCATTTTTTATATAAACTTGATCTGAGTTCCTATAAGATTACACACTAAACGACATTATAATTTCATTGTTACATAGAGCTATTGCAAACTCATTTATATTTAAATAATTTGCATAAAATGTTCACAGCGCGGCCAAGTTATGAGAACTGTATCTTACGTTTGTGTAATTATAATAGCTTTTGAATAATTAATTACGCGTTGTTGATTGAAAACATTGTAAGTAAGACTTAATGCAGTTTCGAAGTAACGAGATATTACGTGGCTATAGACAGATTAAAGAATTAATATAATAGAATGGGACTAGTTCGTTAGTACTTCATAAATATGTAGCAGAATTTCTATTTAGTTTGTGTGTGTTTTTGGTTTATATTGATTGATATTATTTTAGTGTTTCGGATAGCGAAATTTCATTGTTATTTTCTTTATTAAGATTAGGTATCTATTATTTATTAATCTACGATGTACGACTTATTTATGAGTCTGATATTGAGAAAGAAATAATTATGTTATTATCAATAGAACTTTTGTTTAGTTTCTAATTTAATAAGCCAGCCAGAAAAGGTTTCTGATATACCTACTTACAGGAAAACTTTTCATGAAATAAATTGATTGATTTCATGAAATGTTACCAAATTAATTAGTAATTAATTTATCTAAAAAAGCTCTCTTTTTTGTGTTTGAACTTTGGCGATATTTCGGAAAGGTATTTTTTGCACCATAAAGTAGAGCTAAAATATTCTTATAAGAAACTTTAAAACAGTAGAATTGAATTGATGTTATTTTTAATAGTTAAAGCGTTATTATTTAAATTGTACAATAAATACTATTTAAAATAATACAATAATATTACAAAGAAAATATGCAAACAAATATAAAAATCATTGGAAAGGTACATATTTTAAAAAAGTAGTTAATTCACAAACTTTGTATTATATAAATGCAAGTGCTAATTTTACTGTATTATATTGTTATAAAAAATACTAATAAATAAAAATCTAATAAAGTACTATGAAAAAATAATTAAAAAATCTTACCTTAAAAACATTTTGACAACACTAGCTTCCTTTAACGATAAAGTTCTCACATAAATGTCAGTTCATAACGATAAATTAAATAAAATAAAAATAAATAAACACGACCACACAGTCCGAACGATCAAGACTTAATGATTGCTCAATAAGGACGAGCCTTTTCATAAAAACTCACAAAATTAATGTCATATTCGAACCATAAAAATAACCATAAACAGCACGTGTCCGACATAATTTAACACCTATGCCTCACAGAGCGTTAGAAAAAAAAACTATTTTGAATTTCGAACCCCTAATGATAACGCGTCAATTTATGCGTAAGCTTTTTATTGGAATGAGATTAAGGACCGATACTAAAGCTCCGATACTTCCGTGCGCGAGCGCATCAGGACAACGACTATAAAAAGGCTTCGTAGTAAACCTCTCTTTCCCGCGCGCATTTTTCTTTTTTTCATCAAAAACGCGCCCGTGCTTGTGACCGGTCGGCACAAAGCCAATTTAAAAAACTTTAAACAGTTTTGCCCTGTCATCAAATACAAGTATCTTTTTTTAGGGAAAACTTTCTGATTATGAACAATTTTATTTTGGGGTTTGTCAACCGCGTGTGACAAAGACAGCTAGTGTTCTCGCGTTTTTCCGCTCGTTACCGCGGGAAAGAAATAGAATGAGTTATTTTCTGACGGCATCGCTTTAGATTAATGAGTCTGAGAGAGATGTAAGTAATGTAATTACTGGAGGTTTGCGTAAAGGAGACGGTATAATGATCGAACGTACGGACAGTTATTGATAACGTAATGTGCTTTTATTTGCGAGGGATTTGCTGTAGCGTGTGATGCATGGTTAAAGTTAGAGTTAATTGTATTTTAATGAGACGGTTTTGAGGCGACGTTGGGAGTGATGAGTTACGACGTTTTGTTGCCGAGGCATTGCTTATATGGCAGGTGTTTTAATTGCAGTGTGAATGTGTACTTGTGGTTGTTATGTGATCACTATGTATGTGCATATCGATTTCTATATAGTGTAAGACTTTGTTTGCTAAGAAAGCAAATATATCTAGTGTTTATAATATTATATAAGTACTCATGAATAAATAAATATATTTTATTATACCATAACGTAGGTAATTAGGAATACTTTTTATAATGTCTTAACATATTATATTCTGATGCAGATATGGAAGCTAAATTGCTTATTTTATTATAATTTGTCACTATATTTTGTTCAAAATTTGTTACAGATGATAAAAAACTGCCTTATTTCTTTGAATACGTTTTTCTCGTCATTGATCTAATTATTTACCTCAAACGATCGATTATACGATCAAGTTATTTGTTTATATAATGACTTTAGAAAGCCAACTTTAAATAAATTTAATACTTATAAATTTGCATATTTTAATTTTTAAGGAATCTATTTAATAAACTCAACAGATGCCATACGTATTCCCTTAACCTTTCGATGATATTCATGTTTATCTCATAATGAGTAAAAAAATGCAACGTCGAGGCGCCTTTGTCCCTAATACTTCGAATTTGATAAAGGGAAAAATAAAGCGCACTAAATAAAGGCTCGTCGCCTGCAGGCAGCTACCGTGTTACCCGAGATAAACACGGTAATCACGCTCATCTTCCTAAACAACTTTGCCGTCCATCTTCCAATTTATACTGTGGCTTTATTGAAAGATGGATAAATAGCGCATGTCATTGTGATCATGTTGTCAAGGGATTGAAATGGAGTGCGGATTAAATACCTACGTAATGTGTAGAGGTTATAAGAGCTTTGCTGAGCTTTTGTAAACTATTGTACAAAAGCGTAATAATTTCTCATATATGAATTTCCTTGTGTTGTTTGAAGTTGAAGTCTAGGTTCTATGGTCAATGCTTTAAATAACTCTTGATTAGATTTTAGAATTGCATCGCTTTATGAGCGACGACGCAAGTTCTTGTGACATAATGGAAAGTTTGAATAGGTATGTTTTAGACGTAGTATTTACGATAAAAAGTGGTAAGTTCTTTTACAATAACAAAGATTTTGTTTGGTTTTTTACTATGTACCTAAGTATACCGAATAAGTGTAGAGACGGCACTATTAAAGTAAATTTTTTGTTATTTATAGAAAATTTTAATTGATTTGATATTAATTACTGGAATGAGCTCTATGAAAATACTTCAATACTATTTCGCTTCGTATATGATGATACCTTTTTAACATATTTTATCATCCACATTTCACCAAAAAGTAAACAATCATGCTAACCTCTTCAGAAACCCATTAGTACCAAAACTTCTATGTTCAATATTTATCCATAGTGTGACAAATGAGAAACAAAGCTTTCGTGCCTATTAATTATTTATCTTCAATATAATAATATGATGACACACGTATATATTATGATCTATTTTTAACATTTATTTCCACACTTCACCAATCAAGAAAAAATCAGACAAGAAACCTTTCAGAAACACAAAAGAAATAAAGCTTGTGCTTTGTGTCTATTTATTAATCCTTAAATTCGCTAAGTACCTAAAAGTGCAAAGCTCAACTTCTACAAAATATAATGAAACTATAATTAACTACAATGTTCCGTTACCAGTCGGCATTACCTCTACAAGGATAAAGGGATAAAGGCATTTCCGATTTCGGTGGTATCAAAGCTCGTCGCGGTGACGTCTGGGCGTCGCGGGTCATTAGCTGCCTGATCACGTGTCCCTAAACATTGCCACGTGCGATCTGCACCCTTATACAGTATGTGGTTTTTTGGTTAGATATAATATTTCATATAATTAAGTATTTAATGAAGTAGTATTGATGTGGAGGGATATTCCTTATTAGTATGTAAAGTCAAGATAGTATGTAGAGTCGACTTTAACTACACAATTCATTTTTTTTTACCTTTTATCCGATTGGAATATTAGAATTGAATGGATTTAAATTTTACATAATTCGATAAAAATAAAACATATTATGGTACGTTTATTTTTATTTTTGTAATTGAATATATTATTTCTGAACTATTTATTATATTTATTTAGTTAAATTCTTTAAAACAAATTTCTTCTAAACCCAACTTTAAAATTACTACTCTAATCGATTCATCACCATTCATAAGCCATACAACATAAAATAATAGAAAAGAACTAAATCTAAGCTTAAAATTTGCTCTACTCTAATCTAATAAGCTCCTATCATAAGCCTCACAAACGTAATCATCCAAAATATTTCAATCCATCATTTCAACCAAATCAATTAACATCGCAATTTTAATCAACCTCTATCTCGTACAAGCGTCGTATTTAGTAGTAACCACTACCAGCAGGGAGGTCCAGTAAAGGTGCCGGCGTGACTTACAAAATCACGTACCACCCTAATGTAAACAATAGACAAAGGACCCGACAGATTATTAGGCTAGCCGATGCTTATCGTTGTGCGTACTGAGAAACGGTTGGGTGCTCTCGTTTAGAATTTTTTGACTAAATACGTTTGGATGATTGTATCTGAATGGTTCTTGTACAGGGCTGAAAGCTTTCACGATGAATGTAGTCTCTGAAAGTTATCTTACAGGCGAACAGGTGATATAAGAAAGAAAAGCTGTTTTATTGCCGCGCTAGTTATATTAGATGTAGCAGATTTATTATATAGCTTTACTCGTTGAATGGACTTTACATCACAAACATAATTTTTCAATGCAAAACAGTACTTTCTGAGATTAGCACGTTTAAAAATTATTAAGATGTCTATTTGAGGACCTGATTTGCATATTAGTTAAAGCTTAACATACTATGCGTAAATTGTACCTTAAATTGAAAAAATAAAATAAAATCACAAAGTTTAAAGTTAAAGCTCTACATTTTACTTAGTTTCAGTAAGCAATCGTATATAAACACGGTCACGGGCCAAGTTTGAACTGGAAAAAACAGGCAGGCTGCACAACTATTTTAACCCTTAATTATACCATATGTCCTTGACCCCCGGTTCCACCTGTCCCGAACTTGACCTCGGGAGGCTAATCAACGAAATCGCGGGCGGGCGCTCTCCAGTGATTTAATGCCCTCGCTAATTATGGCTTGTTCAAATTGTACCTTTCTCACGGATACTCCGGGCAGATGGCACCAATGTTTAGCAGCATCTTGATAGTTAAACGACGTTTAATCTCAATTTGAAGTGTATGGAAAATTAAGCTATGGAAATAGAACGATCGATTTGCCACCGCATAAAAAATGTGAATTTATATTAAACAGAAAATGAAGTATGATTTAATATTTTGTCCATATAGCATATAATAAATCAAACTTTACACACAAATTGATACATTCTACCTAATAACATTAAGATTAGTTTTATTTACATAGTTGTAAAATTTTAAATGACAACCATATTATGAGGACATTTCGTATATTGTTCCAGTTCTTGAAGATCTGGCCAATACATTTACATAATTTTATACATTGATGGAACTGCAAAAAAAAAATATCAGCTTAAATTGTTTGTTGTCATTGTTTGTGGGAATTTCAAATTGATACATAAACTTATTTCAATGCTAACTATTTTAGTGATTAATCTCAGTTTAACCAATTGTAAAGCCTGGCCAAGATGCGATTGAACCAGACTGTACCTTACTGCATTCGCTATACTTATTCCGTCTGCTCTAACCTGTTACTCGACCAACCTTAACTATACATCCCTCCCTTTCCCCCATATTTAATTTATTATAAGTTTATCTCTGTCTGCAATCTCGGGTCAGACCAACATATTACCGTAATGGTACTTAAACACATATTTAAGTAAAGATTCTTTTTACTAAAAAGTTTCGTATGTTCATTCGTCGATTACAGTCCAGTGCGATGTTGGACGTGAATTACTGGATTTGCATTTATAGGCTTCTGTTAATGATACTGGATTTAAAAATACTGTTGTATATTAAGAATGAAGAAATTTGTATGCATGTAAATTCTGAAGAAATAGTATTCTTCAGAATTTACATGCATACAAATTTCTTATTATTTTTCACAAAAATGATTAAATTGATTTGTATGTAATTTTATATTCTTCTGTGTCAAAAATATGAACGTGATGAACATCAGGGACTTTTGAAAAATCAACTTAAATTTTGAAATAGTATAAAAGAGAACAGCGGAATACGAAACATGTGTTTATTTAAGATTAATACAATATTTTATAATTAATAAAAAAATAATTATACTTTGAAGAGGTTACTTTACTTAATGTTTAAACTGTGGACAGCCTTCCATGTCGTCAACGTGAGCGTAAACTGAAAATGAAAACAAAGAATTGTTGTTGTAAGTAACTATTTGATTTCAGCATACCTACTTAAACAAACTCTGTCTTGCGACTCTACATTATTAATTATTATTTTTATTATAATGTAAGCACCTAACAAAAATATTTACATTGTGTCAGTTATCTTTATGCATTCAACTTAATGTTAAAAAAGTATCTAAATGAAAAAGAAAAATAACCTGAATTTAATTTTATGATAACTTTTTGTGCACGTATAAAATGTAACTAGGTAGAAAAAAAGCCAGATTAAACTGAGCCACTCAAATAGTCTGGTTAACAATACTTCACCTTGATTAGTATCACACGCGAATTCCAATAAATCACACAGATCGAGGAACGTTCTGGTATCCTCGCCCATTCTTCCGCAAATAGGTATCGTGTCGTGGATACACGTGTCCGCCAGATTGCAGAATTGGTCCACTTTGTTCTGGAAATTGTATTTTTTTATATGAATTATGTTATGGAAATTATATGTATTTCTGTAGTCAGTTTAAAGTTGTGATGTTGATTGAATTTTGGAAGCTTTGGTTTTGTTATGGGGTTGTCAAGTTAAGGAAAATAACGTAAAAAAACGAATAAAGAAATGAAGAGATTTTTTGGTTGTGTGTTCGTTACGATTTAACTCGAAAACTACTTGAAGTACTATAAAAAATATTTTTACCATAAGAAAACTTTGTTTATCTTTTGTTAATTACTAGATATACATATAAATAGAGAAGGTTATTAATCTTGTTTACTATTATTAGATACTACGTAATTTGAGATATTACTCAAATCAAAACGAGACTTTATACCTTTATCTGATAACAATTAATAACAACAATACATAATACTTATTAACTCTAATAAAGTGTAAAATAAATTATTACAGGTATAATATCCGCCTGGCCACAAACAATTACATCACTTATGTTAATTATCGACTATAAATATAATTAAGTGCACATTTCAATGGTATCTTGTAACGTTGGATATACATAATATTTATAGACCTTTGCAATATATATAGATACTTAGATATTATTACGTACTTAATTGAATCGTATGTCAACGTTTATCCATACTAATATTATAAATGAGAAAGTAACTCTGTCTGTCTGTCTGTCTGTTACTCAATCACGCCTTAACTACTGAAGCAATTTGCATGAAATTTGGTATGGAGATATTTTGATACCCGAGAAAGGACATAGGCTACTTTTTATTGCGAAATATGTACCACGGGCGAAGCCGGGGCGGACCGCTAGTTTTGATATATGCGGCTTCTCGTGTTTCTTAATTGTATGTGTGATAAATTTTTAAGCTGCCAAAAAATGGTGATTTAAAATAAAAAGAAATAATTAAACAACGTGGTAAGTGAAAATATGGTCACGCGTAGAAAAAAAAACATGATATTTATTAGTTAGGAGACTTCAAAAGCTCACAATGTTCAAAAAAAATTAAAGCTTTAGTAGTCAAAGCCGTACGTACGAACGTACCTGGGACCGCGTCCGGTTGGGCGTCCTAGGTACCGCTGGAAAGACGAAATCGCCAAAGACCCTCCAAATCGAAAACTGGCAAGAGTTGGCGCAGGATAGAGTAAAATGGAGGCTCTTATTGTCGGAGGCCAAGACTCACTTTGGGTCCCTGCGCCACTCCAGTAAGTAAGTAAGTAGTCAAAGCCAAAAATGTGTTTATAATAATCATTGCATTAGTCTCTACAAATTGTACTTACTGGTGGAGTCGACAAATGATCTGGGAAGTGTGCCAATACGGTGAGAGTAAAGGATATCCATAGTAAATCTGAAAGTTTCGAAGCCTTAATATTTACCTTATATTTATAACAGTACATTTATGAATATACGATTTGTTCATAACAGTTGCCAAATCATTTTTTTTTCTAAAATTATAATATGAATTTCTTACATACAAGAAAGAAAAAGCTTAATTAAATTTAACAAATGGTTGTTTGTACCTTTAAAGTTTCAGAAACACAATAAATTGATAAATACTATGTACTAGGTAAACAGAACCTAATAGGAGATAAATGGTAATTAACAACGTAAATTATCTTCAAGCTACCTATCGGATATACTTACAATGAATGATGATGTTAAACCACATCCTCGTTTAGTTTGATCAGTAAAATGATAATATCCGATGTGTTCATGTTGCGGTTAAATTATATTTATGAATTAACAATATATAGTACTAAATACATGCACTTATTATCAACATTTGGTCCGGAGTTTTAACATAATTGGATTAATTTTACTTACAACATTTTTTTTACCTTTATTAGCCATGATTTGATAGTCACTTATTACGCTTATATTTAGTATCTTTTTAATATTTGTAAATAAGTTTCTTGAAATTTAATTTATATTGTTAGACAAAGAATCGTGCGCACGTGTTTTAGATTGGTTTGTACCTATAGGCACAGGTTCAGGTAAATAGGTTATTTTTATTTTCCTCACTACTTCATGCAACAAATGCGGTAGTTACTATATTACTTCAGTCTGTCTGTTACTTTCACAAAGTAATATGTTGATTAGGATATGAAAAATTGTATGTTACGTGTTTGTCGTGAGCATCGCCAACTTTAACTTAAATTCTGCGGCTGGTTGCAGAGCTTGACCGACCGTCAGTGCGTACCGTCGGTCCTGACGATACGCATCAAGCACTGATGGTCGGTCAAGCTCTGCAACCAGCCTGCCTCTGAAACGTTGTGATTGACAGCACCTTATTTTTTTCAGCATTATTTTTATATTTATATGTAACTAAAGGTATTTTGAAAATAATACATGCTGTAGGTATGGTAACACTCATGTAAAATGCACATTTTACATACATGAGTATTTTTTTAACATGTCTTGACCTTAATATAAATCTTGATTTATATTTCATAAAGTGTTGACTAGTATATGCTCCACATAACATTCAACATAAAGTGTATGTTTTGATTCAATATCCTGGCTATAATAGTTATGTTAACGAACGTAAACTAACCTAGTCATTGTAGCCTAGATCACTGATAGTGGTATTGGTGTTAGTAATGATATTTAGAATACTGTGGACTAGTGAGTTGTTTTACCTTATTTATATAGCAGTGACTAATTAACCCCTTACCGCATACAAAGCCATATATGGACGACGAAGTTTATGAATTTTTTATAGGCTAACTATAAACAATATCTAAAAAAACTACCTTACATCTTAAACAGCATTTCATCGAGAATTGGAATGTAATTAATTTATACAGTGTAAATATTATCCATCAGATATACTATAGATTTAGTCTAGCGCGTGCGACGGTTTGGGTGCGCGGAAAAAACCATGATTTTCAAATTAAGATTTCAATATCAAAAAGGTGAGTAAAGCCATGAAAAAAAATATTACTTCATTCTTTAGTCTTTCTAAAATAAGGTAAAACATTTGGTTAGGTTGTTTTTTTTGCTTTAATCATGTTTTTTTGTACTTTTCCAAATCTGTCATATTTGGCTTCGTATGCATTCCGTCCAAAATATATTATGTCATATGTGGCTTGGTATGCATTCAAGGATACTTTTACTGATTGTTCCAGTATCGATCCTGGACACTTTTATCTCACTGCCAAGCATGTAAATATCATATCATCATCAATAAATACAGACTCATGCTATATGCCACTGTATGATTTTTAATTAGCCGTTTCAGAGCAAATGCGAAAGTCAGGGAAAGCTCTTATTACCAAAAGACGTGGTCGTCTCTCAAAAACTTAGAAACATCGGCATCTCTGGAGTCTCCTCAGTATTTTTGACTAGCCAATTACCGCAAAAAAGCTACGAAAAACTCCTGCAGGACATCTAGATTTTCACTTTGATTCTGTACGATCTGATGGGATTAGTCATTACCGAATTTGGAAGAAGAACGCCCGTCAGTTATGCCTATATTGTTCCAATTTCGTTCCTTCACGTAATGTGAAAAATATAACGTGTTTAATTATGTTATAATGACAAACGTAATTGTTTTAAGCAATTTCACGAAGTATAAGTTGGCTGTGATTCTGGGTATTATTTAGGTATCCATATAAAGTACTAACATTTCGCCCGCGGCCTCGCCCGCGTTTTCAAAGAAAACCCCGCATAGTTCCCGTTCCCGTGGGATTTTCGGGATAAAACCTATCCTATGTGTTAGTCCAAGTTACCCTCTATATTATGTATGCTAAATTTCATAGAAGTCGGTTCAGTAGTATTTGCGTGAAACAGTAACAAACAAACACATACACATACATCCACCCTCACAAACTTTCGAATTTATAATATTAGTAGGATAGGATTTATGTTAAGTATATGTAGCATATCAGTTGACTTTTCATTCAGGATACAAGCTTAAGTTTAGTTTGGGGCTTAGCAACCGTGTGTGTGAAATTAGTCCGGAATATGTTTTTATTTTCTTAATTAGTTACTTTTTTCTAATTGCATACGAAGCCATATATGACAGAAAAAATACAACAAACACTGCATACGAGTCCATATATGGCGCCGTTATATATTTTCTATAATATAAATAAATCTTTTTTTTTCTCAATTTGATCTCATAATGTAAGGTCTAATAAACACTTTTTTGCAGAAAAATAATTTTTATTTCATCTCCTTAATAATTCATGCAATAAGGGGTTAAGTTTCCATGCTTTATAATTTTAAAGAAATAAATAAGTTTAATTACGTGCAGAATAATATAAGATCTTATTAATATGTACTGAGAAGTTTATATTTATTTATATCGAAGCGTAGTAGTAGGAGCAGTGATGTCGAAATTTTTAAAAATTAAGAGAACTGATGTTTTATAAAATGTGTTTTTTTTATTTTCTAGGTTTAATTATTTTAGGATTAGCCGAAGAAGTCTGGACCCACGTGGAGATTGAGGCTGAAGACTACTTCTTTCCATTAGAACCAGTAATTATATTTCATTACATTAAAATACTATGTACTATGGTACACACATACCTAAATTTTCATATTTTAAATATAAATATGTATATTTTTCATCTTAAATGAAACTGTGTTTAAACATCCTGAGAAAACAAGATTATTTTAATCTAGATATTATATTGAAACAAATCAGTGACAACTATTTTAATGCGCACCTACTGTTTAACAGCACAAATGCTTTTGTTGAGAAATAATCTCTAACAATGCCCATATTAAACTAATGACATTTCTGTAAGCAGATTGAGATATGTAATGAATTTAGAGTAAGTACTAAAATTTGTCATTAACAGGTAATAAATTTCTGCAAAATGGCCGATCAGTGCCAGCACGACTTCGTGGCTATTTGTGGACAAGATTCTTTGGGTATTTCTCGAATGTTCAATGATAATTGCGATTTGTATGAGTACAATTGTGATGAGAAGAAACGTAAGTGTTAAGTGGTATTGGGTATTTACCACGTATTTACTTATGATTGAATTAACTGAAATATTTAAAATTTGGAAATAAGCTAGCCAAATATTAACATGTGTTATATCTATGTACATTGTACGTGGCCTTCATATTTTTTTTGGAAACTTTGGGTATTGATTAATATTATTTATTATGTATGGTAATTGAAAATTATTTTTTAAAAGATTAAATAACATGAAGTATACAGGGTGACTGGTAAGTGAAATCGGTCGGCTGATTAGGGAAGTCCAATTTTTTTACGAATTCAGCAAAGTTGTAGAACAAAAGTTGTTCAGTTTCATGAGAAGAAGCTCCTGTCAAAATGCGTCTGACGTCTTACCTCTCACCTGGTATACTAGTCCATGACTAGTCCACAGTATAATTATTGCTGGTAATAAACACAACCATTATCTTTGAGTTGTAAAATTTTATTTTTTTAGCTCTACATAATGTATTTTATTTTTCAGAATACCGCCATGTAAAACTAGACGTGTGCAAGTACGAAGCCGCTGCAGCTGAAAGAGCACAGTATAAGTGAAAAATAAATAAGGAAATTATTATAAAAAACTTATGACGCAATAAATTTTATTTTGTATTGAGCTTCCCACCAGGCAAGGCGTCTGCTTGTTTCCCTTCTAATATCATAAATATCTAGTAGAAAGATGATACTTACACACAGGATTTTTTTAAATAACATAAGTATGTTGATTATCTAAATGTAATTTAAATTGCGTGCTGTTATTGAGGATTCAATGTAGAAGTTTCTGAATAATAATAATTAGAATTCGAAATTTGGTTTTTTAAATACAATTTTTTTCGTATAGGTAATATGAATGAAAACTCTCTGTAACAGACTACTCTGTGTGAAATCACAACTCTGCACCGACATTCCTAGTAACTGTTTGGCTTCCACAGTTTGCTTATACTCCGCAAATACACTGCCAATGTTACAATTATGTACAAACGACGATGTTTACAATGGTAACCTATAGGGCAAGCTATAGGGCAAATATTTACAAATGGTAGGATATTATTTATTTGTTCAAAGTCAACATAAATCTGTGCGGATTTATGACGTTCGAATTATATTTAGAAGAAAATATTGCGCAACACATGCTTTTTATAATTTACACGAATAGTTTATTTACTACCTACCTACGCTTTAAAAAATACAATTTTGCATCAGAAGCTTTAGAATTGAGTTTAAAATAAAATAAACCATTGAGTTAAGAATAATCTTATTCTTCATATTCTATTTTACTGTTTTTTATATACATAGTTTGTATTGAAAACGATATTATTTCTCTTATTTTGTATAATAAATTGATGGACTATTTAAAACCTGATATTGTTCATATATTACAAGCTTGGTCGTTTATTGAAAGCGATATCTTGCACTCAATAATTCTGAAACTCGTTTTCATAAAGATAGGCTCGGTGCTCCATTACATGCACAATACTCAATTAATGGCGAGTCTACATAGAGATTATTTTAAGAAGGAAAACAAAAAAATATACATCTTATAGTAAAAAGCAATCCTACTTAATATTGTAAATGCGAAAGTTTGTGAGGATGTGTGTGTGTATGTTTGTTACTCTTTCACGCAAATACTACTGAACCGATTACAAAGAAATTTAGCACACATATAGAAGGTAACTTGGATTAACACATAGGAAAGGTATTACTTATCCCGGAAATCCCACGGGAACGGGAATTATGGGGGTTTTTCTTTGAAAATGCGGAAGAAGCCGTGGGCGGAAAGCTAGTCTTTTATAAATAAGAGTGTTATTTATTGCTGTATTATCATAGAGTGTATTTGGAAGTTTATCAGTGGAAGTTGATCTTATCATCAATACGGTGATTGAATTATTTAAAATACCATACCTTCCTGTAAGTAACAACCGTGATAGCTTCTTATAAAATTTTTTTGTCATCTTAAAAAGCATTAAAGATGTTGTGTGGATCAAGCTTAACATTATTTTATAATATGCTTATTTATTCATTATATGATTATAATATAATACCATTAGTGCGTAATTGTGAATTAATTTCTAACGCATATTCTAGTTTCATTTAATAATTAAGTAGTGCGGATTTAATTCATCGATACAATTTTGATTACATCAACATTATTACAGTTACATAGAAAGTAAACATATTTTTGTATAAGAAATACTTGTGATTTTTGTCGGCCATTTTAAGTGCGAAGTAATTTGGAAGCACGTGTCAGTTACGAATGAATTAGCTTAATATATAGGATGAAGTAAATATTATTATTACAACTACTAAGTAACCAGAAAGATTTGCCAATTTTGTAATGAATTTTATAAATAATTTCTTCTATTATGTTCTTATATTTTTAGTATTTTAGAAAATGTAAAATTCCTAACCATTGAAACATGAATAACGTTACATGAATGTTTCTTAACGTCTTAAATATTACCTCAATTCTGATGTGAATTGAACCGTAATTACTCAAAGGCTATTTAAGCCCAATTAAAACACACATTTAAGAGCACGCTGTATAAAATATAATATATTTGGACAGATGCTGTGTGCACCCGTCCGCTCGTTTACCATGTATGTGATAATGCATGTATACGAACTACCGAAATTTGTCTAGTGCGGCTTAGGGTGACACTACTCTTTACAAAGATACGCTAAATAGAACCGGGCTACTTGCCTTGCGACCGGTATTCATAGAAATAGAGCATGTTTTGATACTTATTATCGCTGTTTGGGACGTTTCCGAAATAGAACATGTTGAATGAATTGGATATGTTATAGATACGGATGATTAAACAGTTCATTTCTTTTTTTTGTTTTCAAATTCACTGTATCAGAATCCGTTTATTGTCTCAAAGATAGGTCGGTACAAATTTTGTGTAAATAAAAAAATGTCCTCATATTATATTTTTCCATATGTAATAAGAGCTTATTATTAAACTAGCGCATACTTTACTTACATTCGTCTATAAGTAGTATATAATACTAATATATAATAAACACCTGTTACGAAATTTAAAAGGCAACAAAATGTCGGTTTCGTGAACTTGTCTAATATTTACTCGTCAAATAGAATGGTTATGTCAAAAGCGTAGCGGTTCAAAAAATGTAGCACAGTAGCCCATAGGAAATAAAAAAAATATTTTGAAATAGGGAGTGTAAATTAAATAATGTTTAAAAGTAGTTATTTTAATCAAAAGTGTAATAACTAATATGCATGCGTTTAAATCAAGAAGTCAGGTATTCGAGTCTAATTTTACAGATTTTTTCAATGACTGAGTGAAATGAATGTAAACCTTCTCATATTGCAAATTTACATCGTGGAATAGTATAAGAAGTTCCTAATTGAAACAAAATACAATTTACGTCTAAGTATTTTAGTTTTAACCGCATTTAACTAAACTAAAATATTTTATCTAAATCAAATTATTTTATCTATTAAGTAGCGTCGATATTCCCGTTATTTGCACAAAATATGACCACAATTTATTTGGCCGTCCAAAGGCTACTCGTAATAAATATTTGAGGTAAACACGGAGCAGAGAGCAAGCGAGCAGCCGGCGTAAATACAAGCTGGTCTTGTTAACCTAAAATATTAACAAGGATCGGGCAGCACTTAGCTGTTACATGTTAATTCCGTGGACAAAGCTCTGATTTGTTTACAACGCCTAGTTGCGGGTTATCGTGGCTAATTGTTGATAGAATGTCGGCTTGTCGAATTATATTTGTCCTTCGGTACGGTTCAAGTACGCAGATATATTTGGTATTAGGATGTTAGAAATCTCACGGTCGGTATGAATTTGTAAACTGCAAGACAATAACGGTCCAACTTTACAAAAGATAATGCTTTCATATACTTGAAACTTATGTTTTTGGGTTGATTA
The DNA here is from genome assembly GCF_905220415.1 of Colias croceus. Lineage (NCBI taxonomy): Eukaryota > Metazoa > Arthropoda > Insecta > Lepidoptera > Pieridae > Colias > Colias croceus. The sequence continues at coordinate 6,070,208 of NC_059556.1, read as the reverse complement.
AAAAAAAAATATTTCAGTACGTTTTACGATACCTACCCTAAAAAAACTATTCCACAGTGTTTGGAGTATTCTCAACTCATTAACAGTTCCTTGAACCGAATACACCATTAGATATCTACAAAACATTCTGAAATATTTATTGCTTATTAATAAAATCAATTGAGAGTATTACAAACCAAACAGTTGTAATTACAATGCTATGTATCAGCATGTTTCAAATAAATGAATTAGAGACGTTAGTCATATAGCTTCGGGGCTAATAAAACAAATGAGGAGCGGCGTCCTAGCCTTTGTTAACTCTGCGTATTAATTTGTTTCTTTTGACAACAAATTATATATGATATGCATTATGTTTATTAATTATGTTGTGGATAAATAGCATTAGAGTGTACAGTGATTGATTTTTCAACATGTTTCTATTATGTTTATAATAGCTACGTAGAGAGTAGGTGTCCGCTTTGTTTTTTTATGCGGCGTTCGAAAAAAGCGAAGTTGATTTTCAAGTTATTATAATATGATCCGAAGATCTACGAATCTATAATTTCTGAAAATCTAATTGAATAAGTATTCTCTTACTCTCTCTCTACGCAAAGTGCATGGTAACAAAGAATCAATGATTTCATGGAAACGGCCGGGTGATTCAGGTAAAAGTATACCTGCTTGACTTTTTTTTTCGGAAATTGCTTTAAGCAGAATATATAAATTAACATTTTTCAATTTGATAGTATTAAACATATGGAGTTATCCACTTAAAGAAGATTAAGAGATTGAGTGAACTAGATTTTTCTATCCCATCTTCAATCGCAACTCCAAACAGATAATGAAGCTTCGAAAAATCGTCTTCACTTATATCGATTTATTTAGTCAGTGAGCAGTCAGCCAATTGATTAGTCGAGGTTCTTTGTGCGTCTGCGCCGACGCAGCAACGATTTGCTCGGGGCCCGACCGCCCTAATTTTAATGGCCTTATAAAATTTATACTTAATGTATTTATCGTACGATGTCTTAGTGTGGATATGCTAGTTTATTATTTATTGAGGATGTATTATTTATTTAACGTTTGCGTGTTGAAATCTTATTTATTTATACGTATTAAAATTTACTTTGACGTAGACAATGACGACAACGTAGACCGCATAAACGTATTATTACTTATAGTTAGAGCATTAGCTTATTGTTAAATAATTAACCGAACAGATAATTTCATAAAATGTAGAGCGAAAGATCAGGTGGTTTGAGGTAACTTCGTAATTGAGACAGCCAATCGATAAAAAAAATATATAGTCAATCATAATCAAACCCCATATACAGTATATCTACTATCCTATAGGACATAAGACCAACACCATAAAACCGTATATAAAGTAGTAAGTATCATGATAATTAAATTAAGTTAAAACACAATATACATTTTTTATTTTATTTGTTTCATAACACTATACTAAGCTAGTCTGTGATGCTAGTTATACAAATTACATAAAACTAAAACTTATAGCTAAACAAGCACAGAGGGCGGCCTTATCACTATAGAGATCTCTTCCATACATGTACATTGTACAGACAAAAGTTTAACAAAACTTTATAAATTACATAAAAAACTCTTCGTTTCAATTTTTTAAGTTTAGATCAAAAGACCACACATAATGAATTCGAATCTTATCCACATTATTACCAACGGGGCAGTTTTAAAATTGTATTGTTTTATTGTATTACATGCATTAAGTGCCGATGTACGAGTCATTACAACAACGAACTCTCAAACAAGGCTTCGATGATAAAATATATTTTCTTTGCCTCTCTTGCGAATTATATTCAATTGTTCAAATACTTAATAAAATATGTAATTTAGTGTCTATTGAGGAGGTAAACTGCGATTTAAATAAGTATTGACATTTTAAGATAAATAGCTTGATAATGGTTTGTTTATACCTTATTTATTAATTCTAGATACTCAGTTTAATATTTGTTTTTAGCTTACAGATATTGTGGTGAGACTGTGATGACAGTCGTATTTGAAAACCTATTGATACTTTATAGCATACAATCTTATACTTCTCAAAATAAAATAAGGGCCACCATGATGTAAGTAATTTATTAGATTTGGGGATTAAAATCATGAAATCAGATTAATTACAATATGTTTGTTACGTTTTCGTTATAGAAAGTAAACTTTAGCCAATGTTATGGAAATGAAAAAAGGCTATTTTTGTTGAGACAATTTCACGAATATATAAAGGACTTCCTAATTAGTGTTTCATGAATAACCCAAGTACATAAAAGCCCATTCATGTAGGAGTTGCAGTGCACGTGCGTCGAACCCTGGACCTACCCCACGAGTACGCAATCGATGCCGAATTCACGCAGTAACGCGCACGCGCCTTGCGTTCGATACAGTCGTGTTGAGAAGTGCTTTACGGAATTGAATTTAATTTTATAGGAAAAATATATATGATTATATAAAATGTGATTGAAGACAAAATTGTATGCATTCAATATTTAAAAGAAGTAATGATAATTAGCTATTCTGCGTAAATATTGCTACATTTCATTATTATCAATTAAACAAGTTTCTTTATAAGTTATTAGCTGACAAAAAATGGAGGAGAGCCCTCGCTATAATGCCAATTAATAAGTTATTAGTTAGTATAAGTTAGTGCTTAGACTTTTCATATGAACTTCATTTGTCATAACTATCAATCAATAAAAACAAAACATACAGATATCCATATATAAAATAAATATCTATAAAAAGCCATCTCCAAATATGCTCCCGCCATTACTGACGTAAGCGAACAGCGACACCGCGACGTTACTGCGGCCGGCCATTCCGCTGCGGCAAGCGCGCTGAAGCCTTCGCGAAAGCTCTTACAGTGCTTTGTGACAGCTTGTTTACACTCTACTTATAATGTAAGTATTTGATGATGTAGAGATTACATATAGAATATAGAGTCGCTAGTGATTGTAAATGATATAGATTGTAGAGTCGATGTAGAGACTATGTAGATATTTTTGGAATGATAAGGTTAGATTTTTTTTGTGAAAATAAAGTAAAGTTAAGAAGTTTTGGTGACGTTTAAAGTGAAGATTCTGTATAGATGTTACAGTCAAAACCCTGAACCAGTCAATAACGTTATTGACCGGTAAAATCAGTTAATAAGGATATTGACTAAGGGCGTCGGTTAATATCCTTATTAACTGATTTTATCTAATTAAACCAGTTAATAACGTTATTGACTAAGGGCATCGGTCAATATCCTTATTAACTGATTTGAAGTCGAGACATCTAGTCAATATAGGTTTTAACCGACGTGCCCAGTCAAAACTCATAAAAAGTTAAGGACGTTAGTGAAATTATACTAGAAAATCATTTAAAAAGGTTCATAAAACTTTTTAAAGTGCAATATTTAAGAGTTTTATGTTTTATTAATTAATTTGGGGTATTATTTGTAAACTGCAACCGTGAGAGAATACGTGCCCCAAAATATTTTTGAAGATGGCAATTGTTTTTTTATAACAACTAGGTTTCCCCCCGCAGCTTCGCCCGCGCAGTCAAAGAAAAACCGCATAGTTCCCGTTCCCGTGGGATTTCCGGGATTGCGTTAGTTTCTGATTTGATGGAGTGACCTGCAGGAGTACTTCGAAGACTGCTACTGGATCTAATAGACGAGTAGAGCTAGGAATGCCGAGTTTGGGCTCGTTTTGTTAGTAATGTCGAGACCTTACCTCCGGACCTGATGGAGTGACCTGCAGGTGTACTTCGAAGACTGCTACTGGAACTAATAGACGAGTAGAGCTAGGTGTGCCGAGTTTGGGCTCGTTTTGTTAGTTATGTCGAGACCTTACCTCCGGACTTGATGGAATGACCTGCAGGTGTACTTCGAAGACTGCTACTGGAACTATTATACGAGTAGAGCTAGGTGTGCCGAGTTTGGGCTCGTTTTGTTAGTTATGTTGAGACCTTACCTCCGGACTTGATGGAGTGACCTGCAGGTGTACTTCGAAGACTGCTACTGGAACTAATAGACGAGTAGAGCAAGGTGTGCCGAGTTTGGGCTCGTTTTGTTAGTTACGTTGGACCTTACCTCCGGACTTGATGGAGTGACCTGCAGGTTTACTTCGAAGACTGCTACTGGAACTAATAGACGAGTAAAGCTAGGTGTGCCGAGTTTGGGCTCGTTTTGTTAGTTATGTTGAGACTTTACCTCCGGACTTGATGGAGTGACCAGCGGGTACTAATAAAACGAGCCTAAACTCGGCACACCTAGCTCTACTCGTATAATAGTTCCAGTAGCAGTCTTCGAAGTACACCTGCAGGTCATTCCATCAAGTCCGGAGGTAAGGTCTCGACATAACTAACAAAACGAGCCCAAACTCGGCACACCTAGCTCTGCTCGTCTATTAGTTCCAGTAGCAGTCTTCGAAGTACACCTGCAGGTCACTCCATCATTTCAGGAGGTAAGGTCTCAACGTAACTAACAAAACAAGCCCAAACTCGGCACACCTAGCTCTACTCGTCTATTAGTTCCAGTAGCAGTCTTCGAAGTACACCTGCAGGTCACTCCATCAAATCAGAAACTAACGCAATCCCGGAAATCCCACGGGAACGGGAACTATGCGGTTTTTCTTTGACTGTGCGGGCGAAGCTGCGGGCGGAAAACTAGTTGTTATTAAAACACAATTGCCATCTTCATAAATATTTTGGGGCACGTATTCTCGCGCGGTTGCAGTTTACAAACAATACCCCGAATTAATTAATGAAACATAAAACTCTTAAATATTGCACTTTAAAAAGTTTTATGAACCTTTTTAAATGATTTTCTAATATAATTTCACTAACGTCCTTAACCTTTTATGAGTTTTGACTGGGCACGTCGGTTAAAACCTATATTGACTAGATGTCTCGACTTCAAATCAGTTAATAAGGATATTGACCGATGCCCTTAGTCAATAACGTTATTAACTGGTTTAATCAGATAAAATCAGTTAATAAGGATATTAACCGACGCCCTTAGTCAATATCCTTATTAACTGATTTTACCGGTCAATAACGTTATTGACTGGTTCAGGGTTTTGACTGTAACATAGATACATATCTTAATACAGAGTTAATAGTCTCCTCTAACACATCTAATGAGGACTACATATTTAATAATTGTTTTTGTGTGTGTTTTTTTTAATATTTTGATGTATTTACAAGAAATGACTTTTTATAATTGTCTATTATTTGTAGATTGACAAATTGACCCTTTTAAAGTTTTAAATAGAATGTAAGTAGGTCAAATATCGTGAACTTTTCGCTATTGCGACTTTACAACGCTATGAATGGAATTTCGGTCCGTTGCAGTTACTTTTCACTCAGAAGTAACAAAAAGTTATGTAATGCTGTACCTATAAAATTTTTTGTGTAGTTTTCGTTACATTTATTTTAAATATTTTCAATTAAGCAAATGCAAGTTTTTATGAAAACATATAATTTTCAAAAATTAAAAAGTATCAAAACATATCAAGTACATATCAATCACTTCAAACAGTAAATTCATTAATTGAATAAATAATTCATTAATATTACATAAACAA